>NW_027135938.1:0-600000 GCF_039906515.1 Pseudorca crassidens
ACATATTTTGGGACGTTAGTTTTCATTTATAACTCTGCAGGTTTGTGAATTGCAGTGACCCTGAGCTCCATTTTTTAAGTTGCTCTTTTGTGAGCTGGCCTCAAAGCCGCAGGATTGCTTCAGGCCCTATTTTGGCTCCGGCGAGGCGGGCTGAGCCTTTTTTTAATTCTTATTCTTAATGGGAAATTAGAGTGACATGTGTCCGTCCAAACCCCTACAACTATTCTCTCATTGGTTCCCCCTCTTCCCGTTCATCCTCCTCACAATTTGCAAAATGTGTGAAACAGAAGTTTAAATGTGCTGATTCTCTAAGTGGGGAGATTCTAAGTAACGTGGCTGGAATGATGAACAGGAGCACCAGGAGAGGATAAATGAGGTGCATTTTAGACACATCTCCCGATCACATGGTGTACAGTCCTCTGGGTTTTCCATGCATGTTTTCGCTGTAGGAAGATCCCTTGAACCTGCAGATTTGGGACCCATTGAATGGGTACCAGGTCGTATTACTTTAAAGGGTGTGCATTTCCTCACCCAACCTCATATTTCTCTTAGCGCGAACAGTTTCCAGCCTTATGTCTCATCCTGCTGTGGGTCTAGATGTGTTCAATCCATGTTGCATCACCGTCCCTGAGGAAAAGTTGTAAGAGGTTTTCTCTGTCTCTCTGTCTTTTATTTTTTTCAATTTATTACTATATTGGTTACAGCTGATTTTCAAAGCTCTGTTTCTTGCTGCTGTACATCCACTTGATTCACATACAGAGAGACATCAATAAATTCTTTTTCAGATTCTTACCAGTCATATATATTCTTTTCCGGTGACTTGAGTGTGCTGAGTGCAGTTCTTTTAGCTACCGTGTAGGCCTTGTTGATTATCAGTTTGGTATTTGGAATGGTATCTTTGCTAATTTCAACCTCCTGGATGATGCCTCACCCCTCCCCACCTTTCCCGTTTAGCAGCCTTACGTGTGTTTTCTACATATTTGACTATGTTTTTGTTTTGTAATTTATTTCATGTGTAGCCATTTTGGATTCCACCTTTAAGTGATATCTTATGATATGTGTCTTTTTCTTTTTGAGTTATGTCACTTAGAATGATCATACGTAACTCCTCCGGAGTTGTTACAACTGGCCATATTTCATTGACTTCCAGGCTGAGTAATATTCCACGCTACATAAGTACCACATCTCTATCCATTTTTTCCCTCCAGAGACATTTAAGTTATATCCTAGTCGAGGATCTTTTAAACAGAGAGGCAGTAAACATTGGGGTGCCTGTGTCCTCTCGATTTTTGTTTTTCCCAAGACATACGCCCATGAGTGCAAGTGCCCTATGCTCTGTAGCTCATTTTTTAGATGCTTTAGTAAACACAATACACTTCTCCAGAATGGCCGTTGGCAATATACATTTCCACTATAAGCCTCACAGGGCTCCCTCTTCTCCTTGCCCTGTCCTGCATTTCTGGTGTTTACACTTTATGAGGATGGCTCTTCTGACTGATGCGAAGTGATATCTTTTGTAGTATTGATTTCCAGTGCCCACCTGTTTGGTTGGCTAAAAAAGTGTATGCCCTTTTCTTGAATATATACAGAAAAAAACGCATACAGCCTTTTTGGCCAACTGCAATGTTGGCAATGTTCAGCCCCTTTTCTTGTGCTTAATGGCGAGTCCTTTCTACCTCCTCAAATCCCTTTCCTGCCATTCTCCCTTGCTTACCAATCCTTTTCTCTGACTTTCCTCAAGACATTTTTCAGTGATAGATATTTTCAACTCTGCAGTTTCGTGAATTTTACTGTCCCTGAGTTCCATTGTTCAACTTGTGTTTATGGGAACTGGCCACAAAGCAGTGGGATTTCCTCAAGCCCTATACTGTTTCCATGGGCAACCCTAGCCTTTGGTCAATTCGTCTTCCTGATTGGAAATTAGAGTGACATGTGCCTGTCTGAACACCTAGGACTTGTCTCTCATTGTTCCTCATCCTTCCGCTTCATCCTCTGGACAAATTCCAAACTGTACGCAACAGGATGTTGACAGTGCTGACATCTCCAAGTGGGGAGACTGTTAGTAAAGACGCTGGAGGGGTGAACCTGAGCACCAGGAGATGAAGAGATGAGATGCTTTTTCCAAACTCTTCCCAATCAGACGGTATACCATCCTCTGTGTGTGACAGACATGTTTTAGCAGTAGGAAGAGTCCCATTCATGTAAGGAGAACACCAGGGCTTTTTCAAAATCAGTCTCTCCCCGAAACCCAAACTGGGGAATTTTTTAAACTACGGCTACACATATGTTCATTAAGGGCCTTGGGAAGTAGGCAGAGTCCAAACTTTAGATGATTGAAGTCTTCAGGGTCAGAAGCACTCACCACCGGCTTCCCTTAGGTTACACTTTAACTGTCATTGATAGATGATGTCAATAAAAATATCTATTCTTTATCCGATTATTTCCCCTTATAGGTTATTGCAAAATATTGAGTGTAGTTCCCTGTGCTATACAGTGGTTCCTTGTTGATGATCTATTTTATACATAGCAGTGTGTATGTGTTAATTCCAAACTGTTAATTTATCCCTCCTCCCACCTTTCCCCTTTGGTAATAATAAATTATAAGATTTTATACTTCTCAGAAATGGGGGAGCTGAAAGAGAGGTATCATTTTCAATGGAAAAGCATTTAAAACAAGATTGAAGCTTTAACCAAGATTATTAGATGTACATCCTTGGAAAGAAATCACTTCATTTCTCTAATATTGACCTGACAAATAAGACAAACCTTTTCACTGAACTTGCTTATAATAAAGTGATGGAAATATCAAATGGAAGTGTTAGAAACATCTTATTTTACCCGAGCCTTATAAACTGTTCTATGTTAGCTACAGTTTGGCTCACACATCTGTTCATTGAAGTTACAATAGTCTCAATTTCTGTTACTGATCCTCCAGAGTGGACCCCAACAAGTGTCCCCCTGCCCAGTGTCATTGGGGCCAACAGATCGAGACTGAGTTTGGTTCACAAGGAAAGGAAACTTTATATTTTAAACAGAATGGAGAGGTGAGAGCATGCACTACCCCGTGGGCTGTGGGCTGGGCTGCTGTGTAGAGATCCTGTCAGAGTCAGTGGGAGGGAGGGGGCGGAGCACTCGAGGGCCGGGTTGGCTGCAGCTCAGGCTCTATATCTCGGAGTCTGCACTGGGCTCCAGGAGCTGAGGTGTCGACCCAGCCATTCTGCACTAGGAAATCTGGTCTGAAGTGCCAGGTGTGGAACCTCTGCATGCGGGACCCTAGGAGCACGTGAAATTAGACAAAGCACAAAGGATAAAAAAGGTCAGACTTGACTTTATTGCCCAGATTCTATTTTTATCTCCCAGGGATTTTTAATGGGCTTTGCTGGGGACAAACCCCTCCTCTGCCTTTTGTCCCGTTCCTCATTCTTGGAGTGCTGAGGGTGCAGACGCTTCTTCTGTAACTGCTGAGTGCTGAGTTGGGAGCCCTCATACCAGGGGACGAGGGTCAGAACTTCTCCCCAGCAGCCTCCAGGTGACGTTGATTGGCTCCAGGACCCCTGCCTCCCTGCTCGTCCGCCTGAGCACCAGCATTGGAAGTGTTATAGATTCTAATGACCTTTAAGGGCCCAGGAAAGAGATGTGCAGAGACGCTGTGGGGGCCGGTTTCACCCCGCCCCACATTTGTTCGGCCACCTTAGGCTGACCGTTTCTGCCAGCCTAGATGCTCTGACCAGTAGTCTGCTCTTTCTTCAATTAGGCCCCTGAATTAACGTAAAAACAGCACCAGGTGTCAGAGCCCTGCCCGCTCAACTCCCAGACAGTCCAGGGTCAGTGGTGATCAAGGACCATGATGGCCACTGAGTCAACAGCCTTTTGAAGTAAACAGGAGTCCAGCCGGTCTTATTGGCCACCATCATCACGGTGTCTGTAGGCTTTTCTATGGTGACAGTGTGATATACGTTTCCCCCGCCAAGATTATTAGCTCCCCTCCGGGTGCAGTAAGTCCTGCAAGCAGTAGTCTACTCCTTCGGGACACACTATTGTTGTTTTATGAGAGAAACTCCAGGTCAAGTGATGTTCACACGAGTCGTCATGGTGCCCTGTTGCCCCCGGTTATCTCTCTGGATGTTGGAGTTGGAGGGCCTCCTCACTCGAGGTCGGTGTGCCCACGGAGCGAACCCTGCAACTTCAGGGCATGGTTGGTGATTAGGATCACCACGTGGGGTCCTTTTCCCTTAGGAGGGAGGTGGCCTTTTGGGCTGCTGATTTCCATGTTTTTAGATACCGCCAGTATCTTGGCCAGATGTGGCAGTGGGCCAAGCCCCTTGGTGACTCTATTTTATCCTACCTGGATGGCATTCTTGCGTTGTTCCATTTCAAGTGGTCCCAGTTTTTGCACTAATTCTCCAATGGCGACTCACCTTTCACCAGGAATGGAAAGGTCAAAGGGTTTAGCTCAATTAGGGAGTTCCAGGGCAAGGGTCTGAATTGACTGCTCTTTCCATTCTTGAAAGGCCACTTCTGGATTCTGTTCAAAAGGATCATCATCTTTTCCTTTCAGTGTTTCATATAGAGGCCCAGCTAGTAGACTGTAGTTAGGGATCCAGAAGCAGCAAACCCTGGCCTCCCCAGGAACCCCTAAGCTGTCTTCTAGTTTTAGAAAGGGGTAAGGCTGCAAATGGTTTCTTCCCTTTCCTGGGATGGGCTTCTCCGACCTTCTGTGAGAATGAAGCCCAGGCAGGTCACCGCAGTCTCTGATATTTGAGCTTTTTCTTGGACAACTTCTATCCTTTATTGGCTTGGTAGTTCAGAGGCCTCCTTAGTAGGGCTGGCGATCAGAATGTCGTCTGCATATTGAAGGAGGGTTTCCTTTTCCAGAGGTAGAACTTTTCGGTCTTTAGCTAAGCTTTCCCCAAAGATGGTGTGGGAATTTTTGAACCCTTGGGGCAAGACGGCCCGGAAGTATTGTTTTAGTTGTATGTTGAGTCCTGCCACTCACAAGCCAAAATTTCTTGTGACTCTGGGACTAATGGAATACAAAAGAAGGCATCATTGAAGACTAATACAGAATACTATGTCCTGGTGGTTGGTAGAATGACCAGCAGGGTGTGGGAAATGGAGCAACTGGAGGTATATCCTCGGTGGCTTCACTGACTGTCCTGACATCCTTTACCAGGTCCCCAGCAGCCCATGGGGCTCTCGTGGTCAGGCCAATCCCAGGATATGGAGCTCTCCTGGGCAGGTACCCCACCCCCAACCCAGCCCACGGGGCTCTCGTGGTCAGGCCTCTCCCAGGATACAGAGCTACCCTTGCAGGTACCGTGGCAGGGCTGGGCACACAGGAACCGTGCACATAGCCCTCATTGAAGAGCACCCCCATCTCACCTGTTGCTCAGAGCTGACACAGAGCACCTCAGAGCAGGACTTGAACTAACAAACAGCAGCTCCAACAGGTCTGTGACCCTGGGCATCACTCTGTGTGGCCTCCCTCCACCTGGTCTTCCAGAGACTTCCACTGCACCCGGGGCACCAGGTCTCTGTCTCCAACCACCACCCACCCCTCCTCTCCCTGACTCCTGGGTTCCTCTCATTAGGAGAGGGTTTTCTTGAAGTTGTCTCCCACTCATGGGCCAGATAAAATGATTAGAAAACAAGCCAAAGCTGCAGCCCCTTGTCTATCCTGACTCTCAGGAGCCCACACCTGTTCCTTGGACCTGGCCGGTTCAGCAAGTTCCATTTTCTGCAACTGTGAGCCCCTGAGGGGTGATGATTGGCTGACCTGGGCAGCCTTACCGTGCTGGCCAGCCCTCCCCAGGTGTGCCTGGGTTGAGATCAATATAAATACCACTCCAGGCAGCAAGAGCCCCTGCAGCTGTGCCTGACGCCATTTTCTCTGCCCTGTCAGCAGTCTCGGGGCTGGGCTGGTGGGAGGGAGTGAGAGGCCACGGCTTTGTGGGTGGCCCAGTGTGAGTGGGGCTCTGCTGGACTTTCTGCAGCAGTTGCCAGGCTGCCACCTGCTAAAGAAGAGGATGTGTCACCCATACCTGCTGCTGGAATTTCTCCCTGGGCAGAGGTGAGGAAGGAAAAAAGCAGTGGGGGCAGGGACAGGACGGGTATCTCAGGCAGGGAAATGGAAATCTTCCAGAAGAGCACCCAGGGCCAGGACCATCCTGGCTGGCCTGCAGGCACCAAGTCAGCTGGCATGCTGTCACTCGTGTGGCTCCATGGCCCTTCCTCTAGGCTTTCAAGTCCTTGTATATATTCAGGTGTTTTACCTGGGAAGGGTGGGAACAGTTCAGCAGCAACTGGCCTGGGGCTCAGCTCACGTTTACTCACAGATGCCTCGGCACAGTGCCCCAGCTTTGCAATGAGGACGCTTGTTGTGTGGGGGCTGCTGGCTGAATGGGAGACGATTCCCCACCACTGACCAACTTCAGAATTGTTTACAACTGGAGCAAGTGCCCTGATACGGTTTTCCTCTGAGTAACTGGTGGGTTCTGTTTTTTTTTTCTCTTTTTCGTTTTTGGTTCAAGGTAGATTTTATTCCTCTTTTTTGTATTACAGATATAAGCATGGAAATAATTTATTCATATAAATACATGTATGTGAAGGGAATAATTGTTTTTTCTGTTTTGTTTTTTAAATTTTATTTCTTTTTAATTTTGAATTTTATTTTATATTTTTATACAGCAGGTTCTTATTGGTTATCTATTTTATACATATAAATGTTTACATGCCAATCCCAATCTCTCAACTCCTCCCACCACCACCCCCCCAAGAGCTTTCCCCCCTTGTTGTCCATACGATTGTTGTCTACATCTGTTGCTCTATTTATGCCTTGCAAAACGGTTAATCTGTACAGTTTTTCTAGGTTCCACATATATGCATGAATATACAAGATTTGTTTTTCTCTTTCTGACTTACTTCACTCTGTATGACAGTCTCTAGATCCATCGACGTCTCTACAAATGACCCAATTTCATTCCTTTCATGGCTTAGTAATATTCCATTTTATATATGTACCACATCTTTATGCATTCGTCTGTCTGTGGGCATTTAGGTTGCTTCCATTACCTCGATATTGTAAATAGTGATGCAATGAACATTGCGGTGAATGTCTCTTTTTGATTTATGGTTTTGTCTGGGTATATGTCCAGTACTGGGATTGCTGTATCATATGGTAATTCTATTATTAGTTTCTTAAGAAACTCCATATTGTTCTCCATAGTGACTGTATCAATTTATATTCCCAACAATAGTGGAAGAGGCTTCCTTTTCCCCACACCCTTTCCAGCATTTGTTGTTTGTAGATTTTCAGATGATGCCCATTCTAACAGGTGTGAGGTGATACCTCATTGTTGAGTCCATTTTGTTGAGCAAGGGGTAGGTCTTGTCTATTACATATTTGGCTTATGGAACAGTATCTGTGCTAATTTCAATCTCTGGTTTTATGCAGCACCCCAAATCACCTTTCCCCTTAAGCAAGCATAAGTTGGTTTTCTAAACTTGAGACCCTGTTCTGTTTTGTAATTCAGTTCATGTGTAGCCAAGTTTACATTCCGTGCATTAGTGATATCTTATGATGTTTCTTTTTCTGTGTGACTTATTTCACTTAGAATCATCGTGCCTCAATCCACTCATTATGCTGGTACAGGCCTGGTGACACAGATTTCATTGCTCAGTGGTATTCTGTTGTACGTTAAGTACCACAACTTCTTTATCAATTATTTGCTCTCTGGGATACTTAACTTGTACCGTAGAAGAGGTTCCTGTAAACAGAGCCGTCCCAAATTTTGGGGTGGCTGTGTCTTTTTGATTTTAATTTCCCTAAGCTATAGGACCATAAGTGGAAATGCCCTAGACTCTGTTGCTTTGTTTTTCAGATGTATCAGGAAACACCATACACTTCTCCAGAGTGGCTGTTGGCAATTTACATCCCGCCCATCAGCATAACAATTCTCCTTTATCCCCATGGCCTGTCTTACCTTTCTGCATTTTACACTTTTTTCAGATGGCCCTTTAGACCGGGGGGAAGTAACACTTCATAGTAGTTCGGATTTCCATTGCAAGCTTGCTTGGTTTGCCAAAAAGGGCATATGTGTCTTTTCCTGAATATATTCAGGAACAAACTCATACGCCCTTTTTTGCCAAGTGCATCATTGTCGATGTTCTGCCTCTTTTCCTATGCTTCAAATGCAAATCCAGTCTACCTCCTGAAATCGGTTTCCTGAAATTCTGCCCCGCTTTCAAGTCCTCTTCGCAGCCTTACTTCAATATATTTTTGGACGTTATCTGTCATTTATAACTCTGCAGGTTTGTGAATTACAGGGCCCCTGAGCTCCTTTCTTCAACTCGCTTTCTTGTGAGCTGGCCGCAAACCCACAAGACTGCTTCAGGCCCTAATCTGCTTCTGGCAGGACATGCTGAGCCTTTGGTTAATTCCTCTTCCTGGTGGGAAATGAGTGTTAAATATGCCCGTCCAGACACCTACCTCACTCTCAACCCCTTGGTGATGTGGGTCCTCTGGTTTGTGGCCACCTTTATGGGTTCCTCACCTTTCGATGATGTGGACCCACTAGTGTGAGGACACTCCTGCCTGGTTCTCATCCACGTGGTTATGTGGACCCCCTGGTGAGAGTCTGTTCCTGGCTGTGTTCCTCACCCTTCTGTGAGGGAGAACCTCTGCTGATAGTTCACTCCTGCATGGCTGGCACACATTGCCTTGCTGAAGTCAGCCATGTGGTGGCAGTTGGAGCGTGCTGGGAATCTCCTCCCCCCGGTGATGAGGGCCCTCTTGCGTCAGGCCCTAACTGCTGGGCTCCCCACATTTTGTGATGTGCGCCCAGTGGTGCGAGGACACTCCAGCCAGGTTCACATCCCCATTGGGATGTGGGCCTTCTGCTCTGAGGTCCCAACGCCTGGGTTGCTCACAGTTTCATGATGTGGGCTCTCTGCTGTTAGTTCACTCCTGCCTGCATCCCATAGCTTCTGTGCTCTTGGCCGCCTGCTGGGAGGTTCCAACTGCTGGATTCCTCACCTTTCTTATTCTTTGGGCCCTCTGTTTTTAGGCTATTCCTGCCTGCCTCACTCCCATTCCCTTTGTGATATGTGTCCTCTGATTTGAGGCCACATGTGCTGGGTTCCGCACCTTTCGATGATGTGGCCCCACTGGAGGGAAGACAGTCCTGACTGGTTCCCATCCCCTTGCTGATGTGGGCCCTCAGGTGAGAGTCTGATCCTGGCTGGGTTCCTCACCCTTCTGTGAGGTGGGCCCTCTGCTGTGAGGTCAATCATGCCTGTCTGGCACACGTCACCTTGGCGACGTGGGCCCTCTGGTGGCAGTTGGAGTGTGCTGGGATCCTCCTCCCCTCGGTGATGAGGGCCCTCTTGCCTTAGGCCATAACTGCTGGGCTCCCCACATTTTCTGATGTGCGCCAAGTGAGTGAGGACACTCTTGCCAGGTTCCCATCCCCATGGGGATATGGGCCTTCTGCTCTGAGGTCAAAATGGCTGGCTTGCTCACAGTACCATGATGTGGGCCCTCTGCTGTGAGTTCACTCTGGCAAGGATCCCTTATCATCGGTGCTCTGAGCCGCCTGCTGGGAGGTTCCAACTGCTGGATTCCTCAACTTTTTTATTCTATGTGCCCTCTGTTGTGAGGCTCCTTCTGCCTGCCTCACTGCCAGCCCCTTGGTGATGACTGTCCTATGGCTTGAGGCCACATGTGCTGCATTCCTCACCTTTCGATGATGTGGCCCCACTCGTGTGAGGACACTCCTGTCTGGTTCCCATCCCCTTGGTGAGGTGGGCCCTCTGGCGAGAGTCTAATCCTGGCTGGGTTCCTCAACGTTCTGTGAGGTAGGCCCTCTGCTGTGAGGTCACTCCTGCCTGGCTGGCACACGTCACCTTGGAGATGTGAGACATCTGGTGGCAGTTGGAGCGTGCAGGGTGCCTCCTCCTCTCGGTGATGACGGCCCTCTGGCGTCAGGCCCTAAATGGTGGGCTCCCCACATTTTCTGATGTGCGCCCAGTGGTGCGAGGACACTCCAGCCAGGTTCCCATTCCCATGGGGATGTGGGCCTTCTGCGCTGAGGTCCCAACGCCTGGGTTGCTCACAGTTTTATGATGTGGGCCCTCTGCTGTGAGTTCACTGCAGCCTGGATCCCATAGCCTCGGTGTTCTGAGCCACCTGCTGGAAGGTCTAAATGCTGGAATCCTCACGTTTTTTATATTATGTGCCCTGTGTTGTGAGGCTACTCCTGCCTGCCTCACTCCAAGGCCCTTGGTGATGTGGGTCCTCTGGTTTGAGGACACATGTGCTGGGTTCCTCACCTTAAGATGATGAGGTCCCACTGGTGTGAGGATAATCCTGACTGGTTCCCATCCCCTTTGTGATGTGGGCCCTCTGGTGAGAGTCTGATCCTGACTGGGTTCCTCACCCATCTGTGAGGTGGGCCCTCTACGATCAGGTAACTCTTGCATGGCTTGCTCACCTCGCCTTGTTGACATGAGCCCTCTGGTGGCACTTGGACCCTGCTGGGAGCCTCCTCACCTCTGTGATGAGGGCCCCCTGACGTCAGGCCCTAACTGCTGGGCTCCCCAACTTTTCTTAGTGAGCCCAGTGATGCTCGGGCACTCCTCTTAGGTTCCCATCTCCATAGGGATGTGGTCCTTCTGCTCTGAGGTTAAAACGGCTAGGTTGATCACAATTTCATGATGTGAGCTCTCTGGTGTTAGTTCACTGTGGCCTGGATCCCATAGCCTCTGTGCTCTGGGCCGCCTGCTGGGAGGTTCCAACTGCTCGATTCCTCAACTTTTGTATTCTATGGGTCCTGTGTTGTGATGCTCCTCCTGCCTGCCTCACTCGCAACCCCTTCGTGATGTGGGTCCTCTGGTTTGAGGCCACATGTGCTGGGTTCCGCAACTTTCAATGATGTGACCCCACTGATGTGAGGACACTCCTGCCTGGTTCCCATCCCCTTGGTGATGTGGGTCTTCTGGTGACAGTCTTATCCTGGCTGGGTTCCTCAATCTTCTGTGAGGTAGGCCCTCTGCTGTGAGGTCAATCTTGCCTGACTTGCACAAATCACCTTGGCGACGTGGGCCCTCTGTTGGCACATGGAACCTGCTGAGAACCTCCTGCTCTCGGTGATGATGGCCCTCTAGCATCAGGCCCTAACTGCTGGGCTCCCCACGTTTTCTGATGTGAGCCCAGTGATGCCAGGACACTCCTGTCATGTTTCCATCCCCATGGGGATGTGGGCTTTCTGCTCTGAGGTCCCAACGCCTGGGTTGCTCACAGTTTCATGATGTGAGCTCTCTGGTGTTAGTTCACTCCTGCCTGCATTCCATAGCTTCTGTGCTCTAGGCCGCCTGCTGGGAGGTTTCAAATGCTGGATTCCTCACCTTTTTTATTCTTTGGGCCCTCTGTTTTTAGGCTACTCCTACTTGCCTCACTCCCATCCCCTTTGTGATGTATGTCCTCTGATATGAGGCCGCATGTGCTGGGTTCCTCACGTTTCGATGATGTGGCCCCACTGGTGGGAGGACAGTCCTGACTGGTTCTCATCCCCTTGGTGTTGTGGGCCCCCTGGCGAGAGTCTCATCCTGCCTCGGTTCCTCACCCTTCTGTGAGATAGGCCCTCTGCTGTGAGGTCACTACTGCCTGGCTGGCACACGCCACCTTGTAGACGTGGGCCCTCTGTTGGCAGTTGGAACCTGCTGGGAGTCTCCTCCCCTCAGTTATGAGGGCCCCCTGGCGTCAGGCCCTAACTGCTGGGCTCCTAACATTTTCTGATATGTGCTAAGTGGTGCAAAGCCACTCCTGCCAGGTTCCCATCCCAATGGGGATGTGGGCCTTCTGTTCTGAGGTCCCAACGGCTGGGCTGCTCACAGGTTCATGATGTGGGCCCTCTGCTGTGAGTTCACTGCGGCCTGGATCCCATAGCCTCGGTGCTCTGGGCTGCTTGCTGGGAGGTTCCAACTGATGGATTCCTCAACTTTTATATTCTATGGACCCTGTGTTGTGAGGCCGGTCCTGCCAGCCTCATTCCGAACCCCTTGGTGATGTGGTTCCTCTGGTTTGAGGCTACATGTGCTGGGATCCTCACCTTTCGATGATGTTGTCTCACTGGTGTGCGGACACTCCTGCCTGGTTCCCATCCCCTTGGTGATGTGGGCCCTCTGGTGAGAGTCTGATCCTGGCAGGGTTCCTCACCCTTCTGTGAGGTGGGCCCTCTGCTGTGAGGTCACTCCTGCCGGGCTGGCACACATCGCCTTGGCGACGTTGGCCCTCTGGTGGTAGCTGGAGCCTGCTGGGAGCCTCCTCCCCTCGGTGATGAGTGCCCTCTAGAGTCAGGCCCTAACTTCTGAGTACCCCACGTTTTCTGATGTGAGCCCAGTGATGCCAGGACACTCCTGTCATGTTCCCATCACCATGGGGATGTGGGCCTTCTGCTCTGAGGTCCCAATGTCTGGGTTGCTCACAGTTTCATGATGTGGGTTGTCTGGTGTTAGTTCACTCCGACCTGGATCCCCTAGCCTCTGTGCTCTGGGCCGCCTGCTGGGAGGTTCCAACTGCTGGATTCCTCACCTTTCTTATTTTTGGGCCTTCTGTTGTGAGGCTCCTCCTGCCTGCCTCACTCCCAGCCCCTCGGTGATGGGTGTCCTATGGTTTGAAGCCACATGTTCTGGGTTCCTCACCTTTAGATGATGTGGCCCTACTCATGTGAGGATACTCCTGCCTGGTTCCAATCCATTTGGTGATGTGGGCCCTCTGGTGTGAGTCTGATCCTGACTGGGTTCGTCACACTTCTCTGAGGTGGGCCCTCTGCTGTGAGATCATTCATGCCTGGTTGGCACACATCGCCTTGGTGACGTCAGCCCTCTGGTGGCAGTTGGAGCCTGCTGGGAGCCTCCTTCCCTTGGTGATGAGCGTCCTCTGGCGTCAGGCCCTAACTGCTGGTCGGCCAAAATTTTCTGATATGTTCTCAGTGGTACGAGGACACTCCTACCAGATTTCCATCCCCATGGGGATGTGGGCCTCCTGCTCTGAGTTCCCAATGGCTGGGTTGCTCAGTTTCATGACATGGGCCCTCTTCTGTGAGTTCACTGTGGCCTGGATCCCATAGCCTCGGTGCTCTGGGCCGCCTGCTGGGAGGTTCCAACTGCTGGATTCCTCACTTTTTTATTCTATGGGCCCAGTGTTGTGAGGCTACTCCTGCCTGCCTCACTCCGAGGCCCTTGGTGATGTGGGTCCTCTGGTTTGAGGACACATGTGCTGAGTACCTCACCTTTCAGTGATGTGGCCCCACTGGTGTGAAGACACTCCTGCCTGGTTCCCATCCCCTTGGTGATGTGGGCCCTCTGGTGAGAGTCTGATGTTGGCTGGGTTTCTCACCCTTCTGTGAGGTGGGACCTCTGCTGTGAGGTAACTCCTGCCTGGCTTGCTCACGTTGCCTTGGCAACGTGAGCCCTAGGTGGCAGTTGGAGCCTGCTGGGAATCTCCTCCCCTCAGTTATGAGAGCTCTGGATAAAACACATATGCCCTTTTTTGCCAAGTGCATTATTTTCCAAGTTCTGTCTCTTTTCCTATGTTTTAAGAGCGACTCCCGTGTACCTTCTGAAATCGGTTTCCAGCAATTCTGCCCCACATTCAAGTCCTCTTCGCAGCCTTACTTCAATATAATTTTGGATGATAGCTGTCATTTATAACTCTGCAAGTTTGTGAATTACAGTGCCCCTGAGCTCCATTCTTCAACTCGCTTTCTTGTGAGCCTGCCGCAAAACCACAGGATCTCTTCAGGTCCTAATCTAGTTCCAGCATGGCACGTGGAACCTTTGATTAATTCGTCTTCCTGGTGGGAAATGAGAGTTAAATTTGCCCGTCCAGAAACCTACAGATAGTCTCCCATTGCTTCTCCTTATTCCAGTTCATCTTCCGCAGAAATTGCAAACTGGGGCACACAGGAGGTTAAAGGCACTGACTCTCCAAGTGGGGAGAGTGTTAGTAAAGCTTCTGGAAAGTTGCACCGAGTACCAGGGGACAAAAAATGAGATACATTTAAAAAAGTTTCCCGATCACATGGTGGATCATACTCTGGGTTCCACATGCATGTTTTAGCTGAAGGAAGAATCCCTTACACCGGGAGAGTTGGGACCCATGGAATGGGTACCATGCAATATGACTTCAAAGGGTCTGCATTTGCTCAACGAACCTCAACAATCCTATCACTGCTGCGTTTATGCCGCTGTACACACGCTTGATTCTCTTTCGGAGACATAGAAATCCATAGGTTTTAAGATTCTTACTAGTCAGGTATATTCTTAGGCGTTTACTATGGGGTGTTGTGTCCACTTCGTTGAGCAAGGAGTAGCTCTTGTCTATTACATATTTGGCTTATGGAACGTTATCTGTGCTAATTTCAATCTCTGGTTTTATGCAGCACCCCAACTCACCTTTCCCCTTAAGCAAGCATAAGTTGGTTTTCTACATTTGAGACCCTGTTCTGTTTTGTAATTCAGTTCCTTTGTAGCTAAGTTTACATTCCGTGTAGTAGTGATATCTTATGATGTTTCTTTTTCTGTGTGACTTATCTCACTTAGAATCATGGTACCTGAATCTACTCATTATGCTGCTACGGGCCTGATGACATAGATTTCATTGCTGAGTGATATTGCATTGTACGTAAGTACCACAACTTCTTTATCCATTTTTCGCTTTCTGCAATATTGAACTTGTACCATAAACGAGGTTCTTGTAAACAGAGCCGTCCCAAACTTTGGGGTGGCTGTGTCTTTTTGATTTTAATTTCCCTAAGCTATAGGACCATAAGTGGAAGTTCCCTAGGCTCTGTTGCTTTGTTTTTTAGATGTTTCAGGAAACACCATACACTTCTCCAGAGTGGCTGTTGGCAATTTACATCCCGCCCATCAGCATAACAAGGCTCCCAGTTCTCCATGGCCTGTCCTGCCTTTCTGGATTTTACACTTTTCTCAGATGGCCCTTTTGACCGGGGTGAAGTGAGACTTCATTGTAGTGCAGATTTCCTTTGCAATCTTGTTTTGTTGGCCAAAAAGGGCATATGCGTTTCTTCCTGAATATATTCAGGAAAAAACGCATGCGCACTTTTTGGCCAAGTGCATCATTGTCGACGTTCTGAGTGTTTTCATATGTTTTCAATGCAATTCTTGTCTACCTCTTGAAATCGGTTTCCTGCAATTCTGCCTTGCTGTCAGTGCCTCTTCATAGCCTTACCTCAATATACTTTTTGAAAATTGTTGGCCTTTATAACTCTGCAGGTTTTTGAATTGCCGTGGCCCTTAGCTGCATTTTTCAGCTCTTATTTTTGTGATCTTGCCTCATATCCACAGGATTTCTTCAGGCCCTATTCTTCTTCTGGGGCGCCTTGCTCTGCCTTTGGTTAATTCTTCTTCCTGATGTGAATTAGAGTGACATGTTCCCATTGAAACCACTACAGCTATTTTCTCACTGGTTCCCCCTATTCCCATTCATCCTCCGCACTAACTGCAGACTGTGCGATACCGGAACGTAAAGGCATTGACTCTCCATGTGGAGACGTTGTTAGTAAAGTGGCTGGAATGTTGATCCGGAGCCCCAGGAGAGGAAAATGAGGTCCGTTTTAGAAACCTTTCCCGATCATATGGTATACCATCCGTTGGATTTCCCATGCATGGTTTAGCTGTAGGAAGATTCCCTTCAACCTGGAGTGTTGGGACCCTTGGAATGAGTAGCATGAAGTATTGCATTAAACTTTCGGCAGTTGCTCACCAAAGCTCACCAATCCTCTCAGCCCCAAGTGTCCAGCCTTATGTCTTATCCAGCTGTGGGTTTATATGTGGTCATTCCAGGTTGCATCACAGCCCCTGAGCGAATTTTGTAAGAATTTTTCTCTCTTTCATTGTTTCTGCGTTTTGGTTTTAAAATTTATTTCTATAATGGGGTTTAGCTCATTTTCACTGCTGTGTTTGGCCGCTCTGCACACACTTGATTCCCTTATGGAGATATATCAATACATGGGTTTTAAGATTCTTATTACTCAGATATATTTCTCTGCGGTGTATAGGGTGTGTTGAGGCCAGTTCATTGAGCAAGGTGTAGATCTTGTCTAATACCTATTTGGTTTATTGAACAGTAGCTGTGCTAATTTCAAACTCTGGTTTTATGCATCAGCCCACCTCTCCTTTCCCCTTAAGCTGACATAAGTGTGTTTTCTAAATGTGAGACACTGTTCTGTTTTGTAATTCATTTTTTGTGCAGCCATATTTATCCTCCCTCTATAAGTGATATCTTATGATATGTTTCTTTTTCTGTTTGACTTATTTCAAGTAGTATTATCGGACCTAAATCCACTCTTTATCCTTCTACTAGCCTTATTACATTGATTTCATGGTGAAGAGATATTCCATTGTACATAAGTACCACATTTTCTTTATCCATTGTTCTCTTTCCTGGGATATTTAAGGTGTACTGAAGTTGAGGTTCTTGTAAACAGAGTAGCCCTAAACTGTGGTGTGCTTGTGTCTTGTTGATTTTTAGACTTCCCTAGATATACTTCCGTGATTGGAAGTGCCCTATGCTCTGTAGCTCTGTTTTTTAGATGATTTAGGGACCACCATACACTTCTCCAGAGTGGCTCTCGGCAGTTCACACACTGTCCATCAGCGTATAAAGGCTCCCTGTTCTCCATGGCCTGTCCTGCATTTCTGGTTTTTACAATTTTTTCGGATGGCCCTTTTGACCGGTGGGAAATGAGACTTCTTTGTTGTGCACATTTGCATTGCTTGCTTGCTTGGTTGCCCATAAAGTGCGTATGCGTTTTTTCCTGGATATATTCAGGAAAAAATGCATACTCCCTTTTGGGCCAACTGCATCATTGTCGAAATTCTGCCGCTTTTCATGTGCTTTAAAGACGAGTCCAATCTATCTCTTGAAATCTGTTTCTTGCAATTCTGTCTTGCATTCAGATCCTCTTCTTTGCCTTACCTCAACATATTTTGGGACGTTAGTTTTCATTTATAACTCTGCAGGTTTGTGAATTGCAGTGACCCTGAGCTCCATTTTTTAAGTTGCTCTTTTGTGAGCTGGCCTCAAAGCCGCAGGATTGCTTCAGGCCCTATTTTGGCTCCGGCGAGGCGGGCTGAGCCTTTTTTTAATTCTTATTCTTAATGGGAAATTAGAGTGACATGTGCCCGTCCAAACCCCTACAACTATTCTCTCATTGGTTCCCCCTCTTCCCGTTCATCCTCCTCACAATTTGCAAAATGTGTGAAACAGAAGTTTAAATGTGCTGATTCTCTAAGTGGGGAGATTCTAAGTAACGTGGCTGGAATGATGAACAGGAGCACCAGGAGAGGATAAATGAGGTGCATTTTAGACACATCTCCCGATCACATGGTGTACAGTCCTCTGGGTTTTCCATGCATGTTTTCGCTGTAGGAAGATCCCTTGAACCTGCAGATTTGGGACCCATTGAATGGGTACCAGGTCGTATTACTTTAAAGGGTGTGCATTTCCTCACCCAACCTCATATTTCTCTTAGCGCGAACAGTTTCCAGCCTTATGTCTCATCCTGCTGTGGGTCTAGATGTGTTCAATCCATGTTGCATCACCGTCCCTGAGGAAAAGTTGTAAGAGGTTTTCTCTGTCTCTCTGTCGTTTATTTTTTTCAATTTATTACTATATTGGTTACAGCTGATTTTCAAAGCTCTGTTTCTTGCTGCTGTACATCCACTTGATTCACATACAGAGAGACATCAATAAATTCTTTTGCAGATTCTTACCAGTCATATATATTCTTTTCCGGTGACTTGAGTGTGCTGAGTGCAGTTCTTTTAGCTACCGTGTAGGCCTTGTTGATTATCAGTTTGGTATTTGGAATGGTATCTTTGCTAATTTCAACCTCCTGGATGATGCCTCACCCCTCCCCACCTTTCCCGTTTAGCAGCCTTACGCGTGTTGTCTACATATTTGACTATGTTTTTGTTTTGTAATTTATTTCATGTGTAGCCATTTTGGATTCCACCTTTAAGTGAGATCTTATGATATGTGTCTTTTTCTTTTTGAATTATGTCACTTAGAATGATCATACGTAACTCCTCCGGAGTTGTTACAACTGGCCATATTTCATTGACTTCCAGGCTGAGTAATATTCCACTCTACATAAGTACCACATCTCTATCCATTTTTTCCCTCCAGAGACATTTAAGTTATATCCTAGTCGAGGATCTTTTAAACAGAGAGGCAGTAAACATTGGGGTGCCTGTGTCCTCTCGATTTTTGTTTTTCCCAAGACATACACCCATGAGTGCAAGTGCCTTATGCTCTGTAGCTCATTTTTTAGATGCTTTAGTAAACACAATACACTTCTCCAGAATGGCCATTGGCAATATACATTTCCACTATAAGCCTCACAGGGCTCCCTCTTCTCCTTGCCCTGTCCTGCATTTCTGGTGTTTACACTTTATGAGGATGGCTCTTCTGACTGATGCGAAGTGATATCTTTTGTAGTATTGATTTCCAGTGCCCACCTGTTTGGTTGGCTAAAAAAGTGTATGCCCTTTTCTTGAATATATACAGAAAAAAACGCATACAGCCTTTTTGGCCAACTGCAATGTTGGCAATGTTCAGCCCCTTTTCTTGTGCTTAATGGCGAGTCCTTTCTACCTCCTCAAATCCCTTTCCTGCCATTCTCCCTTGCTTACCAATCCTTTTCTCTGACTTTCCTCAAGACATTTTTCAGTGATAGATATTTTCAACTCTGCAGTTTCGTGAATTTTACTGTCCCTGAGTTCCATTGTTCAACTTGTGTTTATGGGAACTGGCCATAAAGCAGTGGGATTTCCTCAAGCCCTATACTGTTTCCATGGGCAACCCTAGCCTTTGGTCAATTCGTCTTCCTGATTGGAAATTAGAGTGATATGTGCCTGTCTGAACACCTAGGACTTGTCTCTCATTGTTCCTCATCCTTCCGCTTCATCCTCTGGACAAATTCCAAACTGTACGCAACAGGATGTTGACAGTGCTGACATCTCCAAGTGGGGAGACTGTTAGTAAAGACGCTGGAGTGGTGAACCCGAGCACCAGGAGATGAGGATGTCACACCTATCCTCTGGGTGTGACAGACATGTTTTAGCAGTAGGAAGAGTCCCATTCATGTAAGGAGAACACCAGGGCTTTTTCAAAATCAGTGTCTCCCCGAAACCCAAACTGGGGAATTTTTTAAGCTACGGCTACACATATGTTCATTAAGGGCCTTGGGAAGTAGGCAGAGTCCAAACTTTAGATGATTGAAGTCTTCAGGGTCAGAAGCACTCACCACCGGCTTCCCTTAGGTTACACTTTAACTGTCATTGATAGATGATGTCAATAAAAATATCTATTCTTTTTCCGATTATTTCCCCTTATAGGTTATTGCAAAATATTGAGTGTAGTTCCCTGTGCTATACAGTAGTTCCTTGTTGATGATCTATTTTATACATAGCAGTGTGTATGTGTTAATTCCAAACTGTTAATTTATCCCTCCTCCCACCTTTCCCCTTTGGTAATAATAAATTATAAGATTTTATACTTCTCAGAAATGGGGGAGCTGAAAGAGAGGTATCATTTTCAATGGAAAAGCATTTAAAACAAGATTGAAGCTTTAACCAAGATTATTAGATGTACATCCTTGGAAAGAAATCACTTCATTTCTCTAATATTGACCTGACAAATAAGACAAACCTTTTCACTGAACTTGCTTATAATAAAGTGATGGAAATATCAAATGGAAGTGTTAGAAACATCTTATTTTACCCGAGCCTTATAAACTGTTCTATGTTAACTACAGTTTGGCTCACACATCTGTTCATTGAAGTTACAATAGTCTCAATTTCTGTTACTGATCCTCCAGAGTGGACCCCAACAAGTGTCCCCCTGCCCAGTGTCATTGGGGCCAACAGATCGAGACTGAGTTTGGTTCACAAGCAAAGGAAACTTTATATTTTGATCAGAGAATGGAGAGGTGAGAGCATGCACTACCCCGTGGGCTGTGGGCTGGGCTGCTGTGTAGAGATCCTGTCAGAGTCAGTGGGAGGGAGGGGGCGGAGCACTCGAGGGCCGGGTTGGCTGCAGCTCAGGCTCTATATCTCGGAGTCTGCACTGGGCCCCAGGAGCTGAGGTGTCGACCCAGCCATTCTGCACTAGGAAATCTGGTCTGAAGTGCCGGGTGTGGAACCTCTGCATGCGGGACCCTAGGAGCACGTGAAATTAGACAAAGCACAAAGGATAAAAAAGGTCAGACTTGACTTTATTGCCCAGATTCTATTTTTATCTCCCAGGGATTTTTAATGGGCTTTGCTGGGGACAAACCCCTCCTCTGCCTTTTGTCCCGTTCCTCATTCTTGGAGTGCTGAGGGTGCAGATGCTTCTTCTGTAACTGCTGAGTGCTGAGTTGGGAGCCCTCATACCAGGGGACGAGGGTCAGAACTTCTCCCCAGCAGCCTCCAGGTGACGTTGATTGGCCCCAGGACCCCTGCCTCCCTGCTCGTCCACCTGAGCACCAGCATTGGAAGTGTTATAGATTCTAATGACCTTTAAGGGCCCAGGAAAGAGATGTGCAGAGACGCTGTGGGGGCCGGTTTCACCCCGCCCCACATTTGTTCGGCCACCTTAGGCTGACCGTTTCTGCCAGCCTAGATGCTCTGACCAGTAGTCTGCTCTTTCTTCAATTAGGCCCCTGAATTAACATAAAAACAGCACCAGGTGTCAGAGCCCTGCCCGCTCAACTCCCAGACAGTCCAGGGTCAGTGGTGATCAAGGACCATGATGGCCACTGAGTCAACAGCCTTTTGAAGTAAACAGGAGTCCAGCCGGTCTTATTGGCCACCATCATCACGGTGTCTGTAGGCTTTTCTATGGTGACAGTGTGATATACGTTTCCCCCGCCAAGATTATTAGCTCCCCTCCGGGTGCAGTAAGTCCTGCAAGCAGTAGTCTACTCCTTCGGGACACACTATTGTTGTTTTATGAGAGAAACTCCAGGTCAAGTGATGTTCACACGAGTCGTCATGGTGCCCTGTTGCCCCCGGTTATCTCTCTGGATGTTGGAGTTGGAGGGCCTCCTCACTCGAGGTCGGTGTGCCCACGGAGCGAACCCTGCAACTTCAGGGCATGGTTGGTGATTAGGATCAGAATGTGGGGTCCTTTTCCCTTAGGAGGGAGGTGGCCTTTTGGGCTGCTGATTTCCAGGTTTTTAGATACCGCCAGTATCTTGGCCAGATGTGGCAGTGGGCCAAGCCCCTTGGTGACTCTATTTTATCTTACCTGGATGGCATTCTTGCGTTGTTCCATTTCAAGTGGTCCCAGTTTTTGCACTAATTCTCCAATGGCGACTCACCTTTCACCGGGAATGGAAAGGTCAAAGGGTTTAGCTCAATTAGGGAGTTCCAGGGCAAGGGTCTGAATTGACTGCTCTTTCCATTCTTGAAAGGCCACTTCTGGATTCTGTTCAAAAGGATCATCATCTTTTCCTTTCAGTGTTTCATATAGAGGCCCAGCTAGTAGACTGTAGTTAGGGATTCAGAAGCAGCAAACCCTGGCCTCCCCAGGAACCCCTAAGCTGTCTTCTAGTTTTAGAAAGGGGTAAGGCTGCAAATGGTTTCTTCCCTTTCCTGGGATGGGCTTCTCCGACCTTCTGTGAGAATGAAGCCCAGGCAGGTCACTGCAGTCTCTGATATTTGAGCTTTTTCTTGGACAACTTCTATCCTTTATTGGCTTGGTAGTTCAGAGGCCTCCTTAGTAGGGCTGGCGATCAGAATGTCGTCTGCATATTGAAGGAGGGTTTCCTTTTCCAGAGGTAGAACTTTTCGGTCTTTAGCTAAGCTTTCCCCAAAGATGGTGTGGGAATTTTTGAACCCTTGGGGCAAGACGGCCCGGAAGTATTGTTTTAGTTGTATGTTGAGTCCTGCCACTCACAAGCCAAAATTTCTTGTGACTCTGGGACTAATGGAATACAAAAGAAGGCATCATTGAAGACTAATACAGAATACCATGTCCTGGTGGTTGGTAGAATGACCAGCAGGGTGTAGGAAATGGAGCAACTGGAGGTATATCCTCGGTGGCTTCACTGACTGTCCTGACATCCTTTACCAGGTCCCCAGCAGCCCATGGGGCTCTCGTGGTCAGGCCAATCCCAGGATATGGAGCTCTCCTGGGCAGGTACCCCACCCCCAACCCAGCCCACGGGGCTCTCATGGTCAGGCCTCTCCCAGAATACAGAGCTACCCTTGCAGGTACCGTGGCAGGGCTGGGCACACAGGAACCGTGCACATAGCCCTCATTGAAGAGCACCCCCATCTCACCTGTCGCTCAGAGCTGACACAGAGCACCTCAGAGCAGGACTTGAACTAACAAACAGCAGCTCCAACAGGTCTGTGACCCTGGGCATCACTCTGTGTGGCCTCCCTCCACCTGGTCTTCCAGAGACTTCCACTGCACCCGGGGCACCAAGCCTCTGTCTCCAACCACCACCCACCCCTCCTCTCCCTGACTCCTGGGTTCCTCTCATTAGGAGAGGGTTTTCTTGAAGTTGTCTCCCACTCATGGGCCAGATAAAATGATTAGAAAACAAGCCAAAGCTGCAGCCTTTTGTCTATCCTGACTCTCAGGAGCCCACACCTGTTCCTTGGACCTGGCCGGTTCAGCAAGTTCCATTTTCTGCAACTGTGAGCCCCTGAGGGGTGATGATTGGCTGACCTGGGCAGCCTTACCATGCCGGCCAGCCCTCCCCAGGTGTGCCTGGGTTGAGATCAATATAAATACCACTCCAGGCAGCAAGAGCCCCTGCAGCTGTGCCTGACGCCATTTTCTCTGCCCTGTCAGCAGTCTCGGGGCTGGGCTGGTGGGAAGGAGTGAGAGGCCACGGCTTTGTGGGTGGCCCAGTGTGAGTGGGGCCCTGCTGGACTTTCTGCAGCAGTTGCCAGGCTGCCACCTGCTAAAGAAGAGGATGTGTCACCCATACCTGCTGCTGGAATTTCTCCCTGGGCAGAGGTGAGGAAGGAAAAAAGCAGTGGGGGCAGGGACAGGACGGGTATCTCAGGCAGGGAAATGGAAATCTTCCAGAAGAGCACCCAGGGCCAGGACCATCCTGGCTGGCCTGCAGGCACCAAGTCAGCTGGCATGCTGTCACTCATGTGGCTCCATGGCCCTTCCTCTAGGCTTTCAAGTCCTTGTATATATTCAGGTGTTTTACCTGGGAAGGGTGGGGACAGTTCAGCAGCAACTGGCCTGGGGCTCAGCTCACGTTCACTCACAGATGCCTCGGCACGGTGCCCCAGCTTTGCAATGAGGACGCTTGTTGTGTGGGGGCTGCTGGCTGAATGGGAGACGATTCCCCACCACTGACCAACTTCAGAATTGTTTACAACTGGAGCAAGTGCCCTGATACGGTTTTCCTCTGAGTAACTGGTGGGTTCTGTTTTTTTTTTCTCTTTTTCGTTTTTGGTTCAAGGTAGATTTTATTCCTCTTTTTTGTATTTACAGATATAAGCATGGAAATAATTTATTCATATAAATACATGTATGTGAAGGGAATAATTGTTTTTTCTGTTTTATTTTTTAAATTTTATTTCTTTTTAATTTTGAATTTTATTTTATATTTTTATACAGCAGGTTCTTATTGGTTATCTATTTTATACATATAAATGTTTACATGCCAATCCCAATCTCTCAACTCCTCCCACCACCACCCCCCCAAGAGCTTCCCCCCTTGTTGTCCATACGATTGTTGTCTACATCTGTTGCTCTATTTATGCCTTGCAAAACGGTTAATCTGTACAGTTTTTCTAGGTTCCACATATATGCATGAATATACAAGATTTGTTTTTCTCTTTCTGACTTACTTCACTCTGTATGACAGTCTCTAGATCCATCGACGTCTCTACAAATGACCCAATTTCATTCCTTTCATGGCTTAGTAATATTCCATTTTATATATGTACCACATCTTTATGCATTCGTCTGTCTGTGGGCATTTAGGTTGCTTCCATTACCTCGATATTGTAAATAGTGATGCAATGAACATTGCGGTGAATGTCTCTTTTTGATATCTGGTTTTGTCTGGGTATATGTCCAGTACTGGGATTGCTGTATCATATGGTAATTCTATTATTAGTTTCTTAAGACTCCATATTGTTCTCCATAGTGACTGTATCAATTTATATTCCCAACAATAGTGGAAGAGGCTTCCTTTCCCCACACCCTTTCCAGCAATTGTTGTTTGTAGATTTTCAGATGATGCCCATTCTAACAGGTGTGAGGTGATACCTCATTGTTGAGTCCATTTCCTTGAGCAAGGGGTAGGTCTTGTCTATTACATATTTGGCTTATGGAACGGTATCTGTGCTAATTTCAAACTCTGGTTTTATGCAGAACCCCAACTCACCTTTCCCCTTAAGCAAGCATAAGTTGGTTTTCTACATTTGAGACCCTGTTCTGTTTTGTAATTCAGTTCATGTGTAGCCAAGTATACATTTCATGTATTAGTGATACCTTATGATGTTTCTTTTTCTGTGTGACATATTTCACTTAGAATCATCGTGCCTCAATCCACTCATTATGCTGGTTCAGGCCTGGTGACACAGATTTCATTGCTGAGTGGTATTCTGTTGTACGTTAAGTACCGCAACTTATTTATCAATTATTTGCTCTCTGGGATACTTAACTTGTACCATAGAAGAGGTTCCTGTAAACAGAGCCGTCCCAAATTTTGGGGTGGCTGTGTCTTTTTGATTTTAATTTCCCTAAGCTATAGGACCATAAGTGGAAATGCCCTAGACTCTGTTGCTTTGTTTTTCAGATGTATCAGGAAACACCATACACTTCTCCAGAGTGGCTGTTGGCAATTTACATCCCGCCCATCAGCATAACAAGGCTCCTTTATCCCCATGGCCTGTCTTGCCTTTCTGCATTTTACACTTTTTTCAGATGGCTCTTTAGACCGGGGGGAAGTGACACTTCATAGTAGTTCGGATTTCCATTGCAAGCTTGCTTGGTTTGCCAAATAGGGCGTATGCGTTTTTTCCTGAATATATTCAGGAAAAAACGCATACGCCCTTTTTGTCCAAGTGCATCATTGTGGACGTTCTGCCTCTTTGCCTATGCTTTACATGCAATTCCAGTCTTCCTCCTGAAATCGGTTTCCTGCAATTCTGCCCCGCATTCAAGTCCTCTTGGCAGCCTTACTTCAATATATTTTTGGACGATAGCTGTCATTTATAACTCTGCATGTCTGTGAATGACAGTGCCCCTGAGCTCCTTTCTTCAACTCGCTTTCTTGTGAGCTGGCCGCAACACCGCAGGATTGCTTCAGGCCCTAGTGTGGTTCCGGCATGGCACGCTGAGCCTTTGGTTAATTCCTCTTCCTGGTGGGAAATGAGAGTTAAATTTGCCCGTCCAGACACCTCCAGCTAGTCTCTCATTGGTTCTCCCTATTCCTGTTCATTTTCCGCAGAAATTGCAAACTGGGCCAAACAGGAGGTTAAAGGCACTGACTCTCCAAGTGGGGAGAGTTTTAGTAAAGTGTCTGGAATGTTGCACCCGACTACCAGGGGACGAAACTGAGACACATTTGAACACGTTTCCCGATCACACGGTGTATCATACTCTGGGTTCCACATGCATGTTTTAGCTGAAGGAAGAATCCCTTAAACCTGGAGAGTTGAGACCCATGGAATGGGTACCATGCAATATGATTTCAAAGGGTCTGTATTTGCTCACCGAACCTCACCAATCCTATCACTGTAACGTTTATGCTGCTGTACACACGCTTGATTCTCTTTCGGAGACATATAAATCCATAGGTTTTAAGATTCTTACTAGTCAGGTATATTCTTAGACGTTTAATATGGGGTGTTGTGTCCTCTTTATTGAGCAAGGAGTAGCTCTTGTCTATTACATATTTGGCTTATGGAACGGTATCTGTGCTAATTTCAATCTCTGATTTTATGCAGCACCCCAACTCACCTTTCCCCTTAAGCAAGCATAAGTTGGTTTTCTACATTTGAGACCCTGTTCTGTTTGGTAATTCAGTTCCTGGGTAGCCAAGTTTACATTCCGTGTAGTAGTGATATCTTATGATGTTTCTTTTCTGTGTGACTTATTTCACTAAGATTCATCGTACCTGAATCCACTCATTATGCTGCTATGGGCCTGATGATATAGATTTCATTGCTGAGTGATATTGCATTGTACGTAAGTACCACAATTTCTTTATCCATTTTTCGCTTTCTGTGATATTGAACTTGTACCGTAAACGAGGTTCTTGTAAACAGAGCCATCCCAAACTTTGGGGTGGCTGTGTCTTTTTGATTTTTATTTCCCTAAGCTATAGGACCATAAGTGGAAGTGCCCTAGGCTCTGTTGCTTTGTTTTTTAGATGTTTCAGGAAACACCATACACTTCTCCAGAGTGGCTGTTTGCAATTTAAATCCCGCCCATCAGCATAAAAAGGCTCCCAGTTCTCCATGGCCTGTCCTGCCTTTCTGGATTTTACACTTTTTTCAGATGGCCCTTTTAACCGGGGGGCAGTGAGACTTCATTGTAGTGCAGATTTCCTTTGCAAGCTTGCTTGGTTGGCCAAACAGGGCGTATGCGTTTTTTCCTGAATATATTCAGGAAAAAACGCATACGCCCTTTTTGGCCAAGTGCATCATTATGGACGTTCTGCCTCTTTTCATATGCTTTACATGCAATTCCAGTCTACCTCCTGAAATCGGTTTCCTGCAATTCTGCCCCGCTTTCAAGTCCTCTTGGCAGCCTTACTTGAATATATTTTTGGACGATAGCTGTCATTTATAACTCTGCAGGTTTGTGAATTACTGTGCCCCTGAGCTCCTTTCTTCAACTCGCTTTCTTGTGAGCTGGCCGCAACACCGCAGCATTGCTTCAGGCCCTAGTGTGGTTCCGGCATGGCACGCTGAGCCTTTGGTTAATTCCTCTTCCTGGTGGGAAATGAGAGTTAAATTTGCCCGTCCAGACACCTCCAGCTAGTCTCTCATTGGTTCTCCCTATTCCTGTTCATTTTCCGCAGAAATTGCAAACTGGTCCAAACAGGAGGTTAAAGGCACTGACTCTCCAAGTGGGGGAGTGTTAGGAAAGCATCTGGAATGTTGCACCCGAGTACCAGGGGACGAAAATGAGACACATTTGAACACGTTTCCCGATCACACGGTGGATCATACTCTGGGTTCCACATGCATGTTTTAACTGAAGGAAGAATCCCTTAAACCTGGAGAGTTGAGACCCATGGAATGGGTACCATGCAATATGACTTCAAAGGGTCTGCATTTGCTCACCGAACCTCACCAATCCTATCACTGCTGCGTTTATGCCACTGTACACACGCTTGTTTCTCTTTTGGAAACATATAAATCCATAGGTTTTAAGATTCTTACTAGTCAGGTATATTCTTAGGCGTTTAGTATGGGGTGTAGAGTCCACTTCGTTGAGCAAGGAGTAGCTCTTGTCTATTACATATTTGGCTTATGGAACGGTATCTGTGCTAATTTCAATCTCTGGTTTTATGCAGCACCCCAACTCACCTTTCCCCTTAAGCAACCATAAGTTGGTTTTCTACATTTGAGACCCTGTTCTGTTTTGTAATTCAGTTCCTGGGTAGCCAAGTTTACATTCCGTGTAGTAGTGATATCTTATGATGTTTCTATTTCTGTGTGACTTATCTCACTTAGAATCATCGTACCTGAATCCACTCATTATGCTGCTATGGGCCTGATGACATAGATTTCATTGCTGAGTGATATTGCATTGTACGTAAGTACCACAATTTCTTTATCCATTTTTTGCTTTCTGTGATATTGAACTTGTACCGTAAACGAGGTTCTTGTAAACAGAGCCATCCCAAACTTTCGGGTGGCTGTGTCTTTTTCATTTTTATTTCCCTAAGCTATAGGACCATAAGTGGAAGTGCCCTAGGCTCTGTTGCTTTGTTTTTTAGATGTTTCAGGAAACACCATACACTTCTCCAGAGTGGCTGTTGGCAATTTACATCCCACCCATCAGCATAACAAGGCTCCCAGTTCTCCATGGCCTGTCCTGCCTTTCTGGATTTTATACTTTTTTCAGATGGCCCTTTTGACCGGGGGGCAGGGAGACTTCATTGTAGTGCAGATTTCTTTGCAAGCTTGCTTGGTTGGCTAAAAAGGGCGTATGCGTTTTTTCCTGAATATATTCAGGAAAAAACGCATACGCCCTTTTTGGCCAAGTGCATCATTGTGGACGTTCTGCCTCTTTTCCTATGCTTTACATGCAATTCCAGTCTACCTCCTGAAATCGGTTTCCTGCAATTCTGCCCCGCTTTCAAGTCCTCTTGGCAGCCTTACTTCAATAAATTTTTGGACGATAGCTATCATTTATAACCCTGCAGGTTTGTGAATTCAAGTGCCCCTGAGTTCCTTTCTTCAACTCGCTTTCTTGTGAGCTGGCCGCAACACCGCAGCATTGCTTCAGGCCCTAGTGTGGTTCCGGCATGGCACGCTGAGCCTTTGGTTAATTCCTCTTCCTGGTGGGAAATGAGAGTTAAATTTGCCCGTCCAGACACCTCCAGCTAGTCTCTCATTGGTTCTCCCTATTCCTGTTCATTTTCCGCAGAAATTGCAAACTGGGCCAAACAGGAGGTTAAAGGCACTGACTCTCCAAGTGGGGGAGTGTTAGTAAAGCGTCTGGAATGTTGCACCCGAGTACCAGAGCACGAAAACTGACACATTTGAACACATTTCCCGATCACACGGTGGATCATACTCTGGGTTCCACATGCATGTTTTAGCTGAAGGAAGAATCCCTTAAACCTGGAGAGTTGAGACCCATGGAATGGGTACCATGCAATATGACTTCAAAGGGTCTGCATTTGCTCACCGAACCTCACCAATCCTATCACTGCTGCATTTACGCCGCTGTACACACGCTTGTTTCTCTTTTGGAGACATATAAATCCATAGGTTTTAAGATTCTTACTAGTCAGGTATATTCTTAGGCGTTTAGTATGGGGTGTAGAGTCCACTTCGTTGAGCAAGGAGTAGCTCTTGTCTATTACATATTTGGCTTATGGAACGGTATCTGTGCTAATTTCAATCTCTGGTTTTATGCAGCACCCCAACTCACCTTTCCCCTTAAGCAACCATAAGTTGGTTTTCTACATTTGAGACCCTGTTCTGTTTTGTAATTCAGTTCCTGGGTAGCCAAGTTTACATTCCGTGTAGTAGTGATATCTTATGATGTTTCTTTTTCTGTGTGACTTATCTCACTTAGAATCATCGTACCTGAATCCACTCATTATGCTGCTATGGGCCTGATGACATAGATTTCATTGCTGAGTGATATTGCATTGTACGTAAGTACCACAATTTCTTTATCCATTTTTTGCTTTCTGTGATATTGAACTTGTACCGTAAACGAGGTTCTTGTAAACAGAGCCATCCCAAACTTTGGGGTGGCTGTGTCTTTTTGATTTTTATTTCCCTAAGCTATAGGACCATAAGTGGAAGTGCCCTAGGCTCTGTTGCTTTGCTTTTTAGATGTTTCAGGAAACACCATACACTTCTCCAGAGTGGCTGTTGGCAATTTACATCCCACCCATCAGCATAACAAGGCTCCCAGTTCTCCATGGCCTGTCCTGCCTTTCTGGATTTTACACTT
The DNA here is from genome assembly GCF_039906515.1 of Pseudorca crassidens. Lineage (NCBI taxonomy): Eukaryota > Metazoa > Chordata > Mammalia > Artiodactyla > Delphinidae > Pseudorca > Pseudorca crassidens. Next base: position 29,705 of record NW_027135938.1, read on the forward strand.
TTTTCAGATGGCCCTTTTGACCGGGGGGCAGTGAGACTTCATTATAGTGCAGATTTCTTTGCAAGCTTGCTTGGTTGGCCAAAAAGGGCGTATGCGTTTTTTCCTGAATATATTCAGGAAAAAACGCATACGCCCTTTTTGGCCAAGTGCATCATTGTGGACGTTCTGCCTCTTTTCCTATGCTTTACATGCAATTCCAGTCTACCTCCTGAAATCGGTTTCCTGCAATTCTGCCCCGCTTTCAAGTCCTCTTGGCAGCCTTACTTCAATAAATTTTTGGACGATAGCTATCATTTATAACCCTGCAGGTTTGTGAATTACAGTGCCCCTGAGCTCCTTTCTTCAACTCGCTTTCTTGTGAGCTGGCCGCAACACCGCAACATTGCTTCAGGCCCTAGTGTGGTTCCGGCATGGCACGCTGAGCCTTTGGTTAATTCCTCTTCCTGGTGGGAAATGAGAGTTAAATTTGCCCGTCCAGACACCTCCAGCTAGTCTCTCATTGGTTCTCCCTATTCCTGTTCATTTTCCGCAGAAATTGCAAACTGGGCCAAACAGGAGGTTAAAGGCCCTGACTCTCCAAGTGGGGAGAGTGTTAGTAAAGCGTCTGGAATGTTGCACCCGAGTACCAGGGGACGAAAACTGACACATTTGAACACGTTTCCCGATCACACGGTGGATCATACTCTGGGTTCCACATGCATGTTTTAGCTGAAGGAAGAATCCCTTAAACCTGGAGAGTTGAGACCCATGGAATGGGTACCATGCAATATGACTTCAAAGGGTCTGCATTTGCTCACCAAACCTCACCAATCCTATCACTGCTGCGTTTATGCCGCTGTACACATGCTTGATTCTCTTTCGGAGACATATAAATCCATAGGTTTTAAGATTCTTACTAGTCAGGTATATTCTTAGGCGTTTAATATGGGGTGTAGAGTCCACTTCATTGAGCAAGGAGTAGCTCTTGTCTATTACATATTTGGCTTATGGAAAGGTATCTGTGCTAATTTCAATCTTTGGTTTTATGCAGCACCCCAACTCACCTTTCCTCTTAAGCAAGCATAAGTTGGTTTTCTACATTTGAGACCCTGTTCTGTTTTGTAATTCAGTTCCTGTGTAGCCAAGTTTACATTCCGTGTAGTAGTGATATCTTATGATGTTTCTTTTTCTGTGTGACTTATCTCACTTAGAATCATCGTACCTGAATCCACTCATTATGCTGCTACGGGCCTGATGATATAGATTTCATTGCTGAGTGATATTGCATTGTACGTAAGTACCACAACTTCTTTATCCATTTTTCGCTTTCTGTGATATTGAACTTGTACCGTAAACGAGGTTCTTGTAAACAGAGCCGTCCCAAACTTTGGGGTGGCTGTGTCTTTTTGATTTTAATTTCCCTAAGCTATAGGACCATAAGTGGAAGTGCCCTAGGCTCTGTTGCTTTGTTTTTTAGATGTTTCAGGAAACACCATACACTTCTCCAGAGTAGCTGTTGGCAATTTACATCCCGCCCATCAGCATAACAAGGCTCCCAGTTCCTCCATGGCCTGTCCTGCCTTTCTGGATTTTACACTTTTTTCAGATGGCCCTTTGACCGGGGGGCAGTGAGACTTCATTGTAGTGCAGATTTCCTTTGCAAGCTTGCTTGGTTGGCCAAAAAGGGCGTATGCGTTTTTTCCTGAATATATTCAGGAAAAAACGCATACGCCCTTTTTGGCCAAGTGCATCATTGTGGACGTTCTGCCTCTTTTCCTATGCTTTACATGCAATTCCAGTCTACCTCCTGAAATCGGTTTCCTGCAATTCTGCCCCGCTTTCAAGTCCTCTTGGCAGCCTTACTTCAATATATTTTTGGACGATAGCTGTCATTTATAACTCTGCAGGTTTGTGAATTACAGTGCCCCTGAGCTCCTTTCTTCAACTCGCTTTCTTGTGAGCTGGCCGCAACACCGCAGCATTGCTTCAGGCCCTAGTGTGGTTCTGGCATGGTACGCTGAGCCTTTGGTTAATTCCTCTTCCTGGTGGGAAATGAGAGTTAAATTTGCCCGTCCAGACACCTCCAGCTAGTCTGTCATTGGTTCTCCCTATTCCTGTTCATCTTCCACAGAAATTGCAAACTGGCCCAAACAGGAGGTTAAAGGCACTGACTCTCCAAGTGGGGAGAGTGTTAGTAAAGCGTTTGGAATGTTGCACCCGAGTACCAGGTGACGAAACCTGAGACACATTTGAACACGTTTCCCGATCACACGGTGGATCATACTCTGGGTTCCACATGCATGTTTTAGCTGAAGGAAGAATCCCTTAAACCTGGAGAGTTGAGACCCATGGAATGGGTACCATGCAATATGACTTCAAAGGGTCTGCATTTGCTCACCGAACCTCACTAATCCTATCACTGCTGCGTTTATGCCACTGTACACACGCTTCATTCACTTTCGGAGGCATAGAAATCCATAGGTTTTAAGATTTTTACTAGGCAGGTATATTCTTAGACGTTTAATATGGGGTGTTGATTCCACTTGGTTGAGCAAGGAGTAGCTCTTGTCTATTACATATTTGGCTTATGGAATGGTATCTGTACTAATTTCAATCGCTGGTTTTATGCAGCACCCCAACTCACCTTTCCCCTTAAGCAAGCATAAGTTGGTTTTCTACATTTGAGACCCTGTTCTGTTTTGTAATTCAGTTCCTGGGTAGCCAAGATTACATTCCGTGTAGTAGTGATAACTTATGATGTTTCTTTTTCTGTGTGACTTATTTCACTTAGAATCATCGTACCTGAATCCACTCATTATGCTGCTATGGGCCTGATGACATAGATTTCATTGCTGAGTGATATTCCATTGTACGTAAGTACCACAACTTCTTTATCCATTTTTCACTTTCTGTGATATTGAACTTGTACCGTAAACGAGGTTCTTGTAAAGAGAGCCGTCCCAAACTTTGGGGTGGCTGTGTCTTTTTGATTTTAATTTCCCTGTGCTATAGGACCGTAAGTGGAAGTGCCCTAGGCTCTGTTGCTTTGTTTTTTAGATGTTTCAGGAAACACCATACACTTCTCCAGAGTGGCTGTTGGCAATTTACATCCCGTCCATCAGCATAACAAGGCTTCCAGTTCTCCATGGCCTGTCGTGCCTTTCTGGATTTTACACTTTTTTCAGATGGCCCTTTTGACCGGGGGGGCAGTGAAACTTCATTGTAGTGCAGATATCCTTTGCAAGCTTGCTTGGTTGGCCAGAAAGGGCGTATGCGTTTTCTCCTGAATATATTCAGGAAAAACGCATACGCCCTTTTTGGCCAAGTGCATCATTGTGGACGTTCTGCCTCTTTTCCTATGCTTTACATGCAATTCCAGTCTACCTCCTGAAATCGGTTGCCTGCAATTCTGCCCCGCTTTCAAGTCCTCTTGGCAGCGTTACTTCAATATATTTTTGTACGATAGCTGTCATTTATAACTCTGCAGGTTTGTGAATTACAGTGCCCCTGAGCTCCTTTCTTCAACTCGCTTTCTTGTGAGCTGGCCGCAACACCGCAGCATTGCTTCAGGCCCTAGTGTGGTTCCGGCATGGCACGCTGAGCCTTTGGTTAATTCCTCTTCCTGGTGGGAAATGAGAGTTAAATTTGCCCGTCCAGACACCTCCAGCTAGTCTGTCATTGGTTCTCCCTATTCCTGTTCATCTTCCACAGAAATTGCAAACTGGCCCAAACAGGAGGTTAAAGGCACTGACTCTCCAAGTGGGGAGAGTGTTAGTAAAGCGTTTGGAATGTTGCACCCGAGTACCAGGGGACGAAACCTGAGACACATTTGAACACGTTTCCCGATCACACGGTGGATCATACTCTGGGTTCCACATGCATGTTTTAGCTGAAGGAAGAATCCCTTAAACCTGGAGAGTTGAGACCCATGGAATGGGTACCATGCAATATGACTTCAAAGGGTCTGCATTTGCTCACCGAACCTCACCAATCCTATCACTGCTGCGTTTATGCCACTGTACACACGCTTCTTTCACTTTCGGAGACATAGAAATCCATAGGTTTTAAGATTTTTACTAGGCAGGTATATTCTTAGACGTTTAATATGGGGTGTTGATTCCACTTGGTTGAGCAAGGAGTAGCTCTTGTCTATTACATATTTGGCTTATGGAACGGTATCTGTGCTAATTTCAATCTCTGGTTTTATGCAGCACCCCAACTCACCATTCCCCTTAAGCAAGCGTAAGTTGGTTTTCTACATTTGAGACCCTGTTCTGTTTTGTAATTCAGTTCCTGTGTAGCCAAGTTTACATTCCATGTAGTAGTGATATCTTATGATGTTTCTTTTTCTGTGTGACTTATTTCACTTAAAATCATCATACCTGAATCCACTCATTATGCTGCTATGGGCCTGATGACATAGATTTCATTGCTGAGTGATATTGCATTGTATGTAAGTACCACAACTTCTTTATCCATTTTTCGCTTTCTGTGATATTGAACTTGTACCGTAAACGAGGTTCTTGTAAACAGAGCCGTCCCAAACTTTGGGGTGGCTGTGTCTTTTTGATTTTAATTTCCCTAAGCTATAGGACCATAAGTGGAAGTGCCCTAGGCTCTGTTGCTTTGTTTTTTAGATGTTTCAGGAAACACCATACACTTCTCCAGAGTGGCTGTTGGCAATTTACATCCCGCCCATCAGCATAACAAGGCTCCCAGTTCCTCCATGGCCTGTCCTGCCTTTCTGGATTTTACACATTTTTCAGATGGCCCTTTTGACCGGGGGCCAGTGAGACTTCATTGTAGTGCAGATTTCCTTTGCAAGCTTGCTTGGTTGGCCAAAAAGTGCGTATGCGTTTTTTCCTGAATATATTCAGGAAAAAACGCATACGCCCTTTTTGGCCAAGTGCATCATTGTGGACGTTCTGCCTCTTTTCCTATGCTTTACATGCAATTCCAGTCTACCTCCTGAAATCGGTTTCCTGCAATTCTGCCCCGCTTTCAAGTCCTCTTGGCAGCCTTACTTCAATATATTTTTGGACGATAATTGTCATTTATAACTCTGAAGGTTTGTGAATTACAGTGCACCTGAGCTCCTTTCTTCAACTGGCTTTCTTGTGAGCTGGCCGCAACACCACAGGATTGCTTCAGGCCCTAGTGTGGTTCCGACATGGCACGCTGAGCCTTTGGTTAATTCCTCTTCCTGGTGGGAAATGAGAGTTAAATTTGCCCGTACAGGCACCTCCAGCTAGTCTCTCATTGGTTCTCCCTATTCCTGTTCATTTTCCGCAGCAATTGCAAACTGGGCCAAACAGGAGGTTAAAGGCACTGACTCCCCAAGTGGGGAGAGTGTTAGTAAAGCGTCTAGAATGTTGCACCCGAGTACCAGGGGACGAAAACTGACACATTTGAACACGTTTCCCGATCACACGGTGGATCATACTCTGGGTTCCACATGCATGTATTAGCTGAAGGAAGAATCCCTTAAACCTGGAGAGTTGAGACCCATGGAATTAGTACCATGCAATATGACTTCAAAGGGTCTGCATTTGCTCACCGAACCTCACCAATCCTATCACTGCTACGTTTATGCCGCTATACACACGCTTGATTCTCTTTCGGAGACATATAAATCCATAGGTTTTGAGATACTTTCTAGTCAGCTATATTCTTAGGCGTTTAATATGGGGTGTAGAGTCCACTTCTTTGAGCAAGGAGTAGCTCTTGTCTATTACATATTTGGCTTATGGAACGGTATCTGTGCTAATTTCAATCTCTGGTTTTATGCAGCACCCCAACTCACCTTTCCACTTAAGCAAGCATAAGTTGGTTTTCTACATTTGAGACCCTATTCTGTTTTGTAATTCAGTTCCTGGGTAGCCAAGATTACATTCCGTGTAGTAGTGATAACTTATGATGTTTCTTTTTCTCTGTGACTTATTTCACTTAGAATCATCGTACCTGAATCCACTCATTATGCTGCTATGGGCCTGATGACATAGACTTCATTGCTGAGTGATATTGCATTGTACGTAAGTACCACAACTTCTTTATCCATTTTTCGCTTTCTGTGATATTGAACTTGTACCGTAAACGAGGTTCTTGTAAACAGAGCTGTCTCAAACTTTGGGGTGGCTGTGTCTTTTTGATTTTAATTTCCCTAAGCTATAGGACCATAAGTGGAAGTGCCCTAGGCTCTGTTGCTTTGTTTTTTAGATGTTTCAGGAAACACCATACACTTCTCCAGAGTGGCTGTTGGCAAATTACATCCCGCCCATCAGCATGACAACGCTCCCAGTTCTCCATGGCCTGTCTTGCCTTTCTGGATTTTATACTTTTTTCAGATGGCCCTTTTGACCAGGGGGCAGTGAGACTTCATTGTAGTGCAGATTTCCTTTGCAAGCTTGCTTGGTTGGCCAAAAAGGGCGTATGCGTTTTTTCCTGAATATATTCAGGAGAAAACACATACGCCCTTTTAGGCCAAGTGCATCATTGTGGACGTTCTGCCTCTTTTCCTATGCTTTACATGCAATTCCAGTCTACCTCCTGAAATCGGTTTCCTGCAATTCTGCCCCGCTTTCAAGTCCTCTTGGCAGCCTTACTTCAATATATTTTTGGACGATAATTGTCATTTATAACTCTGCAGATTTGTGAATTACAGTGCCCCTGAGCTCCTTTCTTCAACTCGCTTTCTTGTGAGCTGGCCGCAACACCGCAGGATTGCTTCAGGCCCTAGTGTGGTTCCGGCATGGCACGCTGAGCCTTTGGTAAATTCCTCTTCCTGGTGGGAAATGAGAGTTAAATTTGCCCGTACAGGCACCTCCAGCTAGTCTCTCATTGGTTCTCCCTATTCCTGTTCATTTTCCGCAGAAATTGCAAACTGGGCCAAACAGGAGGTTAAAGGCACTGACTCCCCAAGTGGAGAGAGTGTTAGTAAAGCGTCTAGAATGTTGCACCCGAGTACCAGGGGACGAAAACTGACACATTTGAACACGTTTCCCGATCACACGGTGGATCATACTCTGGGTTCCACATGCATGTATTAGCTGAAGGAAGAATCCCTTAAACCTGGAGAGTTGGGACCCATGGAATGGTTACCATGGAATATGACTTCAAAGGGTCTGCATTTGTTCACCGAACCTCACCAATCCTATCACTGCTGCGTTTATGCCGCTGTACACACGCTTGATTCTCTTTCGGAGACATATAAATCCATAGCTTTTAAGATTCTTACTTGTCAGGTATATTCTTAGGCGTTTAATATGGGGTGTAGAGTCCACTTTGTTGAGCAAGGAGTAGCTCTTGTCTATTACATATTTGGCTTATGGAATGGTCTGTGCTAATTTCAATCTCTGGTTTTATGCAGCACCCCAACTCACCTTTCCCCTTAAGCAAGCATAAGATGGTTTTCTACATTTGAGACCCTGTTCTGTTTTGTAATTCAGTTCCTGTGTAGCCAAGTTTACATTCCGTGTAGTAGTGATATCTTATGATGTTTCTTTTTCTGTGTGACTTATTTCACTTAGAATCATCATACCTGAATCCACTCATTATGCTGCTATGGGCCTGATGGCATAGATTTCATTGCTGAGTGATATTGCATTGTATGTAAGTACCACAACTTCTTTATCCATTTTTCGCTTTCTGTGATATTGAACTTGTACCGTAAACGAGGTTCTTGTAAACAGAGCTGTCCCAAACTTTGGGGTGGCTGTGTCTTTTTGATTTTAATTTCCCTAAGCTATAGGACCATAAGTGGAATTGCCCTAGGCTCTGTTGCTTTGTTTTTTAGATGTTTCAGGAAACACCATACACTTCTCCAGAGTGGCTGTTGGCAATTTACATCCCGCTCATCAGCATAACAAGGCTCCCAGTTCTCCATGGCCTGTCCTGCCTTTCTGGATTTTACACATTTTTCAGATGGCCCTTTTGACCGGGGGGCAGTGAGACTTCATTGTAGTGCAGATTTCCTTTGCAAGCTTGCTTGGTTGGCCAAAAAGGGCGTATGCGTTTTTTCCTGAATATATTCAGGAAAAAACGCATACGCCCTTTTTGGCCAAGTGCATCATTGTGGACCTTCTGCCTCTTTTCCTATGCTTTACATGCAATACCAGTCTACCTCCTGAAATCAGTTTCCTACAATTCTGCCCCACTTTCAAATCGTCTTGGCAACGTTACTTCAATATATTTTTGGATGATAGCTGTCATTTATAACTCCGCAGGTTTGTGAATTACAGTGCCCCTGAGCTCCTTTCTTCAACTCGCTTTCTTGTGAGCTGGCCGCAACCCCGAAGCATTTCTTCAGGCCCTAGTGTGGTTCCGGCATGGCACGCTGAGCCTTTGGTTAATTCCTCTTCCTGGAGGGAAATGAGAGTTAAATTTGCCCGTCCAGACACCTCCAGCTAGTCTCTCATTGGTTCTCCCTATTCCTGTTCATGTTCCGCAGAAATTGCAAACTGGGCCAAACAGGAGGTTAAAGGCACTGACTCTCCAAGTGGGGAGAGTGTTAGTAAAGCGTCTGGAATGTTGCACCCGAGTACAAGGGGACGTAAACTGAGACACATTTGAACACGTTTCCCGATCACACGGTGGATTATACTTTGGGTTCCACATGCATGTTTTAGCTGAAGGAAGAATCCCTTAAACCTGGAGAGTTGAGACCCATGGAATGGGTACCATGCAATATGACTTCAAAGGGTCTGCATTTGTTCACCGAACCACACCAATCCTATCACTGTGGCGTTTATGCCGCTGTACACACGCTTGATTCACTTTCGGAGACATAGAAATCCATAGGTTTTAAGATTCTTACTAGTCAGGTATATTCTTAGGCGTTTAATATGGGGTGTAGAGTCCACTTCGTTGAGCAAGGAGTAGCTCTTGTCTATTACATATTTGGCTTATGGAACGGTATCTGTGCTAATTTCAATCTCTGGTTTTATGCAGCACCCCAACTCACCTTTCCCCTTAAGCAAGCATAAGTTGGTTTTCTACATTTGAGACCCTGTTCTGTTTTGTAATTCAGTTCCAGTGTAGCCAAGTTTACATTCCGTGTAGTAGTGATATCTTATGATGTTTCTTTTTCTGTGTGACTTATTTCACTTAGAATCATTGTACCTGAATCCACTCATTATGCTGCTATGGGCCTGATGGCATAGATTTCATTGCTGAGTGATATTGCATTGTATGTAAGTACAACAACTTCTTTATCCATTTTTCGCTTTCTGTGATATTGAACTTGTACTGTAAACGAGGTTCTTGTAAACAGAGCCGTCCCAAACTTTGGGGTGGCTGTGTCTTTTTGATTTTAATTTCCCTAAGCTATAGGACCATAAGTGGAAGCGCCCTAGGCTCTGTTGCTTTGTTTTTTAGATGTTTCAGGAAACACCATACACTTCTCCAGAGTGGCTGTTGGCAATTTACATCCCGCCCATCAGCATAACAAGGCTCCCAGTTCTCCATGGCCTGTCCTGCCTTTCTGGATTTTACACTTTTTTAAGATGGCCCTTTTGACCGGGGGGCAGTGAGACTTCATTGTAGTGCAGATTTCCTTTGCAAGCTTACTTGGTTGGCCAAAAAGGGCGTATGCGTTTTTTCCTGAATATATTCAGGAAAAAACGCATACGCCCTTTTTGGCCAAGTGCATCATTGTGGACGTTCTGCCTCTTTTCCTATGCTTTACATGCAATTCCAGTCTACCTCCTGAAATCGGATTCCTGCAATTCTGCCCCGCTTTCAAGTCCTCTTGGCAGCCTTACTTCAATATGTTTTTGTACGATAGCTGTCATTTACAACTCTGCAGGTTTGTGAATTACAGTGCCCCTGAGATCCTTTCTTCAACTCGCTTTCTTGTGAGCTGGCCGCAACACCGCAGGATTACTTTAGGCCCTAGGGTGGTTCCGGCATGGCACACTGAGCCTTTGGTTAATTCCTCTTCCTGGCGGGAAATGAGAGTTAAATTTGCCTGTACAGACACCTCCAGCTAGTCTCTCATTGGTTCTCCCTATTCCTGTTCATTTTCCACAGAAATTGCAAACTGGGCCAAACAGGAGGTTAAAGGCACTGACTCTCCAAGTGGGGAGAGTGTTAGTAAAGCGTCTGGAATGTTGCACCCGAGTACCAGGGGACGAAAACTGACACATTTGAACACGTTTCCCGATCACACGGTGGATCATACTCTGGGTTCCACATGCATGTTTTAGCTGAAGGAAGAATCCCTTAAACCTGGAGAGTTGAGACCCATGGAATGGGTACCATGCAATATGACTTCAAAGGGTCTGCATTTGTTCACCGAACCTCACCAATCCTATCACTGCTGCGTTTATGCCACTGTACACACGCTTGATTCTCTTTCGGAGACATAGAAATCCATAGGTTTTAAGATTCTTACTAGGCAGGTATATTCTTAGGCGTTTAATATGGGGTGTTGAGTCCACTTGGTTTAGCAAGGAGTAGCTCTTGTCTATTACATATTTGGCTTATGGAACGGTATTTGTGCTAATTTCAATCTCTGGTTTTATGCAGCACCCCAACTCACCTTTCCCCTTAAGCAAGCATAAGTTGGTTTTCTACATTTGAGACCCTGTTCTGTTTTGTAATTCAGTTCCTGTGTAGCCAAGTTTACATTCCGTGTAGTAGTGATATCTTATGATGTTTCTTTTTCTGTGTGACTTATTTCACTTAGAATCATCGTACCTGAATCCACTCCTTATGCAGCTATGGGCCTGATGATATAGATTTCATGGCTGAGTGATATTGCATTGTACGTAAGTACCACAACTTCTTTATCCATTTTTCGCTTTCTGTTTTATTGAACTTGTTCCGTAAACGAGGTTCTTGTAAACAGAGCTGTCCCAAACTTTGGGGTGGCTGTGTCTTTTTGATTTTAATTTCCCTAAGCTATAGGACCATAAGTGGAAGTGCCCTAGGCTCTGTTGCTTTGTTTTTTAGATGTTTCAGGAAACACCATACACTTCTCCAGAGTGGCTGTTGGCAATTTACATCCCGCCCATCAGCATAACAAGGCTCCCAGTTCTCCATGGCCTGTCCTGCCTTTCTGCATTTTACACTTTTTTCAGATGTCCCTTTTGACTGGGGGGCAGTGAGACTTCTTTGTAGTGCAGATTTCCTTTGCAAGCTTGCTTGGTTGGCCAAAAAGTGCGTATGCGTTTTTTCCTGAATATATTCAGGAAAAAACGCATACGCACTTTTTGGCCAAGTGCCTCATTGTGGACGTTCTGCCTATTTTCCTATGCTTTACATGCAATTCCAGTCTACCTCCTGAAATCGATTTCCTGCAATTCTGCCCCGCGTTCAAGTCCTCTTGGCAGCCTTACTTCAATATATTTTTGGACGATAGCTGTCATTTATAACTCTGCAGATTTGTGAATTACAGTGCCCCTGAGCTCCTTTCTTCAACTCGCTTTCTTGTGAGCTGGCCGCAACACCGCACCATTGCTTCAGACACTAGTGTGCTTCCGGCATGGCACGCTGAGCCTTTGGTTAATTCCTCTTCCTGGTGGGAAATGAGAGTTAAATTTGCCCGTCCAGACACCTCCTGCTAGTCTCTCATTGGTTCTCCCTATTCCTGTTCATCTTCCGCAGGAGTTGCAAACTGGGCCAAACAGGAGGTTAAAGGCACTGACTCTCCATGTGGGGAGAGTGTTAGTAAAGCGTCTGGAATGTTTCACCCGAGTACCAGGGGACGAAGAATGAGACACATTTGAACACGTTTCCCGATCACACGGTGGATCATACTCTGGGTTCCACATGCATGTTTTAGCTGAAGGAAGAATCCCTTAAACCTGGAGAGTTGAGACCCATGGAATGGGTACCATGCAATATGACTTCAAAGGGTCTGCATTTGTTCACCGAACCTCACCAATCCTATCACTGCTGCGTTTATGCCACTGTACACACGCTTGATTCTCTTTCGGAGACATAGAAATCCATAGGTTTTAAGATTCTTACTAGGCAGGTATATTCTTAGGCGTTTAATATGGGGTGTTGAGTCCACTTGGTTTAGCAAGGAGTAGCACTTGTCTATTACATATTTGGCTTATGGAATGGTATCTGTGTTAATTTCAATCTCTGGTTTTATGCAGCACCCCAACTCACCTTTCCCCTTAAGCAAGCATAAGTTGGTTTTCTACATTTGAGACCCTGTTCTGCTTTGTAATTCAGTTCCTGTGTAGCCAAGTTTACATTCCGTGTAGTAGTGATATCTTATGATGTTTCTTTTTCTGTGTGACTTATTTCACTTAGAATCATCGTACCTGAATCCACTCATTATGCTGCTATGGGCCTGATGACATAGATTTCATTGCTGAGTGATATTGCATTGTACGTAAGTACCACAACTTCTTTATCTATTTTTCACTTTCTGTGATATTGAAATTGTACCACAAACGAGGTTCTTGTAAACAGAGCCGTCCCATACTTTGGGGTGGCTGTGTCTTTTTGATTTTAAATTCCCTAAGCTATAGGACCATAAGTGGAAGTGCCCTAGGCTCTGTTGCTTTGTTTTTTAGATGTTTCAGGAAACACCATACACTTCTCCAGAGTGGCTGTTGGCAATTTACATCCCGCCCATCAGCATGACAAGGCTCCCAGTTCTCCATGGCCTGTCCTGCCTTTCTGGATTTTACACATTTTTCAGATGGCCCTTTTGACTGGGGGGCAGTGAGACTTCATTGTAGTGCAGATTTCCTTTGCAAGCTTGCTTGGTTGGCCAAAAAGGGCGTATGCGTTTTTTCCTCAATATATTCAGGAAAAAACGCATACGCCCTTTTTGGCCAAGTGCATCATTGTGGACGTTCTGCCTCTTTTCCTATGCTTTACATGCAATTCCTGTCTACCTCCTGAAATCGGTTTCCTGCAATTCTGCCCCGCTTTCAAGTCCTCTTGGCAGCCTTACTTCAATATATTTTTGTACGATAGCTGTCATTTACAACTCTGCAGGTTTGTGAATTACAGTGCCCCTGAGCTCCTTTCTTCAACTCGCTTTCTTGTGAGCTGGCCGAAACATCGCAGGATTGCTTCAGGCCCTAGGGTGGTTCCGGCATGGCACGCTGAGCCTTTGGTTAATTCCTCTTCCTGGTGGGAAATGAGAGTTAAATTTGCCTGTCCAGACACCTCCAGCTAGTCTCTCATTGGTTCTCCCTATTCCTGTTCATTTTCCATAGAAATTGCAAACTGCGCCAAATAGGAGGTTAAAGGCACTGACTCTCCAAGTGGGGAGAGTGTTAGTAAAGCGTCTGGAATGTTGCACCCGAGTACCAGTGGACAATATCTGAGACACATTTGAACACGTTTCCCGATCACACGGTGGATCATACTCTGGGTTCCACATGCATGTTTTAGCTGAAGGAAGATTCCCTTAAACCTGGAGAGTTGAGACCCATGGAATGGGTACCATGCAATATGACTTCAAAAGGTCTGCATTTGCTCAGCGAACCTCACCAATCCTATCACTGCTGCGTTTATGCCGCTGTACACACGCTTGATTCTCTTTCAGAGACATATAAATCCATAGGTTTTAAGATTCTTACTAGTCAGGTATGTTCTTAGGCGTTTAATATGGGGTGTTGAGTCCACTTCGTTGAGCAAGGAGTAGCTCTTGTCTATTACATATTTGGCTTATGGAACGGTATCTGTGCTAATTTCAATCTCTGGTTTTATGCAGCACCCCAACTCACCTTTCCCCTTAAGCAAGCATAAGTTGGTTTTCTACATTTGAGACCCTGTTCTGTTTTGTAATTCAGTTCCTGTGTAGCCAAGTTTACATTCCGTGTAGTAGTGATATCTTATGATGTTTCTTTTTCTGTGTGACTTATTTCACTTAGAATCATCGTACCTGAATCCACTCATTATGCTGCTATGGGCCTGATGACATAGATTTCATTGCTGAGTGATATTACATTGTACGTAAGTACCACAACTTTTTTATCCATTTTTCGCGCTCTGCGATATTGAACTTGTACCGTAAACAAGGTTCTTGTAAACAGTGCCATCCCAAACTTTGGGGTGGCTGTGTGTTTTTGATTTTAATTTCCCTAAGCTATAGGTCCATAAGTGGAAGTGCCCTAGGCTCTGTTGCTTTGTTTTTTAGATGTTTCAGGAAACACCATACACTTCTCCAGAGTGGCTGTTGGCAATTTACATCCCGCCCACCAGCATAACAAGGCTCCCAGTTCTCCATGGCCTGTCCTGCTTTTCTGGATTTTACACTTTTTTCAGATGGCCCTTTTGACTGGGGGGAAGTGAGACTTCATTGTAGTGCAGATTTCCTTTGCAATCTTGTTTGGTTGGCCAAAAAGGGCATATGCGTTTCTTCCTGAATATATTCAGGAAAAAACGCATGCGCACTTTTTGGCCAAGTGCATCATTGTCGACGTTCTGAGTCTTTTCATATGTTGTCAATGCAATTCTTGTCTACCTCTTGAAATCAGTTTCCTGCAATTCTGCCTTGCTGTCAGTGCCTCTTCATAGCCTTACCTCAATATACTTTTGGAAAATAGTTGGCCTTTATAACTCTGCAGGTTTTTGAATTGCAGTGGCCCTTAGTCTATTTTTCAGCTCTTATTTTTGTGATCTTGCCTCATATCCTCAGGATTTTTTTATGCCCTATTCTTCTTCTGGGGCGCCTTGCTCTGCCTTTGGTTAATTCTTCTTCCTAATGTGAAATTAGAGTGACATGTGCCCATTGAAACCGCTACAGCTATTTTCTCACTGGTTCCCCCTATTCCCATTCATCCTCCGCACTAACTGCAGACTGTGCGATACCGGAACTTAAAGGCATTGACTCTCCATGTGGGGATGTTTTTAGTAAAGTGGCTGGAATGTTGATCCAGAGCCCCAGGAGAGGAAAATGAGGTGCGTTTTAGAAACCTTTCCCGATCATATGGTATACCATCCGCTGGATTTCCCATGCATGGTTTAGCTGTAGGAAGATTCCGTTCAACCTGGAGTGTTGGGACCCTTGGAATGAGTAGCATGAAGTATTATATTAAACTTTCGGCAGTTGCTCACCAAAGCTCACCAATCCTCTCAGCCCCAAGTGTCCAGCCTTATGTCTTATCCAGCTGTGGGTTTATATGTGGTCATTCCAGGTTGCATCACAGCCCCTGAGCGAATTTTGTAAGAATTTTTCTCTCTTTCATTGTTTCTGCGTTTTGGTTTTAAAATTTATTTCTATAATGGGGTTTAGCTCATTTTCACTGCTGTGTTTGGCCGCTCTGCACACACTTGATTCCCTTATGGAGATATATCAATACATGGGTTTTAAGATTCTTATTACTCAGATATATTTCTCTGCGGTGTATAGGGTGTGTTGAGGCCAGTTCATTGAGCAAGGTGTAGATCTTGTCTAATACCTATTTGGTTTATTGAATGGTATCTGTGCTAATTTCAAACTCTGGTTTTATGCATCAGCCCACCTCTCCTTTCCCCTTAAGCTGACATAAGTGTGTTTTCTAAATGTGAGACACTGTTCTGTTTTGTAATTCATTTTTTGTGCAGCCATATTTATCCTCCCTCTATAAGTGATATCTTATGATATGTTTCTTTTTCTGTTTGACTTATTTCAAGTAGTATTATCGGACCTAAATCCACTCTTTATCCTTCTACTAGCCTTATTACATTGATTTCATGGTGAAGAGATATTCCATTGTACATAAGTACCACATTTTCTTTATCCATTGTTCTCTTTCCTGGGATATTTAAGGTGTACTGAAGTTGAGGTTCTTGTAAACAGAGTAGCCCTAAACTGTGGTGTGCTTGTGTCTTGTTGATTTTTAGACTTCCCTAGATATACTTCCATGATTGGAAGTGCCCTATGCTCTGTAGCTCTGTTTTTTAGATGATTTAGGAACCACCATACACTTCTCCAGAGTGGCTCTTGGCAGTTCACACACTGTCCATCAGCGTATAAAGGCTCCCTGTTCTCCATGGCCTGTCCTGCATTTCTGGTTTTTACAATTTTTTCGGATGGCCCTTTTGACCGGTGGGAAATGAGACTTCTTTGTTGTGCACATTTGCATTGCTTGCTTGCTTGGTTGCCCATAAATTGCGTATGCGTTTTTTCCTGGATATATTCAGGAAAAAATGCATACTCCCTTTTGGGCCAACTGCATCATTGTCGAAATTCTGCCGCTTTTCATGTGCTTTAAAGACGAGTCCAATCTATCTCTTGAAATCTGTTTCTTGCAATTCTGTCTTGCATTCAGATCCTCTTCTTTGCCTTACCTCAACATATTTTTGGACGTTAGTTTTCATTTATAACTCTGCAGGTTTGTGAATTGCAGTGGCCCTGAGCTCCATTTTTTAAGTTGCTCTTTTGTGAGCTGGCCTCAAAGCTGCAGGATTGCTTCAGGCCCTATTTTGGCTCCGGCGAGGCGGGCTGAGCCTTTTTTTAATTCTTATTCTTAATGGGAAATTAGAGTGACATGTGTCCGTCCAAACCCCTACAACTATTCTCTCATTGGTTCCCCCTCTTCCCGTTCATCCTCCTCACAATTTGCAAAATGTGTGAAACAGAAGTTTAAATGTGCTGATTCTCTAAGTGGGGAGATTCTAAGTAACGTGGCTGGAATGATGAACAGGAGCACCAGGAGAGGATAAATGAGGTGCATTTTAGACACATCTCCCGATCACATGGTGTACAGTCCTCTGGGTTTTCCATGCATGTTTTAGCTGTAGGAAGATCCCTTGAACCTGCAGATTTGGGACCCATTGAATGGGTACCAGGTAGTATTACTTTAAAGGGTGTGCATTTCCTCACCCAACCTCACATTTCTCTTAGCACGAACAGTTTCCAGCCTTATGTCTCATCCTGCTGTGGGTCTAGATGTGTTCAATCCATGTTGCATCACCGTCCCTGAGGAAAAGTTGTAAGAGGTTTTCTCTTTCTCTCTGTCGTTTATTTTTTTCAATTTATTACTATATTGGTTACAGCTGATTTTCAAAGCTCTGTTTCTTGCTGCTGTACATCTACTTGATTCACATACAGAGAGACATCAATAAATTCTTTTTCAGATTCTTACCAGTCATATATATTCTTTTCCGGTGACTTGAGTGTGCTGAGTGCAGTTCTTTTAGCTACCGTGTAGGCCTTGTTGATTATCAGTTTGGTATTTGGAATGGTATCTTTGCTAATTTCAACCTCCTGGATGATGCCTCACCCCTCCCCACCTTTCCCGTTTAGCAGCCTTACGCGTGTTTTCTACATATTTGACTATGTTTTTGTTTTGTAATTTATTTCATGTGTAGCCATTTTGGATTCCACCTTTAAGTGATATCTTATGATATGTGTCTTTTTCTTTTTGAATTATGTCACTTAGAATGATCATACGTAACTCCTCCGGAGTTGTTACAACTGGCCATATTTCATTGATTTCCAGGCTGAGTAATATTCCACTCTACATAAGTACCACATCTCTATCCATTTTTTCCCTCCAGAGACATTTAAGTTATATCCTAGTCGAGGATCTTTTAAACAGAGAGGCAGTAAACATTGGGGTGCCTGTGTCCTCTCGATTTTTGTTTTTCCCAAGACATACGCCCATGAGTGCAAGTGCCCTATGCTCTGTAGCTCATTTTTTAGATGCTTTAGTAAACACAATACACTTCTCCAGAATGGCCGTTGGCAATATACATTTCCACTATAAGCCTCACAGGGCTCCCTCTTCTCCTTGCCCTGTCCTGCATTTCTGGTGTTTACACTTTATGAGGATGGCTCTTCTGACTGAGGCGAAGTGATATCTTTTGTAGTATTGATTTCCAGTGCCCACCTGTTTGGTTGGCTAAAAAAGTGTATGCCCTTTTCTTGAATATATACAGAAAAAAACGCATACAGCCTTTTTGGCCAACTGCAATGTTGGCAATGTTCAGCCCCTTTTCTTGTGCTTAATGGCGAGTCCTTTCTACCTCCTCAAATCCCTTTCCTGCCATTCTCCCTTGCTTACCAATCCTTTTCTCTGACTTTCCTCAAGACATTTTTCAGTGATAGATATTTTCAACTCTGCAGTTTCGTGAATTTTACTGTCCCTGAGTTCCATTGTTCAACTTGTGTTTATGGGAACTGGCCACAAAGCAGTGGGATTTCCTCAAGCCCTATACTGTTTCCATGGGCAACCCTAGCCTTTGGTCAATTCGTCTTCCTGATTGGAAATTAGAGTGACATGTGCCTGTCTGAACACCTAGGACTTGTCTCTCATTGTTCCTCATCCTTCCGCTTCATCCTCTGGACAAATTCCAAACTGTACGCAACAGGATGTTGACAGTGCTGACATCTCCAAGTGGGGAGACTGTTAGTAAAGACGCTGGAGGGGTGAACCCGAGCACCAGGAGATGAGGAGATGAGATGCCTTTTCCAAACTCTTCCCAATCAGACGGTATACCATCCTCTGTGTGTGACAGACATGTTTTAGCAGTAGGAAGAGTCCCATTCATGTAAGGAGAACACCAGGGCTTTTTCAAAATCAGTGTCTCCCCGAAACCCAAACTGGGGAATTTTTTAAGCTACGGCTACACATATGTTCATTAAGGGCCTTGGGAAGTAGGCAGAGTCCAAACTTTAGATGATTGAAGTCTTCAGGGTCAGAAGCACTCACCACCGGCTTCCCTTAGGTTACACTTTAACTGTCATTGATAGATGATGTCAATAAAAATATCTATTCTTTTTCCGATTATTTCCCCTTATAGGTTATTGCAAAATATTGAGTGTAGTTCCCTGTGCTATACAGTAGTTCCTTGTTGATGATCTATTTTATACATAGCAGTGTGTATGTGTTAATTCCAAACTGTTAATTTATCCCTCCTCCCACCTTTCCCCTTTGGTAATAATAAATTATAAGATTTTATACTTCTCAGAAATGGGGGAGCTGAAAGAGAGGTATCATTTTCAATGGAAAAGCATTTAAAACAAGATTGAAGCTTTAACCAAGATTATTAGATGTACATCCTTGGAAAGAAATCACTTCATTTCTCTAATATTGACCTGACAAATAAGACAAACCTTTTCACTGAACTTGCTTATAATAAAGTGATGGAAATATCAAATGGAAGTGTTAGAAACATCTTATTTTACCCGAGCCTTATAAACTGTTCTATGTTAACTACAGTTTGGCTCACACATCTGTTCATTGAAGTTACAGTAGTCTCAATTTCTGTTACTGATCCTCCAGAGTGGACCCCAACAAGTGTCCCCCTGCCCAGTGTCATTGGGACCAACAGATCGAGACTGAGTTTGGTTCACAAGCAAAGGAAACTTTATATTTTAAACAGAGAATGGAGAGGTGAGAGCATGCACTACCCCGTGGGCTGTGGGCTGGGCTGCTGTGTAGAGATCCTGTCAGAGTCAGTGGGAGGGAGGGGGCGGAGCACTCGAGGGCCGGGTTGGCTGCAGCTCAGGCTCTATATCTCGGAGTCTGCACTGGGCCCCAGGAGCTGAGGTGTCGACCCAGCCATTCTGCACTAGGAAATCTGGTCTGAAGTGCCGGGTGTGGAACCTCTGCATGCGGGACCCTAGGAGCACGTGAAATTAGACAAAGCACAAAGGATAAAAAAGGTCAGACTTGACTTTATTGCCCAGATTCTATTTTTATCTCCCAGGGATTTTTAATGGGCTTTGCTGGGGACAAACCCCTCCTCTGCCTTTTGTCCCGTTCCTCATTCTTGGAGTGCTGAGGGTGCAGACCCTTCTTCTGTAACTGCTGAGTGCTGAGTTGGGAGCCTCATACCAGGGGACGAGGGTCAGAACTTCTCCCCAGCAGCCTCCAGGTGACGTTGATTGGCCCCAGGACCCCTGCCTCCCTGCTCGTCTGCCTGAGCACCAGCATTGGAAGTGTTATAGATTCTAATGACCTTTAAGGGCCCAGGAAAGAGATGTGCAGAGACGCTGTGGGGGCCGGTTTCACCCCGCCCCACATTTGTTCGGCCACCTTAGGCTGACCGTTTCTGCCAGCCTAGATGCTCTGACCAGTAGTCTGCTCTTTCTTCAATTAGGCCCCTGAATTAACGTAAAAACAGCACCAGGTGTCAGAGCCCTGCCCGCTCAACTCCCAGACAGTCCAGGGTCAGTGGTGATCAAGGACCATGATGGCCACTGAGTCAACAGCCTTTTGAAGTAAACAGGAGTCCAGCCGGTCTTATTGGCCACCATCATCACGGTGTCTGTAGGCTTTTCTATGGTGACAGTGTGATATACGTTTCCCCCGCCAAGATTATTAGCTCCCCTCCGGGTGCAGTAAGTCCTGCAAGCAGTAGTCTACTCCTTCGGGACACACTATTGTTGTTTTATGAGAGAAACTCCAGGTCAAGTGATGTTCACACGAGTCGTCATGGTGCCCTGTTGCCCCCGGTTATCTCTCTGGATGTTGGAGTTGGAGGGCCTCCTCACTCGAGGTCGGTGTGCCCACGGAGTGAACCCTGCAACTTCAGGGCATGGTTGGTGATTAGGATCACCACGTGGGGTCCTTTTCCCTTAGGAGGGAGGTGGCCTTTTGGGCTGCTGATTTCCAGGTTTTTAGATACCGCCAGTATCTTGGCCAGATGTGGCAGTGGGCCAAGCCCCTTGGTGACTCTATTTTATCCTACCTGGATGGCATTCTTGCGTTGTTCCATTTCAAGTGGTCCCAGTTTTTGCACTAATTCTCCAATGGCGATTCACCTTTCACTGGGAATGGTAAGGTCAAAGGGTTTAGCTCAATTAGGGAGTTCCAGGGCAAGGGTCTGAATTGACTGCTCTTTCCATTCTTGAAAGGCCACTTCTGGATTCTGTTCAAAAGGATCATCATCTTTTCCTTTCAGTGTTTCATATAGAGGCCCAGCTAGTAGACTGTAGTTAGGGATCCAGAAGCAGCAAACCCTGGCCTCCCCAGGAACCCCTAAGCTGTCTTCTAGTTTTAGAAAGGGGTAAGGCTGCAAATGGTTTCTTCCCTTTCCTGGGATGGGCTTCTCCGACCTTCTGTGAGAATGAAGCCCAGGCAGGTCACCGCAGTCTGTGATATTTGAGCTTTTTCTTGGACAACTTCTATCCTTTATTGGCTTGGTAGTTCAGAGGCCTCCTTAGTAGGGCTGGCGATCAGAATGTCGTCTGCATATTGAAGGAGGGTTTCCTTTTCCAGAGGTAGAACTTTTCGGTCTTTAGCTAAGCTTTCCCCAAAGATGGTGTGGGAATTTTTGAACCCTTGGGGCAAGACGGCCCGGAAGTATTGTTTTAGTTGTATGTTGAGTCCTGCCACTCACAAGCCAAAATTTCTTGTGACTCTGGGACTAATGGAATACAAAAGAAGGCATCATTGAAGACTAATACAGAATACCATGTCCTGGTGGTTGGTAGAATGACCAGCAGGGTGTAGGAATTAGGAGCAACTGGAGGTATATCCTCGGTGGCTTCACTGACTGTCCTGACATCCTTTACCAGGTCCCCAGCAGCCCATGGGGCTCTCGTGGTCAGGCCAATCCCAGGATATGGAGCTCTCCTGGGCAGGTACCCCACCCCCATCCCAGCCCACGGGGCTCTCATGGTCAGGCCTCTCCCAGGATACAGAGCTACCCTTGCAGGTACCGTGGCAGGGCTGGGCACACAGGAACCGTGCACATAGCCCTCACTGAAGAGCACCCCCATCTCACCTGTCGCTCAGAGCTGACACAGAGCACCTCAGAGCAGGACTTGAACTAACAAACAGCAGCTCCGACAGGTCTGTGACCCTGGGCATCACTCTGTGTGGCCTCCCTCCACCTGGTCTTCCAGAGACTTCCACTGCACCCGGGGCACCAAGCCTCTGTCTCCAACCACCACCCACCCCTCCTCTCCCTGACTCCTGGGTTCCTCTCATTAGGAGAGGGTTTTCTTGAAGTTGTCTCCCACTCATGGGCCAGATAAAATGATTAGAAAACAAGCCAAAGCTGCAGCCCCTTGTCTATCCTGACTCTCAGGAGCCCACACCTGTTCCTTGGACCTGGCCGGTTCAGCAAGTTCCATTTTCTGCAACTGTGAGCCCCTGAGGTGTGATGATTGGCTGACCTGGGCAGCCTTACCATGCCGGCCAGCCCTCCCCAGGTGTGCCTGGGTTGAGATCAATATAAATACCACTCCAGGCAGCAAGAGCCCCTGCAGCTGTGCCTGATGCCATTTTCTCTGCCCTGTCAGCAGTCTCGGGGCTGGGCTGGTGGGAGGGAGGGAGAGGCCACGGCTTTGTGGGTGGCCCAGTGTGAGTGGGGCTCTGCTGGACTTTCTGCAGCAGTTGCCAGGCTGCCACCTGCTAAAGAAGAGGATGTGTCACCCATACCTGCTGCTGGAATTTCTCCCTGGGCAGAGGTGAGGAAGGAAAAAAGCAGTGGGGGCAGGGACAGGACGGGTATCTCAGGCAGAGAAATGGAAATCTTCCAGAAGAGCACCCAGGGCCAGGACCATCCTGGCTGGCCTGCAGGCACCAAGTCAGCTGGCATGCTGTCACTCGTGTGGCTCCATGGCCCTTCCTCTAGGCTTTCAAGTCCTTGTATATATTCAGGTGTTTTACCTGGGAAGGGTGGGGACAGTTCAGCAGCAACTGGCCTGGGGCTCAGCTCACGTTCACTCACAGATGCCTCGGCACGGTGCCCCAGCTTTGCAATGAGGACGCTTGTTGTGTGGGGGCTGCTGGCTGAATGGGAGACGATTCCCCACCACTGACCAACTTCAGAATTTTTACAACTGGAGCAAGTGCCCTGATACGGTTTTCCTCTGAGTACCTGGTGGGTTCTGTTTTTTTTTTTTTCTCTTTTTCGTTTTTGGTTCAAGGTAGATTTTATTCCTCTTTTTTGTATTTACAGATATAAGCATGGAAATAATTTATTCATATAAATACATGTATGTGAAGGGAATAATTGTTTTTTCTGTTTTATTTTTTAAATTTTATTTCTTTTTAATTTTGAATTTTATTTTATATTTTTATACAGCAGGTTCTTATTGGTTATCTATTTTATACATATAAATGTTTACATGCCAATCCCAATCTCTCAGCTCCTCCCACCACCACCCCCCCAAGAGCTTTCCCCCCTTGTTGTCCATACGATTGTTGTCTACATCTGTTGCTCTATTTATGCCTTGCAAAACGGTTAATCTGTACAGTTTTTCTAGGTTCCACATATATGCATGAATATACAAGATTTGTTTTTCTCTTTCTGACTTACTTCACTCTGTATGACAGTCTCTAGATCCATCGACGTCTCTACAAATGACCCAATTTCATTCCTTTCATGGCTTAGTAATATTCCATTTTATATATGTACCACATCTTTATGCATTCGTCTGTCTGTGGGCATTTAGGTTGCTTCCATTACCTCGATATTGTAAATAGTGATGCAATGAACATTGCGGTGAATGTCTCTTTTTGATTTATGGTTTTGTCTGGGTATATGTCCAGTACTGGGATTGCTGTATCATATGGTAATTCTATGATTAGTTTCTTAAGAAACTCCATATTGTTCTCCATAGTGACTGTATCAATTTATATTCCCAACAATAGTGGAAGAGGCTTCCTTTTCCCCACACCCTTTCCAGCAATTGTTGTTTGTAGATTTTCAGATGATGCCCATTCTAACAGGTGTGAGGTGATACCTCATTGTTGAGTCCATTTCGTTGAGCAAGGGGTAGGTCTTGTCTATTACATATTTGGCTTATGGAACGGTATCTGTGCTAATTTCAAACTCTGGTTTTATGCAGAACCCCAACTCACCTTTCCCCTTAAGCAAGCATAAGTTGGTTTTCTAAACTTGAGACCCTGTTCTGTTTTGTAATTCAGTTCATGTGTAGCCAAGTTTACATTCCATGTATTAGTGATACCTTATGATGTTTCTTTTTCTGTGTGACTTATTTCACTTGGAATCATCGTGCCTCAATCCACTCATTATGCTGGTACAGGCCTGGTGACACAGATTTCATTGCTGAGTGGTATTCTGTTGTACGTTAAGTACCGCAACTTCTTTATCAATTATTTGCTCTCTGGGATACTTAACTTGTACCGTAGAAGAGGTTCCTGTAAACAGAGCCGTCCCAAATTTTGGGGTGGCTGTGTCTTTTTGATTTTAATTTCCCTAAGCTATAGGACCATAAGTGGAAATGCCCTAGACTCTGTTGCTTTGTTTTTCAGATGTATCAGGAAACACCATACACTTCTCCAGAGTGGCTGTTGGCAATTTACATCCCGCCCATCAGCATAACAAGGCTCCTTTATCCCCATGGCCTGTCTTGCCTTTCTGCATTTTACACTTTTTTCAGATGGCCCTTTAGACCGGGGGGAAGTGACACTTCATAGTAGTTCGGATTTCCATTGCAAGCTTGCTTGGTTTGCCAAAAAGGGCGTATGCGTTTTTTCCTGAATATATTCAGGAACAAACTCATACGCCCTTTTTTGCCAAGTGCATCATTGTTGATGTTCTGCCTCTTTTCCTATGCTTCAAATGCAAATCCAATCTACCTCCTGAAATCGGTTTCCTGAAATTCTGCCCCGCTTTCAAATCCTCTTCGCAGCCTTACTTCAATATATTTTTGGATGTTATCTGTCATTTATAACTCTGCAGGTTTGTGAATTACAGGGCCGCTGAGCTCCTTTCTTCAACTCGCTTTCTTGTGAGCTGGCCGCAAAC
Source organism: Pseudorca crassidens (assembly GCF_039906515.1). Lineage (NCBI taxonomy): Eukaryota > Metazoa > Chordata > Mammalia > Artiodactyla > Delphinidae > Pseudorca > Pseudorca crassidens. The sequence continues at coordinate 54,314 of NW_027135938.1, forward strand.
CCGCAAGACTGCTTCAGGCCCTAATCTGCTTCTGGCAGGGCATGCTGAGCCTTTGGTTAATTCCTCTTCCTGGTGGGAAATGAGTGTTAAATATGCCCGTCCAGACACCTACCTCACTCTCAACCCCTTGGTGATGTGAGTCCTCTGGTTTGTGGCCACCTTTATGGGTTCCTCACCTTTCGATGATGTGGGACCAATGGACTTAGGAGACTCCTGCCTGGTTCACATCCCCTTGGTGATGTGGGCCCTCTGTTGAGAGTCTGATCCTGGCAGGGTTCCTCACCCATCTGTGAGGTGGGCCGTCTGCTGTGAGGTCACTCCTGCCTGGCTTGCTCATCTCGCCTTGTGGACATGAGCCCTCTGGTGGCACTTGGAGCCTGCTGGGAGCCTCCTCCCATTGGTGATGAGGGCCCTCTGGCGTCAGGCCCTAACGGCTGGGCTCCCCACATTTTGTGATGTGCGCCCAGTGGTGCGAGGACACTCCATCCAGGTTCACATCCCCATTGGGATGTGGGACTTCTGCTCTGAGGTCCCAATGCCTGAGTTGCTCACAGTTTCATGATGTGGGCTCTCTGCTGTTAGTTCACTCCTGCCTGCATCCCATAGCTTCTGTGCTCTCGGCCGCCTGCTGGGAGGTTCCAACTGCTGGATTCCTCAACTTTTTTATTCTATGTGCCCTCTGTTGTGAGGCTCCTCCTGCCTGCCTCACTGCCAGCCCCTTGGTGATGACTGTCCTATGGCTTGAGGCCACATGTGCTGCGTTCCTCACCTTTCGATGATGTGGCCCCACTCGTGTGAGGACACTCCTGCCTGGTTCCCATCCCCTTGGTGAGGTGGGCCCTCTGGCGAGAGTCTGATCCTGGCTGGGTTCCTCAACGTTCTGTGAGGTAGGCCCTCTGCTGTGAGGTCACTCCTGCCTGGCTGGCACATGTCACCTTGGAGATGTGAGACATCTGGTGGCAGTTGGAGCGTGCAGGGTGCCTCCTCCTCTCGGTGATGACGGCCCTCTGGCGTCAGGCCCTAAATGGTGGGCTCCCCACATTTTCTGATGTGCGCCCAGTGGTGCGAGGACACTCCAGCCAGGTTCCCATTCCCATGGGGATGTGGGCCTTCTGCGTTGAGGTCCCAACGCCTGGGTTGCTCACAGTTTTATGATGTGGGCCCTCTGCTGTGAGTTCACTGCGGCCTGGATCCCATAGCCTCGGTGTTCTGAGCCACCTGCTGGAAGGTCTAAATGCTGGAATCCTCACGTTTTTTATATTATGTGCCCTGTGTTGTGAGGCTACTCCTGCCTGCCTCACTCCAAGGCCCTTGGTGATGTGGGTCCTCTGGTTTGAGGACACATGTGCTGGGTTCCTCACCTTAAGATGATGAGGCCCCACTAGTGTGAGGATAATCCTGACTGGTTCCCATCCCCTTTGTGATGTGGGCCCTCTGGTGAGAGTCTGATCCTGGCTGGGTTCCTCACCCATCTGTGAGGTGGGCCCTCTACTATCAGGTAACTCTTGCCTGGCTTGCTCACCTCGCCTTGTTGACATGAGCCCTCTGGTGGCACTTGGACCCTGCTGGGAGCCTCCTCACATCTGTGATGAGGGCCCTCTGACGTCAGGCCCTAACTGCTGGGCTCCCCAACTTTTCTTAGTGAGCCCAGTGATGCTCGGGCACTCCTCTTAGGTTCCCATCTCCATGGGGATGTGGTCCTTCTGCTCTGAGGTTCCAACGGCTGGGTTGATCACAGTTTCATGATGTGGGCTCTCTGGTGTTAGTTCACTGTGGCCTGGATCCCATAGCCTCTGTGCTCTTGGCCACCTGCTGGGAGGTTCCAACTGCTGGATTCCTCACTTTTTTAATCTTTTAGGCCCTCTGTTGTGAGGATCCTCCTGCCTGCCTCACTCCCAGCCCCTTCGTGATGTGTGTCCTCTGGTTTGAGGCCACATGTGCTGGGTTCCTCACCTTTTGATGATGTGGGACCAATGGTCTTAGGAGACTCCTGCCTGGTTCACATCCCCTTGGTGATGTGGGCCCTCTGTTGAGAGTCTGATCCTGGCAGGGTTCCTCACCCTTCTGTGAGGTGGGCCGTCTGCTGTGAGGTCACTCCTGCCTGGCTTGCTCACCTCGCCTTGTGGACATGAGCCCTCTGGTGGCACTTGGAGCCTGCTGGGAGCCTCCTCCCCTCGGTGATGAGGGCCCTCTGGCGTCAGGCCCTAACGGCTGGGCTCCCCACATTTTGTGATGTGCGCCCAGTGGTGCGAAGACACTCCATCCAGGTTCACATCCCCATTGGGATGTGGGACTTCTGCTCTGAGGTCCCAACGGCTGGGTTGTTCACAGTTTCATGATGTGGGCTCTCTGCTGTTAGTTCACTCTGGCCTGGATGCCATAGCCTCTGTGCTCTGGGCCGCCTGCTGGGAGGTTCCAACTGCTCGATTCCTCAACTTTTGTATTCTATGGGTCCTGTGTTGCGATACTCCTCCTGCCTGCCTCACTCACAACCCCTTCGTGATGTGGGTCCTCTGGTTTGAACCACATGTGCTGGGTTCCGCAACTTTCAGTGATGTGGCCCCACTGGTGTGAGGACACTCCTGCCTGGTTCCCATCCCCTTGGTGATGTGAGCCTTCTGGTGACAGTCTTATCCTGGCTGGGTTCGTCACTCTTCTGTGATGTAGGCCCTCTGCTGTGAGGTCAATCCTGCCTGACTTGCACACATCACCTTGGCGACGTGGGCCCTCTGTTGACACATGGAACCTGCTGGGAGCCTCCTGCCCTCGGTGATGACGGCCCTCTAGCATCAGGCCCTAACTGCTGGGCTCCCCACGTTTTCTGATGTGAGCCCAGTGATGCCAGGACACTCCTGTCAGGTTCCCATCCCCATGGGGATGTGGGCTTTCTGCTCTGAGGTCCCAACGCCTGGGTTGCTCACAGTTTCATGATGTGGGCTCTCTGGTGTTAGTTCACTCCTGCCTGCATTCCATAGCTTCTGTGCTCTCGGCCGCCTGCTGGGAGGTTCCAAATGCTGGATTCCTCACCTTTTTTATTCTTTGGGCCCTCTGTTTTTAGGCTACTCCTACCTGCCTCACTCCCATCCCCTTTGTGATGTATGTCCTCTGATATGAGGCCGCATGTGCTGGGTTCCTCACCTTTCGATGATGTGGCCCCACTGGTGGGAGGACAGTCCTGACTGGTTCCCATCCCCTTGGTGTTGTGGGCCCTCTGGCGAGAGTCTCATCCTACCTCGGTTCCTCACCCTTCTGTGAGATAGGCCCTCTGCTCTGTGGTCACTACTGCCTGGCTGGCGCATGCCACCTTGTAGACGTGGGCCCTCTGTTGGCAGTTGGAACCTGCTGGGAGTCTCCTCCCCTCAGTTATGAGGGCCCCCTGGCGTCAGACCCTAACTGCTGGGCTCCTAACATTTTCTGATATGTGCTAAGTGGTGCGAAGCCACTCCTGCCAGGTTCCCATCCCAATGGTTGTGGGCCTTCTGTTCTGAGGTCCCAACGGCTGGGCTGCTCACAGGTTCATGATGTGGGCCCTCTGCTGTGAGTTCACTGCGGCCTGGATCCCATAGCCTCGGTGCTCTGGGCTGCTTGCTGGGAGGTTCCAACTGCTGGATTCCTCAACTTTTATATTCTATGGACCCTGTGTTGTGAGGCCGGTCCTGCCAGCCTCATTCTGAACCCCTTGGTGATGTGGTTCCTCTGGTTTGAGGCTACATGTGCTGGGATCCTCACCTTTCGATGATGTTGTCCCACTGGTGTGGGGACACTCCTGCCTGGTTCCCATCCCCTTGGTGATGTGGGCCCTCTGCTGAGAGTCTGATCCTGGCTGTGTTCCTCACCCTTCTGTGAGGTGGGCCCTCTGCTGTGAGGTCACTCCTGCCGGCCTGGCACACATCGCCTTGGTGACGTTGGCCCTCTGGTGGCAGCTGGAGCCTGCTGGGAGCCTCCTCCCCTCGGTGATGAGTGCCCTCTAGCGTCAGGCCCTAACTTCTGAGCACCCCACGTTTTCTGATGTGAGCCCAGTGATGCCAGAACACTCCTGTCATGTTCCCATCACCATGAGAATGTGGGCCTTCTGCTCTGAGGTCCCAATGTCTGGGTTGCTCACAGTTTCATGATGTGGGCTCTCTGGTGTTACTTCACTCTGGCTTGGATCCCCTAGCCTCTGTGCTCTGGGCCGCCTGCTGGGAGGTTCCAACTGCTGGATTCCTCACTTTTCTTATTTTGGGGCCCTCTGTTGTGAGGCTCCTCCTGCCTGCCTCACTCTCAGCCCCTCGGTGATGGGTGTCCTATGGTTTGAAGCCACATGTTCTGGGTTCCTCACCTTTAGATGATGTGGCCCTACTCATGTGAGGACACTCCTGCCTGGTTCCAATCCATTTGGTGATGTGGGCCCTCTGGTGCGAGTCTGATCCTGACTGGGTTCGTCACACTTCTCTGAGGTGGGCCCTCTGCTGTGAGGTCATTCGTGCCTGGTTGACACACATCGCCTTGGCGACGTCACCCTCTGGTGGCAGTTGGAGCCTGCTGGGAGCCTCCTTCCCTTGGTGATGAGGGTCCTCTGGCATCAGGCCCTAACTGCTGGTCACCCAAAATTTTCTGATACGTTCTCAGTGGTACGAGGACACTCCTACCAGATTTATATCCCCATGGGAATGTGGGCCTCCTGCTCTGAGGTCCCAATGGCTGGGTGGCTCAATTTCATGACATGGGCCCTCTTCTGTGAGTTCACTGTGGCCTGGATCCCATAGCCTCGGTGCTCTGGGCCGCCTGCTGGGAGGTTCCAACTGCTGGATTCCTCACTTTTTTATTCTATGGGCCCAGTGTTGTGAGGCTACTCCTGCCTGCCTCACTCCGAGGCCCTTGGTGATGTGGGTCCTCTGGTTTGAGGACACATGTGCTGAGTAGCTCACCTTTCGATGATGTGGCCCCACTGGTGTGAAGACACTCCTGCCTGGTTCCCATCCCCTTGGTGATGTAGGCCCTCTGGTGAGAGTCTGATATTGGCTGGGTTTCTCACCCTTCTGTGAGGTGGGACCTCTGCTATGAGGTAACTCATGCCTGGCTTCCTCACGTTGCCTTGGCAACGTGAGCACTCAGGTGGCAGTTGGAGCCTGCTGGGAATCTCCTCCCCTCGGTTATGAGAGCTCTGGATAAAACACATATGCCCTTTTTTGCCAAGTGCATTATTTTCAAGTTCTGTCTCTTTTCCTATGCTTTAAGAGCGACTCCCTTGTACCTTCTGAATTCGGTTTCCAGCAATTGTGTCCCACATTCAAGTCCTCTTGGCAGCCTTACTTCAATATATTTTTGGACGATAGCTGTCATTTATAACTCTGCAGGTTTGTGAATTACAGTGCCCCTGAGCTCCTTTCTTCAACTCGCTTTCTTGTGAGCTGGCCGCAACACCGCAGCATTGCTTCAGGCCCTAGTGTGGTTCCGGCATGGCACGTTGAGCCTTTGGTTAATTCCTCTTCCTGGTGGGAAATGAGAGTTAAATTTGCCCGTCCAGACACCTCCAGCTAGTCTCTCATTGGTTCTCCCTATTCCTGTTCATTTTCCGCAGAAATTGCAAACTGGGCCAAACAGGAGGTTAAAGGCACTGACTCTCCAAGTGGGGAGAGTGTTAGTAAAGCGTCTGGAATGTTGCACCCGAGTACCAGGGGACGAAAACTGACACATTTGAACACGTTTCCCGATCACACGGTGGATCATACTCTGGGTTCCACATGCATGTTTTAGCTGAAGGAAGAATCCCTTAAACCTGGAGAGTTGAGACCCATGGAATGGGTACCATGCAATATGACTTCAAAGGGTCTGCATTTGCTGACCGAACCTCACCAATCCTATCACTGCTGCATTTATGCCGCTGTACACATGCTTGATTCTCTTTCAGAGACAAATAAATCCATAGGTTTTAAGATTCTTACTAGTCAGGTATAATCTTAGGCGTTTAATATGGGGTGTAGAGTCCACTTCGTTGAGCAAGGAGTAGCTCTTGTCTATTACATATTTGGCTTAGGGAACGGTATCTGTGCTAATTTCAATCTCTGGTTTTATGCAGCACCCCAACTCACCTTTCCCCTTAAGCAAGCATAAGTTGGTTTTCTACATTTGAGACCCTGTTCTGTTTTGTAATTCTGTTCCTGTGTAGACAAGTTTACATTCCGTGTAGTAGTGATATCTTATGATGTTTCTTTTTCTGTGTGACTTATTTCACTTAGAATCATCGTACCTGAATCCACTCATTATGCTGCTATGGGCCTGATGACATAGATTTCATTGCTGAGTGACATTGCATTGTACGTAAGTACCACAACGTCTTTATCCATTTTTCACTTTCTGTGATATTGAACTTGTACTGTAAACGAGGTTCTTGTAAACAGAGCCGTCCCAAACATTGGGGTGGCTGTGTCTTTTTGATTTTAATTTCCCTAAGCTATAGGACCATAAGTGGAAGTGCCCTAGGCTCTGTTGCTTTGTTTTTTAGATGTTTCAGGAAACACCATACACTTCGCCAGAGTAGCTGTTGGCAATTTACATCCCGCCCATCAGCATAACAAGGCTCCCAGTTCTCCATGGCCTGTCCTGCCTTTCTGGATTTTACACTTTTTTCAGATGGCCCTTTTGACCGGGGGGCAGTGAGACTTCATTATAGTGCAGATTTCATTTGCAAGCTTGCTTGGTTGGCCAAAAAGGGCGTATGCGTTTTTTCCTGAATATATTCAGGAAAAAACGCATACGCCCTATTTGGCCAAGTGCATCATTGTGGACGTTCTGCCTCTTTTCCTATGCTTTACATGCAATTCCAGTCTACCTCCTGAAATCGGTTTCCTGCAATTCTGCTCCACTTTCAAGGCCCCTTGGCAGCCGTACTTCAATATAATTTTGGACGATAGCTGTCATTTATAACTCTGCAGGTTTGAGAATTACAGTGCCCCTGAGCTCCTTTCTTCAACTCGCTTTCTTGTGATCTGGCCGCAACACCGCAGCATTGCTTCAGGCCCTAGTGTGGTTCCGGCATGGCACGCTGAGCCTTTGGTTAATTCCTCTTCCTGGTGGGAAATGAGAGTTAAATTTGCCCGTCCAGACACCTCCAGCTAGTCTCTCATTGGTTCTCCCTATTCCTGTTCATTTTCCGCAGAAATTGCAAACTGGGCCAAACAGGAGGTTAAAGGCACTGACTCTCCAAGTGGGGAGAGTGTTAGTAAAGTGTCTGGAATGTTGCACCCGATTACCAGGGGACGTAAACTGAGACGTATTTAAACACGTTTCCCGATCACATGGGGGATCATACTCTGGGTTCCACATGCATGTTTTAGCTCAAGGAAGAATCCCTTAAACCTGGAGAGTTGAGACCCATGGAATGGGTACCATGCAATATGACTTCAAAGGGTCTGCATTTGTTCACCGAACCTCACCAATCCTATCACTGCTGCGTTTATCCCGCTGTACACACGCTTGATTCTCTTTCGGAGACATATAAATCCATAGGTTTTAAGATTCTTACTAGTCAGGGATATTCTTAGGCGTTTAATATGGGGTGTAGAGTGCACTACGTTGAGCAAGGAGTAGCTCTTGTCTATTACATATTTGGCTTATGGAAGGGTATCTGTGCTAATTTCAATCTCTGGTTTTATGCAGCACCCCAACTCACCTTTCCCCTTAAGCAAGCATAAGTTGGTTTTCTACATTTGAGACCCTGTTCTGTTTTGTAATTCAGTTCCTGTGTAGCCAAGTTTACATTCCATGTAGTAGTGATATCTTATGATGTTTCATTTTCTGTGTTACTTATTTTACTTAGAATCATCATACCTGAATCCACTCATTATGCTGCTATGGGCCTGATGACATAGATTTCATTGCTGAGTGATATTGCATTGTACATAAGTACCACAACATCTTTATCCATTTTTCACTTTCTGTGATATTGAACTTGTACTGTAAACGAGGTTCTTGTAAACAGAGCCGTCCCAAACTTTGGGGTGGCTGTGTCTTTTTGATTTTAATTTCCCTAAGCTATAGGACCATAAGTGGAAGTGCCCTAGGCTCTGTTGCTTTGTTTTTTAGATGTTTCAGGAAACACCATACACTTCTCCAGAGTGGCTGTTGGCAGTTTACATCCCGTCCATCAGCATAACAAGTCTTCCAGTTCTCCATGGCCTGTCGTGCCTTTCTGGATTTTACACTTTTTTCAGATGGCCCTTTTGACCGGGGGGCAGTGAGACTTCATTGTAGTGCAGATTTCCTTTGCAAGCTTGCTTGGTTCGCCAAAAAGGGCGTATGCGTTTTTTCCTGAATATATTCAGGAAAAAACGCATATGCACTTTTTGGCCAAGTGCATCATTGTGGACGTTCTGCCTCTTTTCCTATGCTTTACATGCAATTCCAGTCTACCTCCTGAAATCGGTTTCCTGCAATTCTGCCCCGCTTTCAAGTCCTCTTGGCAGCCTTACTTCAATATATTTTTGGACGATAGCTGTCAGTTATAACTCTGAAGGTTTGTGAATTACAGTGCCCCTGAGCTCCTTTCTTCAACTCACTTTCTTGTGAGCTGGCCGCAACACCGCAGCATCGCTTCAGGCCCTAGTGTGGTTCCGCCATGGCACGTTGAGCCTTTGGTTAATTCCTCTTCCTGGTGGGAAATGAGAGTTAAATTTGCCCGTCCAGACACCTCCAACTAGTCTCTCATTGGTTCTCCCTATTCCTGTTCATTTTCCGCAGAAATTGCAAACTGGGCCAAACAGGAGGTTAAAGGCACTGACTCTCCAAGTGGGGAGAGTGTTAGTAAAGCGTCTGGAATGTTGCACCCGAGTACCAGGGGACGAAATCTGACACATTTGAACACGTTTCCCGATCACACGGTGGATCATACTCTGGGTTCCACATGCATGTTTTAGCTGAAGGAAGAATCCCTTAAACCTGGAGAGTTGAGAACCATGGAAAGGGTACCATGCAATATGACTTCAAAGGGTCTGCATTTGCTCACCGAACCTCACCAATCCTATCACTGCTGCATTTATGCCACTGTACACACGCTTGACTCTCTTTCGGAGACATATAAATCCATAGGTTTTAAGATTCTTACTAGTCAGGTATATTCTTAGGCGTTTAATATGGGGTGTAGAGTCCACTTCGTTGAGCAAGGAGTAGCTCTTGTCTATTACATATTCGGCTTATGGAACAGTATCTGTGCTAATTTCAATCTCTGGTTTCATGCAGCACCCCAAGTCACCTTTCCCCTTAAGCAAGCATAAGTTGGTTTTCTACATTTGAGACCCTGTTCTGTTTTGTAATTCAGTTCCTGTCTAGACAATTTTACATTCCGTGTAGCAGTGATATATTATGATGTTTCTTTTTCTGTGTGACATTTCACTTAGATTCATCGTATCTGAATCCACTCATGTTGCGGCTATGGGCCTGATGACATAGATTTCATTGCTGAGTGATATTGCATTGCACATAAGTAGCACAGCTTCTTTATCCGTTTTTCACTTTCTGTGATATTGAACTTGTACTGTAAACGAGGTTCTTGTAAACAGAGCCGTCCCAAAGTTTGGGGTGGCTGTGTCTTTTTGATTTTAATTTCCCTAAGCTATAGGACCATAAGTGGAAGTGCCCTAGGCTCTGTTTCTTTGCTTTTTAGATGTTTCAGGAAACACCATACACTTCTCCAGAATGGCTGTTGGCAATTTACATCCTGCCCATCAGCATAACAAGGCTCCCTGTTCTCCATGGCCTGTCCTGCCTTTCTGGATTTTACACTTTTATCAGATGGCCCTTTTGACCAGGGGGCAGTGAGACTTCATTGTAGTGCAGATTTCCTTTGCAAGCTTGCTTGGTTGGCCAAAAAGTGCGTATGCTTTTTTTCCTGAGGAAAAAACGCATATGCCCTTTTAGGCCAAGTGCATCATTGTGGACGTTCTGCCTCTTTTCCTATGCTTTACATGCAATTCCAGTCTACCTCATGAAATCGGTTTCCTGCAATTCTGCCCCGCTTTCAAGTCCTCTTGGCAGCCTTACTTCAATATATTTTTGGACGATAGCAGTCATTTATAACTCTGCATGTTTGTGAATTACAGTGCCCCTGAGCTCCTTTCTTCAACTCGCTTTCTTGTGAGCTGGCCGCAACACCGCAGCATTGCTTCAGGCCCTAGTGTGGTTCCGGCATGGCACGCTGAGCCTTTGGTTAATTCCTATTCCTCGTGGGAAATGAGAGTTAAATTGGCCCGTCCAGACACCTCCAGTTAGTCTTTCGTTGGTTCTCCCTATTCCTGTTAATTTTCCGCAGAGATTGCAAACTGGGACAAACAGGAGCTTAAAGGCACTGACTCTCCAAGTGGGGAGAGTGTTAGTAAAGCGTCTGGAATGTTGCACCTGAGTACCAGGGGACGAAAACTGAAACGCATTTGAACACGTTTCCCGATCACACGGTGGATCATACTCTGGGTTCCACATGCATGTTTTAGCTGAAGGAAGAATCCCTTAAACCTGGACAGTTGAGACCCATGGAATGGGTACCATGCAATATGACTTCAAAGGGTCTGCATTTGTTCACCGAACCTCACCAATCCTATCACTGCTGCGCTTATGCCGCTGTACACATGCTTGATTCTCTTTCGGAGACATATAAATCCATAAGTTTTAAGATTCTTAATAGTCAGGCATATTCTTAGGCGGTTAATATGGGGTGTAGAGTCCACTTCGTTGAGCAAGGAGTAGCTCTTGTCTATTACATATTTGGCTTATGGAACGGTATCTGTGCTAATTTCAATCTCTGGTTTTATGCAGCACCCCAACTCACCTTTCCCCTTAAGCAAGCATAAGTTGGTTTTCTACATTTGAGACCCTGTTCTGTTTTGTAATTCAGTTCCTGTGTAGACAAGTTTACATTCCGTGTAGCAGTGATATCTTATGATGTTTCTTTTTCTGTGTGACATATTTCACTTAGAAACATCATACCTGAATCCACTCATTATGCTGCTATGGGCCTGATGACATAGATTTCATTGCTGAGTGATATTGCATTGCACATAAGTAGCACAGCTTCTTTATCCATTTTTCACTTTCTGTGATATTGAACTTGTACTGTAAACGAGGTGCTTGTAAACAGAGCCGTCCCAAAATTTGGGGTGGCTGTGTCTTTTTGATTTTAATTTCCCTAAGCTATAGAACCATAAGTGGAAGTGCCCTAGGCTCTGTTGCTTTGCTTTTTTAGATGTTTCAGGAAGCACCATACAGTTCTCCAGAATGGCTGTTGGCAATTTACATCCCGCCCATCAGCATAACAAGGCTCCCAGTTCTCCATGGCCTGTCCTGCCTTTCTGGATTTTACACTTTTTTCAGACGGCCCTTTTGACTGGGGGCAGTGAGACTTCATTGTAGTGCAGATTTCCTTTGCAAGCTTGCTTGGTTGGCCAAAAAGGGCGTATGCGTTTATTCCTGAATATATTCAGGAGAAAACTCATACGCCCTTTTTGGCCAAGTGCATCATTGTGGAAGTTCTGCCTCTTTTCCTATGCTTTACATGCAATTCCAGTCTACCTCCTGAAATCGGTTTCCTGCAATTCTGCCCCTCTTTCAAGTCCTCTTGGCAGTCTTACTTCAATATATTTCTGGACGATAGCTGTCATTTATAACTCTGCAGGTTTGTGAATTACAGTGCCCCTGAGCTCCTTTCTTCAACTCGCTTTCTTGTGAGCTGGCCGCAACACCGCAGCATTGCTTCAGGCCCTAGTGTGGTTCTGGCATGGCACACTGAGCCTTTGTTTAATTCCTCTTCCTGGTGGGAAATGAGAGTTAAAGTTGCTATTCCAGACACCTCCAGCTAGTCTCTCATTGGTTCCCCCTATTCCTGTTTATTTTCCACAGAAATTGCAAACTGGGCCAAACAGGAGGTTAAAGGCACTGACTCTCCAAGTGGGGAGAGTGTTAGTAAAGCGTCTGGAATGTTGTACCCGAGTACCAGGGGACGAAAACTGAGACACATTTGAACACGTTTCCCGATCACACAGTGGATCATACTATGGGTTCCACATGCATGTTTTAGCTGAAGGAAGAATCCCTTAAACCTGGAGAGTTGAGACCCATGGAATGGGTACCATGCAATATGACTTCAAAGGGTCTGCATTTGCTCACCGAACCTCACCAATCCTATCACTGCTGCGTTTATGCCGCTGTACACACTCTTGATTCTCTTTCGGAGACATATAAATCCATAGGTTATAAGATTCTTACTAGTCAGGTATATTCTTAGGCGTTTAATATGGGGTGTTGAGTCCACTTCGTTGAGCAAGGAGTAGCTCTTGTCTATTACATATTTGGCTTATGGAACGGTATCTGTGCTAATTTCAATCTCTGGTTTTATGCAGCACCCCAACTCACCTTTCCCCTTAAGCAAGCATAAGTTGGTTTTCTACATTTGAGACCCTGTTCTATTTTGTAATTCAGTTCCTGTGTAGCCAAGTTTACATTCCGTGTAGTAGTGATATCTTATGATGTTTCTTTTTCTGTGTGACTTATTTCACTTAGAATCATCGTACCTGAATCCACTCATTATGCTGCTACGGGCCTGATGACATAGGTTTCATTGCTGAGTGATATTGCATTGTACGTAAGTACCACAACTTCCTTATCCATTTTTCGCTTTCTACGAGATTGAACTTGTACCGTAAACGAGATTCTTGTAAACAGAGCCGGCCCAAACTTTTGGGTGGCTGTGTCTTTTTGATTTTAATTTCCCTAAGCTATAGGACCATAAGTGGAAGTGCCCTAGGCTCTGTTGCTTTGTTTTTTAGATGTTTCAGGAAACACCATACACTTCTCCACAGTGGCTGTTGGCAATTTACATCCCGCCCATCAGCATAACAAGGCTCCCAATTCTCCATGGCCTGTCCTGCCTTTCTGGATTTTACACTTTTTTCAGATGGCCCTTTTGACTGGGGGGCAGTGAGACTTCATTGTAGTGCAGATTTCCTTTGCAAGCTTGCTTGGTTGGCCAAAAAGGGCGTATGCGTTTTTTCCTGAATATATTCAGGAAAAAACGCATACGCCCTTTTTGGCCAAGTGCATCATTGTGGACGTTCTGCCTCTTTTCCTGTGCTTTACATGCAATTCCAGTCTACCTCCTGAAATCGGTTTCCTGCAATTATGCCCCGCTTTCAAGTCCTCTTGGCAGCCTTACTTCAATATATTTTTGGACGATAGCTGTCATTTATAACTCTGCAGGTTTGTGAATTACAGTGCCCCTGAGCTCCTTTCTTCAACTCGTTTCTTGTGAGCTGGCCGCAACACCGCAACATTGCTTCAGGCCCTATTGTGGTTCCGGCATGGCACGCTGGGCCTTTGGTTAATTCCACTTCCTGGTGGGAAATGAGAGTTAAATTTGCCCGTCCAGACACCTCCAGCTAGTCTCTCATTGGTTCTCCCTATTCCTGTTCATTTTCCGCAGAAATTGCAAACTGGGCCAAACAGGAGGTTAAACGCACTGACTCTCCAAGTGGGGAGAGTGTTAGTAAAGCGTCTTGAATTTTCCACCCGAGTACCAGGGGATGAAAACTGACCCATTTGAACACGTTTCCCGATCACACGGTGGATCATACTCTGGGTTCCACATGCATGTTTTAGCTGAAGGAAGAATCCCTTAAACCTGGAGAGTTGAGACCCATGGAATGGGTACCATGCAATATGACTTCAAAGGGTCTGCATTGGCTCACCAAACCTCACCAATCCTATCACTGCTGCGTTTATGCCACTGTACACACGCTTGATTCTCTTTCGGAGACATAGAAATCCATAGGTTTTAAGATTCTTACTAGTCAGGTATTTTCTTAGGCGTTTAATATGGGGTGTAGAGTCCACTTCGTTGAGCAAGGAGTAGCTCTTGTCTATTACATATTTGGCTTATGGAACGGTATCTGTGCTAATTTCAATCTCTGGTTTTATGCAGCACCCCAACTCACCTTTCCCCTTAAGCAAGCATAAGTTGGTTTTCTACATTTGAGACCCTGTTCTGTTTTGTAATTCAGTTCCTGTGTAGCCAAGTTTACATTCCGTGTAGTAGTGATAACTTATGATGTTTCTTTTTCTGTGTGACTTATTTCACTTAGAATCATCGTACCTGAATCCACTCATTATGCTGCTATGGGCCTGATGACATAGATTTCATTGCTGAGTGATATTGCATTGTACGTAAGTACCACAACTTCTTTATCTATTTTTCACTTTCTGTGATATTGAACTTGTTACGTAAACGAGGTTCTTGTAAACAGAGCCGTCCCAAACTTTGGGGTGGCTGTGTCTTTTTGATTTTAATTTCCCTAAGCTATAGGACCATAAGTGGAAGTGCCCTAGGCTCTGTTGCTTTGTTTTTTAGATGTTTCAGGAAACACCATACACTTCTCCAGAGTGGCTGTTGGCAATTTACATCCCGCCCATCAGCATGACAAGACTCCCAGTTCTCCATGGCCTGTCCTGCCTTTCTGGATTTTATACTTTTTTCAGATGGCCCTTTTGACCGGGAGGCAGTGAGACTTCATTGTAGTGCAGATTTCCTTTGCAAGCTTGCTTGGTTGGCCAAAAAGTGCGTATGCGTTTTTTCCTGAATATATTCAGGAAAAAATGCATACGCACTTTTTGGCCAAGTGCATCATTGTGGACGTTCTGCCTCTTTTCCTATGCTTTACATGCAATTCCAGTCTACCACCTGAAATCGGTTTCCTGCAATTCTGCCCCGCTTTCAAGTCCTCTTGGCAGCCTTACTTCAATATATTTTTGGACGATAGCTGTCATTTATAACTCTGCAGGTTTGTGAATTACAGTGCCCCTGAGCTCCTTTCTTCAACTCGCTTTCTTGTGAGCTGGCCGCAACACCGCAGCATTGCTTCAGGCCCTAGTGTGGTTCCGGCATGGCACGCTGAGCCTTTGTTTAATTCCTCTTCCTGGTGGGAAATGAGAGTTAAATTTGCCTGTCCAGACACCTCCAGCTAGTCTCTCATTGGTTCTCCCTATTCCTGTTCATTTTCCGCAGAAATTGCAAACTGGGCCAAACAGGAGGTTAAAGGCACTGACTCTCCAAGTGGGGAGAGTGTTAGTAAAGCGTCTGGAATGTTGCACCCGAGTACCAGGGGACGAAAAGTGACACATTTGAACACGTTTCCCGATCACACGGTGGAACATACTCTGGGTTCCACATGCATGTTTTAGCTGAAGGAAGAATCCCTTAAACCTGGAGAGTTGAGAACCATGGAAAGGGTACCATGCAATATGACTTCAAAGGGTCTGCATTTGCTCACCGAACCTCACCAATCCTATCACTGCTGCATTTATGCCACTGTACACACGCTTGACTCTCTTTCGGAGACATATAAATCCATAGGTTTTAAGATTCTTACTAGTCAGGTATATTCTTAGGCGTTTAATATGGGGTGTAGAGTCCACTTCGTTGAGCAAGGAGTAGCTCTTGTCTATTACATATTTGGCTTATGGAACAGTATCTGTGCTAATTTCAATCTCTGGTTTCATGCAGCACCCCACGTCACCTTTCCCCTTAAGCAAGCATAAGTTGGTTTTCTACATTTGAGACCCTGTTCTGTTGTGTAATTCAGTTCCTGTCTAGACAATTTTACATTCCGTGTAGCAGTGATATATTATGATGTTTCTTTTTCTGTGTGACATTTCACTTAGATTCATCGTATCTGAATCCACTCATGTTGCGGCTATGGGCCTGATGACATAGATTTCATTGCTGAGTGATATTGCATTGCACATAAGTAGCACAGCTTCTTTATCCATTTTTCACTTTCTGTGATATTGAACTTGTACTGTAAACGAGGTTCTTGTAAACAGAGCCGTCCCAAAGTTTGGGGTGGCTGTGTCTTTTTGATTTTAATTTCCCTAAGCTATAGGACCATAAGTGGAAGTGCCCTAGGCTCTGTTTCTTTGCTTTTTAGATGTTTCAGGAAACACCATACACTTCTCCAGAATGGCTGTTGGCAATTTACATCCTTCCCATCAGCATAACAAGGCTCCCTGTTCTCCATGGCCTGTCCTGCCTTTCTGGATTTTACACTTTTATCAGATGGCCCTTTTGACCAGGAGGCAGTGAGACTTCATTGTAGTGCAGATTTCCTTTGCAAGCTTGCTTGGTTGGCCAAAAAGTGCGTATGCTTTTTTTCCTGAGGAAAAAACGCATATGCCCTTTTTGGCCAAGTGCATCATTGTGGACGTTCTGCCTCTTTTCCTATGCTTTACATGCAATTCCAGTCTACCTCATGAAATCGGTTTCCTGCAATTCTGCCCCGCTTTCAAGTCCTCTTGGCAGCCTTACTTCAATATATTTTTGGACGATAGCAGTCATTTATAACTCTGCAAGTTTGTGAATTACAGTGCCCCTGAGCTCCTTTCTTCAACTCGCTTTCTTGTGAGCTGGCCGCAACACCGCAGCATTGCTTCAGGCCCTAGTGTGGTTCCGGCATGGCACGCTGAGCCTTTGGTTAATTCCTCTTCCTCGTGGGAAATGAGAGTTAAATTTGCCCGTCCAGACACCTCCAGTTAGTCTTTCGTTGGTTCTCCCTATTCCTGTTAATTTTCCGCAGAGATTGCAAACTGGGCCAAACAGGAGGTTAAAGGCACTGACTCTCCAAGTGGGGAGAGTGTTAGTAAAGCGTCTGGAATGTTGCACCCGAGTACCAGGGGACGAAAACTGAAACGCATTTGAACACGTTTCCCGATCACACGGTGGATCATACTCTGGGTTCCACATGCATGTTTTAGCTGAAGGAAGAATCCCTTAAACCTGGACAGTTGAGACCCATGGAATGGGTACCATGCAATATGACTTCAAAGGGTCTGCATTTGTTCACCGAACCTCACCAATCCTATCACTGCTGCGCTTATGCCGCTGTACACATGCTTGATTCTCTTTCGGAGACATATAAATCCATAAGTTTTAAGATTCTTAATAGTCAGGCATATTCTTAGGCGGTTAATATGGGGTGTAGAGTCCACTTCGTTGAGCAAGGAGTAGCTCTTGTCTATTACATATTTGGCTTATGGAACGGTATCTGTGCTAATTTCAATCTCTGGTTTTATGCAGCACCCCAACTCACCTTTCCCCTTAAGCAAGCATAAGTTGGTTTTCTACATTTGAGACCCTGTTCTATTTTGTAATTCAGTTCCTGTGTAGCCAAGTTTACATTCCGTGTAGTAGTGATATCTTATGATGTTTCTTTTTCTGTGTGACTTATTTCACTTAGAATCATCGTACCTGAATCCACTCATTATGCTGCTACGGGCCTGATGACATAGGTTTCATTGCTGAGTGATATTGCATTGTACGTAAGTACCACAACTTCCTTATCCATTTTTCGCTTTCTACGAGATTGAACTTGTACCGTAAACGAGATTCTTGTAAACAGAGCCGGCCCAAACTTTTGGGTGGCTGTGTCTTTTTGATTTTAATTTCCCTAAGCTATAGGACCATAAGTGGAAGTGCCCTAGGCTCTGTTGCTTTGTTTTTTAGATGTTTCAGGAAACACCATACACTTCTCCAGAGTGGCTGTTGGCAATTTACATCCCGCCCATCAGCATAACAAGGCTCCCAATTCTCCATGGCCTGTCCTGCCTTTCTGGATTTTACACTTTTTTCAGATGGCCCTTTTGACTGGGGGGCAGTGAGACTTCATTGTAGTGCAGATTTCCTTTGCAAGCTTGCTTGGTTGGCCAAAAAGTGCGTATGCGTTTTTTCCTGAATATATTCAGGAAAAAACGCATACACACTTTTTGGCCAAGTGCATCATTGTGGACGTTCTGCTTCTTTTCCTATGCTTTAAAGGCAATTGCTATCTACCTCCTGAAATCGGTTTACTGCAATTCTGCCCCGCTTTCAAGTCCTCTTGGCAGCCTTACTTCAATATATTTTTGGAAGATAGCTGTCATTTATAACTCTGCAGGTTTGTGAATGACAGTGCCCCTGAGCTCCTTTCTTCAACTCGCTTTCTTGTGAGCTGGCCACAACACCACAGGAATGCTTCAGGCCCTCGTGTGGTTCTGGCATGGCACGCTGAGCCTTTGGTTAATTCCTCTTACTGGTGGGAAATGAGAGTTGAAATTGCCCGTCCAGACACCTCCAGCTTGTCTCTCATTGGTTCTCCCTCTTCCTGTTCATTTTCCGCAGAAATTGCAAACTGGGCCAAACAGGAGGTTAAAGGCCCTGACTCTCCAAGTGCAGAGAGTGTTAGTAAAGCGTCTGGAATGTTGCACCCGAGTACCAGGGGACGAAAACTGAGACACATTTGAACACAATTCCCCATCACACGGTGGAACATACTGTGGGTTCCACATGCATGTTTTAGCTGAAGGAAGAATCCCTTAAACCTGGAGAGTTGAGACCCATGGAATGGGTACCATGCAATATGACTTCAATGGGTCTGCATTGGCTCACCGATCCTCACCAATCCTATCACTGCTGCTTTTATGCTGTTGTACACACGCTTCATTCTCTTTTGGAGACATATAAATCCAAGGTTTTAAGATTCTTACTAGTCAGGTATATTCTTAGGAGTTTAATATGGCGTGTGGAGTCCTCTTCGTTGAGCAAGGAGTAGCTCTTGTCTATTACATATTTGGCTTATGGAACGGTATTTGTGCTAATTTCAATCTCTGCTTTTATACAGCCCCCCAACTCACCTTTCCCCTTAAGCAAGCATAAGTTGGTTTTCTACATCTGACACCCTGTTCTGTTTTGTAATTCAGTTCCTGTGTAGCCAAGTTTACATTCCGTGTAGTAGTGGAATCTTATGATGTTTCTTTTTCTGTGTGACTTATTTCACTTAGAATCATCGTACCTGAATCCACTCATTATGCTTCTATGGGCCTGATGACGTAGATTTCATTGCTGAGTGATATTGCATTGTACGTAAGTACCACAACTTCTTTATCCATTTTTTGCTTTCTGCGATATTGAACTTGTACCGTAAACGAGGTTCTTGTAAACAGAGCTGTCCCAGACTTTGGGGTCGCTCTGTCTTTTTGATTTTAATTTCCCTAAGCTATAGGACCATAAGTGGAATTGCCCTAGGCTCTGTTGCTTTGTTTTTTAGATGTTTCAGGAAACACCATACACTTCTCCAGAGTGGCTGTTGGCAATTTACATCCCGCCCATCAGCATAACAAGGCTCCCAGTTCTCCATGGCCTGTCCTGCCTTTCTGGATTTTACACTTTTTTCAGATGGCCCTTTTGATCGGGGGGCAGTGAGACTTTATTGTACTGCAGATTTCCTTTGCAAGCTTGCTTGGTTGGCCAAAAAGGGCGTATGCTTTTTTTCCTGAGGAAAAAACGCATACGCACTTTTTGGCCAAGTGCATCATTGTGGACGTTCTGCCTCTTTTCCTATGCTTTACATGCAATTCCAGTCTACCTCCTGAAATCGGTTTCCCGCAATTCTGCCCCGTTTTCAAGTCCTCTTGGCAGCCTTACTTCAATATATTTTTGGACGATAGCTGTCATTTTTAACTCTGCAGGGTTGTGAACTACAGTGCCCCTGAGCTCCTTTCTTCAACTCGCTTTCTTGTGAGCTGGCCGCAACACCGCAGCATTGCTTCAGGCCCTAGTGTGGTTCCGGCATGGCACGCTGAGCCTTTGGTTAATTCCTCTTCCTGGTGGGAAATGAGAGTTAAATTTGCCCGTCCAGACACCTCCAGCTAGTCTCTCATTGGTTCTCCCTATTCCTGTTCATTTTGCGCAGAAATTGCAAACTGGGACAAACAGGAGGTTAAAGGCACTGACTCTCCAAGTGGGGAGAGTGTTAGTAAAGCGTCTGGAATGTTGCACCCGAGTACCAGGGGACAAAACCTGAGACACATTTGAACACGTTTCCCGATCACACGGTGGATCATACTCTGGGTTCCACATGCATGTTTTAGCTGAAGGAAGAATCCCTTAAACCTGGAGAGTTGAGACCCGTGGAATGGGTACCATGCAATATGATTTCAAAGGGTCTGCATTTGCTCACCGAACCTCACCAATCCTATCACTGCTGCGTTTATGCCGCTGTACACACGCTTGATTCTCTTTCGGAGACATATAAATCCATAGGTTTTAAGATTCTTACTTGTCAGGTATATTCTTAGGCGTTTAATATGGGGCGTTGAGTCCACTTCGTTGAGCAAGGAGTAGCTCATGTCTATTACATATTTGGCTTATGGAACGGTATCTGTGCTAATTTCAATCTCTGGTTTTATGCAGCACCCCAACTCACCTTTCCCCTTAAGCAAGCATAAGTTGGTTTTCTACATTTGAGACCCTGTTCTGTTTTGTAATTCAGTTCCTGTGTAGCCAAGTTTACATTCCGTGTAGTAGTGATATCATATGATGTTTCTTTCTCTGTGTGACTTATTTCACTTAGAATCATCGTACCTGAATCCACTCATTATGCTGCTACGGGCCTGATGACATAGGTTTCATTGCTGAGTGATATTGCATTGTACGTAAGTACCACAACTTCTTTATCCATTTTTCACTTTCTGTGATATTGTACTTGTACTGTAAACGAGGTGCTTGTAAACAGAGCCGTCCCAAAATTTGGGGTGGCTGTGTCTTTTTGATTTTAATTTCCCTAAGCTATAGAACCATAAGTGGAAGTGCCCTAGGCTCTGTTGCTTTGCTTTTTTAGATGTTTCAGGAAGCACCATACAGTTCTCCAGAATGGCTGTTGGCAATTTACATCCCGCCCATCAGCATAACAAGGCTCCCAGTTCTCCATGGCCTGTCCTGCCTTTCTGGATTTTACACTTTTTTCAGACGGCCCTTTTGACTGGGGGCAGTGAGACTTCATTGTAGTGCAGATTTCCTTTGCAAGCTTGCTTGGTTGGCCAAAAAGGGCGTATGCGTTTATTCCTGAATATATTCAGGAGAAAACTCATACGCCCTTTTTGGCCAAGTGCATCATTGTGGAAGTTCTGCCTCTTTTCCTATGCTTTACATGCAATTCCAGTCTACCTCCTGAAATCGGTTTCCTGCAATACTGCCCCTCTTTCAAGTCCTCTTGGCAGTCTTACTTCAATATATTTCTGGACGATAGCTGTCATTTATAACTCTGCAGGTTTGTGAATTACAGTGCCCCTGAGCTCCTTTCTTCAACTCGCTTTCTTGTGAGCTGGCCGCAACACCGCAGCATTGCTTCAGGCCCTAGTGTGGTTCTGGCATGGCACACTGAGCCTTTGGTTAATTCCTCTTCCTGGTGGGAAATGAGAGTTAAAGTTGCTATTCCAGACACCTCCAGCTAGTCTCTCATTGGTTCCCCCTATTCCTGTTTATTTTCCACAGAAATTGCAAACTGGGCCAAACAGGAGGTTAAAGGCACTGACTCTCCAAGTGGGGAGAGTGTTAGTAAAGCGTCTGGAATGTTGTACCCGAGTACCAGGGGACGAAAACTGAGACACATTTGAACACGTTTCCCGATCACACAGTGGATCATACTATGGGTTCCACATGCATGTTTTAGCTGAAGGAAGAATCCCTTAAACCTGGAGAGTTGAGACCCATGGAATGGGTACCATGCAATATGACTTCAAAGGGTCTGCATTTGCTCACCGAACCTCACCAATCCTATCACTGCTGCGTTTATGCCGCTGTACACACTCTTGATTCTCTTTCGGAGACATATAAATCCATAGGTTATAAGATTCTTACTAGTCAGGTATATTCTTAGGCGTTTAATATGGGGTGTTGAGTCCACTTCGTTGAGCAAGGAGTAGCTCTTGTCTATTACATATTTGGCTTATGGAACGGTATCTGTGCTAATTTCAATCTCTGGTTTTATGCAGCACCCCAACTCACCTTTCCCCTTAAGCAAGCATAAGTTGGTTTTCTACATTTGAGACCCTGTTCTATTTTGTAATTCAGTTCCTGTGTAGCCAAGTTTACATTCCGTGTAGTAGTGATATCTTATGATGTTTCTTTTTCTGTGTGACTTATTTCACTTAGAATCATCGTACCTGAATCCACTCATTATGCTGCTACGGGCCTGATGACATAGGTTTCATTGCTGAGTGATATTGCATTGTACGTAAGTACCACAACTTCCTTATCCATTTTTCGCTTTCTACGAGATTGAACTTGTACCGTAAACGAGATTCTTGTAAACAGAGCCGGCCCAAACTTTTGGGTGGCTGTGTCTTTTTGATTTTAATTTCCCTAAGCTATAGGACCATAAGTGGAAGTGCCCTAGGCTCTGTTGCTTTGTTTTTTAGATGTTTCAGGAAACACCATACACTTCTCCAGAGTGGCTGTTGGCAATTTACATCCCGCCCATCAGCATAACAAGGCTCCCAATTCTCCATGGCCTGTCCTGCCTTTCTGGATTTTACACTTTTTTCAGATGGCCCTTTTGACTGGGGGGCAGTGAGACTTCATTGTAGTGCAGATTTCCTTTGCAAGCTTGCTTGGTTGGCCAAAAAGTGCGTATGCGTTTTTTCCTGAATATATTCAGGAAAAAACGCATACGCACTTTTTGGCCAAGTGCATCATTGTGGACGTTCTGCTTCTTTTCCTATGCTTTAAAGGCAATTGCTATCTACCTCCTGAAATCGGTTTACTGCAATTCTGCCCCGCTTTCAAGTCCTCTTGGCAGCCTTACTTCAATATATTTTTGGAAGATAGCTGTCATTTATAACTCTGCAGGTTTGTGAATGACAGTGCCCCTGAGCTCCTTTCTTCAACTCGCTTTCTTGTGAGCTGGCCACAACACCACAGGAATGCTTCAGGCCCTCGTGTGGTTCTGGCATGGCACGCTGAGCCTTTGGTTAATTCCTCTTACTGGTGGGAAATGAGAGTTGAAATTGCCCGTCCAGACACCTCCAGCTTGTCTCTCATTGGTTCTCCCTCTTCCTGTTCATTTTCCGCAGAAATTGCAAACTGGGCCAAACAGGAGGTTAAAGGCCCTGACTCTCCAAGTGCAGAGAGTGTTAGTAAAGCGTCTGGAATGTTGCACCCGAGTACCAGGGGACGAAAACTGAGACACATTTGAACACAATTCCCCATCACACGGTGGAACATACTGTGGGTTCCACATGCATGTTTTAGCTGAAGGAAGAATCCCTTAAACCTGGAGAGTTGAGACCCATGGAATGGGTACCATGCAATATGACTTCAATGGGTCTGCATTGGCTCACCGATCCTCACCAATCCTATCACTGCTGCTTTTATGCTGTTGTACACACGCTTCATTCTCTTTTGGAGACATATAAATCCAAGGTTTTAAGATTCTTACTAGTCAGGTATATTCTTAGGAGTTTAATATGGCGTGTGGAGTCCTCTTCGTTGAGCAAGGAGTAGCTCTTGTCTATTACATATTTGGCTTATGGAACGGTATTTGTGCTAATTTCAATCTCTGCTTTTATACAGCCCCCCAACTCACCTTTCCCCTTAAGCAAGCATAAGTTGGTTTTCTACATCTGACACCCTGTTCTGTTTTGTAATTCAGTTCCTGTGTAGCCAAGTTTACATTCCGTGTAGTAGTGGAATCTTATGATGTTTCTTTTTCTGTGTGACTTATTTCACTTAGAATCATCGTACCTGAATCCACTCATTATGCTTCTATGGGCCTGATGACGTAGATTTCATTGCTGAGTGATATTGCATTGTACGTAAGTACCACAACTTCTTTATCCATTTTTTGCTTTCTGCGATATTGAACTTGTACCGTAAACGAGGTTCTTGTAAACAGAGCTGTCCCAGACTTTGGGGTCGCTCTGTCTTTTTGATTTTAATTTCCCTAAGCTATAGGACCATAAGTGGAATTGCCCTAGGCTCTGTTGCTTTGTTTTTTAGATGTTTCAGGAAACACCATACACTTCTCCAGAGTGGCTGTTGGCAATTTACATCCCGCCCATCAGCATAACAAGGCTCCCAGTTCTCCATGGCCTGTCCTGCCTTTCTGGATTTTACACTTTTTTCAGATGGCCCTTTTGATCGGGGGGCAGTGAGACTTTATTGTACTGCAGATTTCCTTTGCAAGCTTGCTTGGTTGGCCAAAAAGGGCGTATGCTTTTTTTCCTGAGGAAAAAACGCATACGCACTTTTTGGCCAAGTGCATCATTGTGGACGTTCTGCCTCTTTTCCTATGCTTTACATGCAATTCCAGTCTACCTCCTGAAATCGGTTTCCCGCAATTCTGCCCCGTTTTCAAGTCCTCTTGGCAGCCTTACTTCAATATATTTTTGGACGATAGCTGTCATTTTTAACTCTGCAGGTTTGTGAACTACAGTGCCCCTGAGCTCCTTTCTTCAACTCGCTTTCTTGTGAGCTGGCCGCAACACCGCAGCATTGCTTCAGGCCCTAGTGTGGTTCCGGCATGGCACGCTGAGCCTTTGGTTAATTCCTCTTCCTGGTGGGAAATGAGAGTTAAATTTGCCCGTCCAGACACCTCCAGCTAGTCTCTCATTGGTTCTCCCTATTCCTGTTCATTTTGCGCAGAAATTGCAAACTGGGACAAACAGGAGGTTAAAGGCACTGACTCTCCAAGTGGGGAGAGTGTTAGTAAAGCGTCTGGAATGTTGCACCCGAGTACCAGGGGACAAAACCTGAGACACATTTGAACACGTTTCCCGATCACACGGTGGATCATACTCTGGGTTCCACATGCATGTTTTAGCTGAAGGAAGAATCCCTTAAACCTGGAGAGTTGAGACCCGTGGAATGGGTACCATGCAATATGATTTCAAAGGGTCTGCATTTGCTCACCGAACCTCACCAATCCTATCACTGCTGCGTTTATGCCGCTGTACACACGCTTGATTCTCTTTCGGAGACATATAAATCCATAGGTTTTAAGATTCTTACTTGTCAGGTATATTCTTAGGCGTTTAATATGGGGCGTTGAGTCCACTTCGTTGAGCAAGGAGTAGCTCATGTCTATTACATATTTGGCTTATGGAACGGTATCTGTGCTAATTTCAATCTCTGGTTTTATGCAGCACCCCAACTCACCTTTCCCCTTAAGCAAGCATAAGTTGGTTTTCTACATTTGAGACCCTGTTCTGTTTTGTAATTCAGTTCCTGTGTAGCCAAGTTTACATTCCGTGTAGTAGTGATATCATATGATGTTTCTTTCTCTGTGTGACTTATTTCACTTAGAATCATCGTACCTGAATCCACTCATTATGCTGCTACGGGCCTGATGACATAGGTTTCATTGCTGAGTGATATTGCATTGTACGTAAGTACCACAACTTCTTTATCCATTTTTCACTTTCTGTGATATTGTACTTGTACTGTAAACGAGGTGCTTGTAAACAGAGCCGTCCCAAAATTTGGGGTGGCTGTGTCTTTTTGATTTTAATTTCCCTAAGCTATAGAACCATAAGTGGAAGTGCCCTAGGCTCTGTTGCTTTGCTTTTTTAGATGTTTCAGGAAGCACCATACAGTTCTCCAGAATGGCTGTTGGCAATTTACATCCCGCCCATCAGCATAACAAGGCTCCCAGTTCTCCATGGCCTGTCCTGCCTTTCTGGATTTTACACTTTTTTCAGACGGCCCTTTTGACTGGGGGCAGTGAGACTTCATTGTAGTGCAGATTTCCTTTGCAAGCTTGCTTGGTTGGCCAAAAAGGGCGTATGCGTTTATTCCTGAATATATTCAGGAGAAAACTCATACGCCCTTTTTGGCCAAGTGCATCATTGTGGAAGTTCTGCCTCTTTTCCTATGCTTTACATGCAATTCCAGTCTACCTCCTGAAATCGGTTTCCTGCAATTCTGCCCCTCTTTCAAGTCCTCTTGGCAGTCTTACTTCAATATATTTCTGGACGATAGCTGTCATTTATAACTCTGCAGGTTTGTGAATTACAGTGCCCCTGAGCTCCTTTCTTCAACTCGCTTTCTTGTGAGCTGGCCGCAACACCGCAGCATTGCTTCAGGCCCTAGTGTGGTTCTGGCATGGCACACTGAGCCTTTGGTTAATTCCTCTTCCTGGTGGGAAATGAGAGTTAAAGTTGCTATTCCAGACACCTCCAGCTAGTCTCTCATTGGTTCCCCCTATTCCTGTTTATTTTCCACAGAAATTGCAAACTGGGCCAAACAGGAGGTTAAAGGCACTGACTCTCCAAGTGGGGAGAGTGTTAGTAAAGCGTCTGGAATGTTGTACCCGAGTACCAGGGGACGAAAACTGAGACACATTTGAACACGTTTCCCGATCACACAGTGGATCATACTATGGGTTCCACATGCATGTTTTAGCTGAAGGAAGAATCCCTTAAACCTGGAGAGTTGAGACCCATGGAATGGGTACCATGCAATATGACTTCAAAGGGTCTGCATTTGCTCACCGAACCTCACCAATCCTATCACTGCTGCGTTTATGCCGCTGTACACACTCTTGATTCTCTTTCGGAGACATATAAATCCATAGGTTATAAGATTCTTACTAGTCAGGTATATTCTTAGGCGTTTAATATGGGGTGTTGAGTCCACTTCGTTGAGCAAGGAGTAGCTCTTGTCTATTACATATTTGGCTTATGGAACGGTATCTGTGCTAATTTCAATCTCTGGTTTTATGCAGCACCCCAACTCACCTTTCCCCTTAAGCAAGCATAAGTTGGTTTTCTACATTTGAGACCCTGTTCTATTTTGTAATTCAGTTCCTGTGTAGCCAAGTTTACATTCCGTGTAGTAGTGATATCTTATGATGTTTCTTTTTCTGTGTGACTTATTTCACTTAGAATCATCGTACCTGAATCCACTCATTATGCTGCTACGGGCCTGATGACATAGGTTTCATTGCTGAGTGATATTGCATTGTACGTAAGTACCACAACTTCCTTATCCATTTTTCGCTTTCTACGAGATTGAACTTGTACCGTAAACGAGATTCTTGTAAACAGAGCCGGCCCAAACTTTTGGGTGGCTGTGTCTTTTTGATTTTAATTTCCCTAAGCTATAGGACCATAAGTGGAAGTGCCCTAGGCTCTGTTGCTTTGTTTTTTAGATGTTTCAGGAAACACCATACACTTCTCCAGAGTGGCTGTTGGCAATTTACATCCCGCCCATCAGCATAACAAGGCTCCCAATTCTCCATGGCCTGTCCTGCCTTTCTGGATTTTACACTTTTTTCAGATGGCCCTTTTGACTGGGGGGCAGTGAGACTTCATTGTAGTGCAGATTTCCTTTGCAAGCTTGCTTGGTTGGCCAAAAAGTGCGTATGCGTTTTTTCCTGAATATATTCAGGAAAAAACGCATACGCACTTTTTGGCCAAGTGCATCATTGTGGACGTTCTGCTTCTTTTCCTATGCTTTAAAGGCAATTGCTATCTACCTCCTGAAATCGGTTTACTGCAATTCTGCCCCGCTTTCAAGTCCTCTTGGCAGCCTTACTTCAATATATTTTTGGAAGATAGCTGTCATTTATAACTCTGCAGGTTTGTGAATGACAGTGCCCCTGAGCTCCTTTCTTCAACTCGCTTTCTTGTGAGCTGGCCACAACACCACAGGAATGCTTCAGGCCCTCGTGTGGTTCTGGCATGGCACGCTGAGCCTTTGGTTAATTCCTCTTACTGGTGGGAAATGAGAGTTGAAATTGCCCGTCCAGACACCTCCAGCTTGTCTCTCATTGGTTCTCCCTCTTCCTGTTCATTTTCCGCAGAAATTGCAAACTGGGCCAAACAGGAGGTTAAAGGCCCTGACTCTCCAAGTGCAGAGAGTGTTAGTAAAGCGTCTGGAATGTTGCACCCGAGTACCAGGGGACGAAAACTGAGACACATTTGAACACAATTCCCCATCACACGGTGGAACATACTGTGGGTTCCACATGCATGTTTTAGCTGAAGGAAGAATCCCTTAAACCTGGAGAGTTGAGACCCATGGAATGGGTACCATGCAATATGACTTCAATGGGTCTGCATTGGCTCACCGATCCTCACCAATCCTATCACTGCTGCTTTTATGCTGTTGTACACACGCTTCATTCTCTTTTGGAGACATATAAATCCAAGGTTTTAAGATTCTTACTAGTCAGGTATATTCTTAGGAGTTTAATATGGCGTGTGGAGTCCTCTTCGTTGAGCAAGGAGTAGCTCTTGTCTATTACATATTTGGCTTATGGAACGGTATTTGTGCTAATTTCAATCTCTGCTTTTATACAGCCCCCCAACTCACCTTTCCCCTTAAGCAAGCATAAGTTGGTTTTCTACATCTGACACCCTGTTCTGTTTTGTAATTCAGTTCCTGTGTAGCCAAGTTTACATTCCGTGTAGTAGTGGAATCTTATGATGTTTCTTTTTCTGTGTGACTTATTTCACTTAGAATCATCGTACCTGAATCCACTCATTATGCTTCTATGGGCCTGATGACGTAGATTTCATTGCTGAGTGATATTGCATTGTACGTAAGTACCACAACTTCTTTATCCATTTTTTGCTTTCTGCGATATTGAACTTGTACCGTAAACGAGGTTCTTGTAAACAGAGCTGTCCCAGACTTTGGGGTCGCTCTGTCTTTTTGATTTT
Organism: Pseudorca crassidens; assembly: GCF_039906515.1. NCBI lineage: Eukaryota > Metazoa > Chordata > Mammalia > Artiodactyla > Delphinidae > Pseudorca > Pseudorca crassidens. The sequence continues at coordinate 82,808 of NW_027135938.1, forward strand.
AATTTCCCTAAGCTATAGGACCATAAGTGGAATTGCCCTAGGCTCTGTTGCTTTGTTTTTTAGATGTTTCAGGAAACACCATACACTTCTCCAGAGTGGCTGTTGGCAATTTACATCCCGCCCATCAGCATAACAAGGCTCCCAGTTCTCCATGGCCTGTCCTGCCTTTCTGGATTTTACACTTTTTTCAGATGGCCCTTTTGATCGGGGGGCAGTGAGACTTTATTGTACTGCAGATTTCCTTTGCAAGCTTGCTTGGTTGGCCAAAAAGGGCGTATGCTTTTTTTCCTGAATATATTCAGGAGAAAACTCATACGCCCTTTTTGGCCAAGTGCATCATTGTGGAAGTTCTGCCTCTTTTCCTATGCTTTACATGCAATTCCAGTCTACCTCCTGAAATCGGTTTCCTGCAATTCTGCCCCTCTTTCAAGTCCTCTTGGCAGTCTTACTTCAATATATTTCTGGACGATAGCTGTCATTTATAACTCTGCAGGTTTGTGAATTACAGTGCCCCTGAGCTCCTTTCTTCAACTCGCTTTCTTGTGAGCTGGCCGCAACACCGCAGCATTGCTTCAGGCCCTAGTGTGGTTCTGGCATGGCACGCTGAGCCTTTGGTTAATTCCTCTTCCTGGTGGGAAATGAGAGTTAAAGTTGCTATTCCAGACACCTCCAGCTAGTCTCTCATTGGTTCCCCCTATTCCTGTTTATTTTCCACAGAAATTGCAAACTGGGCCAAACAGGAGGTTAAAGGCACTGACTCTCCAAGTGGGGAGAGTGTTAGTAAAGCGTCTGGAATGTTGTACCCGAGTACCAGGGGACGAAAACTGAGACACATTTGAACACGTTTCCCGATCACACAGTGGATCATACTATGGGTTCCACATGCATGTTTTAGCTGAAGGAAGAATCCCTTAAACCTGGAGAGTTGAGACCCATGGAATGGGTACCATGCAATATGACTTCAAAGGGTCTGCATTTGCTCACCGAACCTCACCAATCCTATCACTGCTGCGTTTATGCCGCTGTACACACTCTTGATTCTCTTTCGGAGACATATAAATCCATAGGTTATAAGATTCTTACTAGTCAGGTATATTCTTAGGCGTTTAATATGGGGTGTTGAGTCCACTTCGTTGAGCAAGGAGTAGCTCTTGTCTATTACATATTTGGCTTATGGAACGGTATCTGTGCTAATTTCAATCTCTGGTTTTATGCAGCACCCCAACTCACCTTTCCCCTTAAGCAAGCATAAGTTGGTTTTCTACATTTGAGACCCTGTTCTATTTTGTAATTCAGTTCCTGTGTAGCCAAGTTTACATTCCGTGTAGTAGTGATATCTTATGATGTTTCTTTTTCTGTGTGACTTATTTCACTTAGAATCATCGTACCTGAATCCACTCATTATGCTGCTACGGGCCTGATGACATAGGTTTCATTGCTGAGTGATATTGCATTGTACGTAAGTACCACAACTTCCTTATCCATTTTTCGCTTTCTACGAGATTGAACTTGTACCGTAAACGAGATTCTTGTAAACAGAGCCGGCCCAAACTTTTGGGTGGCTGTGTCTTTTTGATTTTAATTTCCCTAAGCTATAGGACCATAAGTGGAAGTGCCCTAGGCTCTGTTGCTTTGTTTTTTAGATGTTTCAGGAAACACCATACACTTCTCCAGAGTGGCTGTTGGCAATTTACATCCCGCCCATCAGCATAACAAGGCTCCCAATTCTCCATGGCCTGTCCTGCCTTTCTGGATTTTACACTTTTTTCAGATGGCCCTTTTGACTGGGGGGCAGTGAGACTTCATTGTAGTGCAGATTTCCTTTGCAAGCTTGCTTGGTTGGCCAAAAAGTGCGTATGCGTTTTTTCCTGAATATATTCAGGAAAAAACGCATACGCACTTTTTGGCCAAGTGCATCATTGTGGACGTTCTGCTTCTTTTCCTATGCTTTAAAGGCAATTGCTATCTACCTCCTGAAATCGGTTTACTGCAATTCTGCCCCGCTTTCAAGTCCTCTTGGCAGCCTTACTTCAATATATTTTTGGAAGATAGCTGTCATTTATAACTCTGCAGGTTTGTGAATGACAGTGCCCCTGAGCTCCTTTCTTCAACTCGCTTTCTTGTGAGCTGGCCACAACACCACAGGAATGCTTCAGGCCCTCGTGTGGTTCTGGCATGGCACGCTGAGCCTTTGGTTAATTCCTCTTACTGGTGGGAAATGAGAGTTGAAATTGCCCGTCCAGACACCTCCAGCTTGTCTCTCATTGGTTCTCCCTCTTCCTGTTCATTTTCCGCAGAAATTGCAAACTGGGCCAAACAGGAGGTTAAAGGCCCTGACTCTCCAAGTGCAGAGAGTGTTAGTAAAGCGTCTGGAATGTTGCACCCGAGTACCAGGGGACGAAAACTGAGACACATTTGAACACAATTCCCCATCACACGGTGGAACATACTGTGGGTTCCACATGCATGTTTTAGCTGAAGGAAGAATCCCTTAAACCTGGAGAGTTGAGACCCATGGAATGGGTACCATGCAATATGACTTCAATGGGTCTGCATTGGCTCACCGATCCTCACCAATCCTATCACTGCTGCTTTTATGCTGTTGTACACACGCTTCATTCTCTTTTGGAGACATATAAATCCAAGGTTTTAAGATTCTTACTAGTCAGGTATATTCTTAGGAGTTTAATATGGCGTGTGGAGTCCTCTTCGTTGAGCAAGGAGTAGCTCTTGTCTATTACATATTTGGCTTATGGAACGGTATTTGTGCTAATTTCAATCTCTGCTTTTATACAGCCCCCCAACTCACCTTTCCCCTTAAGCAAGCATAAGTTGGTTTTCTACATCTGACACCCTGTTCTGTTTTGTAATTCAGTTCCTGTGTAGCCAAGTTTACATTCCGTGTAGTAGTGGAATCTTATGATGTTTCTTTTTCTGTGTGACTTATTTCACTTAGAATCATCGTACCTGAATCCACTCATTATGCTTCTATGGGCCTGATGATGTAGATTTCATTGCTGAGTGATATTGCATTGTACGTAAGTACCACAACTTCTTTATCCATTTTTTGCTTTCTGCGATATTGAACTTGTACCGTAAACGAGGTTCTTGTAAACAGAGCTGTCCCAGACTTTGGGGTCGCTCTGTCTTTTTGATTTTAATTTCCCTAAGCTATAGGACCATAAGTGGAATTGCCCTAGGCTCTGTTGCTTTGTTTTTTAGATGTTTCAGGAAACACCATACACTTCTCCAGAGTGGCTGTTGGCAATTTACATCCCGCCCATCAGCATAACAAGGCTCCCAGTTCTCCATGGCCTGTCCTGCCTTTCTGGATTTTACACTTTTTTCAGATGGCCCTTTTGATCGGGGGGCAGTGAGACTTTATTGTACTGCAGATTTCCTTTGCAAGCTTGCTTGGTTGGCCAAAAAGGGCGTATGCTTTTTTTCCTGAGGAAAAAACGCATACGCACTTTTTGGCCAAGTGCATCATTGTGGACGTTCTGCCTCTTTTCCTATGCTTTACATGCAATTCCAGTCTACCTCCTGAAATCGGTTTCCCGCAATTCTGCCCCGTTTTCAAGTCCTCTTGGCAGCCTTACTTCAATATATTTTTGGACGATAGCTGTCATTTTTAACTCTGCAGGGTTGTGAACTACAGTGCCCCTGAGCTCCTTTCTTCAACTCGCTTTCTTGTGAGCTGGCCGCAACACCGCAGCATTGCTTCAGGCCCTAGTGTGGTTCCGGCATGGCACGCTGAGCCTTTGGTTAATTCCTCTTCCTGGTGGGAAATGAGAGTTAAATTTGCCCGTCCAGACACCTCCAGCTAGTCTCTCATTGGTTCTCCCTATTCCTGTTCATTTTGCGCAGAAATTGCAAACTGGGACAAACAGGAGGTTAAAGGCACTGACTCTCCAAGTGGGGAGAGTGTTAGTAAAGCGTCTGGAATGTTGCACCCGAGTACCAGGGGACAAAACCTGAGACACATTTGAACACGTTTCCCGATCACACGGTGGATCATACTCTGGGTTCCACATGCATGTTTTAGCTGAAGGAAGAATCCCTTAAACCTGGAGAGTTGAGACCCGTGGAATGGGTACCATGCAATATGATTTCAAAGGGTCTGCATTTGCTCACCGAACCTCACCAATCCTATCACTGCTGCGTTTATGCCGCTGTACACACGCTTGATTCTCTTTCGGAGACATATAAATCCATAGGTTTTAAGATTCTTACTTGTCAGGTATATTCTTAGGCGTTTAATATGGGGCGTTGAGTCCACTTCGTTGAGCAAGGAGTAGCTCATGTCTATTACATATTTGGCTTATGGAACGGTATCTGTGCTAATTTCAATCTCTGGTTTTATGCAGCACCCCAACTCACCTTTCCCCTTAAGCAAGCATAAGTTGGTTTTCTACATTTGAGACCCTGTTCTGTTTTGTAATTCAGTTCCTGTGTAGCCAAGTTTACATTCCGTGTAGTAGTGATATCATATGATGTTTCTTTCTCTGTGTGACTTATTTCACTTAGAATCATCGTACCTGAATCCACTCATTATGCTGCTATGGGCCTGATGACATAGACTTCATTGCTGAGTGATATTGCATTGTACGTAAGTACCACAACTTCTTTATCCATTTTTCGCTTTCTGTGATATTGTACTTGTACTGTAAACGAGGTGCTTGTAAACAGAGCCGTCCCAAAATTTGGGGTGGCTGTGTCTTTTTGATTTTAATTTCCCTAAGCTATAGAACCATAAGTGGAAGTGCCCTAGGCTCTGTTGCTTTGCTTTTTTAGATGTTTCAGGAAGCACCATACAGTTCTCCAGAATGGCTGTTGGCAATTTACATCCTGCCCATCAGCATAACAAGGCTCCCAGTTCTCCATGGCCTGTCCTGCCTTTCTGGATTTTACACTTTTTTCAGACGGCCCTTTTGACTGGGGGCAGTGAGACTTCATTGTAGTGCAGATTTCCTTTGCAAGCTTGCTTGGTTGGCCAAAAAGGGCGTATGCGTTTATTCCTGAATATATTCAGGAGAAAACTCATACGCCCTTTTTGGCCAAGTGCATCATTGTGGAAGTTCTGCCTCTTTTCCTATGCTTTACATGCAATTCCAGTCTACCTCCTGAAATCGGTTTCCTGCAATTCTGCCCCTCTTTCAAGTCCTCTTGGCAGTCTTACTTCAATATATTTCTGGACGATAGCTGTCATTTATAACTCTGCAGGTTTGTGAATTACAGTGCCCCTGAGCTCCTTTCTTCAACTCGCTTTCTTGTGAGCTGGCCGCAACACCGCAGCATTGCTTCAGGCCCTAGTGTGGTTCTGGCATGGCACACTGAGCCTTTGGTTAATTCCTCTTCCTGGTGGGAAATGAGAGTTAAAGTTGCTATTCCAGACACCTCCAGCTAGTCTCTCATTGGTTCCCCCTATTCCTGTTTATTTTCCACAGAAATTGCAAACTGGGCCAAACAGGAGGTTAAAGGCACTGACTCTCCAAGTGGGGAGAGTGTTAGTAAAGCGTCTGGAATGTTGTACCCGAGTACCAGGGGACGAAAACTGAGACACATTTGAACACGTTTCCCGATCACACAGTGGATCATACTATGGGTTCCACATGCATGTTTTAGCTGAAGGAAGAATCCCTTAAACCTGGAGAGTTGAGACCCATGGAATGGGTACCATGCAATATGACTTCAAAGGGTCTGCATTTGCTCACCGAACCTCACCAATCCTATCACTGCTGCGTTTATGCCGCTGTACACACTCTTGATTCTCTTTCGGAGACATATAAATCCATAGGTTATAAGATTCTTACTAGTCAGGTATATTCTTAGGCGTTTAATATGGGGTGTTGAGTCCACTTCGTTGAGCAAGGAGTAGCTCTTGTCTATTACATATTTGGCTTATGGAACGGTATCTGTGCTAATTTCAATCTCTGGTTTTATGCAGCACCCCAACTCACCTTTCCCCTTAAGCAAGCATAAGTTGGTTTTCTACATTTGAGACCCTGTTCTATTTTGTAATTCAGTTCCTGTGTAGCCAAGTTTACATTCCGTGTAGTAGTGATATCTTATGATGTTTCTTTTTCTGTGTGACTTATTTCACTTAGAATCATCGTACCTGAATCCACTCATTATGCTGCTACGGGCCTGATGACATAGGTTTCATTGCTGAGTGATATTGCATTGTACGTAAGTACCACAACTTCCTTATCCATTTTTCGCTTTCTACGAGATTGAACTTGTACCGTAAACGAGATTCTTGTAAACAGAGCCGGCCCAAACTTTTGGGTGGCTGTGTCTTTTTGATTTTAATTTCCCTAAGCTATAGGACCATAAGTGGAAGTGCCCTAGGCTCTGTTGCTTTGTTTTTTAGATGTTTCAGGAAACACCATACACTTCTCCAGAGTGGCTGTTGGCAATTTACATCCCGCCCATCAGCATAACAAGGCTCCCAATTCTCCATGGCCTGTCCTGCCTTTCTGGATTTTACACTTTTTTCAGATGGCCCTTTTGACTGGGGGGCAGTGAGACTTCATTGTAGTGCAGATTTCCTTTGCAAGCTTGCTTGGTTGGCCAAAAAGTGCGTATGCGTTTTTTCCTGAATATATTCAGGAAAAAACGCATACGCACTTTTTGGCCAAGTGCATCATTGTGGACGTTCTGCTTCTTTTCCTATGCTTTAAAGGCAATTGCTATCTACCTCCTGAAATCGGTTTACTGCAATTCTGCCCCGCTTTCAAGTCCTCTTGGCAGCCTTACTTCAATATATTTTTGGAAGATAGCTGTCATTTATAACTCTGCAGGTTTGTGAATGACAGTGCCCCTGAGCTCCTTTCTTCAACTCGCTTTCTTGTGAGCTGGCCACAACACCACAGGAATGCTTCAGGCCCTCGTGTGGTTCTGGCATGGCACGCTGAGCCTTTGGTTAATTCCTCTTACTGGTGGGAAATGAGAGTTGAAATTGCCCGTCCAGACACCTCCAGCTTGTCTCTCATTGGTTCTCCCTCTTCCTGTTCATTTTCCGCAGAAATTGCAAACTGGGCCAAACAGGAGGTTAAAGGCCCTGACTCTCCAAGTGCAGAGAGTGTTAGTAAAGCGTCTGGAATGTTGCACCCGAGTACCAGGGGACGAAAACTGAGACACATTTGAACACAATTCCCCATCACACGGTGGAACATACTGTGGGTTCCACATGCATGTTTTAGCTGAAGGAAGAATCCCTTAAACCTGGAGAGTTGAGACCCATGGAATGGGTACCATGCAATATGACTTCAATGGGTCTGCATTGGCTCACCGATCCTCACCAATCCTATCACTGCTGCTTTTATGCTGTTGTACACACGCTTCATTCTCTTTTGGAGACATATAAATTCAAGGTTTTAAGATTCTTACTAGTCAGGTATATTCTTAGGAGTTTAATATGGCGTGTGGAGTCCTCTTCGTTGAGCAAGGAGTAGCTCTTGTCTATTACATATTTGGCTTATGGAACGGTATTTGTGCTAATTTCAATCTCTGCTTTTATACAGCCCCCCAACTCACCTTTCCCCTTAAGCAAGCATAAGTTGGTTTTCTACATCTGACACCCTGTTCTGTTTTGTAATTCAGTTCCTGTGTAGCCAAGTTTACATTCCGTGTAGTAGTGGAATCTTATGATGTTTCTTTTTCTGTGTGACTTATTTCACTTAGAATCATCGTACCTGAATCCACTCATTATGCTTCTATGGGCCTGATGACGTAGATTTCATTGCTGAGTGATATTGCATTGTACGTAAGTACCACAACTTCTTTATCCATTTTTTGCTTTCTGCGATATTGAACTTGTACCGTAAACGAGGTTCTTGTAAACAGAGCTGTCCCAGACTTTGGGGTCGCTCTGTCTTTTTGATTTTAATTTCCCTAAGCTATAGGACCATAAGTGGAATTGCCCTAGGCTCTGTTGCTTTGTTTTTTAGATGTTTCAGGAAACACCATACACTTCTCCAGAGTGGCTGTTGGCAATTTACATCCCGCCCATCAGCATAACAAGGCTCCCAGTTCTCCATGGCCTGTCCTGCCTTTCTGGATTTTACACTTTTTTCAGATGGCCCTTTTGATCGGGGGGCAGTGAGACTTTATTGTACTGCAGATTTCCTTTGCAAGCTTGCTTGGTTGGCCAAAAAGGGCGTATGCTTTTTTTCCTGAGGAAAAAACGCATACGCACTTTTTGGCCAAGTGCATCATTGTGGACGTTCTGCCTCTTTTCCTATGCTTTACATGCAATTCCAGTCTACCTCCTGAAATCGGTTTCCCGCAATTCTGCCCCGTTTTCAAGTCCTCTTGGCAGCCTTACTTCAATATATTTTTGGACGATAGCTGTCATTTTTAACTCTGCAGGGTTGTGAACTACAGTGCCCCTGAGCTCCTTTCTTCAACTCGCTTTCTTGTGAGCTGGCCGCAACACCGCAGCATTGCTTCAGGCCCTAGTGTGGTTCCGGCATGGCACGCTGAGCCTTTGGTTAATTCCTCTTCCTGGTGGGAAATGAGAGTTAAATTTGCCCGTCCAGACACCTCCAGCTAGTCTCTCATTGGTTCTCCCTATTCCTGTTCATTTTGCGCAGAAATTGCAAACTGGGACAAACAGGAGGTTAAAGGCACTGACTCTCCAAGTGGGGAGAGTGTTAGTAAAGCGTCTGGAATGTTGCACCCGAGTACCAGGGGACAAAACCTGAGACACATTTGAACACGTTTCCCGATCACACGGTGGATCATACTCTGGGTTCCACATGCATGTTTTAGCTGAAGGAAGAATCCCTTAAACCTGGAGAGTTGAGACCCGTGGAATGGGTACCATGCAATATGATTTCAAAGGGTCTGCATTTGCTCACCGAACCTCACCAATCCTATCACTGCTGCGTTTATGCCGTTGTACACACGCTTGATTCTCTTTCGGAGACATATAAATCCATAGGTTTTAAGATTCTTACTTGTCAGGTATATTCTTAGGCGTTTAATATGGGGCGTTGAGTCCACTTCGTTGAGCAAGGAGTAGCTCATGTCTATTACATATTTGGCTTATGGAACGGTATCTGTGCTAATTTCAATCTCTGGTTTTATGCAGCACCCCAACTCACCTTTCCCCTTAAGCAAGCATAAGTTGGTTTTCTACATTTGAGACCCTGTTCTGTTTTGTAATTCAGTTCCTGTGTAGCCAAGTTTACATTCCGTGTAGTAGTGATATCATATGATGTTTCTTTCTCTGTGTGACTTATTTCACTTAGAATCATCGTACCTGAATCCACTCATTATGCTGCTACGGGCCTGATGACATAGGTTTCATTGCTGAGTGATATTGCATTGTACGTAAGTACCACAACTTCTTTATCCATTTTTCACTTTCTGTGATATTGTACTTGTACTGTAAACGAGGTGCTTGTAAACAGAGCCGTCCCAAAATTTGGGGTGGCTGTGTCTTTTTGATTTTAATTTCCCTAAGCTATAGAACCATAAGTGGAAGTGCCCTAGGCTCTGTTGCTTTGCTTTTTTAGATGTTTCAGGAAGCACCATACAGTTCTCCAGAATGGCTGTTGGCAATTTACATCCCGCCCATCAGCATAACAAGGCTCCCAGTTCTCCATGGCCTGTCCTGCCTTTCTGGATTTTACACTTTTTTCAGACGGCCCTTTTGACTGGGGGCAGTGAGACTTCATTGTAGTGCAGATTTCCTTTGCAAGCTTGCTTGGTTGGCCAAAAAGGGCGTATGCGTTTATTCCTGAATATATTCAGGAGAAAACTCATACGCCCTTTTTGGCCAAGTGCATCATTGTGGAAGTTCTGCCTCTTTTCCTATGCTTTACATGCAATTCCAGTCTACCTCCTGAAATCGGTTTCCTGCAATTCTGCCCCTCTTTCAAGTCCTCTTGGCAGTCTTACTTCAATATATTTCTGGACGATAGCTGTCATTTATAACTCTGCAGGTTTGTGAATTACAGTGCCCCTGAGCTCCTTTCTTCAACTCGCTTTCTTGTGAGCTGGCCGCAACACCGCAGCATTGCTTCAGGCCCTAGTGTGGTTCTGGCATGGCACACTGAGCCTTTGGTTAATTCCTCTTCCTGGTGGGAAATGAGAGTTAAAGTTGCTATTCCAGACACCTCCAGCTAGTCTCTCATTGGTTCCCCCTATTCCTGTTTATTTTCCACAGAAATTGCAAACTGGGCCAAACAGGAGGTTAAAGGCACTGACTCTCCAAGTGGGGAGAGTGTTAGGAAAGCGTCTGGAATGTTGTACCCGAGTACCAGGGGACGAAAACTGAGACACATTTGAACACGTTTCCCGATCACACAGTGGATCATACTATGGGTTCCACATGCATGTTTTAGCTGAAGGAAGAATCCCTTAAACCTGGAGAGTTGAGACCCATGGAATGGGTACCATGCAATATGACTTCAAAGGGTCTGCATTTGCTCACCGAACCTCACCAATCCTATCACTGCTGCGTTTATGCCGCTGTACACACTCTTGATTCTCTTTCGGAGACATATAAATCCATAGGTTATAAGATTCTTACTAGTCAGGTATATTCTTAGGCGTTTAATATGGGGTGTTGAGTCCACTTCGTTGAGCAAGGAGTAGCTCTTGTCTATTACATATTTGGCTTATGGAACGGTATCTGTGCTAATTTCAATCTCTGGTTTTATGCAGCACCCCAACTCACCTTTCCCCTTAAGCAAGCATAAGTTGGTTTTCTACATTTGAGACCCTGTTCTATTTTGTAATTCAGTTCCTGTGTAGCCAAGTTTACATTCCGTGTAGTAGTGATATCTTATGATGTTTCTTTTTCTGTGTGACTTATTTCACTTAGAATCATCGTACCTGAATCCACTCATTATGCTGCTACGGGCCTGATGACATAGGTTTCATTGCTGAGTGATATTGCATTGTACGTAAGTACCACAACTTCCTTATCCATTTTTCGCTTTCTACGAGATTGAACTTGTACCGTAAACGAGATTCTTGTAAACAGAGCCGGCCCAAACTTTTGGGTGGCTGTGTCTTTTTGATTTTAATTTCCCTAAGCTATAGGACCATAAGTGGAAGTGCCCTAGGCTCTGTTGCTTTGTTTTTTAGATGTTTCAGGAAACACCATACACTTCTCCAGAGTGGCTGTTGGCAATTTACATCCCGCCCATCAGCATAACAAGGCTCCCAATTCTCCATGGCCTGTCCTGCCTTTCTGGATTTTACACTTTTTTCAGATGGCCCTTTTGACTGGGGGGCAGTGAGACTTCATTGTAGTGCAGATTTCCTTTGCAAGCTTGCTTGGTTGGCCAAAAAGTGCGTATGCGTTTTTTCCTGAATATATTCAGGAAAAAACGCATACGCACTTTTTGGCCAAGTGCATCATTGTGGACGTTCTGCTTCTTTTCCTATGCTTTAAAGGCAATTGCTATCTACCTCCTGAAATCGGTTTACTGCAATTCTGCCCCGCTTTCAAGTCCTCTTGGCAGCCTTACTTCAATATATTTTTGGAAGATAGCTGTCATTTATAACTCTGCAGGTTTGTGAATGACAGTGCCCCTGAGCTCCTTTCTTCAACTCGCTTTCTTGTGAGCTGGCCACAACACCACAGGAATGCTTCAGGCCCTCGTGTGGTTCTGGCATGGCACGCTGAGCCTTTGGTTAATTCCTCTTACTGGTGGGAAATGAGAGTTGAAATTGCCCGTCCAGACACCTCCAGCTTGTCTCTCATTGGTTCTCCCTCTTCCTGTTCATTTTCCGCAGAAATTGCAAACTGGGCCAAACAGGAGGTTAAAGGCCCTGACTCTCCAAGTGCAGAGAGTGTTAGTAAAGCGTCTGGAATGTTGCACCCGAGTACCAGGGGACGAAAACTGAGACACATTTGAACACAATTCCCCATCACACGGTGGAACATACTGTGGGTTCCACATGCATGTTTTAGCTGAAGGAAGAATCCCTTAAACCTGGAGAGTTGAGACCCATGGAATGGATACCATGCAATATGACTTCAATGGGTCTGCATTGGCTCACCGATCCTCACCAATCCTATCACTGCTGCTTTTATGCTGTTGTACACACGCTTCATTCTCTTTTGGAGACATATAAATCCAAGGTTTTAAGATTCTTACTAGTCAGGTATATTCTTAGGAGTTTAATATGGCGTGTGGAGTCCTCTTCGTTGAGCAAGGAGTAGCTCTTGTCTATTACATATTTGGCTTATGGAACGGTATTTGTGCTAATTTCAATCTCTGCTTTTATACAGCCCCCCAACTCACCTTTCCCCTTAAGCAAGCATAAGTTGGTTTTCTACATCTGACACCCTGTTCTGTTTTGTAATTCAGTTCCTGTGTAGCCAAGTTTACATTCCGTGTAGTAGTGGAATCTTATGATGTTTCTTTTTCTGTGTGACTTATTTCACTTAGAATCATCGTACCTGAATCCACTCATTATGCTTCTATGGGCCTGATGACGTAGATTTCATTGCTGAGTGATATTGCATTGTACGTAAGTACCACAACTTCTTTATCCATTTTTTGCTTTCTGCGATATTGAACTTGTACCGTAAACGAGGTTCTTGTAAACAGAGCTGTCCCAGACTTTGGGGTCGCTCTGTCTTTTTGATTTTAATTTCCCTAAGCTATAGGACCATAAGTGGAATTGCCCTAGGCTCTGTTGCTTTGTTTTTTAGATGTTTCAGGAAACACCATACACTTCTCCAGAGTGGCTGTTGGCAATTTACATCCCGCCCATCAGCATAACAAGGCTCCCAGTTCTCCATGGCCTGTCCTGCCTTTCTGGATTTTACACTTTTTTCAGATGGCCCTTTTGATCGGGGGGCAGTGAGACTTTATTGTACTGCAGATTTCCTTTGCAAGCTTGCTTGGTTGGCCAAAAAGGGCGTATGCTTTTTTTCCTGAGGAAAAAACGCATACGCACTTTTTGGCCAAGTGCATCATTGTGGACGTTCTGCCTCTTTTCCTATGCTTTACATGCAATTCCAGTCTACCTCCTGAAATCGGTTTCCCGCAATTCTGCCCCGTTTTCAAGTCCTCTTGGCAGCCTTACTTCAATATATTTTTGGACGATAGCTGTCATTTTTAACTCTGCAGGGTTGTGAACTACAGTGCCCCTGAGCTCCTTTCTTCAACTCGCTTTCTTGTGAGCTGGCCGCAACACCGCAGCATTGCTTCAGGCCCTAGTGTGGTTCCGGCATGGCACGCTGAGCCTTTGGTTAATTCCTCTTCCTGGTGGGAAATGAGAGTTAAATTTGCCCGTCCAGACACCTCCAGCTAGTCTCTCATTGGTTCTCCCTATTCCTGTTCATTTTGCGCAGAAATTGCAAACTGGGACAAACAGGAGGTTAAAGGCACTGACTCTCCAAGTGGGGAGAGTGTTAGTAAAGCGTCTGGAATGTTGCACCCGAGTACCAGGGGACAAAACCTGAGACACATTTGAACACGTTTCCCGATCACACTGTGGATCATACTCTGGGTTCCACATGCATGTTTTAGCTGAAGGAAGAATCCCTTAAACCTGGAGAGTTGAGACCCGTGGAATGGGTACCATGCAATATGATTTCAAAGGGTCTGCATTTGCTCACCGAACCTCACCAATCCTATCACTGCTGCGTTTATGCCGTTGTACACACGCTTGATTCTCTTTCGGAGACATATAAATCCATAGGTTTTAAGATTCTTACTTGTCAGGTATATTCTTAGGCGTTTAATATGGGGCGTTGAGTCCACTTCGTTGAGCAAGGAGTAGCTCATGTCTATTACATATTTGGCTTATGGAACGGTATCTGTGCTAATTTCAATCTCTGGTTTTATGCAGCACCCCAACTCACCTTTCCCCTTAAGCAAGCATAAGTTGGTTTTCTACATTTGAGACCCTGTTCTGTTTTGTAATTCAGTTCCTGTGTAGCCAAGTTTACATTCCGTGTAGTAGTGATATCATATGATGTTTCTTTCTCTGTGTGACTTATTTCACTTAGAATCATCGTACCTGAATCCACTCATTATGCTGCTACGGGCCTGATGACATAGGTTTCATTGCTGAGTGATATTGCATTGTACGTAAGTACCACAACTTCTTTATCCATTTTTCACTTTCTGTGATATTGTACTTGTACTGTAAACGAGGTGCTTGTAAACAGAGCCGTCCCAAAATTTGGGGTGGCTGTGTCTTTTTGATTTTAATTTCCCTAAGCTATAGAACCATAAGTGGAAGTGCCCTAGGCTCTGTTGCTTTGCTTTTTTAGATGTTTCAGGAAGCACCATACAGTTCTCCAGAATGGCTGTTGGCAATTTACATCCCGCCCATCAGCATAACAAGGCTCCCAGTTCTCCATGGCCTGTCCTGCCTTTCTGGATTTTACACTTTTTTCAGACGGCCCTTTTGACAGGGGTCAGTGAGACTTCATTGTAGTGCAGATTTCCTTTGCAAGCTTGCTTGGTTGGCCAAAAAGGGCGTATGCGTTTATTCCTGAATATATTCAGGAGAAAACTCATACGCCCTTTTTGGCCAAGTGCATCATTGTGGAAGTTCTGCCTCTTTTCCTATGCTTTACATGCAATTCCAGTCTACCTCCTGAAATCGGTTTCCTGCAATTCTGCCCCTCTTTCAAGTCCTCTTGGCAGTCTTACTTCAATATATTTCTGGACGATAGCTGTCATTTATAACTCTGCAGGTTTGTGAATTACAGTGCCCCTGAGCTCCTTTCTTCAACTCGCTTTCTTGTGAGCTGGCCGCAACACCGCAGCATTGCTTCAGGCCCTAGTGTGGTTCTGGCATGGCACACTGAGCCTTTGGTTAATTCCTCTTCCTGGTGGGAAATGAGAGTTAAAGTTGCTATTCCAGACACCTCCAGCTAGTCTCTCATTGGTTCCCCCTATTCCTGTTTATTTTCCACAGAAATTGCAAACTGGGCCAAACAGGAGGTTAAAGGCACTGACTCTCCAAGTGGGGAGAGTGTTAGTAAAGCGTCTGGAATGTTGTACCCGAGTACCAGGGGACGAAAACTGAGACACATTTGAACACGTTTCCCGATCACACAGTGGATCATACTATGGGTTCCACATGCATGTTTTAGCTGAAGGAAGAATCCCTTAAACCTGGAGAGTTGAGACCCATGGAATGGGTACCATGCAATATGACTTCAAAGGGTCTGCATTTGCTCACCGAACCTCACCAATCCTATCACTGCTGCGTTTATGCCGCTGTACACACTCTTGATTCTCTTTCGGAGACATATAAATCCATAGGTTATAAGATTCTTACTAGTCAGGTATATTCTTAGGCGTTTAATATGGGGTGTTGAGTCCACTTCGTTGAGCAAGGAGTAGCTCTTGTCTATTACATATTTGGCTTATGGAACGGTATCTGTGCTAATTTCAATCTCTGGTTTTATGCAGCACCCCAACTCACCTTTCCCCTTAAGCAAGCATAAGTTGGTTTTCTACATTTGAGACCCTGTTCTATTTTGTAATTCAGTTCCTGTGTAGCCAAGTTTACATTCCGTGTAGTAGTGATATCTTATGATGTTTCTTTTTCTGTGTGACTTATTTCACTTAGAATCATCGTACCTGAATCCACTCATTATGCTGCTACGGGCCTGATGACATAGGTTTCATTGCTGAGTGATATTGCATTGTACGTAAGTACCACAACTTCCTTATCCATTTTTCGCTTTCTACGAGATTGAACTTGTACCGTAAACGAGATTCTTGTAAACAGAGCCGGCCCAAACTTTTGGGTGGCTGTGTCTTTTTGATTTTAATTTCCCTAAGCTATAGGACCATAAGTGGAAGTGCCCTAGGCTCTGTTGCTTTGTTTTTTAGATGTTTCAGGAAACACCATACACTTCTCCAGAGTGGCTGTTGGCAATTTACATCCCGCCCATCAGCATAACAAGGCTCCCAATTCTCCATGGCCTGTCCTGCCTTTCTGGATTTTACACTTTTTTCAGATGGCCCTTTTGACTGGGGGGCAGTGAGACTTCATTGTAGTGCAGATTTCCTTTGCAAGCTTGCTTGGTTGGCCAAAAAGTGCGTATGCGTTTTTTCCTGAATATATTCAGGAAAAAACGCATACGCACTTTTTGGCCAAGTGCATCATTGTGGACGTTCTGCTTCTTTTCCTATGCTTTAAAGGCAATTGCTATCTACCTCCTGAAATCGGTTTACTGCAATTCTGCCCCGCTTTCAAGTCCTCTTGGCAGCCTTACTTCAATATATTTTTGGAAGATAGCTGTCATTTATAACTCTGCAGGTTTGTGAATGACAGTGCCCCTGAGCTCCTTTCTTCAACTCGCTTTCTTGTGAGCTGGCCACAACACCACAGGAATGCTTCAGGCCCTCGTGTGGTTCTGGCATGGCACGCTGAGCCTTTGGTTAATTCCTCTTCCTGGTGGGAAATGAGAGTTGAAATTGCCCGTCCAGACACCTCCAGCTTGTCTCTCATTGGTTCTCCCTCTTCCTGTTCATTTTCCGCAGAAATTGCAAACTGGGCCAAACAGGAGGTTAAAGGCCCTGACTCTCCAAGTGCAGAGAGTGTTAGTAAAGCGTCTGGAATGTTGCACCCGAGTACCAGGGGACGAAAACTGAGACACATTTGAACACAATTCCCCATCACACGGTGGAACATACTGTGGGTTCCACATGCATGTTTTAGCTGAAGGAAGAATCCCTTAAACCTGGAGAGTTGAGACCCATGGAATGGGTACCATGCAATATGACTTCAATGGGTCTGCATTGGCTCACCGATCCTCACCAATCCTATCACTGCTGCTTTTATGCTGTTGTACACACGCTTCATTCTCTTTTGGAGACATATAAATCCAAGGTTTTAAGATTCTTACTAGTCAGGTATATTCTTAGGAGTTTAATATGGCGTGTGGAGTCCTCTTCGTTGAGCAAGGAGTAGCTCTTGTCTATTACATATTTGGCTTATGGAACGGTATTTGTGCTAATTTCAATCTCTGCTTTTATACAGCCCCCCAACTCACCTTTCCCCTTAAGCAAGCATAAGTTGGTTTTCTACATCTGACACCCTGTTCTGTTTTGTAATTCAGTTCCTGTGTAGCCAAGTTTACATTCCGTGTAGTAGTGGAATCTTATGATGTTTCTTTTTCTGTGTGACTTATTTCACTTAGAATCATCGTACCTGAATCCACTCATTATGCTTCTATGGGCCTGATGACGTAGATTTCATTGCTGAGTGATATTGCATTGTACGTAAGTACCACAACTTCTTTATCCATTTTTTGCTTTCTGCGATATTGAACTTGTACCGTAAACGAGGTTCTTGTAAACAGAGCTGTCCCAGACTTTGGGGTCGCTCTGTCTTTTTGATTTTAATTTCCCTAAGCTATAGGACCATAAGTGGAATTGCCCTAGGCTCTGTTGCTTTGTTTTTTAGATGTTTCAGGAAACACCATACACTTCTCCAGAGTGGCTGTTGGCAATTTACATCCCGCCCATCAGCATAACAAGGCTCCCAGTTCTCCATGGCCTGTCCTGCCTTTCTGGATTTTACACTTTTTTCAGATGGCCCTTTTGATCGGGGGGCAGTGAGACTTTATTGTACTGCAGATTTCCTTTGCAAGCTTGCTTGGTTGGCCAAAAAGGGCGTATGCTTTTTTTCCTGAGGAAAAAACGCATACGCACTTTTTGGCCAAGTGCATCATTGTGGACGTTCTGCCTCTTTTCCTATGCTTTACATGCAATTCCAGTCTACCTCCTGAAATCGGTTTCCCGCAATTCTGCCCCGTTTTCAAGTCCTCTTGGCAGCCTTACTTCAATATATTTTTGGACGATAGCTGTCATTTTTAACTCTGCAGGTTTGTGAACTACAGTGCCCCTGAGCTCCTTTCTTCAACTCGCTTTCTTGTGAGCTGGCCGCAACACCGCAGCATTGCTTCAGGCCCTAGTGTGGTTCCGGCATGGCACGCTGAGCCTTTGGTTAATTCCTCTTCCTGGTGGGAAATGAGAGTTAAATTTGCCCGTCCAGACACCTCCAGCTAGTCTCTCATTGGTTCTCCCTATTCCTGTTCATTTTGCGCAGAAATTGCAAACTGGGCCAAACAGGAGGTTAAAGGCACTGACTCTCCAAGTGGGGAGAGTGTTAGTAAAGCGTCTGGAATGTTGCACCCGAGTACCAGGGGACAAAACCTGAGACACATTTGAACACGTTTCCCGATCACACGGTGGATCATACTCTGGGTTCCACATGCATGTTTTAGCTGAAGGAAGAATCCCTTAAACCTGGAGAGTTGAGACCCGTGGAATGGGTACCATGCAATATGATTTCAAAGGGTCTGCATTTGCTCACCGAACCTCACCAATCCTATCACTGCTGCGTTTATGCCGCTGTACACACGCTTGATTCTCTTTCGGAGACATATAAATCCATAGGTTTTAAGATTCTTACTTCTCAGGTATATTCTTAGGCGTTTAATATGGGGCGTTGAGTCCACTTCGTTGAGCAAGGAGTAGCTCATGTCTATTACATATTTGGCTTATGGAACGGTATCTGTGCTAATTTCAATCTCTGGTTTTATGCAGCACCCCAACTCACCTTTCCCCTTAAGCAAGCATAAGTTGGTTTTCTACATTTGAGACACTGTTCTGTTTTGTAATTCAGTTCCTGTGTAGCCAAGTTTACATTCCGTGTAGTAGTGATATCATATGATGTTTCTTTCTCTGTGTGACTTATTTCACTTAGAATCATCGTACCTGAATCCACTCATTATGCTGCTACGGGCCTGATGACATAGGTTTCATTGCTGAGTGATATTGCATTGTACGTAAGTACCACAACTTCTTTATCCATTTTTCACTTTCTGTGATATTGTACTTGTACCGTAAACGAGGTTCTTGTAAAGACAGCCGTCCCAAACTTTGGGGTGGCTGTGTCTTTTTGATTTTAATTTCCCTGTGCTATAGGACCATAAGTGGAAGTGCCCTAGGCTCTGTTGCTCTGTTTTTTAGATGTTTCAGGAAACACCATACACTTCTCCAGAGTGGCTGTTGGCAATTTACATCCCATCCATCAGGATAACAAGGCTTCCAGTTCTCCATGGCCTGTCGTGGCTTTCTGGATTTTATACTGTTTTCAGATGGCCCTTTTGACCGGGGGGCAGTGAAACTTCATTGTAGTGCAGATTTCCTTTGCAAGCTTGCTTGGTTGGCCAAAAAGGGCGTATGCGTTTTCTCCTGAATATATTCAGGAAAAAACGCATACGCCCTTTTTGGCCAAGTGCATCATTGTGGACGTTCTGCCTCTTTTCCTGTGCTTTACATGCAATTCCAGTCTACCTCCTGAAATCGGTTTCCTGCAATTCTGCCCCGCTTTCAAGTCCTCTTGGCAGCCTTACTTCAATATATTTTTGGACGATAGCTGTCATTTATAACTCTGCAGGTTTGTGAATTACAGTGCCCCTGAGCTCTTTTCTTCAACTCGCTTTCTTGTGAGCTGGCCGCAACACCGCAGCATTGCTTCAGGCCCTAGTGTGGTTCCGGCATGGCACGCTGAGCCTTTGTTTAATTCCTCTTCCTGGTGGGAAATGAGAGTTAAATTTGCCCGTCCAGACACCTCCAGCTAGTCTCTCATTGGTTCTCCCTATTCCTGTTCATTTTCCGCAGAAATTGCAAACTGACCCAAACAGGAGGTTAAAGGCACTGACTCTCCAAGTGCGGAGAGTGTTAGTAAGGCGTCTGGAATGTTGCACCCGAGTACCAGGGACGAAAACTGACCCATTTGAACACGTTTCCCGATCACACGGTGGATCATACTCTGGGTTCCACATGCATGTTTTAGCTGAAGGAAGAATCCCTTAAACCTGGAGAGTTGAGACCCATGGAATGGGTACCATGCAATATGACTTCAAAGGGTCTGCATTTGCTCACCGAACCTCACCAATCCTATCACTGCTGCGTTTATGCCGCTGTACACATGCTTGATTCTCTTTCGGAGAAATAGAAATCCATAGGTTTTAAGATTCTTACTAGTCAGGTATATTCTTAGGCGTTTAATATGGGGCATTGAGTCCACTTCGTTGAGCAAGGAGTAGCTCTTGTCTATTACATATTTGGCTTATGGAACGGTATCTGTGCTAATTTCAATCTCTGGTTTTATGCAGCACCCCAACTCACCTTTCCTCTTAAGCAAGAATAAGTTGGTTTTCTACATTTGAGACCCTGTTCTGTTTTGTAATTCAGTTCCTGTGTAGCCAAGTTTACATTCCGTGTAGTAGTGATATCTTATGATGTTTCTTTTTCTGTGTGACTTATTTCACTTAGAATCATTGTACCTGAATCCACTCATTATGCTGCTACGGGCCTGATGACATAGGTTTCATTGCTGATTGACATTGCATTGTACGTAAGTACCACAACTTCTTTATCCATTTTTCACTTTCTGTGATATTGAATTTGTACTGTAAACGAGGTTCTTGTAAACAGAGCCGTCCCAAAATTTGGGGTGGCTGTGTCTTTTTGATTTAATTTCCCTAAGCTATAGGACCATAAGTGGAAGTGCCCTAGGCTCTGTCGCTTTGCTTTTTAGATGTTTCAGGAAACACCATACACTTCTCCAGAGTGGCTGTTGGCAATTTGCATCCTGCACATCAACATAACAAGGTTACCAGTTCTCCATGGCCCGTCCTGCCTTTCTGGATTTTACACTTTTTTCAGATGGCCCTTTTGACCGGGGGGCAGTGAGACTTCATTGTAGTGCAGATTTCCTTTGCAAGCTTGCTTGGTTGGCCAAAAAGGGCGTATGCGTTTTTTCCTGAATATATTCAGGAAAAAACGCATACGCCCTTTTTGGCCAAGTGCATCATTGTGGACGTTCTGCCTCTTTTCCTGTGCTTTACATGCAATTCCAGTCTACCTCCTGAAATCGGTTTCCTGCAATTCTGCCCCGCTTTCAAGTGCTCTTGGCAGCCTTACTTCAATATGTTTTTGGACAATAGCTGTCATTTATAACTCTGCAGGTTTGTGAATTACAGTGCCCCTGAGCTCCTTTCTTCAACTCGTTTCTTGTGAGCTGGCCGCAACACCGCAGCATTGCTTCAGGCCCTAGTGTGGTTCCGGCATGGCACGCTGGTCCTTTGGTTAATTCCTCTTCCTGGTGGGAAATGAGAGTTACATTTGCCCGTCCAGACATCTCCAGCAAATCTCTCATTGGTTCTCCCTATTCCTGTTCATTTTCCGCAGAAATTGCAAACTGGGCCAAACAGGAAGTTAAAGGCACTGACTCTCCAAGTGGGGACAGTGTTAGTAAAGCGTCTGGAATGTTGCACCCGAGTACCAGGGGACGAAACCTGAGACACATTAGAACACGTTTCCCGATCACACGGTGGATCATACTCTGGGTTCCACATGCATGTTTTAGGTGAAGGAAGAATCCCTTAAACCTGGAGAGTTGAGACCCATGGAATGGGTACCATGCAATATGACATCAAAGGGTCTGCATTTGCTCACCGAACTTCACCAATCCTATCACTGCTGCGTTTATGCCGCTGTACACACGATTTATTCTCTTTCGGAGACATAGAAATCCATAGGTTTTAAGATTCTTACTAGTCAGGTATATTCTTAGGCGTTTAATATGGGGGATTGTGTCCACTTCGTTGAGCAAGGTGTAGCTCTTGTCTATTACATATTTGGCTTATGGAACGGTATCTGTGCTAATTTCAATCTCTGGTTTTATGCAGTACCCCAACTCACCTTTCCTCTTAAGCAAGAATAAGTTGGTTTTCTACATTTGATACCCTGTTCTGTTTTGTAATTCTGTTCCTGTGTAGCCAAGTTTACATTCCGTGTACTAGTGATATCTTATGATGTTTCTTTTTCTGTGTGACTTATTTCACTTAGAATCATTGTACCTGAATCCACTCATTATGCTGCTACGGGCCTGATGACATAGGTTTCATTGCTGATTGACATTGCATTGTACGTAAGTACCACAACTTCTTTATCCATTTTTCACTTTCTGTGATATTGAATTTGTACTGTAAACGAGGTTCTTGTAAACAGAGCCGTCCCAAAATTTGGGGTGGCTGTGTCTTTTTGATTTAATTTCCCTAAGCTATAGGACCATAAGTGGAAGTGCCCTAGGCTCTGTCGCTTTGCTTTTTAGATGTTTCAGGAAACACCATACACTTCTCCAGAGTGGCTGTTGGCAATTTGCATCCTGCACATCAACATAACAAGGTTACCAGTTCTCCATGGCCCGTCCTGCCTTTCTGGATTTTACACTTTTTTCAGATGGCCCTTTTGACCGGGGGGCAGTGAGACTTCATTGTAGTGCAGATTTCCTTTGCAAGCTTGCTTGGTTGGCCAAAAAGGGCGTATGCGTTTTTTCCTGAATATATTCAGGAAAAAACGCATACGCCCTTTTTGGCCAAGTGCATCATTGTGGACGTTCTGCCTCTTTTCCTGTGCTTTACATGCAATTCCAGTCTACCTCCTGAAATCGGTTTCCTGCAATTCTGCCCCGCTTTCAAGTGCTCTTGGCAGCCTTACTTCAATATGTTTTTGGACAATAGCTGTCATTTATAACTCTGCAGGTTTGTGAATTACAGTGCCCCTGAGCTCCTTTCTTCAACTCGTTTCTTGTGAGCTGGCCGCAACACCGCAGCATTGCTTCAGGCCCTAGTGTGGTTCCGGCATGGCACGCTGGTCCTTTGGTTAATTCCTCTTCCTGGTGGGAAATGAGAGTTACATTTGCCCGTCCAGACATCTCCAGCAAATCTCTCATTGGTTCTCCCTATTCCTGTTCATTTTCCGCAGAAATTGCAAACTGGGCCAAACAGGAAGTTAAAGGCACTGACTCTCCAAGTGGGGACAGTGTTAGTAAAGCGTCTGGAATGTTGCACCCGAGTACCAGGGGACGAAACCTGAGACACATTAGAACACGTTTCCCGATCACACGGTGGATCATACTCTGGGTTCCACATGCATGTTTTAGGTGAAGGAAGAATCCCTTAAACCTGGAGAGTTGAGACCCATGGAATGGGTACCATGCAATATGACATCAAAGGGTCTGCATTTGCTCACCGAACCTCACCAATCCTATCACTGCTGCGTTTATGCCGCTGTACACACGATTTATTCTCTTTCGGAGACATAGAAATCCATAGGTTTTAAGATTCTTACTAGTCAGGTATATTCTTAGGCGTTTAATATGGGGGATTGTGTCCACTTCGTTGAGCAAGGTGTAGCTCTTGTCTATTACATATTTGGCTTATGGAACGGTATCTGTGCTAATTTCAATCTCTGGTTTTATGCAGTACCCCAACTCACCTTTCCTCTTAAGCAAGAATAAGTTGGTTTTCTACATTTGATACCCTGTTCTGTTTTGTAATTCTGTTCCTGTGTAGCCAAGTTTACATTCCGTGTACTAGTGATATCTTATGATGTTTCTTTTTCTGTGTGACTTATTTCACTTAGAATCATCGTACCTGAATCCACTCATTATGCTGCTATGGGCCTGATGACATAGATTTCATTGCTGAGTGATATTGCATTGTACGTAAGTACCACAACTACTTTATCCATTTTTCACTGTCTGTGATATTGAATTTGTACTGTAAATGAGGTTCTTGTAATCAGAGCCGTCCCAAACTTTGGGGTGGCTATGTCTTTTTGATTTTAATTTCCCTAAGCTATAGGTCCATAAGTGGAAGTGCCCTAGGCACTGTTGCTTTGTTTTTTAGATGTTTCAGGAAACACCATACACTTCTCCAGAGTGGCTGTTGGCAATTTACATCCCGCCCTTCAGCATAACAAGGCTCCCACGTCTCCATGGCCTGTCCTGCCTTTCTGGATTTTACACTTTATTCAGATTGCCCTTTTGACAGGGGGTCAGTGAGACTTCATTGTAGTGCAGATTTCCTTTGCAAGATTGCTTGGTTGGCCAAAAAGGGCGTATGCGTTTTTTCCTGAATATATTCAGGAAAAAACGTATACGCACTTTTTGGCCAAGTGCATCATTGTGGACGTTCTGCCTCTTTTCCTATGCTTTACATGCAATTGCAGTCTACCTCCTGAAATCGGTTTCCTGCAATTCTGTCCCGCTTTCAAGTCCTCTTGGCAGCCTTACTTCAATATATTTTTGGACGATAGCTGTCATTCATAACTCTGCAGGTTTTTGAATTACAGTGCCCCTGAGCTGCTTTCTTCAACTCGCTTTCTTGTGAGCTGGCCGCAACACCGCAGGATGGCTTCAGGCCCTAGTGTGGTTCCGGCATGGCACGCTGAGCCTTTGGTTAATTCCTCTTCCTGGTGGGAAATGAGAGTTAAATTTGCCCGTCCAGACACCTCCAGCTAGTCTCTCATTGGTTCTCCCTATTCCTGTTCATCTTCCTCAGAAGTTGCAAACTGGGCCAAACAGGAGGTTAAAGGCACTGACTCTCCAAGTGGGGACAGTGTTAGTAAAGCGTCTGGAATGTTGCACCCGAGTACCAGGGGACGAAAACTGAGACACATTTGAACACGTTTCCCGATCACACGGTGGATCATACTCTGGGTTCCACATGCATGTTTTAGCTGAAGGAAGAATCCCTTAAACCTGGAGAGTTGAGACCCATGGAATGGATACCATGCAATATGACTTCTAACGGTCTGCATTTGCTCACCGAACCTCACCAATCCTATCACTGCTGCGTTTATGCCGCTGTACACACGCTTGATTCTCTTTCGGAGACATATAAATCCATAGGTTTTAAGATTCTTACTAGTCAGGTATATTCTTAGGCGTTTAATATGGGGTGTTGAGTCCACTTCGTTGAGCAAGGAGTAGCTCATGTCTATTACATATTTGGCTTATGGAATGGTATCTGTGCTAATTTCAATCTCTGGTTTTATGCAGCACCCCAACTCACCTTTCCCCTTAAGCAAGCATAAGTTGGTTTTCTACATTTGAGACCCTGTTCTGTTTTGTAATTCAGTTCCTGGGTAGCCAAGATTACATTCCGTGTAGTAGTGATAACTTATGATGTTTCTTTTTCTGTGTGACTTATTTCACTTAGAATCATCGTACCTGAATCCACTCATTATGCTGCTGTGGGCCTGATGGCACAGATTTCATTGCTGAGTGATATTATATTGTACGTAAGTACCACAACTTCTTTATCCATTTTTCTCTTTCTATGATATTGAACTTGTACCGGAAACGAGGTTCTTGTAAACAGAGCCGTCCCAAACTTTGGGGTGGCTGTGTCTTTTTGATTTTAATTTCCCTAAGCTATAGGACCATAAGTGGAAGTGCCCTAGGCTCTGTTGCTTTGTTTTTTAGATGTTTCAGGAAACACCATACACTTCTCCAGAGTGGCTGTTGGCAATTTACATCCCGCCCATCAGCATAACAAGGCTCCCAGTTCTCCATGGTCTGTCCTGCCTTTCTGGATTTTACACTTTTATCAGATTGCCCTTTTGACCGGGGGGCAGTGAGACTTCATTGTAGTGCAGATTTCCTTTGCAAGCTTGCTTGGTTGGCCAAAAAGGGCGTATGCGTTTTTTCCTGAATATATTCAGGAAAAAACGCATACGCCCTTTTTGGCCAAGTGCATCATTGTGGACGTTCTGCCTCTTTTCCTATGCTTTACATGCAATTCCAGTCTACCTCCTGAAATCGGTTTCCTGCAATTCTGTCCCGCTTTCAAGTCCTCTTGGCAGCCTTACTTCCATATATTTTTGGACGATAATTGTCATTCATAACTCTGCAGGTTGGTGAATTACAGTGCCCCTGAGCTCCTTTCTTCAACTCGCTTTCTTGTGAGCTGGCCGCAACACCGCAGCATTGCTTCAGGCCCTAGTGTGGTTCCGGCATGGCACGCTGAGCCTTTGGTTAATTCCACTTCCTGGTGGGAAATGAGAGTTAAATTTGCCCGTCCAGACACCTCCAGCTAGTCTCTCATTGGTTCTCCCTATTCCTGTTCATTTTCCGCAGAAATTGCAAACTGGGCCAAACAGGAGCTTAAAGGCACTGACTCTCCAAGTGGGGAGAGTGTTAGTAAAGCGTCTGGAATGTTGCACCCGAGTACCAGGGGACGAAACCTGAGACACATTTGAACACGTTTCCCGATCACACGGTGGATCATACTCTGGGTTCCACATGCATGTTTTAGCTGAAGGAAGAATCCCTTAAACCTGGAGAGTTGAGACCCATGGAATGGGTACCATGCAATATGACTTCTAACGGTCTGCATTTGCTCACCGAACCTCACCAATCCTATCACTGCTGCGTTTATGCCGCTGTACACACGTTTGATTCTCTTTCGGAGACATAGAAATCCATAGGTTTTAAGATTCTTACTAGTCAGGTATATTCTTAAGTGTTTAATATGGGGTGTAGAGTCCACTTGGTTTACCAAGGAGTAGCTCTTGTCTATTACATATTTGGCTTATGGAATGGTATCTGTGCTAATTTCAATCTCTGGTTTTATGCAGCACCCCAACTCACCTTTCCCCTTAAGCAAGCATAAGTTGGTTTTCTACATTTGAGACCCTGTTCTGTTTTGTAATTCAGTTCCTGTGTAGCCAAGTTTACATTCCCTGTAGTAGTGATATCTTATGATGTTTCTTTTTCTGTGTGACTTATTTCACTTAGAATCATCGTACCTGAATCCACTCATTATGCTGCTACGGGCCTGATGACATAGGTTTCATTGCTGAGTGACATTGCATTGTACGTAAGTACCACAACTTCTTTATCCATTTTTCACTTTCTGTGATATTGAATTTGTACTGTAAACGAGGTTCTTGTAAACAGAGCCGTCCCAAACTTTGGGGTGGCTGTGTCTTTTTGATTTTAATTTCCCTAAGCTATAGGACCATAAGTGGAAGTGCCCTAGGCTCTGTTGCTTTGTTTTTTAGATGTTTCAGGAAACACCATACACTTCTCCAGAGTGGCTGTTGGCAATTTACATCCCGCCCATCAGCATAACAAGGCTCCCACGTCTCCATGGGCTGTCCTGCCTTTCTGGATTTTACACTTTTTTCAGATGGCCCTTTTGACCGGGGGGCAGTGAGACTTCATTGTAGTGCAGATTTCCTTTGCAAGCTTGCTTGGTTGGCCAAAAAGTGCGTATGCGTTTTTTCCTGAGGAAAAAACGTATACGCCCTTTTTGGCCAAGTGCATCATTGTGGACGTTCTGCCTCTTTTCCTATGCTTTACATGCAATTCCAGTCTACCTCCTGAAATCGGTTTCCTGCAATTCTGCCCCGCTTTCAAGTCCTCTTGGCAGCCTTACTTCAATATATTTTTGGACCATAGCTGTCATTTATAACTCTGCAGGTTTGTGGATTACAGTGCCCCTGAGCTCCTTTCTTCAACTCGCTTTCTTGTGAGCTGCCCGTAACACCGCAGGATTGCTTCAGACCCTAGTGTGGTTCCGGCATGGCACGCTGAGCCTTTGGTTAATTCCTCTTCCTGGTGGGAAATGAGAGTTAAATTTGCCCGTCCAGACACTTCCAGCTAGTCTCTCATTGGTTCTCCCTATTCCTGTTCATCTTCCTCAGAAGTTGCAAACTGGGCCAAACAGGAGGTTAAAGGCACTGACTCTCCAAGTGGGGAGAGTGTTAGTAAAGCGTCTGGAATGTTGCACCCGAGTACCCGGGGACGAAAACTGAGACACATTTGAACACGTTTCCCGATCACACGGTGGATCATACTCTGGGTTCCACATGCATGTTTTAGCTGAAGGAAGAATCCCTTAAACCTTGAGAGTTGAGACCCATGGAATGGATACCATGCAATATGACTTCTAACGGTCTGCATTTGCTCACCGAACCTCACCAATCCTATCACTGCTGCGTTTATGCCGCTGTACACACGCTTGATTCTCTTTCGGAGACATATAAATCCATAGGTTTTAAGATTCTTACTAGTCAGGTATATTCTTAGGCGTTTAATATGGGGCGTTGAGTCCACTTCGTTGAGCAAGGAGTAGCTCATGTCTATTACATATTTGGCTTATGGAATGGTATCTGTGCTAATTTCAATCTCTGGTTTTATGCAGCACCCCAACTCACCTTTCCCCTTAAGCAAGCATAAGTTGGTTTTCTACATTTGAGACCCTGTTCTGTCTTGTAATTCAGTTCCTGGGTAGCCAAGATTACATTCCGTGTAGTAGTGATAACTTATGATGTTTCTTTTTCTGTGTGACTTATTTCACTTAGAATCATCGTACCTGAATCCACTCATTATGCTGCTGTGGGCCTGATGGCACAGATTTCATTGCTGAGTGAAATTACATTGTACGTAAGTACCACAACTTCTTTATCCATTTTTCACTTTCTATGATATTGAACGTGTACCGGAAACGAGGTTCTTGTAAACAGAGCCGTCCCAAACTTTGGGGTGGCTGTGTCTTTTTGATTTTAATTTCCCTAAGCTATAGGACCATAAGTGGAAGTGCCCTAGGCTCTGTTGCTTTGTTTTTTAGATGTTTCAGGAAACACCATACACTTCTCCAGAGTGGCTGTTGGCAATTTACATCCCGCCCATCAGCATAACAAGGCTCCCAGTTCTCCATGGTCTGTCCCGCCTTTCTGGATTTTACACTTTTTTCAGATGGCCCTTTTGACCGGGGGGCAGTGAGACTTCATTGTAGTGCAGATTTCATTTGCAAGCTTGCTTGGTTGGCCAAAAAGTGCGTATGCGTTTTTTCCTGAATATATTCAGGAAAAAACGCATACGCCCTTTTTGGCCAAGTGCATCATTGTGGACGTTCTGCGTCTTTTCCTATGCTTTACATGCAATTCCAGTCTACCTCCTGAAATCGGTTTCCTTCAATTCTGCCCCGCTTTCAAGTCCTCTTGGCAGCCTTACTTCAATATATTTTTGGACGATAATTGTCATTCATAACTCTGCAGGTTTGTGAATTACAGTGCCCCTGAGCTCCTTTCTTCAACTCGCTTTCTTGTGAGCTGGCCGCAACACCGCAGCATTGCTTCAGGCCCTAGTGTGGTTCCGGCATGGCACGCTGAGCCTTTGGTTAATTCCACTTCCTGGTGGGAAATGAGAGTTAAATTTGCCCGTCCAGACACCTCCAGCTAGTCTCTCATTGGTTCTCCCTATTCCTGTTCATTTTCCGAAGAAATTGCAAACTGGGCCAAACAGGAGGTTAAAGGCACTGACTCTCCAAGTGGGGAGAGTGTTAGTAAAGCTTCTGGAATGTTGCACCCGAGTACCAGGGGACGAAACCTGAGACACATTTGAACACGTTTCCCGATCACACGGTGGATCATACTCTGGGTTCCACATGCATGTTTTAGCTGAAGGAAAAATCCCTTAAACCTGGAGAGTTGAGACCCATGGAATGGGTACCATGCAATATGACTTCAAAGGGTGTGCATTTGCTCACCGAACCTCAACAATCCTATCACTGCTGCGTTTATGCCACTGTACACACGTTTGATTCTCTTTCGGAGACATAGAAATCCATAGGTTTTAAGATACTTACTAGTCAGGTATATTCTTAGGCGTTTAATATGGGGC
Organism: Pseudorca crassidens; assembly: GCF_039906515.1. Lineage (NCBI taxonomy): Eukaryota > Metazoa > Chordata > Mammalia > Artiodactyla > Delphinidae > Pseudorca > Pseudorca crassidens. The sequence continues at coordinate 112,310 of NW_027135938.1, forward strand.
GTTGAGTCCACTTCGTTGAGCAAGGAGTAGCTCTTGTCTATTACATATTTGGCTTATGGAACGGTACCTGTGCTAATTTCAATCTCTGGTTTTATGCAGCACCCCAACTCACCTTTCCTCTTAAGCAAGCATAAGTTGGTTTTCTACATTTGAGACCCTGTTCTGTTTTGTAATTCAGTTCCTGTGTAGCCAAGTTTACATTCCGTGTAGTAGTGATATCTTATGATGTTTCTTTTTCTGTGTGACTTATTTCACTTAGAATCATCGTACCTGAATCCACTCATTATGCTGCTACGGGCCTGATGACATAGATTTCATTGCTGAGTGATATTGCATTGTACGTAAGTACCACAACTACTTTATCCTTTTTTCACTGTCTGTGATATTGAATTTGTACTCTAAATGAGGTTCTTGTAATCAGAGCGGTCCCAAACTTTGGGGTGGCTGTGTCGTTTTGATTTTAATTTCCCTAAGCTATAGGACCATAAGTGGAAGTGCCCTAGGCTCTGTTGCTTTCTTTTTTAGATGTTTCAGGAAACACCATACACTTCTCCAGAGTGGCTGTTGGCAATTTACATCCCGCCCATCAGCATAACAAGGCTCCCACGTCTCCATGGCCTGTCCTGCCTTTCTGGATTTTACACTTTTTTCAGATGGCCCTTTTGATCGGGGGGCAGTGAGACTTCATTGTAGTGCAGATTTCCTTTGCAAGCTTGCTTGGTTGGCCAAACGTGCGTATGCGTTTTTTCCTGAATATACGCATACGCCTTTTTGGCCAAGTGCATCATTGTGGACGTTCTGCCTCTTTTCCTATGCTTTACATGCAATTCCAGTCTACCTCCTGAAATCGGTTTCCTGCAATTCTGTCCCGCTTTCAAGTCCTCTTGGCAGACTTACTTCAATATATTTTTGGACGATAGCTGTCATTTATAACTCTGCAGGTTTGTGAATTACAGTGCCCCTGAGCTCCTTTCTTCAACTCGCTTTCTTGTGAGCTGGCCGCAACACCGCAGGAATGCTTCAGGCCCTAGTGTGGTTCTGGCATGGCACGCTGAGCCTTTGGTTAATTCCTCTTCCTGGTGGGAAATGAGAGTTAAATTTGCCCGTCCAGACACCTCCAGATAGTCTCTCATTTGTTCTCCCTATTCCTGTTCATTTTCCGCAGAAATTGCAAACTGGGCCAAACAGGAGGTTAAAGGCACTGACTCTCCAAGTGGGGAGAGTGTTAGTAAAGCGTCTGGAATGTTGCACCCGAGTACCAGGGGACGAAAACTGAGACACATTTGAACACGTTTCCCGATCACACGGTGGATCATACTCTGGGTTCCACATGCATGTTTTAGCTGAAGGAAGAATCCCTTAAACCTGGAGAGTTGAGACCCATGGAATGGGTACCATGCAATATGACTTCAAAGGGTCTGCATTTGCTCACCGAACCTCACCAATCCTATCACTGCTACGTTTATGCCGCTGTACACACGCTTGATTCTCTTTCGGAGACATAGAAATCCATAGGTTTTAAGATTCTTACTAGTCAGGTATATTCTTAGGCGTTTAATATGGGGTGTTGAGTCCACTTCGTTGAGCAAGGAGTAGCTCTTGTCTATTACATATTTGGCTTATGGAACGGTATCTGTGCTAATTTCAATCTCTGGTTTTATGCAGCACCCCAACTCACCTTTCCCCTTAAGCAAGCATAAGTTGGTTTTCTACATTTGAGACCCTGTTCTGTTTTGTAATTCAGTTCCTGTGTAGCCAAGTTTACATTCCCTGTAGTAGTGATATCTTATGATGTTTCTTTTTCTGTGTGACTTATTTCACTTAGAATCATCGTACCTGAATCCACTCATTATGCTGCTATGGGCCTGATGACATAGTTTTCATTGCTGAGTGATATTGCATTGTACGTAAGTACCACAACTTTTTTATCCATTTTTCGCGCTCTGCGATATTGAACTTGTACCGTAAACGAGGTTCTTGTAAACAGTGCCATCCCAAACTTTGGGGTGGCTGTGTGTTTTTGATTTTAATTTCCCTAAGCTATAGGTCCATAAGTGGAAGTGCCTTAGGCTCTGTTGCTTTGTTTTTTAGATGTTTCAGGAAACACCATACACTTCTCCGGAGTGGCTGTTGGCAATTTACATCCCGCCCACCAGCATAACAAGGCTCCCAGTTCTCCATGGCCTGTCCTGCTTTTCTGGATTTTACACTTTTTTCAGATGGCCCTTTTGACTGGGGTGAAGTGAGACTTCATTGTAGTGCAGATTTCCTTTGCAATCTTGTTTTGTTGGCCAAAAAGGGCATATGCGTTTCTTCCTGAATATATTCAGGAAAAAACGCATGCGCACTTTTTGGCCAAGTGCATCATTGTCGACGTTCTGAGTCTTTTCATATGTTGTCAATGCAATTCTTGTCTACCTCTTGAAATCGGTTTCCTGCAATTCTGCCTTGCTGTCAGTGCCTCTTCATAGCCTTACCTCAATATACTTTTGGAAAATAGTTGGCCTTTATAACTCTGCAGGTTTTTGAATTGCAGTGGCCCTTAGTCTATTTTTCAGCTCTTATTTTTGTGATCTTGCCTCATATCCTCAGGATTTTTTTATGCCCTATTCTTCTTCTGGGGCGCCTTGCTCTGCCTTTGGTTAATTCTTCTTCCTAATGTGAAATTAGAGTGACATGTGCCCATTGAAACCGCTACAGCTATTTTCTCACTGGTTCCCCCTATTCCCATTCATCCTCCGCACTAACTGCAGACTGTGCGATACCGGAACTTAAAGGCATTGACTCTCCATGTGGGGATGTTTTTAGTAAAGTGGCTGGAATGTTGATCCAGAGCCCCAGGAGAGGAAAATGAGGTGCGTTTTAGAAACCTTTCCCGATCATATGGTATACCATCCGCTGGATTTCCCATGCATGGTTTAGCTGTAGGAAGATTCCGTTCAACCTGGAGTGTTGGGACCCTTGGAATGAGTAGCATGAAGTATTGCATTAAACTTTCGGCAGTTGCTCACCAAAGCTCACCAATCCTCTCAGCCCCAAGTGTCCAGCCTTATGTCTTATCCAGCTGTGGGTTTATATGTGGTCATTCCAGGTTGCATCACAGCCCCTGAGCGAATTTTGTAAGAATTTTTCTCTCTTTCATTGTTTCTGCGTTTTGGTTTTAAAATTTATTTCTATAATGGGGTTTAGCTCATTTTCACTGCTGTGTTTGGCCGCTCTGCACACACTTGATTCCCTTATGGAGATATATCAATACATGGGTTTTAAGATTCTTATTACTCAGATATATTTCTCTGCGGTGTATAGGGTGTGTTGAGGCCAGTTCATTGAGCAAGGTGTAGATCTTGTCTAATACCTATTTGGTTTATTGAACGGTATCTGTGCTAATTTCAAACTCTGGTTTTATGCATCAGCCCACCTCTCCTTTCCCCTTAAGCTGACATAAGTGTGTTTTCTAAATGTGAGACACTGTTCTGTTTTGTAATTCATTTTTTGTGCAGCCATATTTATCCTCCCTCTATAAGTGATATCTTATGATATGTTTCTTTTTCTGTTTGACTTATTTCAAGTAGTATTATCGGACCTAAATCCACTCTTTATCCTTCTACTAGCCTTATTACATTGATTTCATGGTGAAGAGATATTCCATTGTACATAAGTACCACATTTTCTTTATCCATTGTTCTCTTTCCTGGGATATTTAAGGTGTACTGAAGTTGAGGTTCTTGTAAACAGAGTAGCCATAAACTGTGGTGTGCTTGTGTCTTGTTGATTTTTAGACTTCCCTAGATATACTTCCATGATTGGAAGTGCCCTATGCTCTGTAGCTCTGTTTTTTAGATGATTTAGGAACCACCATACACTTCTCCAGAGTGGCTCTCGGCAGTTCACACACTGTCCATCAGCGTATAAAGGCTCCCTGTTCTCCATGGCCTGTCCTGCATTTCTGGTTTTTACAATTTTTTCGGATGGCCCTTTTGACCGGTGGGAAATGAGACTTCTTTGTTGTGCACATTTGCATTGCTTGCTTGCTTGGTTGCCCATAAAGTGCGTATGCGTTTTTTCCTGGATATATTCAGGAAAAAATGCATACTCCCTTTTGGGCCAACTGCATCATTGTCGAAATTCTGCCGCTTTTCATGTGCTTTAAAGACGAGTCCAATCTATCTCTTGAAATCTGTTTCTTGCAATTCTGTCTTGCATTCAGATCCTCTTCTTTGCCTTACCTCAACATATTTTTGGACGTTAGTTTTCATTTATAACTCTGCAGGTTTGTGAATTGCAGTGGCCCTGAGCTCCATTTTTTAAGTTGCTCTTTTGTGAGCTGGCCTCAAAGCTGCAGGATTGCTTCAGGCCCTATTTTGGCTCCGGCGAGGCGGGCTGAGCCTTTTTTTAATTCTTATTCTTAATGGGAAATTAGAGTGACATGTGTCCGTCCAAACCCCTACAACTATTCTCTCATTGGTTCCCCCTCTTCCCGTTCATCCTCCTCACAATTTGCAAAATGTGTGAAACAGAAGTTTAAATGTGCTGATTCTCTAAGTGGGGAGATTCTAAGTAACGTGGCTGGAATGATGAACAGGAGCACCAGGAGAGGATAAATGAGGTGCATTTTAGACACATCTCCCGATCACATGGTGTACAGTCCTCTGGGTTTTCCATGCATGTTTTAGCTGTAGGAAGATCCCTTGAACCTGCAGATTTGGGACCCATTGAATGGGTACCAGGTAGTATTACTTTAAAGGGTGTGCATTTCCTCACCCAACCTCACATTTCTCTTAGCACGAACAGTTTCCAGCCTTATGTCTCATCCTGCTGTGGGTCTAGATGTGTTCAATCCATGTTGCATCACCGTCCCTGAGGAAAAGTTGTAAGAGGTTTTCTCTTTCTCTCTGTCGTTTATTTTTTTCAATTTATTACTATATTGGTTACAGCTGATTTTCAAAGCTCTGTTTCTTGCTGCTGTACATCTACTTGATTCACATACAGAGAGACATCAATAAATTCTTTTTCAGATTCTTACCAGTCATATATATTCTTTTCCGGTGACTTGAGTGTGCTGAGTGCAGTTCTTTTAGCTACCGTGTAGGCCTTGTTGATTATCAGTTTGGTATTTGGAATGGTATCTTTGCTAATTTCAACCTCCTGGATGATGCCTCACCCCTCCCCACCTTTCCCGTTTAGCAGCCTTACGCGTGTTTTCTACATATTTGACTATGTTTTTGTTTTGTAATTTATTTCATGTGTAGCCATTTTGGATTCCACCTTTAAGTGATATCTTATGATATGTGTCTTTTTCTTTTTGAATTATGTCACTTAGAATGATCATACGTAACTCCTCCGGAGTTGTTACAACTGGCCATATTTCATTGATTTCCAGGCTGAGTAATATTCCACTCTACATAAGTACCACATCTCTATCCATTTTTTCCCTCCAGAGACATTTAAGTTATATCCTAGTCGAGGATCTTTTAAACAGAGAGGCAGTAAACATTGGGGTGCCTGTGTCCTCTCGATTTTTGTTTTTCCCAAGACATACGCCCATGAGTGCAAGTGCCCTATGCTCTGTAGCTCATTTTTTAGATGCTTTAGTAAACACAATACACTTCTCCAGAATGGCCGTTGGCAATATACATTTCCACTATAAGCCTCACAGGGCTCCCTCTTCTCCTTGCCCTGTCCTGCATTTCTGGTGTTTACACTTTATGAGGATGGCTCTTCTGACTGAGGCGAAGTGATATCTTTTGTAGTATTGATTTCCAGTGCCCACCTGTTTGGTTGGCTAAAAAAGTGTATGCCCTTTTCTTGAATATATACAGAAAAAAACGCATACAGCCTTTTTGGCCAACTGCAATGTTGGCAATGTTCAGCCCCTTTTTTTGTGCTTAATGGCGAGTCCTTTCTACCTCTTCAAATCCCTTTCCTGCCATTCTCCCTTGCTTACCAATCCTTTTCTCTGACTTTCCTCAAGACATTTTTCAGTGATAGATATTTTCAACTCTGCAGTTTCGTGAATTTTACTGTCCCTGAGTTCCATTGTTCAACTTGTGTTTATGGGAACTGGCCACAAAGCAGTGGGATTTCCTCAAGCCCTATACTGTTTCCATGGGCAACCCTAGCCTTTGGTCAATTCGTCTTCCTGATTGGAAATTAGAGTGACATGTGCCTGTCTGAACACCTAGGACTTGTCTCTCATTGTTCCTCATCCTTCCGCTTCATCCTCTGGACAAATTCCAAACTGTACGCAACAGGATGTTGACAGTGCTGACATCTCCAAGTGGGGAGACTGTTAGTAAAGACGCTGGAGGGGTGAACCCGAGCACCAGGAGATGAGGAGATGAGATGCCTTTTCCAAACTCTTCCCAATCAGACGGTATACCATCCTCTGTGTGTGACAGACATGTTTTAGCAGTAGGAAGAGTCCCATTCATGTAAGGAGAACACCAGGGCTTTTTCAAAATCAGTGTCTCCCCGAAACCCAAACTGGGGAATTTTTTAAGCTACGGCTACACATATGTTCATTAAGGGCCTTGGGAAGTAGGCAGAGTCCAAACTTTAGATGATTGAAGTCTTCAGGGTCAGAAGCACTCACCACCTGCTTCCCTTAGGTTACACTTTAACTGTCATTGATAGATGATGTCAATAAAAATATCTATTCTTTTTCCGATTATTTCCCCTTATAGGTTATTGCAAAATATTGAGTGTAGTTCCCTGTGCTATACAGTAGTTCCTTGTTGATGATCTATTTTATACATAGCAGTGTGTATGTGTTAATTCCAAACTGTTAATTTATCCCTCCTCTCACCTTTCCCCTTTTGTAATAATAAATTATAAGATTTTATACTTCTCAGAAATGGGAGAGCTGAAAGAGAGGTATCATTTTCAATGGAAAAGCATTTAAAACAAGATTGAAGCTTTAACCAAGATTATTAGATGTACATCCTTGGAAAGAAATCACTTCATTTCTCTAATATTGACCTGACAAATAAGACAAACCTTTTCACTGAACTTGCTTATAATAAAGTGATGGAAATATCAAATGGAAGTGTTAGAAACATCTTATTTTACCCGAGCCTTATAAACTGTTCTATGTTAACTACAGTTTGGCTCACACATCTGTTCATTGAAGTTACAATAGTCTCAATTTCTGTTACTGATCCTCCAGAGTGGACCCCAACAAGTGTCCCCCTGCCCAGTGTCATTGGGGCCAACAGATCGAGACTGAGTTTGGTTCACAAGCAAAGGAAACTTTATATTTTAAACAGAGAATGGAGAGGTGAGAGCATGCACTAAACCGTGGGCTGTGGGCTGGGCTGCTGTGTAGAGATCCTGTCAGAGTCAGTGGGAGGGAGGGGGCGGAGCACTCGAGGGCCGGGTTGGCTGCAGCTCAGGCTCTATATCTCGGAGTCTGCACTGGGCCCCAGGAGCTGAGGTGTCGACCCAGCCATTCTGCACTAGGAAATCTGGTCTGAAGTGCCGGGTGTGGAACCTCTGCATGCGGGACCCTAGGAGCACGTGAAATTAGACAAAGCACAAAGGATAAAAAAGGTCAGACTTGACTTTATTGCCCAGATTCTATTTTTATCTCCCAGGGATTTTTAATGGGCTTTGCTGGGGACAAACCCCTCCTCTGCCTTTTGTCCCGTTCCTCATTCTTGGAGTGCTGAGGGTGCAGACCCTTCTTCTGTAACTGCTGAGTGCTGAGTTGGGAGCCTCATACCAGGGGACGAGGGTCAGAACTTCTCCCCAGCAGCCTCCAGGTGACGTTGATTGGCCCCAGGACCCCTGCCTCCCTGCTCGTCCACCTGAGCACCAGCATTGGAAGTGTTATAGATTCTAATGACCTTTAAGGGCCCAGGAAAGAGATGTGCAGAGACGCTGTGGGGGCCGGTTTCACCCCGCCCCACATTTGTTCGGCCACCTTAGGCTGACCGTTTCTGCCAGCCTAGATGCTCTGACCAGTAGTCTGCTCTTTCTTCAATTAGGCCCCTGAATTAACGTAAAAACAGCACCAGGTGTCAGAGCCCTGCCCGCTCAACTCCCAGACAGTCCAGGGTCAGTGGTGATCAAGGACCATGATGGCCACTGAGTCAACAGCCTTTTGAAGTAAACAGGAGTCCAGCCGGTCTTATTGGCCACCATCATCACGGTGTCTGTAGGCTTTTCTATGGTGACAGTGTGATATACGTTTCCCCCGCCAAGATTATTAGCTCCCCTCCGGGTGCAGTAAGTCCTGCAAGCAGTAGTCTACTCCTTCGGGACACACTATTGTTGTTTTATGAGAGAAACTCCAGGTCAAGTGATGTTCACACGAGTCGTCATGGTGCCCTGTTGCCCCCGGTTATCTCTCTGGATGTTGGAGTTGGAGGGCCTCCTCACTCGAGGTCGGTGTGCCCACGGAGCGAACCCTGCAACTTCAGGGCATGGTTGGTGATTAGGATCACCACGTGGGGTCCTTTTCCCTTAGGAGGGAGGTGGCCTTTTGGGCTGCTGATTTCCAGGTTTTTAGATACCGCCAGTATCTTGGCCAGATGTGGCAGTGGGCCAAGCCCCTTGGTGACTCTATTTTATCCTACCTGGATGGCATTCTTGCGTTGTTCCATTTCAAGTGGTCCCAGTTTTTGCACTAATTCTCCAATGGCGACTCACCTTTCACCGGGAATGGAAAGGTCAAAGGGTTTAGCTCAATTAGGGAGTTCCAGGGCAAGGGTCTGAATTGACTGCTCTTTCCATTCTTGAAAGGCCACTTCTGGATTCTGTTCAAAAGGATCATCATCTTTTCCTTTCAGTGTTTCATATAGAGGCCCAGCTAGTAGACTGTAGTTAGGGATCCAGAAGCAGCAAACCCTGGCCTCCCCAGGAACCCCTAAGCTGTCTTCTAGTTTTAGAAAGGGGTAAGGCTGCAAATGGTTTCTTCCCTTTCCTGGGATGGGCTTCTCCGACCTTCTGTGAGAATGAAGCCCAGGCAGGTCACCGCAGTCTGTGATATTTGAGCTTTTTCTTGGACAACTTCTATCCTTTATTGGCTTGGTAGTTCAGAGGCCTCCTTAGTAGGGCTGGCGATCAGAATGTCATCTGCATATTGAAGGAGGGTTTCCTTTTCCAGAGGTAGAACTTTTCGGTCTTTAGCTAAGCTTTCCCCAAAGATGGTGTGGGAATTTTTGAACCCTTGGGGCAAGACGGCCCGGAAGTATTGTTTTAGTTGTATGTTGAGTCCTGCCACTCACAAGCCAAAATTTCTTGTGACTCTGGGACTAATGGAATACAAAAGAAGGCATCATTGAAGACTAATACAGAATACCATGTCCTGGTGGTTGGTAGAATGACCAGCAGGGTGTAGGAATTAGGAGCAACTGGAGGTATATCCTCGGTGGCTTCACTGACTGTCCTGACATCCTTTACCAGGTCCCCAGCAGCCCATGGGGCTCTCGTGGTCAGGCCAATCCCAGGATATGGAGCTCTCCTGGGCAGGTACCCCACCCCCATCCCAGCCCACGGGGCTCTCATGGTCAGGCCTCTCCCAGGATACAGAGCTACCCTTGCAGGTACCGTGGCAGGGCTGGGCACACAGGAACCGTGCACATAGCCCTCACTGAAGAGCACCCCCATCTCACCTGTCGCTCAGAGCTGACACAGAGCACCTCAGAGCAGGACTTGAACTAACAAACAGCAGCTCCGACAGGTCTGTGACCCTGGGCATCACTCTGTGTGGCCTCCCTCCACCTGGTCTTCCAGAGACTTCCACTGCACCCGGGGCACCAAGCCTCTGTCTCCAACCACCACCCACCCCTCCTCTCCCTGACTCCTGGGTTCCTCTCATTAGGAGAGGGTTTTCTTGAAGTTGTCTCCCACTCATGGGCCAGATAAAATGATTAGAAAACAAGCCAAAGCTGCAGCCCCTTGTCTATCCTGACTCTCAGGAGCCCACATCTGTTCCTTGGACCTGGCCGGTTCAGCAAGTTCCATTTTCTGCAACTGTAAGCCCCTGAGGTGTGATGATTGGCTGACCTGGGCAGCCTTACCATGCCGGCCAGCCCTCCCCAGGTGTGCCTGGGTTGAGATCAATATAAATACCACTCCAGGCAGCAAGAGCCCCTGCAGCTGTGCCTGATGCCATTTTCTCTGCCCTGTCAGCAGTCTCGGGGCTGGGCTGGTGGGAGGGAGGGAGAGGCCACGGCTTTGTGGGTGGCCCAGTGTGAGTGGGGCTCTGCTGGACTTTCTGCAGCAGTTGCCAGGCTGCCACCTGCTAAAGAAGAGGATGTGTCACCCATACCTGCTGCTGGAATTTCTCCCTGGGCAGAGGTGAGGAAGGAAAAAAGCAGTGGGGGCAGGGACAGGACGGGTATCTCAGGCAGGGAAATGGAAATCTTCCAGAAGAGCACCCAGGGCCAGGACCATCCTGGCTGGCCTGCAGGCACCAAGTCAGCTGGCATGCTGTCACTCATGTGGCTCCATGGCCCTTCCTCTAGGCTTTCAAGTCCTTGTATATATTCAGGTGTTTTACCTGGGAAGGGTGGGGACAGTTCAGCAGCAACTGGCCTGGGGCTCAGCTCACGTTCACTCACAGATGCCTCGGCACGGTGCCCCAGCTTTGCAATGAGGACGCTTGTTGTGTGGGAGCTGCTGGCTGAATGGGAGACGATTCCCCACCACTGACCAACTTCAGAATTTTTACAACTGGAGCAAGTGCCCTGATACGGTTTTCCTCTGAGTAACTGGTGGGTTCTGTTTTTTTTTTTCTCTTTTTCGTTTTTGGTTCAAGGTAGATTTTATTCCTCTTTTTTGTATTTACAGATATAAGCATGGAAATAATTTATTCATATAAATACATGTATGTGAAGGGAATAATTGTTTTTTCTGTTTTATTTTTTAAATCTTATTTCTTTTTAATTTTGAATTTTATTTTATATTTTTATACAGCAGGTTCTTATTGGTTATCTATTTTATACATATAAATGTTTACATGCCAATCCCAATCTCTCAGCTCCTCCCACCACCACCCCCCCAAGAGCTTTCCCCCCTTGTTGTCCATACGATTGTTGTCTACATCTGTTGCTCTATTTATGCCTTGCAAAACGGTTAATCTGTACAGTTTTTCTAGGTTCCACATATATGCATGAATATACAAGATTTGTTTTTCTCTTTCTGACTTACTTCACTCTGTATGACAGTCTCTAGATCCATCGACGTCTCTACAAATGACCCAATTTCATTCCTTTCATGGCTTAGTAATATTCCATTTTATATATGTACCACATCTTTATGCATTCGTCTGTCTGTGGGCATTTAGGTTGCTTCCATTACCTCGATATTGTAAATAGTGATGCAATGAACATTGCGGTGAATGTCTCTTTTTGATTTATGGTTTTGTCTGGGTATATGTCCAGTACTGGGATTGCTGTATCATATGGTAATTCTATGATTAGTTTCTTAAGAAACTCCATATTGTTCTCCATAGTGACTGTATCAATTTATATTACCAACAATAGTGGAAGAGGCTTCCTTTTCCCCACACCCTTTCCAGCAATTGTTGTTTGTAGATTTTCAGATGATGCCCATTCTAACAGGTGTGAGGTGATACCTCATTGTTGAGTCCATTTCGTTGAGCAAGGGGTAGGTCTTGTCTATTACATATTTGGCTTATGGAACGGTATCTGTGCTAATTTCAAACTCTGGTTTTATGCAGAACCCCAACTCACCTTTCCCCTTAAGCAAGCATAAGTTGGTTTTCTAAACTTGAGACCCTGTTCTGTTTTGTAATTCAGTTCATGTGTAGCCAAGTTTACATTCCATGTATTAGTGATACCTTATGATGTTTCTTTTTCTGTGTGACTTATTTCACTTGGAATCATCGTGCCTCAATCCACTCATTATGCTGGTACAGGCCTGGTGACACAGATTTCATTGCTGAGTGGTATTCTGTTGTACGTTAAGTACCGCAACTTCTTTATCAATTATTTGCTCTCTGGGATACTTAACTTGTACCGTAGAAGAGGTTCCTGTAAACAGAGCCGTCCCAAATTTTGGGGTGGCTGTGTCTTTTTGATTTTAATTTCCCTAAGCTATAGGACCATAAGTGGAAATGCCCTAGACTCTGTTGCTTTGTTTTTCAGATGTATCAGGAAACACCATACACTTCTCCAGAGTGGCTGTTGGCAATTTACATCCCGCCCATCAGCATAACAAGGCTCCTTTATCCCCATGGCCTGTCTTGCCTTTCTGCATTTTACACTTTTTTCAGATGGCCCTTTAGACCGGGGGGAAGTGACACTTCATAGTAGTTCGGATTTCCATTGCAAGCTTGCTTGGTTTGCCAAAAAGGGCGTATGCGTTTTTTCCTGAATATATTCAGGAACAAACTCATACGCCCTTTTTTGCCAAGTGCATCATTGTTGATGTTCTGCCTCTTTTCCTATGCTTCAAATGCAAATCCAATCTACCTCCTGAAATCGGTTTCCTGAAATTCTGCCCCGCTTTCAAATCCTCTTCGCAGCCTTACTTCAATATATTTTTGGATGTTATCTGTCATTTATAACTCTGCAGGTTTGTGAATTACAGGGCCGCTGAGCTCCTTTCTTCAACTCGCTTTCTTGTGAGCTGGCCGCAAACCCGCAAGACTGCTTCAGGCCCTAATCTGCTTCTGGCAGGGCATGCTGAGCCTTTGGTTAATTCCTCTTCCTGGTGGGAAATGAGTGTTAAATATGCCCGTCCAGACACCTACCTCACTCTCAACCCCTTGGTGATGTGAGTCCTCTGGTTTGTGGCCACCTTTATGGGTTCCTCACCTTTCGATGATGTGGGACCAATGGACTTAGGAGACTCCTGCCTGGTTCACATCCCCTTGGTGATGTGGGCCCTCTGTTGAGAGTCTGATCCTGGCAGGGTTCCTCACCCATCTGTGAGGTGGGCCGTCTGCTGTGAGGTCACTCCTGCCTGGCTTGCTCATCTCGCCTTGTGGACATGAGCCCTCTGGTGGCACTTGGAGCCTGCTGGGAGCCTCCTCCCATCGGTGATGAGGGCCCTCTGGCGTCAGGCCCTAACGGCTGGGCTCCCCACATTTTGTGATGTGCACCCAGTGGTGCGAGGACACTCCATCCAGGTTCACATCCCCATTGGGATGTGGGACTTCTGCTCTGAGGTCCCAACGCCTGAGTTGCTCACAGTTTCATGATGTGGGCTCTCTGCTGTTAGTTCACTCCTGCCTGCATCCCATAGCTTCTGTGCTCTCGGCCGCCTGCTGGGAGGTTCCAACTGCTGGATTCCTCAACTTTTTTATTCTATGTGCCCTCTGTTGTGAGGCTCCTCCTGCCTGCCTCACTGCCAGCCCCTTGGTGATGACTGTCCTATGGCTTGAGGCCACATGTGCTGCGTTCCTCACCTTTCGATGATGTGGCCCCACTCGTGTGAGGACACTCCTGCCTGGTTCCCATCCCCTTGGTGAGGTGGGCCCTCTGGCAAGAGTCTGATCCTGGCTGGGTTCCTCAACGTTCTGTGAGGTAGGCCCTCTGCTGTGAGGTCACTCCTGCCTGGCTGGCACATGTCACCTTGGAGATGTGAGACATCTGGTGGCAGTTGGAGCGTGCAGGGTGCCTCCTCCTCTCGGTGATGACGGCCCTCTGGCGTCAGGCCCTAAATGGTGGGCTCCCCACATTTTCTGATGTGCGCCCAGTGGTGCGAGGACACTCCAGCCAGGTTCCCATTCCCATGGGGATGTGGGCCTTCTGCGCTGAGGTCCCAACGCCTGGGTTGCTCACAGTTTTATGATGTGGGCCCTCTGCTGTGAGTTCACTGCGGCCTGGATCCCATAGCCTCGGTGTTCTGAGCCACCTGCTGGAAGGTCTAAATGCTGGAATCCTCACGTTTTTTATATTATGTGCCCTGTGTTGTGAGGCTACTCCTGCCTGCCTCACTCCAAGGCCCTTGGTGATGTGGGTCCTCTGGTTTGAGGACACATGTGCTGGGTTCCTCACCTTAAGATGATGAGGCCCCACTAGTGTGAGGATAATCCTGACTGGTTCCCATCCCCTTTGTGATGTGGGCCCTCTGGTGAGAGTCTGATCCTGGCTGGGTTCCTCACCCATCTGTGAGGTGGGCCCTCTACTATCAGGTAACTCTTGCCTGGCTTGCTCACCTCGCCTTGTTGACATGAGCCCTCTGGTGGCACTTGGACCCTGCTGGGAGCCTCCTCACATCTGTGATGAGGGCCCTCTGACGTCAGGCCCTAACTGCTGGGCTCCCCAACTTTTCTTAGTGAGCCCAGTGATGCTCGGGCACTCCTCTTAGGTTCCCATCTCCATGGGGATGTGGTCCTTCTGCTCTGAGGTTCCAACGGCTGGGTTGATCACAGTTTCATGATGTGGGCTCTCTGGTGTTAGTTCACTGTGGCCTGGATCCCATAGCCTCTGTGCTCTTGGCCACCTGCTGGGAGGTTCCAACTGCTGGATTCCTCACTTTTTTAATCTTTTAGGCCCTCTGTTGTGAGGATCCTCCTGCCTGCCTCACTCCCAGCCCCTTCGTGATGTGTGTCCTCTGGTTTGAGGCCACATGTGCTGGGTTCCTCACCTTTCGATGATGTGGGACCAATGGTCTTAGGAGACTCCTGCCTGGTTCACATCCCCTTGGTGATGTGGGCCCTCTGTTGAGAGTCTGATCCTGGCAGGGTTCCTCACCCTTCTGTGAGGTGGGCCGTCTGCTGTGAGGTCACTCCTGCCTGGCTTGCTCACCTCGCCTTGTGGACATGAGCCCTCTGGTGGCACTTGGAGCCTGCTGGGAGCCTCCTCCCCTCGGTGATGAGGGCCCTCTGGCGTCAGGCCCTAACGGCTGGGCTCCCCACATTTTGTGATGTGCGCCCAGTGGTGCGAAGACACTCCATCCAGGTTCACATCCCCATTGGGATGTGGGACTTCTGCTCTGAGGTCCCAACGGCTGGGTTGTTCACAGTTTCATGATGTGGGCTCTCTGCTGTTAGTTCACTCTGGCCTGGATGCCATAGCCTCTGTGCTCTGGGCCGCCTGCTGGGAGGTTCCAACTGCTCGATTCCTCAACTTTTGTATTCTATGGGTCCTGTGTTGCGATACTCCTCCTGCCTGCCTTCGTGATGTGGGTCCTCTGGTTTGAACCACATGTGCTGGGTTCCGCAACTTTCAATGATGTGGCCCCACTGGTGTGAGGACACTCCTGCCTGGTTCCCATCCCCTTGGTGATGTGGGCCTTCTGGTGACAGTCTTATCCTGGCTGGGTTCATCACTCTTCTGTGACGTAGGCCCTCTGCTGTGAGGTCAATCCTGCCTGACTTGCACACATCACCTTGGCGACGTGGGCCCTCTGTTGACACATGGAACCTGCTGGGAGCCTCCTGCCCTCGGTGATGACGGCCCTCTAGCATCAGGCCCTAACTGCTGGGCTCCCCACGTTTTCTGATGTGAGCCCAGTGATGCCAGGACACTCCTGTCAGGTTCCCATCCCCATGGGGATGTGGGCTTTCTGCTCTGAGGTCCCAACGCCTGGGTTGCTCACAGTTTCATGATGTGGGCTCTCTGGTGTTAGTTCACTCCTGCCTGCATTCCATAGCTTCTGTGCTCTCGGCCGCCTGCTGGGAGGTTCCAAATGCTGGATTCCTCACCTTTTTTATTCTTTGGGCCCTCTGTTTTTAGGCTACTCCTACCTGCCTCACTCCCATCCCCTTTGTGATGTATGTCCTCTGATATGAGGCCGCATGTGCTGGGTTCCTCACCTTTCGATGATGTGGCCCCACTGGTGGGAGGACAGTCCTGACTGGTTCCCATCCCCTTGGTGTTGTGGGCCCTCTGGCGAGAGTCTCATCCTACCTCGGTTCCTCACCCTTCTGTGAGATAGGCCCTCTGCTGTGTGGTCACTACTGCCTGGCTGGCGCATGCCACCTTGTAGACGTGGGCCCTCTGTTGGCAGTTGGAACCTGCTGGGAGTCTCCTCCCCTCAGTTATGAGGGCCCCCTGGCGTCAGGCCCTAACTGCTGGGCTCCTAACATTTTCTGATATGTGCTAAGTGGTGCGAAGCCACTCCTGCCAGGTTCCCATCCCAATGGTTGTGGGCCTTCTGTTCTGAGGTCCCAACGGCTGGGCTGCTCACAGGTTCATGATGTGGGCCCTCTGCTGTGAGTTCACTGCGGCCTGGATCCCATAGCCTCGGTGCTCTGGGCTGCTTGCTGGGAGGTTCCAACTGCTGGATTCCTCAACTTTTATATTCTATGGACCCTGTGTTGTGAGGCCGGTCCTGCCAGCCTCATTCTGAACCCCTTGGTGATGTGGTTCCTCTGGTTTGAGGCTACATGTGCTGGGATCCTCACCTTTCGATGATGTTGTCCCACTGGTGTGGGGACACTCCTGCCTGGTTCCCATCCCCTTGGTGATGTGGGCCCTCTGGTGAGAGTCTGATCCTGGCTGTGTTCCTCACCCTTCTGTGAGGTGGGCCCTCTGCTGTGAGGTCACTCCTGCCGGCCTGGCACACATCGCCTTGGTGACGTTGGCCCTCTGGTGGCAGCTGGAGCCTGCTGGGAGCCTCCTCCCCTCGGTGATGAGTGCCCTCTAGCGTCAGGCCCTAACTTCTGAGCACCCCACGTTTTCTGATGTGAGCCCAGTGATGCCAGAACACTCCTGTCATGTTCCCATCACCATGAGAATGTGGGCCTTCTGCTCTGAGGTCCCAATGTCTGGGTTGCTCACAGTTTCATGATGTGGGCTCTCTGGTGTTACTTCACTCTGGCTTGGATCCCCTAGCCTCTGTGCTCTGGGCCGCCTGCTGGGAAGTTCCAACTGCTGGATTCCTCACTTTTCTTATTTTGGGGCCCTCTGTTGTGAGGCTCCTCCTGCCTGCCTCACTCTCAGCCCCTCGGTGATGGGTGTCCTATGGTTTGAAGCCACATGTTCTGGGTTCCTCACCTTTAGATGATGTGGCCCTACTCATGTGAGGATACTCCTGCCTGGTTCCAATCCATTTGGTGATGTGGGCCCTCTGGTGCGAGTCTGATCCTGACTGGGTTCGTCACACTTCTCTGAGGTGGGCCCTCTGCTGTGAGGTCATTCGTGCCTGGTTGACACACATCGCCTTGGCGACGTCACCCTCTGGTGGCAGTTGGAGCCTGCTGGGAGCCTCCTTCCCTTGGTGATGAGGGTCCTCTGGCGTCAGGCCCTAACTGCTGGTCACCCAAAATTTTCTGATACGTTCTCAGTGGTACAAGGACACTCCTACCAGATTTATATCCCCATGGGAATGTGGGCCTCCTGCTCTGAGGTCCCAATGGCTGGGTGGCTCAATTTCATGACATGGGCCCTCTTCTGTGAGTTCACTGTGGCCTAGATCCCATAGCCTCGGTGCTCTGGGCCGCCTGCTGGGAGGTTCCAACTGCTGGATTCCTCACTTTTTTATTCTATGGGCCCAGTGTTGTGAGGCTACTCCTGCCTGCCTCACTCCGAGGCCCTTGGTGATGTGGGTCCTCTGGTTTGAGGACACATGTGCTGAGTAGCTCACCTTTCGATGATGTGGCCCCACTGGTGTGAAGACACTCCTGCCTGGTTCGCATCCCCTTGGTGATGTAGGCCCTCTGGTGAGAGTCTGATATTGGCTGGGTTTCTCACCCTTCTGTGAGGTGGGACCTCTGCTATGAGGTAACTCATGCCTGGCTTCCTCACGTTGCCTTGGCAACGTGAGCACTCAGGTGGCAGTTGGAGCCTGCTGGGAATCTCCTCCCCTCGGTTATGAGAGCTCTGGATAAAACACATATGCCCTTTTTTGCCAAGTGCATTATTTTCCAAGTTCTGTCTCTTTTCCTATGCTTTAAGAGCGACTCCCTTGTACCTTCTGAATTCGGTTTCCAGCAATTGTGTCCCGCATTCAAGTCCTCTTGGCAGCCTTACTTCAATATATTTTTGGACGATAGCTGTCATTTATAACTCTGCAGGTTTGTGAATTACAGTGCCCCTGAGCTCCTTTCTTCAACTCGCTTTCTTGTGAGCTGGCCGCAACACCGCAGCATTGCTTCAGGCCCTAGTGTGGTTCCGGCATGGCACGTTGAGCCTTTGGTTAATTCCTCTTCCTGGTGGGAAATGAGAGTTAAATTTGCCCGTCCAGACACCTCCAGCTAGTCTCTCATTGGTTCTCCCTATTCCTGTTCATTTTGCGCAGAAATTGCAAACTGGGACAAACAGGAGGTTAAAGGCACTGACTCTCCAAGTGGGGAGAGTGTTAGTAAAGCGTCTGGAATGTTGCACCCGAGTACCAGGGGACGAAAACTGACACATTTGAACACGTTTCCCGATCACACGGTGGATCATACTCTGGGTTCCACATGCATGTTTTAGCTGAAGGAAGAATCCCTTAAACCTGGAGAGTTGAGACCCATGGAATGGGTACCATGCAATATGACTTCAAAGGGTCTGCATTTGCTGACCGAACCTCACCAATCCTATCACTGCTGCATTTATGCCGCTGTACACATGCTTGATTCTCTTTCAGAGACATATAAATCCATAGGTTTTAAGATTCTTACTAGTCAGGTATAATCTTAGGCGTTTAATATGGGGTGTAGAGTCCACTTCGTTGAGCAAGGAGTAGCTCTTGTCTGTTACATATTTGGCTTAGGGAACGGTATCTGTGCTAATTTCAATCTCTGGTTTTATGCAGCACCCCAACTCACCTTTCCCCTTAAGCAAGCATAAGTTGGTTTTCTACATTTGAGACCCTGTTCTGTTTTGTAATTCAGTTCCTGTGTAGACAAGTTTACATTCCGTGTAGTAGTGATATCTTATGATGTTTCTTTTTCTGTGTGACTTATTTCACTTAGAATCATCGTACCTGAATCCACTCATTATGCTGCTATGGGCCTGATGACATAGATTTCATTGCTGAGTGACATTGCATTGTACGTAAGTACCACAACGTCTTTATCCATTTTTCACTTTCTGTGATATTGAACTTGTACTGTAAACGAGGTTCTGTAAACAGAGCCGTCCCAAACTTTGGGGTGGCTGTGTCTTTTTGATTTTAATTTCCCTAAGCTATAGGACCATAAGTGGAAGTGCCCTAGGCTCTGTTGCTTTGTTTTTTAGATGTTTCAGGAAACACCATACACTTCTCCAGAGTAGCTGTTGGCAATTTACATCCCGCCCATCAGCATAACAAGGCTCCCAGTTCTCCATGGCCTGTCCTGCCTTTCTGGATTTTACACTTTTTTCAGATGGCCCTTTTGACCGGGGGCCAGTGAGACTTCATTATAGTGCAGATTTCATTTGCAAGCTTGCTTGGTTGGCCAAAAAGGGCGTATGCGTTTTTTCCTGAATATATTCAGGAAAAAACGCATACGCCCTATTTGGCCAAGTGCATCATTGTGGACGTTCTGCCTCTTTTCCTATGCTTTACATGCAATTCCAGTCTACCTCCTGAAATCGGTTTCCTGCAATTCTGCTCCACTTTCAAGGCCCCTTGGCAGCCGTACTTCAATATAATTTTGGACGATAGCTGTCATTTATAACTCTGCAGGTTTGAGAATTACAGTGCCCCTGAGCTCCTTTCTTCAACTCGCTTTCTTGTGATCTGGCCGCAACACCGCTGCATTGCTTCAGGCCCTAGTGTGGTTCCGGCATGGCACGCTGAGCCTTTGGTTAATTCCTCTTCCTGGTGGGAAATGAGAGTTAAATTTGCCCGTCCAGACACCTCCAGCTAGTCTCTCATTGGTTCTCCCTATTCCTGTTCATTTTCCGCAGAAATTGCAAACTGGGCCAAACAGGAGGTTAAAGGCACTGACTCTCCAAGTGGGGAGAGTGTTAGTAAAGTGTCTGGAATGTCGCACCCGATTACCAGGGGACGTAAACTGAGACGTATTTGAACACGTTTCCCGATCACATGGGGGATCATACTCTGGGTTCCACATGCATGTTTTAGCTGAAGGAAGAATCCCTTAAACCTGGAGAGTTGAGACCCATGGAATGGGTACCATGCAATATGACTTCAAAGGGTCTGCATTTGCTCACCGAACCTCACCAATCCTATCACTGCTGCGTTTATGCCGCTGTACACACGCTTGATTCTCTTTCGGAGACATATAAATCCATAGGTTTTAAGATTCTTACTAGTCAGGTATATTCTTAGGCGTTTAATATGGGGTGTAGAGTGCACTACGTTGAGCAAGGAGTAGCTCTTGTCTATTACATATTTGGCTTATGGAACGGTATCTGTGCTAATTTCAATCTCTGGTTTTATGCAGCACCCCAAGTCACCTTTCCCCTTAAGCAAGCATAAGTTGGTTTTCTACATTTGAGACCCTGTTCTATTTTGTAATTCAGTTCCTGTGTAGCCAAGTTTACATTCCGTGTAGTAGTGATATCTTATGATGTTTCTTTTTCTGTGTGACTTATTTCACTTAGAATCATCGTACCTGAATCCACTCATTATGCTGCTACGGGCCTGATGACATAGGTTTCATTGCTGAGTGATATTGCATTGTACGTAAGTACCACAACTTCCTTATCCATTTTTCGCTTTCTACGAGATTGAACTTGTACCCTAAACGAGCTTCTTGTAAACAGAGCCGGCCCAAACTTTTGGGTGGCTGTGTCTTTTTGATTTTAATTTCCCTAAGCTATAGAACCATAAGTGGAAGTGCCCTAGGCTCTGTTGCTTTGTTTTTTAGATGTTTCAGGAAACACCATACACTTCTCCAGAGTGGCTGTTGGCAATTTACATCCCGCCCATCAGCATAACAAGGCTCCCAGTTCTCCATGGCCTGTCCTGCCTTTCTGGATTTTACACTTTTTTCAGATGGCCCTTTTGACTGGGGGGCAGTGAGACTTCATTGTAGTGCAGATTTCCTTTGCAAGCTTGCTTGGTTGGCCAAAAAGTGCGTATGCGTTTTTTCTTGAATATATTCAGGAAAAAACGCATACACACTTTTTGGCCAAGTGCATCATTGTGGACGTTCTGCTTCTTTTCCTATGCTTTAAAGGCAATTGCTATCTACCTCCTGAAATCGGTTTACTGCAATTCTGCCCCGCTTTCAAGTCCTCTTGGCAGCCTTACTTCAATATATTTTTGGAAGATACCTGTCATTTATAACTCTGCAGGTTTGTGAATGACAGTGCCCCTGAGCTCCTTTCTTCAACTCGCTTTCTTGTGAGCTGGCCACAACACCACAGGAATGCTTCAGGCCCTCGTGTGGTTCTGGCATGGCACGCTGAGCCTTTGGTTAATTCCTCTTACTGGTGGGAAATGAGAGTTGAAATTGCCCGTCCAGACACCTCCAGCTTGTCTCTCATTGGTTCTCCCTCTTCCTGTTCATTTTCCGCAGAAATTGCAAACTGGGCCAAACAGGAGGTTAAAGGCCCTGACTCTCCAAGTGCAGAGAGTGTTAGTAAAGCGTCTGGAATGTTGCACCCGAGTACCAGGGGACGAAAACTGAGACACATTTGAACACAATTCCCCATCACACGGTGGAACATACTGTGGGTTCCACATGCATGTTTTAGCTGAAGGAAGAATCCCTTAAACCTGGAGAGTTGAGACCCATGGAATGGGTACCATGCAATATGACTTCAATGGGTCTGCATTGGCTCACCGATCCTCACCAATGCTGTCACTGCTGCTTTTATGCTGTTGTACACACGCTTCATTCTCTTTTGGAGACATATAAATCCAAGGTTTTAAGATTCTTACTAGTCAGGTATATTCTTAGGAGTTTAATATGGCGTGTGGAGTCCTCTTCGTTGAGCAAGGAGTAGCTCTTGTCTATTACATATTTGGCTTATGGAAAGGTATTTGTGCTAATTTCAATCTCTGCTTTTATACAGCCCCCCAACTCACCTTTCCCCTTAAGCAAGCATAAGTTGGTTTTCTACATCTGAGACCCTGTTCTGTTTTGTAATTCAGTTCCTGTGTAGCCAAGTTTACATTCCGTGTAGTAGTGGAATCTTATGATGTTTCTTTTTCTGTGTGACTTATTTCACTTAGAATCATCGTACCTGAATCCACTCATTATGCTTCTATGGGCCTGATGACGTAGATTTCATTGCTGAGTGATATTGCATTGTACGTAAGTACTACAACTTCTTTATCCATTTTTTGCTTTCTGCGATATTGAACTTGTACCGTAAACGAGGTTCTTGTAAACAGAGCTGTCCCAGACTTTGGGGTCGCTCTGTCTTTTTGATTTTAATTTCCCTAAGCTATAGGACCATAAGTGGAATTGCCCTAGGCTCTGTTGCTTTGTTTTTTAGATGTTTCAGGAAACACCATACACTTCTCCAGAGTGGCTGTTGGCAATTTACATCCCGCCCATCAGCATAACAAGGCTCCCAGTTCTCCATGGCCTGTCCTGCCTTTCTGGATTTTACACTTTTTTCAGATGGCCCTTTTGATCGGGGGGCAGTGAGACTTTATTGTACTGCAGATTTCCTTTGCAAGCTTGCTTGGTTGGCCAAAAAGGGCGTATGCTTTTTTTCCTGAGGAAAAAACGCATACGCACTTTTTGGCCAAGTGCATCATTGTGGACGTTCTGCCTCTTTTCCTATGCTTTACATGCAATTCCAGTCTACCTCCTGAAATCGGTTTCCCGCAATTCTGCCCCGTTTTCAAGTCCTCTTGGCAGCCTTACTTCAATATATTTTTGGACGATAGCTGTCATTTTTAACTCTGCAGGTTTGTGAACTACAGTGCCCCTGAGCTCCTTTCTTCAACTCGCTTTCTTGTGAGCTGGCCGCAACACCGCAGCATTGCTTCAGGCCCTAGTGTGGTTCCGGCATGGCACGCTGAGCCTTTGGTTAATTCCTCTTCCTGGTGGGAAATGAGAGTTAAATTTGCCCGTCCAGACACCTCCAGCTAGTCTCTCATTGGTTCTCCCTATTCCTGTTTATTTTTTGAAGAAATTGCAAACTGGGCCAAACAGGAGGTTAAACGCACTGACTCTCCAAGTGGGGAGAGTGTTAGTAAAGCGTCTTGAATTTTGCACCCGAGTACCAGGGGATGAAAACTGACCCATTTGAACACGTTTCCCGATCACACGGTGGATCATACTCTGGGTTCCACATGCATGTTTTAGCTGAAGGAAGAATCCCTTAAACCTGGAGAGTTGAGACCCATGGAATGGGTACCATGCAATATGACTTCAAAGGGTCTGCATTTGCTCACCGAACCTCACCAATCCTATCACTGCTTCGTTTATGCCGCTGTACACACGCTTGATTCTCTTTCGGAGACATAGAAATCCATAGGTTTTAAGATTCTTACTAGTCAGGTATATTCTTAGGCGTTTAATATGGGGTGTAGAGTCCACTTCGTTGAGCAAGGAGTAGCTCTTGTCTATTACATATTTGGCTTATGGAACGGTATCTGTGCTAATTTCAATCTCTGGTTTTATGCAGCACCCCAACTCACCTTTCCCCTTAAGCAAGCATAAGTTGGTTTTCTACATTTGAGACCCTGTTCTGTTTTGTAATTCAGTTCCTGTGTAGCCAAGTTTACATTCCGTGTAGTAGTGATAACTTATGATGTTTCTTTTTCTGTGTGACTTATTTCACTTAGAATCATCGTACCTGAATCCACTCATTATGCTGCTATGGGCCTGATGACATAGATTTCATTGCTGAGTGATATTGCATTGTACGTAAGTACCACAACTTCTTTATCCATTTTTCGCTTTCTGTGATATTGAACTTGTACCGTAAACGAGGTTCTTGTAAACAGAGCCGTCCCAAACTTTGGGGTGGCTGTGTCTTTTTGATTTTAATTTCCCTAAGCTATAGGACCATAAGTGGAAGTGCCCTAGGCTCTGTTGCTTTGTTTTTTAGATGTTTCAGGAAACACCATACACTTCTCCAGAGTGGCTGTTGCCAATTTACATCCCGCCCATCAGCATGACAAGGCTCCCAGTTCTCCATGGCCTGTCCTGCCTTTCTGGATTTTATACTTTTTTCAGATGGCCCTTTTGACCAGGAGGCAGTGAGACTTCATTGTAGTGCAGATTTCCTTTGCAAGCTTGCTTGGTTGGCCAAAAAGTGCGTATGCGTTTTTTCCTGAATATATTCAGGAAAAAATGCATACGCGCTTTTTGGCCAAGTGCATCATTGTGGACGTTCTGCCTCTTTTCCTATGCTTTACATGCAATTCCAGTCTACCTCCTGAAATCGGTTTCCTGCAATTCTGCCCCGCTTTCAAGTCCTCTTGGCAGCCTTACTTCAATATATTTTTGGACGATAGCTGTCATTTATAACTCTGCAGGTTTGTGAATTACAGTGCCCCTGAGCTCCTTTCTTCAACTTGTTTCTTGTGAGCTGGCCGCAACACCGCAGCATTGCTTCAGGCCCTAGTGTGGTTCCGGCATGGCACGCTGGTCCTTTGGTTAATTCCACTTCCTGGTGAGAAATGAGAGTTAAATTTGCCTGTACAGACACCTCCAGCTAGTCTCTCATTGGTTCTCCCTATTCCTGTTCATTTTCCGCAGAAATTGCAAACTTGGCCAAACAGGAGGTTAAAGGCACTGACTCTCCAAGTGGGGAGAGAGTTAGTAAAGCGTCTGGAATGTTGCACCCGAGTACCAGGGGACGAAAACTGACACATTTGAACACGTTTCCCGATCACACGGTGGATCATACTCTGGGTTCCACATGCATGTTTTAGCTGAAGGAAGAATCCCTTAAACCTGGAGAGTTGAGACCCATGGAAAGGGTACCATGCAATATGACTTCAAAGGGTCTGTATTTGTTCACCGAACCTCACTAATCCTATCACTGCTGCGTTTATGCCACTGTACACACGCTTGATTCTCTTTCGGAGACATAGAAATCCATAGGTTTTAAGATTCTTACTAGTCAGGTATATTGTTAGGTGTTTAATATGGGGTGTAGAGTCCACTTGGTTGAGCAAGGAGTAGCTCTTGTCTATTACATATTTGGCTTATGGAATGGTATCTGTGCTAATTTCAATCTCTGGTTTTATGCAGCACCCCAACTCACCTTTCCCCTTAAGCAAGCATAAGTTGGTTTTCTACATTTGTGACCCTGTTCTGTTTTGTAATACAGTTCCAGTGTAGCCAAGTTTACATTCCGTGTAGTAGTGATAACTTATGATGTTTCTTTTTCTGTGTGACTTATTTCACTTAGAATCATCGTACCTGAATCCACTCATTATGCTGCTACGGGCCTGATGACATAGGTTTCATTGCTGAGTGACATTGCATTGTACGTAAGTACCACAACTTCTTTATCCATTTTTCACTTTCTGTGATATTGAATTTGTACTGTAAACGAGGTTCTTGTAAACAGAGCCGTCCCAAACTTTGGGGTGGCTGTGTCTTTTTGATTTAATTTCCCTAAGCTATAGGACCATAAGTGGAAGTGCCCTAGTCTCTGTCGCTTTGCTTTTTAGATGTTTCAGGAAACACCATACACTTCTCCAGAGTGGCTGTTGGCAATTTACATCCTGCACATCAGCATAACAAGGTTAACAGTTCTCCATGGACCGTACTGCCTTTCTGGATTTTACACTTTTTTCAGATGGCCCTTTTGACCGGGGGGCAGTGAGACTTCATTGTAGTGCAGATTTCCTTTGCAAGCTTGCTTGGTTGGCCAAAAAGGGCGTATGCGTTTTTTCCTGAATATATTCAGGAAAAAACGCATACGCCCTTTTTGACCAAGTGCATCATTGTGGACGTTCTGCCTCTTTTCCTGTGCTTTACATGCAATTCCAGTCTACCTCCTGAAATCGGTTTCCTGCAATTCTGCCCCGCTTTCAAGTCCTCTTGGCAACCTTACTTCAATATATTTTTGGACAATAGCTGTCATTTATAACTCTGCAGGTTTGTGAATTACAGTGCCCCTGAGCTCCTATCTTCAACTCGTTTCTTGTGAGCTGGCCGCAACACCGCAGCATTGCTTCAGGCCCTAGTGTGGTTCCAGCATGGCACGCTGAGCCTTTGGTTAATTCCTCTTCCTGGTGGGAAATGAGAGTTACATTTGCCCGTCCAGACATCTCCAGCAAATCTCTCATTGGTTCTCCCTATTCCTGTTCATTTTCCGCAGAAATTGCAAACTGGGCCAAACAGGAGGTTAAAGGCACTGACTCTCCAAGTGGGGAGAGTGTTAGTAAAGCGTCTGGAATGTTGCACCCGAGTACCAGGGGACGAAACCTGAGACACATTAGAACACGTTTCCCGATCACACGGTGGATCATACTCTGGGTTCCACATGCATGTTTTAGGTGAAGGAAGAATCCCTTAAACCTGGAGAGTTGAGACCCATGGAATGGGTACCATGCAATATGACTTCAAAGGGTCTACATTTGCTCACCGAACCTCACCAATCCTATCACTGCTGCGTTTATGCCGCTGTACACACGCTTGTTTCTCTTTCGGAGACATAGAAATCCATAGGTTTTAAGATTTTTACTAGGCAGGAATATTCTTAGGCGTTTAATATGGGGTGTTGAGTCCACTTGGTTGAGCAAGGAGTAGCTCTTGTCTATTACATATTTGGCTTATGGAACGGTATCTGTGCTAATTTCAATCTCTGGTTTTATGCAGCACCCCAACTCACCTTTCCCCTTAAGCAAGCATAAGTTGGTTTTCTACATTTGAGACCCTGTTCTGTTTTGTAATTCAGTTCCTGTGTAGCCAAGTTTACATTCCGTGTAGTAGTGATATCTTATGATGTTTCTTTTTCTGTGTGACTTATTTCACTTAGAATCATCGTACCTGAATCCACTCATTATGCTGCTACGGGCCTGATGACATAGATTTCATTGCTGAGTGATATTGCATTGTACGTAAGTACCACAACTACTTTATCCATTTTTCACTGTCTGTGATATTGAATTTGTACTGTAAATGAGGTTCTTGTAATGAGAGCCGTCCCAAACTTTGGGGTGGCTGTGTCTTTTTGATTTTAATTTCCCTAAGCTATAGGACCATAAGTGGAAGTGCCCTAGGCTCTGTTGCTTTGTTTTTTAGATGTTTCAGGAAACACCATACACTTCTCCAGAGTGGCTGTTGGCAATTTACATCCCGCCCATCAGCATAACAAGGCTCCCAAGTCTCCATGGCCTGTCCTGCCTTTCTGGATTTTACACTTTTTTCATATGGCCCTTTTGATCGGGGGGCAGTGAGACTTCATTGTAGTGCAGATTTCCTTTGCAAGCTTGCTTGGTTGGCCAAAAGTGCGTATGCGTTTTTTCCTGAATATACGCATACGCCTTTTTGGCCAAGTGCATCATTGTGGACGTTCTGCCTCTTTTCCTATGCTTTACATGCAATTCCAGTCTACCTCCTGAAATCGGTTTCCTGCAATTCTGCCCCGCTTTCAAGTCCTCTTGGCAGCCTTACTTCAATATATTTTTGGACGATAATTGTCATTCATAACTCTGCAGGTTTGTGAATTACAGTGCCCCTGAGCTCCTTTCTTCAACTCGCTTTCTTGTGAGCTGGCCGCAACACCGCAGCATTGCTTCAGGCCCTAGTGTGGTTCCGGCATGGCACGCTGAGCCTTTGGTTAATTCCACTTCCTGGTGGGAAATGAGAGTTAAATTTGCCCGTCCAGACACCTCCAGCTAGTCTCTCATTGGTTCTCCCTATTCCTGT
The DNA here is from genome assembly GCF_039906515.1 of Pseudorca crassidens. Classification (NCBI taxonomy): domain Eukaryota; kingdom Metazoa; phylum Chordata; class Mammalia; order Artiodactyla; family Delphinidae; genus Pseudorca; species Pseudorca crassidens. Next base: position 139,902 of record NW_027135938.1, read on the forward strand.
TCATTTTCCGAAGAAATTGCAAACTGGGCCAAACAGGAGGTTAAAGGCACTGACTCTCCAAGTGGGGAGAGTGTTAGTAAAGCTTCTGGAATGTTGCACCCGAGTACCAGGGGACGAAACCTGAGACACATTTGAACACGTTTCCCGATCACACGGTGGATCATACTCTGGGATCCACATGCATGTTTTAGCTGAAGGAAAAATCCCTTAAACCTGGAGAGTTGAGACCCATGGAATGGGTACCATGCAATATGACTTCAATGGGTGTGCATTTGCTCACCGAACCTCAACAATCCTATCACTGCTGCGTTTATGCCACTGTACACACGTTTGATTCTCTTTCGGAGACATAGAAATCCATAGGTTTTAAGATACTTACTAGTCAGGTATATTCTTAGGCGTTTAATATGGGGCGTTGAGTCCACTTGGTTGAGCAAGGAGTAGCTCTTGTCTATTACATATTTGGCTTATGGAACGGTACCTGTGCTAATTTCAATCTCTGGTTATATGCAGCACCCCAACTCACCTTTCCTCTTAAGCAAGCATAAGTTGGTTTTCTACATTTGAGACTCTGTTCTGTTTTGTAATTCAGTTCCTGTGTAGCCAAGTTTACATTCCGTGTAGTAGTGATATCTTATGATGTTTCTTTTTCTGTGTGACTTATTTCACTTCGAATCATCGTACCTGAATCCACTCATTATGCTGCTACGGGCCTGATGACATAGATTTCATTGCTGAGTGATATTGCATTGTACGTAAGTACCACAACTACTTTATCCATTTTTCACTGTCTGTGATATTGAATTTGTACTGTAAATGAGGTTCTTGTAATCAGAGCGGTCCCAAACTTTGGGGTGGCTGTGTCGTTTTGATTTTAATTTCCCTAAGCTATAGGACCATAAGTGGAAGTGCCCTAGGCTCTGTTGCTTTCTTTTTTAGATGTTTCAGGAAACACCATACACTTCTCCAGAGTGGCTGTTGGCAATTTACATCCCGCCCATCAGCATAACAAGGCTCCCACGTCTCCATGGCCTGTCCTGCCTTTCTGGATTTTACACTTTTTTCAGATGGCCCTTTTATCGGGGGGCAGTGAGACTTCATTGTAGTGCAGATTTCCTTTGCAAGCTTGCTTGGTTGGCCAAACGTGCGTATGCGTTTTTTCCTGAATATACGCATACGCCTTTTTGGCCAAGTGCATCATTGTGGACGTTCTGCCTCTTTTCCTATGCTTTACATGCAATTCCAGTCTACCTCCTGAAATCGGTTTCCTGCAATTCTGTCCCGCTTTCAAGTCCTCTTGGCAGCCTTACTTCAATATATTTTTGGACAATAGCTGTCATTTATAACTCTGCAGGTTTGTGAATTACAGTGCCCCTGAGCTCCTTTCTTCAACTCGCTTTCTTGTGAGCTGGCCGCAACACCGCAGCATTGCTTCAGGCCCTAGTGTGGTTCTGGCATGGCACGCTGAGCCTTTGGTTAATTCCTCTTCCTGGTGGGAAATGAGAGTTAAATTTGCCCGTCCAGACACCTCCAGATAGTCTCTCATTGGTTCTCCCTATTCCTGTTCATTTTCCGCAGAAATTGCAAACTGGGCCAAACAGGAGGTTAAAGGCACTGACTCTCAAAGTGGGGAGAGTGTTAGTAAAGCGTCTGGAATGTTGCACCCGAGTACCAGGGGACGAAAACTGAGACACATTTGAACACGTTTCCCGATCACACGGTGGATCATACTCTGGGTTCCACATGCATGTTTTAGCTGAAGGAAGAATCCCTTAAACCTGGAGAGTTGAGACCCATGGAATGGGTACCATGCAATATGACTTCAAAGGGTCTGCATTTGCTCACCGAACCTCACCAATCCTATCACTGCTACGTTTATGCCACTGTACACACGCTTGATTCTCTTTCGGAGACATATAAATCCATAGGTTTTAAGATTCTTACTAGTCAGGTATATTCTTAGGCGTTTAATATGGGGTGTTGAGTCCACTTCGTTGAGCAAGGAGTAGCTCTTGTCTATTACATATTTGGCTTATGGAACGGTATCTGTGCTAATTTCAATCTCTGGTTTTATGCAGCACCCCAACTCACCTTTCCCCTTAAGCAAGCATAAGTTGGTTTTCTACATTTGAGACCCTGTTCTGTTTTGTAATTCAGTTCCTGTGTAGCCAAGTTTACATTCCGTGTAGTTGTGATATCTTATGATGTTTCTTTTTCTGTGTGACTTATTTCACTTAGAATCATCGTACCTGAATCCACTCATTATGCTGCTATGGGCCTGATGACATAGTTTTCATTGCTGAGTGATATTGCATTGTACGTAAGTACCACAACTTTTTTATCCATTTTTCGTGCTCTGCGATATTGAACTTGTACCGTAAACGAGGTTCTTGTAAACAGTGCCATCCCAAACTTTGGGGTGGCTGTGTGTTTTTGATTTTAATTTCCCTAAGCTATAGGTCCATAAGTGGAAGTGCCTTAGGCTCTGTTGCTTTGTTTTTTAGATGTTTCAGGAAACACCATACACTTCTCCAGAGTGGCTGTTGGCAATTTACATCCCGCCCACCAGCATAACAAGGCTCCCAGTTCTCCATGGCCTGTCCTGCTTTTCTGGATTTTACACTTTTTTCAGATGGCCCTTTTGACTGGGGTGAAGTGAGACTTCATTGTAGTGCAGATTTCCTTTGCAATCTTGTTTGGTTGGCCAAAAAGGGCATATGCGTTTCTTCCTGAATATATTCAGGAAAAAACGCATGCGCACTTTTTGGCCAAGTGCATCATTGTCGAAGTTCTGAGTCTTTTCATATGTTGTCAATGCAATTCTTGTCTACCTCTTGAAATCGGTTTCCTGCAATTCTGCCTTGCTGTCAGTGCCTCTTCATAGCCTTACCTTAATATACTTTTGGAAAATAGTTGGCCTTTATAACTCTGCAGGTTTTTGAATTGCAGTGGCCCTTAGTCTATTTTTCAGCTCTTATTTTTGTGATCTTGCCTCATATCCTCAGGATTTTTTTATGCCCTATTCTTCTTCTGGGGCGCCTTGCTCTGCCTTTGGTTAATTCTTCTTCCTAATGTGAAATTAGAGTGACATGTGCCCATTGAAACCGCTACAGCTATTTTCTCACTGGTTCCCCCTATTCCCATTCATCCTCCGCACTAACTGCAGACTGTGCGATACCGGAACTTAAAGGCATTGACTCTCCATGTGGGGATGTTTTTAGTAAAGTGGCTGGAATGTTGATCCAGAGCCCCAGGAGAGGAAAATGAGGTGCGTTTTAGAAACCTTTCCCGATCATATGGTATACCATCCGCTGGATTTCCCATGCATGGTTTAGCTGTAGGAAGATTCCGTTCAACCTGGAGTGTTGGGACCCTTGGAATGAGTAGCATGAAGTATTGCATTAAACTTTCGGCAGTTGCTCACCAAAGCTCACCAATCCTCTCAGCCCCAAGTGTCCAGCCTTATGTCTTATCCAGCTGTGGGTTTATATGTGGTCATTCCAGGTTGCATCACAGCCCCTGAGCGAATTTTGTAAGAATTTTTCTCTCTTTCATTGTTTCTGCGTTTTGGTTTTAAAATTTATTTCTATAATGGGGTTTAGCTCATTTTCACTGCTGTGTTTGGCCGCTCTGCACACACTTGATTCCCTTATGGAGATATATCAATACATGGGTTTTAAGATTCTTATTACTCAGATATATTTCTCTGCGGTGTATAGGGTGTGTTGAGGCCAGTTCATTGAGCAAGGTGTAGATCTTGTCTAATACCTATTTGGTTTATTGAACGGTATCTGTGCTAATTTCAAACTCTGGTTTTATGCATCAGCCCACCTCTCCTTTCCCCTTAAGCTGACATAAGTGTGTTTTCTAAATGTGAGACACTGTTCTGTTTTGTAATTCATTTTTTGTGCAGCCATATTTATCCTCCCTCTATAAGTGATATCTTATGATATGTTTCTTTTTCTGTTTGACTTATTTCAAGTAGTATTATCGGACCTAAATCCACTCTTTATCCTTCTACTAGCCTTATTACATTGATTTCATGGTGAAGAGATATTCCATTGTACATAAGTACCACATTTTCTTTATCCATTGTTCTCTTTCCTGGGATATTTAAGGTGTACTGAAGTTGAGGTTCTTGTAAACAGAGTAGCCATAAACTGTGGTGTGCTTGTGTCTTGTTGATTTTTAGACTTCCCTAGATATACTTCCATGATTGGAAGTGCCCTATGCTCTGTAGCTCTGTTTTTTAGATGATTTAGGAACCACCATACACTTCTCCAGAGTGGCTCTTGGCAGTTCACACACTGTCCATCAGCGTATAAAGGCTCCCTGTTCTCCATGGCCTGTCCTGCATTTCTGGTTTTTACAATTTTTTCGGATGGCCCTTTTGACCGGTGGGAAATGAGACTTCTTTGTTGTGCACATTTGCATTGCTTGCTTGCTTGGTTGCCCATAAAGTGCGTATGCGTTTTTTCCTGGATATATTCAGGAAAAAATGCATACTCCCTTTTGGGCCAACTGCATCATTGTCGAAATTCTGCCGCTTTTCATGTGCTTTAAAGACGAGTCCAATCTATCTCTTGAAATCTGTTTCTTGCAATTCTGTCTTGCATTCAGATCCTCTTCTTTGCCTTACCTCAACATATTTTTGGACGTTAGTTTTCATTTATAACTCTGCAGGTTTGTGAATTGCAGTGGCCCTGAGCTCCATTTTTTAAGTTGCTCTTTTGTGAGCTGGCCTCAAAGCTGCAGGATTGCTTCAGGCCCTATTTTGGCTCCGGCGAGGCGGGCTGAGCCTTTTTTTAATTCTTATTCTTAATGGGAAATTAGAGTGACATGTGTCCGTCCAAACCCCTACAACTATTCTCTCATTGGTTCCCCCTCTTCCCGTTCATCCTCCTCACAATTTGCAAAATGTGTGAAACAGAAGTTTAAATGTGCTGATTCTCTAAGTGGGGAGATTCTAAGTAACGTGGCTGGAATGATGAACAGGAGCACCAGGAGAGGATAAATGAGGTGCATTTTAGACACATCTCCCGATCACATGGTGTACAGTCCTCTGGGTTTTCCATGCATGTTTTAGCTGTAGGAAGATCCCTTGAACCTGCAGATTTGGGACCCATTGAATGGGTACCAGGTAGTATTACTTTAAAGGGTGTGCATTTCCTCACCCAACCTCACATTTCTCTTAGCACGAACAGTTTCCAGCCTTATGTCTCATCCTGCTGTGGGTCTAGATGTGTTCAATCCATGTTGCATCACCGTCCCTGAGGAAAAGTTGTAAGAGGTTTTCTCTTTCTCTCTGTCGTTTATTTTTTTCAATTTATTACTATATTGGTTACAGCTGATTTTCAAAGCTCTGTTTCTTGCTGCTGTACATCTACTTGATTCACATACAGAGAGACATCAATAAATTCTTTTTCAGATTCTTACCAGTCATATATATTCTTTTCCGGTGACTTGAGTGTGCTGAGTGCAGTTCTTTTAGCTACCGTGTAGGCCTTGTTGATTATCAGTTTGGTATTTGGAATGGTATCTTTGCTAATTTCAACCTCCTGGATGATGCCTCACCCCTCCCCACCTTTCCCGTTTAGCAGCCTTACGTGTGTTTTCTACATATTTGACTATGTTTTTGTTTTGTAATTTATTTCATGTGTAGCCATTTTGGATTCCACCTTTAAGTGATATCTTATGATATGTGTCTTTTTCTTTTTGAATTATGTCACTTAGAATGATCATACGTAACTCCTCCGGAGTTGTTACAACTGGCCATATTTCATTGATTTCCAGGCTGAGTAATATTCCACTCTACATAAGTACCACATCTCTATCCATTTTTTCCCTCCAGAGACATTTAAGTTATATCCTAGTCGAGGATCTTTTAAACAGAGAGGCAGTAAACATTGGGGTGCCTGTGTCCTCTCGATTTTTGTTTTTCCCAAGACATACGCCCATGAGTGCAAGTGCCCTATGCTCTGTAGCTCATTTTTTAGATGCTTTAGTAAACACAATACACTTCTCCAGAATGGCCGTTGGCAATATACATTTCCACTATAAGCCTCACAGGGCTCCCTCTTCTCCTTGCCCTGTCCTGCATTTCTGGTGTTTACACTTTATGAGGATGGCTCTTCTGACTGAGGCGAAGTGATATCTTTTGTAGTATTGATTTCCAGTGCCCACCTGTTTGGTTGGCTAAAAAAGTGTATGCCCTTTTCTTGAATATATACAGAAAAAAACGCATACAGCCTTTTTGGCCAACTGCAATGTTGGCAATGTTCAGCCCCTTTTCTTGTGCTTAATGGCGAGTCCTTTCTACCTCCTCAAATCCCTTTCCTGCCATTCTCCCTTGCTTACCAATCCTTTTCTCTGACTTTCCTCAAGACATTTTTCAGTGATAGATATTTTCAACTCTGCAGTTTCGTGAATTTTACTGTCCCTGAGTTCCATTGTTCAACTTGTGTTTATGGGAACTGGCCACAAAGCAGTGGGATTTCCTCAAGCCCTATACTGTTTCCATGGGCAACCCTAGCCTTTGGTCAATTCGTCTTCCTGATTGGAAATTAGAGTGACATGTGCCTGTCTGAACACCTAGGACTTGTCTCTCATTGTTCCTCATCCTTCCGCTTCATCCTCTGGACAAATTCCAAACTGTACGCAACAGGATGTTGACAGTGCTGACATCTCCAAGTGGGGAGACTGTTAGTAAAGACGCTGGAGGGGTGAACCCGAGCACCAGGAGATGAGGAGATGAGATGCCTTTTCCAAACTCTTCCCAATCAGACGGTATACCATCCTCTGTGTGTGACAGACATGTTTTAGCAGTAGGAAGAGTCCCATTCATGTAAGGAGAACACCAGGGCTTTTTCAAAATCAGTGTCTCCCCGAAACCCAAACTGGGGAATTTTTTAAGCTACGGCTACACATATGTTCATTAAGGGCCTTGGGAAGTAGGCAGAGTCCAAACTTTAGATGATTGAAGTCTTCAGGGTCAGAAGCACTCACCACCGGCTTCCCTTAGGTTACACTTTAACTGTCATTGATAGATGATGTCAATAAAAATATCTATTCTTTTTCCGATTATTTCCCCTTATAGGTTATTGCAAAATATTGAGTGTAGTTCCCTGTGCTATACAGTAGTTCCTTGTTGATGATCTATTTTATACATAGCAGTGTGTATGTGTTAATTCCAAACTGTTAATTTATCCCTCCTCCCACCTTTCCCCTTTGGTAATAATAAATTATAAGATTTTATACTTCTCAGAAATGGGAGAGCTGAAAGAGAGGTATCATTTTCAATGGAAAAGCATTTAAAACAAGATTGAAGCTTTAACCAAGATTATTAGATGTACATCCTTGGAAAGAAATCACTTCATTTCTCTAATATTGACCTGACAAATAAGACAAACCTTTTCACTGAACTTGCTTATAATAAAGTGATGGAAATATCAAATGGAAGTGTTAGAAACATCTTATTTTACCCGAGCCTTATAAACTGTTCTATGTTAACTACAGTTTGGCTCACACATCTGTTCATTGAAGTTACAATAGTCTCAATTTCTGTTACTGATCCTCCAGAGTGGACCCCAACAAGTGTCCCCCTGCCCAGTGTCATTGGGGCCAACAGATCGAGACTGAGTTTGGTTCACAAGGAAAGGAAACTTTATATTTTAAACAGAGAATGGAGAGGTGAGAGCATGCACTAAACCGTGGGCTGTGGGCTGGGCTGCTGTGTAGAGATCCTGTCAGAGTCAGTGGGAGGGAGGGGGCGGAGCACTCGAGGGCTGGGTTGGCTGCAGCTCAGGCTCTATATCTCGGAGTCTGCACTGGGCCCCAGGAGCTGAGGTGTCGACCCAGCCATTCTGCACTAGGAAATCTGGTCTGAAGTGCCGGGTGTGGAACCTCTGCATGCGGGACCCTAGGAGCACGTGAAATTAGACAAAGCACAAAGGATAAAAAAGGTCAGACTTGACTTTATTGCCCAGATTCTATTTTTATCTCCCAGGGATTTTTAATGGGCTTTGCTGGGGACAAACCCCTCCTCTGCCTTTTGTCCCGTTCCTCATTCTTGGAGTGCTGAGGGTGCAGACCCTTCTTCTGTAACTGCTGAGTGCTGAGTTGGGAGCCTCATACCAGGGGACGAGGGTCAGAACTTCTCCCCAGCAGCCTCCAGGTGACGTTGATTGGCCCCAGGACCCCTGCCTCCCTGCTCGTCCACCTGAGCACCAGCATTGGAAGTGTTATAGATTCTAATGACCTTTAAGGGCCCAGGAAAGAGATGTGCAGAGACGCTGTGGGGGCCGGTTTCACCCCGCCCCACATTTGTTCGGCCACCTTAGGCTGACCGTTTCTGCCAGCCTAGATGCTCTGACCAGTAGTCTGCTCTTTCTTCAATTAGGCCCCTGAATTAACGTAAAAACAGCACCAGGTGTCAGAGCCCTGCCCGCTCAACTCCCAGACAGTCCAGGGTCAGTGGTGATCAAGGACCATGATGGCCACTGAGTCAACAGCCTTTTGAAGTAAACAGGAGTCCAGCCGGTCTTATTGGCCACCATCATCACGGTGTCTGTAGGCTTTTCTATGGTGACAGTGTGATATACGTTTCCCCCGCCAAGATTATTAGCTCCCCTCCGGGTGCAGTAAGTCCTGCAAGCAGTAGTCTACTCCTTCGGGACACACTATTGTTGTTTTATGAGAGAAACTCCAGGTCAAGTGATGTTCACACGAGTCGTCATGGTGCCCTGTTGCCCCCGGTTATCTCTCTGGATGTTGGAGTTGGAGGGCCTCCTCACTCGAGGTCGGTGTGCCCACGGAGCGAACCCTGCAACTTCAGGGCATGGTTGGTGATTAGGATCACCACGTGGGGTCCTTTTCCCTTAGGAGGGAGGTGGCCTTTTGGGCTGCTGATTTCCAGGTTTTTAGATACCGCCAGTATCTTGGCCAGATGTGGCAGTGGGCCAAGCCCCTTGGTGACTCTATTTTATCCTACCTGGATGACATTCTTGCGTTGTTCCATTTCAAGTGGTCCCAGTTTTTGCACTAATTCTCCAATGGCGACTCACCTTTCACCGGGAATGGAAAGGTCAAAGGGTTTAGCTCAATTAGGGAGTTCCAGGGCAAGGGTCTGAATTGACTGCTCTTTCCATTCTTGAAAGGCCACTTCTGGATTCTGTTCAAAAGGATCATCATCTTTTCCTTTCAGTGTTTCATATAGAGGCCCAGCTAGTAGACTGTAGTTAGGGATCCAGAAGCAGCAAACCCTGGCCTCCCCAGGAACCCCTAAGCTCTCTTCTAGTTTTAGAAAGGGGTAAGGCTGCAAATGGTTTCTTCCCTTTCCTGGGATGGGCTTCTCCGACCTTCTGTGAGAATGAAGCCCAGGCAGGTCACCGCAGTCTGTGATATTTGAGCTTTTTCTTGGACAACTTCTATCCTTTATTGGCTTGGTAGTTCAGAGGCCTCCTTAGTAGGGCTGGCGATCAGAATGTCGTCTGCATATTGAAGGAGGGTTTCCTTTTCCAGAGGTAGAACTTTTCGGTCTTTAGCTAAGCTTTCCCCAAAGATGGTGTGGGAATTTTTGAACCCTTGGGGCAAGACGGCCCGGAAGTATTGTTTTAGTTGTATGTTGAGTCCTGCCACTCACAAGCCAAAATTTCTTGTGACTCTGGGACTAATGGAATACAAAAGAAGGCATCATTGAAGACTAATACAGAATACCATGTCCTGGTGGTTGGTAGAATGACCAGCAGGGTGTAGGAATTAGGAGCAACTGGAGGTATATCCTCGGTGGCTTCACTGACTGTCCTGACATCCTTTACCAGGTCCCCAGCAGCCCATGGGGCTCTCGTGGTCAGGCCAATCCCAGGATATGGAGCTCTCCTGGGCAGGTACCCCACCCCCATCCCAGCCCATGGGGCTCTCATGGTCAGGCCTCTCCCAGGATACAGAGCTACCCTTGCAGGTACCGTGGCAGGGCTGGGCACACAGGAACCGTGCACATAGCCCTCACTGAAGAGCACCCCCATCTCACCTGTCGCTCAGAGCTGACACAGAGCACCTCAGAGCAGGACTTGAACTAACAAACAGCAGCTCCGACAGGTCTGTGACCCTGGGCATCACTCTGTGTGGCCTCCCTCCACCTGGTCTTCCAGAGACTTCCACTGCACCCGGGGCACCAAGCCTCTGTCTCCAACCACCACCCACCCCTCCTCTCCCTGACTCCTGGGTTCCTCTCATTAGGAGAGGGTTTTCTTGAAGTTGTCTCCCACTCATGGGCCAGATAAAATGATTAGAAAACAAGCCAAAGCTGCAGCCCCTTGTCTATCCTGACTCTCAGGAGCCCACACCTGTTCCTTGGACCTGGCCGGTTCAGCAAGTTCCATTTTCTGCAACTGTAAGCCCCTGAGGTGTGATGATTGGCTGACCTGGGCAGCCTTACCATGCCGGCCAGCCCTCCCCAGGTGTGCCTGGGTTGAGATCAATATAAATACCACTCCAGGCAGCAAGAGCCCCTGCAGCTGTGCCTGATGCCATTTTCTCTGCCCTGTCAGCAGTCTCGGGGCTGGGCTGGTGGGAGGGAGGGAGAGGCCACGGCTTTGTGGGTGGCCCAGTGTGAGTGGGGCTCTGCTGGACTTTCTGCAGCAGTTGCCAGGCTGCCACCTGCTAAAGAAGAGGATGTGTCACCCATACCTGCTGCTGGAATTTCTCCCTGGGCAGAGGTGAGGAAGGAAAAAAGCAGTGGGGGCAGGGACAGGACGGGTATCTCAGGCAGGGAAATGGAAATCTTCCAGAAGAGCACCCAGGGCCAGGACCATCCTGGCTGGCCTGCAGGCACCAAGTCAGCTGGCATGCTGTCACTCATGTGGCTCCATGGCCCTTCCTCTAGGCTTTCAAGTCCTTGTATATATTCAGGTGTTTTACCTGGGAAGGGTGGGGACAGTTCAGCAGCAACTGGCCTGGGGCTCAGCTCACGTTCACTCACAGATGCCTCGGCACGGTGCCCCAGCTTTGCAATGAGGACGCTTGTTGTGTGGGAGCTGCTGGCTGAATGGGAGACGATTCCCCACCACTGACCAACTTCAGAATTTTTACAACTGGAGCAAGTGCCCTGATACGGTTTTCCTCTGAGTAACTGGTGGGTTCTGTTTTTTTTTTTTCTCTTTTTCGTTTTTGGTTCAAGGTAGATTTTATTCCTCTTTTTTGTATTTACAGATATAAGCATGGAAATAATTTATTCATATAAATACATGTATGTGAAGGGAATAATTGTTTTTTCTGTTTTATTTTTTAAATCTTATTTCTTTTTAATTTTGAATTTTATTTTATATTTTTATACAGCAGGTTCTTATTGGTTATCTATTTTATACATATAAATGTTTACATGCCAATCCCAATCTCTCAGCTCCTCCCACCACCACCCCCCCAAGAGCTTTCCCCCCTTGTTGTCCATACGATTGTTGTCTACATCTGTTGCTCTATTTATGCCTTGCAAAACGGTTAATCTGTACAGTTTTTCTAGGTTCCACATATATGCATGAATATACAAGATTTGTTTTTCTCTTTCTGACTTACTTCACTCTGTATGACAGTCTCTAGATCCATCGACGTCTCTACAAATGACCCAATTTCATTCCTTTCATGGCTTAGTAATATTCCATTTTATATATGTACCACATCTTTATGCATTCGTCTGTCTGTGGGCATTTAGGTTGCTTCCATTACCTCGATATTGTAAATAGTGATGCAATGAACATTGCGGTGAATGTCTCTTTTTGATTTATGGTTTTGTCTGGGTATATGTCCAGTACTGGGATTGCTGTATCATATGGTAATTCTATGATTAGTTTCTTAAGAAACTCCATATTGTTCTCCATAGTGACTGTATCAATTTATATTCCCAACAATAGTGGAAGAGGCTTCCTTTTCCCCACACCCTTTCCAGCAATTGTTGTTTGTAGATTTTCAGATGATGCCCATTCTAACAGGTGTGAGGTGATACCTCATTGTTGAGTCCATTTCGTTGAGCAAGGGGTAGGTCTTGTCTATTACATATTTGGCTTATGGAACGGTATCTGTGCTAATTTCAAACTCTGGTTTTATGCAGAACCCCAACTCACCTTTCCCCTTAAGCAAGCATAAGTTGGTTTTCTAAACTTGAGACCCTGTTCTGTTTTGTAATTCAGTTCATGTGTAGCCAAGTTTACATTCCATGTATTAGTGATACCTTATGATGTTTCTTTTTCTGTGTGACTTATTTCACTTGGAATCATCGTGCCTCAATCCACTCATTATGCTGGTACAGGCCTGGTGACACAGATTTCATTGCTGAGTGGTATTCTGTTGTACGTTAAGTACCGCAACTTCTTTATCAATTATTTGCTCTCTGGGATACTTAACTTGTACCGTAGAAGAGGTTCCTGTAAACAGAGCCGTCCCAAATTTTGGGGTGGCTGTGTCTTTTTGATTTTAATTTCCCTAAGCTATAGGACCATAAGTGGAAATGCCCTAGACTCTGTTGCTTTGTTTCTCAGATGTATCAGGAAACACCATACACTTCTCCAGAGTGGCTGTTGGCAATTTACATCCCGCCCATCAGCATAACAAGGCTCCTTTATCCCCATGGCCTGTCTTGCCTTTCTGCATTTTACACTTTTTTCAGATGGCCCTTTAGACCGGGGGGAAGTGACACTTCATAGTAGTTCGGATTTCCATTGCAAGCTTGCTTGGTTTGCCAAAAAGGGCGTATGCGTTTTTTCCTGAATATATTCAGGAACAAACTCATACGCCCTTTTTTGCCAAGTGCATCATTGTTGATGTTCTGCCTCTTTTCCTATGCTTCAAATGCAAATCCAATCTACCTCCTGAAATCGGTTTCCTGAAATTCTGCCCCGCTTTCAAATCCTCTTCGCAGCCTTACTTCAATATATTTTTGGACGTTATCTGTCATTTATAACTCTGCAGGTTTGTGAATTACAGGGCCGCTGAGCTCCTTTCTTCAACTCGCTTTCTTGTGAGCTGGCCGCAAACCCGCAAGACTGCTTCAGGCCCTAATCTGCTTCTGGCAGGGCATGCTGAGCCTTTGGTTAATTCCTCTTCCTGGTGGGAAATGAGTGTTAAATATGCCCGTCCAGACACCTACCTCACTCTCAACCCCTTGGTGATGTGGGTCCTCTGGTTTGTGGCCACCTTTATGGGTTCCTCACCTTTTGATGATGTGGGACCAATGGTCTTAGGAGACTCCTGCCTGGTTCACATCCCCTTGGTGATGTGGGCCCTCTGTTGAGAGTCTGATCCTGGCAGGGTTCCTCACCCATCTGTGAGGTGGGCCGTCTGCTGTGAGGTCACTCCTGCCTGGCTTGCTCATCTCGCCTTGTGGACATGAGCCCTCTGGTGGCACTTGGAGCCTGCTGGGAGCCTCCTCCCATCGGTGATGAGGGCCCTCTGGCGTCAGGCCCTAACGGCTGGGCTCCCCACATTTTGTGATGTGCGCCCAGTGGTGCGAGGACACTCCATCCAGGTTCACATCCCCATTGGGATGTGGGCCTTCTGCTCTGAGGTCCCAACGCCTGAGTTGCTCACAGTTTCATGATGTGGGCTCTCTGCTGTTAGTTCACTCCTGCCTGCATCCCATAGCTTCTGTGCTCTCGGCCGCCTGCTGGGAGGTTCCAACTGCTGGATTCCTCAACTTTTTTATTCTATGTGCCCTCTGTTGTGAGGCTCCTCCTGCCTGCCTCACTGCCAGCCCCTTGGTGATGACTGTCCTATGGCTTGAGGCCACATGTGCTGCGTTCCTCACCTTTCGATGATGTGGCCCCACTCGTGTGAGGACACTCCTGCCTGGTTCCCATCCCCTTGGTGAGGTGGGCCCTCTGGCGAGAGTCTAATCCTGGCTGGGTTCCTCAACGTTCTGTGAGGTAGGCCCTCTGCTGTGAGGTCACTCCTGCCTGGCTGGCACACGTCACCTTGGAGATGTGAGACATCTGGTGGCAGTTGGAGCGTGCAGGGTGCCTCCTCCTCTCGGTGATGACGGCCCTCTGGCGTCAGGCCCTAAATGGTGGGCTCCCCACATTTTCTGATGTGCGCCCAGTGGTGCGAGGACACTCCAGCCAGGTTCCCATTCCCATGGGGATGTGGGCCTTCTGCGCTGAGGTCCCAACGCCTGGGTTGCTCACAGTTTTATGATGTGGGCCCTCTGCTGTGAGTTCACTGCGGCCTGGATCCCATAGCCTCGGTGTTCTGAGCCACCTGCTGGAAGGTCTAAATGCTGGAATCCTCACGTTTTTTATATTATGTGCCCTGTGTTGTGAGGCTACTCCTGCCTGCCTCACTCCAAGGCCCTTGGTGATGTGGGTCCTCTGGTTTGAGGACACATGTGCTGGGTTCCTCACCTTAAGATGATGAGGCCCCACTAGTGTGAGGATAATCCTGACTGGTTCCCATCCCCTTTGTGATGTGGGCCCTCTGGTGAGAGTCTGATCCTGGCTGGGTTCCTCACCCATCTGTGAGGTGGGCCCTCTACTATCAGGTAACTCTTGCCTGGCTTGCTCACCTCGCCTTGTTGACATGAGCCCTCTGGTGGCACTTGGACCCTGCTGGGAGCCTCCTCACATCTGTGATGAGGGCCCTCTGACGTCAGGCCCTAACTGCTGGGCTCCCCAACTTTTCTTAGTGAGCCCAGTGATGCTCGGGCACTCCTCTTAGGTTCCCATCTCCATGGGGATGTGGTCCTTCTGCTCTGAGGTTCCAACGGCTGGGTTGATCACAGTTTCATGATGTGGGCTCTCTGGTGTTAGTTCACTGTGGCCTGGATCCCATAGCCTCTGTGCTCTTGGCCACCTGCTGGGAGGTTCCAACTGCTGGATTCCTCACTTTTTTAATCTTTTAGGCCCTCTGTTGTGAGGATCCTCCTGCCTGCCTCACTCCCAGCCCCTTCGTGATGTGTGTCCTCTGGTTTGAGGCCACATGTGCTGGGTTCCTCACCTTTCGATGATGTGGGACCAATGGTCTTAGGAGACTCCTGCCTGGTTCACATCCCCTTGGTGATGTGGGCCCTCTGTTGAGAGTCTGATCCTGGCAGGGTTCCTCACCCTTCTGTGAGGTGGGCCGTCTGCTGTGAGGTCACTCCTGCCTGGCTTGCTCACCTCGCCTTGTGGACATGAGCCCTCTGGTGGCACTTGGAGCCTGCTGGGAGCCTCCTCCCCTCGGTGATGAGGGCCCTCTGGCGTCAGGCCCTAACGGCTGGGCTCCCCACATTTTGTGATGTGCGCCCAGTGGTGCGAAGACACTCCATCCAGGTTCACATCCCCATTGGGATGTGGGACTTCTGCTCTGAGGTCCCAACGGCTGGGTTGTTCACAGTTTCATGATGTGGGCTCTCTGCTGTTAGTTCACTCTGGCCTGGATGCCATAGCCTCTGTGCTCTGGGCCGCCTGCTGGGAGGTTCCAACTGCTCGATTCCTCAACTTTTGTATTCTATGGGTCCTGTGTTGCGATACTCCTCCTGCCTGCCTCACTCACAACCCCTTCGTGATGTGGGTCCTCTGGTTTGAACCACATGTGCTGGGTTCCGCAACTTTCAATGATGTGGCCCCACTGGTGTGAGGACACTCCTGCCTGGTTCCCATCCCCTTGGTGATGTGGGCCTTCTGGTGACAGTCTTATCCTGGCTGGGTTCGTCACTCTTCTGTGACGTAGGCCCTCTGCTGTGAGGTCAATCCTGCCTGACTTGCACACATCACCTTGGCGACGTGGGCCCTCTGTTGACACATGGAACCTGCTGGGAGCCTCCTGCCCTCGGTGATGACGGCCCTCTAGCATCAGGCCCTAACTGCTGGGCTCCCCACGTTTTCTGATGTGAGCCCAGTGATGCCAGGACACTCCTGTCAGGTTCCCATCCCCATGGGGATGTGGGCTTTCTGCTCTGAGGTCCCAACGCCTGGGTTGCTCACAGTTTCATGATGTGGGCTCTCTGGTGTTAGTTCACTCCTGCCTGCATTCCATAGCTTCTGTGCTCTCGGCCGCCTGCTGGGAGGTTCCAAATGCTGGATTCCTCACCTTTTTTATTCTTTGGGCCCTCTGTTTTTAGGCTACTCCTACCTGCCTCACTCCCATCCCCTTTGTGATGTATGTCCTCTGATATGAGGCCGCATGTGCTGGGTTCCTCACCTTTCGATGATGTGGCCCCACTGGTGGGAGGACAGTCCTGACTGGTTCCCATCCCCTTGGTGTTGTGGGCCCTCTGGCGAGAGTCTCATCCTACCTCGGTTCCTCACCCTTCTGTGAGATAGGCCCTCTGCTGTGTGGTCACTACTGCCTGGCTGGCGCATGCCACCTTGTAGACGTGGGCCCTCTGTTGGCAGTTGGAACCTGCTGGGAGTCTCCTCCCCTCAGTTATGAGGGCCCCCTGGCGTCAGGCCCTAACTGCTGGGCTCCTAACATTTTCTGATATGTGCTAAGTGGTGCGAAGCCACTCCTGCCAGGTTCCCATCCCAATGGTTGTGGGCCTTCTGTTCTGAGTTCCCAACGGCTGGGCTGCTCACAGGTTCATGATGTGGGCCCTCTGCTGTGAGTTCACTGCGGCCTGGATCCCATAGCCTCGGTGCTCTGGGCTGCTTGCTGGGAGGTTCCAACTGCTGGATTCCTCAACTTTTATATTCTATGGACCCTGTGTTGTGAGGCCGGTCCTGCCAGCCTCATTCCGAACCCCTTGGTGATGTGGTTCCTCTGGTTTGAGGCTACATGTGCTGGGATCCTCACCTTTCGATGATGTTGTCCCACTGGTGTGGGGACACTCCTGCCTGGTTCCCATCCCCTTGGTGATGTGGGCCCTCTGGTGAGAGTCTGATCCTGGCTGTGTTCCTCACCCTTCTGTGAGGTGGGCCCTCTGCTGTGAGGTCACTCCTGCCGGCCTGGCACACATCGCCTTGGTGACGTTGGCCCTCTGGTGGCAGCTGGAGCCTGCTGGGAGCCTCCTCCCCTCGGTGATGAGTGCCCTCTAGCGTCAGGCCCTAACTTCTGAGCACCCCACGTTTTCTGATGTGAGCCCAGTGATGCCAGAACACTCCTGTCATGTTCCCATCACCATGAGAATGTGGGCCTTCTGCTCTGAGGTCCCAATGTCTGGGTTGCTCACAGTTTCATGATGTGGGCTCTCTGGTGTTACTTCACTCTGGCTTGGATCCCCTAGCCTCTGTGCTCTGGGCCGCCTGCTGGGAAGTTCCAACTGCTGGATTCCTCACTTTTCTTATTTTGGGGCCCTCTGTTGTGAGGCTCCTCCTGCCTGCCTCACTCCCAGCCCCTCGGTGATGGGTGTCCTATGGTTTGAAGCCACATGTTCTGGGTTCCTCACCTTTAGATGATGTGGCCCTACTCATGTGAGGACACTCCTGCCTGGTTCCAATCCATTTGGTGATGTGGGCCCTCTGGTGCGAGTCTGATCCTGACTGGGTTCGTCACACTTCTCTGAGGTGGGCCCTCTGCTGTGAGGTCATTCGTGCCTGGTTGACACACATCGCCTTGGCGACGTCACCCTCTGGTGGCAGTTGGAGCCTGCTGGGAGCCTCCTTCCCTTGGTGATGAGGGTCCTCTGGCGTCAGGCCCTAACTGCTGGTCGCCCAAAATTTTCTGATACGTTCTCAGTGGTACGAGGACACTCCTACCAGATTTATATCCCCATGGGAATGTGGGCCTCCTGCTCTGAGGTCCCAATGGCTGGGTGGCTCAATTTCATGACATGGGCCCTCTTCTGTGAGTTCACTGTGGCCTGGATCCCATAGCCTCGGTGCTCTGGGCTGCCTGCTGGGAGGTTCCAACTGCTGGATTCCTCACTTTTTTATTCTATGGGCCCAGTGTTGTGAGGCTACTCCTGCCTGCCTCACTCCGAGGCCCTTGGTGATGTGGGTCCTCTGGTTTGAGGACACATGTGCTGAGTAGCTCACCTTTCGATGATGTGGCCCCACTGGTGTGAAGACACTCCTGCCTGGTTCCCATCCCCTTGGTGATGTGGGCCCTCTGGTGAGAGTCTGATATTGGCTGGGTTTCTCACCCTTCTGTGAGGTGGGACCTCTGCTATGAGGTAACTCATGCCTGGCTTCCTCACGTTGCCTTGGCAACGTGAGCACTCAGGTGGCAGTTGGAGCCTGCTGGGAATCTCCTCCCCTCGGTTATGAGAGTTCTGGATAAAACACATATGCCCTTTTTTGCCAAGTGCATTATTTTCCAAGTTCTGTCTCTTTTCCTATGCTTTAAGAGCGACTCCCGTGTACCTTCTGAATTCGGTTTCCAGCAATTGTGCCCCGCATTCAAGTCCTCTTGGCAGCCTTACTTCAATATATTTTTGGACGATAGCTGTCATTTATAACTCTGCAGGTTTGTGAATTACAGTGCCCCTGAGCTCCTTTCTTCAACTCGCTTTCTTGTGAGCTGGCCGCAACACCGCAGCATTGCTTCAGGCCCTAGTGTGGTTCCGGCATGGCACGCTGAGCCTTTGGTTAATTCCTCTTCCTGGTGGGAAATGAGAGTTAAATTTGCCCGTCCAGACACCTCCAGCTAGTCTCTCATTGGTTCTCCCTATTCCTGTTCATTTTCCGCAGAAATTGCAAACTGGGCCAAACAGGAGGTTAAAGGCACTGACTCTCCAAGTGGGGAGAGTGTTAGTAAAGCGTCTGGAATGTTGCACCCGAGTACCAGGGGATGAAAACTGACACATTTGAACACGTTTACCGATCACACGGTGGATCATACTCTGGGTTCCACATGCATGTTTTAGCTGAAGGAAGAATCCCTTAAACCTGGAGAGTTGAGACCCATGGAATGGGTACCATGCAATATGACTTCAAAGGGTCTGCATTTGTTCACCGAACCTCACCAATCCTATCTCTGCTGCATTTATGCCGCTGTACACATGCTTGATTCTCTTTCAGAGACATATAAATCCATAGGTTTTAAGATTCTTGCTAATCAGGTTTAATCTTAGGCGTTTAATATGGGGTGTAGAGTCCACTTCGTTGAGCAAGGAGTAGCTCTTGTCTGTTACATATTTGGCTTAGGGAACGGTATCTGTGCTAATTTCAATCTCTGGTTTTATGCAGCACCCCAACTCACCTTTCCTCTTAAGCAAGCATAAGTTGGTTTTCTACATTTGAGACCCTGTTCTGTTTTGTAATTCTGTTCCTGTGTAGACAAGTTTACATTCCGTGTAGTAGTGATATCTTATGATGTTTCTTTTTCTGTGTGACTTATTTCACTTAGAATCATCGTACCTGAATCCACTCATTATGCTGCTATGGGCCTGATGACATAGATTTCATTGCTGAGTGACATTGCATTGTACGTAAGTACCACAACGTCTTTATCCATTTTTCACTTTCTGTGATATTGAACTTGTACTGTAAACGAGGTTCTTGTAAACAGAGCCGTCCCAAACTTTGGGGTGGCTGTGTCTTTTTGATTTTAATTTCCCTAAGCTATAGGACCATAAGTGGAAGTGCCCTAGGCTCTGTTGCTTTGTTTTTTAGATGTTTCAGGAAACACCATACACTTCTCCAGAGTAGCTGTTGGCAATTTACATCCCGCCCATCAGCATAACAAGGCTCCCAGTTCTCCATGGCCTCTCCTGCCTTTCTGGATTTTACACTTTTTTCAGATGGCCCTTTTGACCGGAGTGCAGTGAGACTTCATTGTAGTGCAGATTTCCTTTGCAAGCTTGCTTGGTTCGCCAAAAAGGGCGTATGCGTTTTCTCCTGAATATATTCAGGAAAAAACGCATATGCCCTTTTTGGCCAAGTGCATCATTGTGGACGTTCTGCCTCTTTTCCTATGCTTTACATGCAATTCCAGTCTACCTCCTGAAATCGGTTTCCTGCAATTCTGCCCCGCTTTCAAGTCCTCTTGGCAGCCTTACTTCAATATATTTTTGGACGATAGCTGTCAGTTATAACTCTGAAGGTTTGTGAATTACAGTGCCCCTGAGCTCCTTTCTTCAACTCACTTTCTTGTGAGCTGGCCGCAACACTGCAGCATTGCTTCAGGCCCTAGTGTGGTTCTGGCATGGCACGCTGAGCCTTTGGTTAATTCCTCTTCCTGGTGGGAAATGAGAGTTAAATTGGCCCGTCCAGACACCTCCAGTTAGTCTTTCGTTGGTTCTCCCTATTCCTGTTAATTTTCCGCAGAAATTGCAAACTGGGCCAAACAGGAGGTTAAAGGCCCTGACTCTCCAAGTGGTGAGAGTTTTAGTAAAGCGTCTGGAATGTTGCACCCGAGTACCAGGGGACGAAAACTGAAACGCATTTGAACACGTTTCCTGATCACACGGTGGATCATACTCTGGGTTCCACATGCATGTTTTAGCTGAAGGAAGAATCCCTTAAACCTGGAGAGTTGAGACCCATGGAATGGGTACCATGCAATATGACTTCAAAGGGTCTGCATTTGCTCACTGAACCTCACCAATCCTATCACTGCTGCGTTTATGCCGCTGTACACACGCTTGATTCTCTTTTGGAGACATATAAATCCATAGGTTTTAAGATTCTTACTAGTCAGGTATATTCTTAGGCCTTTAATATGGGGCATTGAGTCCACTTCGTTGAGCAAGGAGTAGCTCTTTTCTATTACATATTTGGCTTATGGAACGGTATCTGTGCTAATTTCAATCTCTGGTTTTATGCAGCACCCCAACTCACCTTTCCCCTTAAGCAAGCATAAGTTGGTTTTCTACATTTGAGACCCTGTTCTGTTTTGTAATTCAGTTCCTGTGTAGCCAAGTTTACATTCTGTGTAGTAGTGATATCTTATGATGTTTCTTTTTCTGTGTGACTTATTTCACTTAGAATCATCGTACCTGAATCCACTCATTATGCTGCTATGGGCCTGATGACATAGATTTCATTGCTGAGTGATATTGCATTGTACATAAGTACCACAACTTTTTTATCCATTTTTCGCGCTCTGCGATATTGAACTTGTACCGTAAACGAGGTTCTTGTAAACAGTGCCATCCCAAACTTTGGGGTGGCTGTGTGTTTTTGATTTTAATTTCCCTAAGCTATAGGTCCATAAGTGGAAGTGCCCTAGGCTCTGTTGCTTTGTTTTTTAGATGTTTCAGGAAACACCATACACTTCTCCGGAGTGGCTGTTGGCAATTTACATCCCGCCCACCAGCATAACAAGGCTCCCAGTTCTCCATGGCCTGTCCTGCTTTTCTGGATTTTACACTTTTTTCAGATGGCCCTTTTGACTGGGGGGAAGTGAGACTTCATTGTAGTGCAGATTTCCTTTGCAATCTTGTTTGGTTGGCCAAAAAGGGCATATGCGTTTCTTCCTGAATATATTCAGGAAAAAACGCATGCGCACTTTTTGGCCAAGTGCATCATTGTCGACGTTCTGAGTCTTTTCATATGTTGTCAATGCAATTCTTGTCTACCTCTTGAAATCGGTTTCCTGCAATTCTGCCTTGCTGTCAGTGCCTCTTCATAGCCTTACCTCAATATACTTTTGGAAAATAGTTGGCCTTTATAACTCTGCAGGTTTTTGAATTGCAGTGGCCCTTAGTCTATTTTTCAGCTCTTATTTTTGTGATCTTGCCTCATATCCTCAGGATTTTTTTATGCCCTATTCTTCTTCTGGGGCGCCTTGCTCTGCCTTTGGTTAATTCTTCTTCCTAATGTGAAATTAGAGTGACATGTGCCCATTGAAACCGCTACAGCTATTTTCTCACTGGTTCCCCCTATTCCCATTCATCCTCCGCACTAACTGCAGACTGTGCGATACCGGAACATAAAGGCATTGACTCTCCACGTGGGGATGTTTTTAGTAAAGTGGCTGGAATGTTGATCCAGAGCCCCAGGAGAGGAAAATGAGGTGCGTTTTAGAAACCTTTCCCGATCATATGGTATACCATCCGCTGGATTTCCCATGCATGGTTTAGCTGTAGGAAGATTCCGTTCAACCTGGAGTGTTGGGACCCTTGGAATGAGTAGCATGAAGTATTGCATTAAACTTTCGGCAGTTGCTCACCAAAGCTCACCAATCCTCTCAGCCCCAAGTGTCCAGCCTTATGTCTTATCCAGCTGTGGGTTTATATGTGGTCATTCCAGGTTGCATCACAGCCCCTGAGCGAATTTTGTAAGAATTTTTCTCTCTTTCATTGTTTCTGCGTTTTGGTTTTAAAATTTATTTCTATAATGGGGTTTAGCTCATTTTCACTGCTGTGTTTGGCCGCTCTGCACACACTTGATTCCCTTATGGAGATATATCAATACATGGGTTTTAAGATTCTTATTACTCAGATATATTTCTCTGCGGTGTATAGGGTGTGTTGAGGCCAGTTCATTGAGCAAGGTGTAGATCTTGTCTAATACCTATTTGGTTTATTGAACGGTATCTGTGCTAATTTCAAACTCTGGTTTTATGCATCAGCCCACCTCTCCTTTCCCCTTAAGCTGACATAAGTGTGTTTTCTAAATGTGAGACACTGTTCTGTTTTGTAATTCATTTTTTGTGCAGCCATATTTATCCTCCCTCTATAAGTGATATCTTATGATATGTTTCTTTTTCTGTTTGACTTATTTCAAGTAGTATTATCGGACCTAAATCCACTCTTTATCCTTCTACTAGCCTTATTACATTGATTTCATGGTGAAGAGATATTCCATTGTACATAAGTACCACATTTTCTTTATCCATTGTTCTCTTTCCTGGGATATTTAAGGTGTACTGAAGTTGAGGTTCTTGTAAACAGAGTAGCCATAAACTGTGGTGTGCTTGTGTCTTGTTGATTTTTAGACTTCCCTAGATATACTTCCATGATTGGAAGTGCCCTATGCTCTGTAGCTCTGTTTTTTAGATGATTTAGGAACCACCATACACTTCTCCAGAGTGGCTCTCGGCAGTTCACACACTGTCCATCAGCGTATAAAGGCTCCCTGTTCTCCATGGCCTGTCCTGCATTTCTGGTTTTTACAATTTTTTCGGATGGCCCTTTTGACCGGTGGGAAATGAGACTTCTTTGTTGTGCACATTTGCATTGCTTGCTTGCTTGGTTGCCCATAAAGTGCGTATGCGTTTTTTCCTGGATATATTCAGGAAAAAATGCATACTCCCTTTTGGGCCAACTGCATCATTGTCGAAATTCTGCCGCTTTTCATGTGCTTTAAAGACGAGTCCAATCTATCTCTTGAAATCTGTTTCTTGCAATTCTGTCTTGCATTCAGATCCTCTTCTTTGCCTTACCTCAACATATTTTTGGACGTTAGTTTTCATTTATAACTCTGCAGGTTTGTGAATTGCAGTGGCCCTGAGCTCCATTTTTTAAGTTGCTCTTTTGTGAGCTGGCCTCAAAGCTGCAGGATTGCTTCAGGCCCTATTTTGGCTCCGGCGAGGCGGGCTGAGCCTTTTTTTAATTCTTATTCTTAATGGGAAATTAGAGTGACATGTGTCCGTCCAAACCCCTACAACTATTCTCTCATTGGTTCCCCCTCTTCCCGTTCATCCTCCTCACAATTTGCAAAATGTGTGAAACAGAAGTTTAAATGTGCTGATTCTCTAAGTGGGGAGATTCTAAGTAACGTGGCTGGAATGATGAACAGGAGCACCAGGAGAGGATAAATGAGGTGCATTTTAGACACATCTCCCGATCACATGGTGTACAGTCCTCTGGGTTTTCCATGCATGTTTTAGCTGTAGGAAGATCCCTTGAACCTGCAGATTTGGGACCCATTGAATGGGTACCAGGTAGTATTACTTTAAAGGGTGTGCATTTCCTCACCCAACCTCACATTTCTCTTAGCACGAACAGTTTCCAGCCTTATGTCTCATCCTGCTGTGGGTCTAGATGTGTTCAATCCATGTTGCATCACCGTCCCTGAGGAAAAGTTGTAAGAGGTTTTCTCTTTCTCTCTGTCGTTTATTTTTTTCAATTTATTACTATATTGGTTACAGCTGATTTTCAAAGCTCTGTTTCTTGCTGCTGTACATCTACTTGATTCACATACAGAGAGACATCAATAAATTCTTTTTCAGATTCTTACCAGTCATATATATTCTTTTCCGGTGACTTGAGTGTGCTGAGTGCAGTTCTTTTAGCTACCGTGTAGGCCTTGTTGATTATCAGTTTGGTATTTGGAATGGTATCTTTGCTAATTTCAACCTCCTGGATGATGCCTCACCCCTCCCCACCTTTCCCGTTTAGCAGCCTTACGTGTGTTTTCTACATATTTGACTATGTTTTTGTTTTGTAATTTATTTCATGTGTAGCCATTTTGGATTCCACCTTTAAGTGATATCTTATGATATGTGTCTTTTTCTTTTTGAATTATGTCACTTAGAATGATCATACGTAACTCCTCCGGAGTTGTTACAACTGGCCATATTTCATTGATTTCCAGGCTGAGTAATATTCCACTCTACATAAGTACCACATCTCTATCCATTTTTTCCCTCCAGAGACATTTAAGTTATATCCTAGTCGAGGATCTTTTAAACAGAGAGGCAGTAAACATTGGGGTGCCTGTGTCCTCTCGATTTTTGTTTTTCCCAAGACATACGCCCATGAGTGCAAGTGCCCTATGCTCTGTAGCTCATTTTTTAGATGCTTTAGTAAACACAATACACTTCTCCAGAATGGCCGTTGGCAATATACATTTCCACTATAAGCCTCACAGGGCTCCCTCTTCTCCTTGCCCTGTCCTGCATTTCTGGTGTTTACACTTTATGAGGATGGCTCTTCTGACTGAGGCGAAGTGATATCTTTTGTAGTATTGATTTCCAGTGCCCACCTGTTTGGTTGGCTAAAAAAGTGTATGCCCTTTTCTTGAATATATACAGAAAAAAACGCATACAGCCTTTTTGGCCAACTGCAATGTTGGCAATGTTCAGCCCCTTTTCTTGTGCTTAATGGCGAGTCCTTTCTACCTCCTCAAATCCCTTTCCTGCCATTCTCCCTTGCTTACCAATCCTTTTCTCTGACTTTCCTCAAGACATTTTTCAGTGATAGATATTTTCAACTCTGCAGTTTCGTGAATTTTACTGTCCCTGAGTTCCATTGTTCAACTTGTGTTTATGGGAACTGGCCACAAAGCAGTGGGATTTCCTCAAGCCCTATACTGTTTCCATGGGCAACCCTAGCCTTTGGTCAATTCGTCTTCCTGATTGGAAATTAGAGTGACATGTGCCTGTCTGAACACCTAGGACTTGTCTCTCATTGTTCCTCATCCTTCCGCTTCATCCTCTGGACAAATTCCAAACTGTACGCAACAGGATGTTGACAGTGCTGACATCTCCAAGTGGGGAGACTGTTAGTAAAGACGCTGGAGGGGTGAACCCGAGCACCAGGAGATGAGGAGATGAGATGCCTTTTCCAAACTCTTCCCAATCAGACGGTATACCATCCTCTGTGTGTGACAGACATGTTTTAGCAGTAGGAAGAGTCCCATTCATGTAAGGAGAACACCAGGGCTTTTTCAAAATCAGTGTCTCCCCGAAACCCAAACTGGGGAATTTTTTAAGCTACGGCTACACATATGTTCATTAAGGGCCTTGGGAAGTAGGCAGAGTCCAAACTTTAGATGATTGAAGTCTTCAGGGTCAGAAGCACTCACCACCGGCTTCCCTTAGGTTACACTTTAACTGTCATTGATAGATGATGTCAATAAAAATATCTATTCTTTTTCCGATTATTTCCCCTTATAGGTTATTGCAAAATATTGAGTGTAGTTCCCTGTGCTATACAGTAGTTCCTTGTTGATGATCTATTTTATACATAGCAGTGTGTATGTGTTAATTCCAAACTGTTAATTTATCCCTCCTCCCACCTTTCCCCTTTGGTAATAATAAATTATAAGATTTTATACTTCTCAGAAATGGGAGAGCTGAAAGAGAGGTATCATTTTCAATGGAAAAGCATTTAAAACAAGATTGAAGCTTTAACCAAGATTATTAGATGTACATCCTTGGAAAGAAATCACTTCATTTCTCTAATATTGACCTGACAAATAAGACAAACCTTTTCACTGAACTTGCTTATAATAAAGTGATGGAAATATCAAATGGAAGTGTTAGAAACATCTTATTTTACCCGAGCCTTATAAACTGTTCTATGTTAACTACAGTTTGGCTCACACATCTGTTCATTGAAGTTACAATAGTCTCAATTTCTGTTACTGATCCTCCAGAGTGGACCCCAACAAGTGTCCCCCTGCCCAGTGTCATTGGGGCCAACAGATCGAGACTGAGTTTGGTTCACAAGGAAAGGAAACTTTATATTTTAAACAGAGAATGGAGAGGTGAGAGCATGCACTAAACCGTGGGCTGTGGGCTGGGCTGCTGTGTAGAGATCCTGTCAGAGTCAGTGGGAGGGAGGGGGCGGAGCACTCGAGGGCTGGGTTGGCTGCAGCTCAGGCTCTATATCTCGGAGTCTGCACTGGGCCCCAGGAGCTGAGGTGTCGACCCAGCCATTCTGCACTAGGAAATCTGGTCTGAAGTGCCGGGTGTGGAACCTCTGCATGCGGGACCCTAGGAGCACGTGAAATTAGACAAAGCACAAAGGATAAAAAAGGTCAGACTTGACTTTATTGCCCAGATTCTATTTTTATCTCCCAGGGATTTTTAATGGGCTTTGCTGGGGACAAACCCCTCCTCTGCCTTTTGTCCCGTTCCTCATTCTTGGAGTGCTGAGGGTGCAGACCCTTCTTCTGTAACTGCTGAGTGCTGAGTTGGGAGCCTCATACCAGGGGACGAGGGTCAGAACTTCTCCCCAGCAGCCTCCAGGTGACGTTGATTGGCCCCAGGACCCCTGCCTCCCTGCTCGTCCACCTGAGCACCAGCATTGGAAGTGTTATAGATTCTAATGACCTTTAAGGGCCCAGGAAAGAGATGTGCAGAGACGCTGTGGGGGCCGGTTTCACCCCGCCCCACATTTGTTCGGCCACCTTAGGCTGACCGTTTCTGCCAGCCTAGATGCTCTGACCAGTAGTCTGCTCTTTCTTCAATTAGGCCCCTGAATTAACGTAAAAACAGCACCAGGTGTCAGAGCCCTGCCCGCTCAACTCCCAGACAGTCCAGGGTCAGTGGTGATCAAGGACCATGATGGCCACTGAGTCAACAGCCTTTTGAAGTAAACAGGAGTCCAGCCGGTCTTATTGGCCACCATCATCACGGTGTCTGTAGGCTTTTCTATGGTGACAGTGTGATATACGTTTCCCCCGCCAAGATTATTAGCTCCCCTCCGGGTGCAGTAAGTCCTGCAAGCAGTAGTCTACTCCTTCGGGACACACTATTGTTGTTTTATGAGAGAAACTCCAGGTCAAGTGATGTTCACACGAGTCGTCATGGTGCCCTGTTGCCCCCGGTTATCTCTCTGGATGTTGGAGTTGGAGGGCCTCCTCACTCGAGGTCGGTGTGCCCACGGAGTGAACCCTGCAACTTCAGGGCATGGTTGGTGATTAGGATCACCACGTGGGGTCCTTTTCCCTTAGGAGGGAGGTGGCCTTTTGGGCTGCTGATTTCCAGGTTTTTAGATACCGCCAGTATCTTGGCCAGATGTGGCAGTGGGCCAAGCCCCTTGGTGACTCTATTTTATCCTACCTGGATGGCATTCTTGCGTTGTTCCATTTCAAGTGGTCCCAGTTTTTGCACTAATTCTCTAATGGCGACTCACCTTTCACCGGGAATGGAAAGGTCAAAGGGTTTAGCTCAATTAGGGAGTTCCAGGGCAAGGGTCTGAATTGACTGCTCTTTCCATTCTTGAAAGGCCACTTCTGGATTCTGTTCAAAAGGATCATCATCTTTTCCTTTCAGTGTTTCATATAGAGGCCCAGCTAGTAGACTGTAGTTAGGGATCCAGAAGCAGCAAACCCTGGCCTCCCCAGGAATCCCTAAGCTGTCTTCTAGTTTTAGAAAGGGGTAAGGCTGCAAATGGTTTCTTCCCTTTCCTGGGATGGGCTTCTCCGACCTTCTGTGAGAATGAAGCCCAGGCAGGTCACCGCAGTCTGTGATATTTGAGCTTTTTCTTGGACAACTTCTATCCTTTATTGGCTTGGTAGTTCA
Organism: Pseudorca crassidens; assembly: GCF_039906515.1. NCBI lineage: Eukaryota > Metazoa > Chordata > Mammalia > Artiodactyla > Delphinidae > Pseudorca > Pseudorca crassidens. The sequence continues at coordinate 167,940 of NW_027135938.1, forward strand.
GAGGCCTCCTTAGTAGGGCTGGCGATCAGAATGTCGTCTGCATATTGAAGGAGGGTTTCCTTTTCCAGAGGTAGAACTTTTCGGTCTTTAGCTAAGCTTTCCCCAAAGATGGTGTGGGAATTTTTGAACCCTTGGGGCAAGACGGCCCGGAAGTATTGTTTTAGTTGTATGTTGAGTCCTGCCACTCACAAGCCAAAATTTCTTGTGACTCTGGGACTAATGGAATACAAAAGAAGGCATCATTGAAGACTAATACAGAATACCATGTCCTGGTGGTTGGTAGAATGACCAGCAGGGTGTAGGAATTAGGAGCAACTGGAGGTATATCCTCGGTGGCTTCACTGACTGTCCTGACATCCTTTACCAGGTCCCCAGCAGCCCATGGGGCTCTCGTGGTCAGGCCAATCCCAGGATATGGAGCTCTCCTGGGCAGGTACCCCACCCCCATCCCAGCCCACGGGGCTCTCATGGTCAGGCCTCTCCCAGGATACAGAGCTACCCTTGCAGGTACCGTGGCAGGGCTGGGCACACAGGAACCGTGCACATAGCCCTCACTGAAGAGCACCCCCATCTCACCTGTCGCTCAGAGCTGACACAGAGCACCTCAGAGCAGGACTTGAACTAACAAACAGCAGCTCCGACAGGTCTGTGACCCTGGGCATCACTCTGTGTGGCCTCCCTCCACCTGGTCTTCCAGAGACTTCCACTGCACCCGGGGCACCAAGCCTCTGTCTCCAACCACCACCCACCCCTCCTCTCCCTGACTCCTGGGTTCCTCTCATTAGGAGAGGGTTTTCTTGAAGTTGTCTCCCACTCATGGGCCAGATAAAATGATTAGAAAACAAGCCAAAGCTGCAGCCCCTTGTCTATCCTGACTCTCAGGAGCCCACACCTGTTCCTTGGACCTGGCCGGTTCAGCAAGTTCCATTTACTGCAACTGTGAGCCCCTGAGGTGTGATGATTGGCTGACCTGGGCAGCCTTACCATGCCGGCCAGCCCTCCCCAGGTGTGCCTGGGTTGAGATCAATATAAATACCACTCCAGGCAGCAAGAGCCCCTGCAGCTGTGCCTGATGCCATTTTCTCTGCCCTGTCAGCAGTCTCGGGGCTGGGCTGGTGGGAGGGAGGGAGAGGCCACGGCTTTGTGGGTGGCCCAGTGTGAGTGGGGCTCTGCTGGACTTTCTGCAGCAGTTGCCAGGCTGCCACCTGCTAAAGAAGAGGATGTGTCACCCATACCTGCTGCTGGAATTTCTCCCTGGGCAGAGGTGAGGAAGGAAAAAAGCAGTGGGGGCAGGGACAGGACGGGTATCTCAGGCAGGGAAATGGAAATCTTCCAGAAGAGCACCCAGGGCCAGGACCATCCTGGCTGGCCTGCAGGCACCAAGTCAGCTGGCATGCTGTCACTCATGTGGCTCCATGGCCCTTCCTCTAGGCTTTCAAGTCCTTGTATATATTCAGGTGTTTTACCTGGGAAGGGTGGGGACAGTTCAGCAGCAACTGGCCTGGGGCTCAGCTCACGTTCACTCACAGATGCCTCGGCACGGTGCCCCAGCTTTGCAATGAGGACGCTTGTTGTGTGGGAGCTGCTGGCTGAATGGGAGACGATTCCCCACCACTGACCAACTTCAGAATTTTTACAACTGGAGCAAGTGCCCTGATACGGTTTTCCTCTGAGTAACTGGTGGGTTCTGTTTTTTTTTTTCTCTTTTTCGTTTTTGGTTCAAGGTAGATTTTATTCCTCTTTTTTGTATTTACAGATATAAGCATGGAAATAATTTATTCATATAAATACATGTATGTGAAGGGAATAATTGTTTTTTCTGTTTTATTTTTTAAATCTTATTTCTTTTTAATTTTGAATTTTATTTTATATTTTTATACAGCAGGTTCTTATTGGTTATCTATTTTATACATATAAATGTTTACATGCCAATCCCAATCTCTCAGCTCCTCCCACCACCACCCCCCCAAGAGCTTTCCCCCCTTGTTGTCCATACGATTGTTGTCTACATCTGTTGCTCTATTTATGCCTTGCAAAACGGTTAATCTGTACAGTTTTTCTAGGTTCCACATATATGCATGAATATACAAGATTTGTTTTTCTCTTTCTGACTTACTTCACTCTGTATGACAGTCTCTAGATCCATCGACGTCTCTACAAATGACCCAATTTCATTCCTTTCATGGCTTAGTAATATTCCATTTTATATATGTACCACATCTTTATGCATTCGTCTGTCTGTGGGCATTTAGGTTGCTTCCATTACCTCGATATTGTAAATAGTGATGCAATGAACATTGCGGTGAATGTCTCTTTTTGATTTATGGTTTTGTCTGGGTATATGTCCAGTACTGGGATTGCTGTATCATATGGTAATTCTATGATTAGTTTCTTAAGAAACTCCATATTGTTCTCCATAGTGACTGTATCAATTTATATTCCCAACAATAGTGGAAGAGGCTTCCTTTTCCCCACACCCTTTCCAGCAATTGTTGTTTGTAGATTTTCAGATGATGCCCATTCTAACAGGTGTGAGGTGATACCTCATTGTTGAGTCCATTTCGTTGAGCAAGGGGTAGGTCTTGTCTATTACATATTTGGCTTATGGAACGGTATCTGTGCTAATTTCAAACTCTGGTTTTATGCAGAACCCCAACTCACCTTTCCCCTTAAGCAAGCATAAGTTGGTTTTCTAAACTTGAGACCCTGTTCTGTTTTGTAATTCAGTTCATGTGTAGCCAAGTTTACATTCCATGTATTAGTGATACCTTATGATGTTTCTTTTTCTGTGTGACTTATTTCACTTGGAATCATCGTGCCTCAATCCACTCATTATGCTGGTACAGGCCTGGTGACACAGATTTCATTGCTGAGTGGTATTCTGTTGTACGTTAAGTACCGCAACTTCTTTATCAATTATTTGCTCTCTGGGATACTTAACTTGTACCGTAGAAGAGGTTCCTGTAAACAGAGCCGTCCCAAATTTTGGGGTGGCTGTGTCTTTTTGATTTTAATTTCCCTAAGCTATAGGACCATAAGTGGAAATGCCCTAGACTCTGTTGCTTTGTTTTTCAGATGTATCAGGAAACACCATACACTTCTCCAGAGTGGCTGTTGGCAATTTACATCCCGCCCATCAGCATAACAAGGCTCCTTTATCCCCATGGCCTGTCTTGCCTTTCTGCATTTTACACTTTTTTCAGATGGCCCTTTAGACCGGGGGGAAGTGACACTTCATAGTAGTTCGGATTTCCATTGCAAGCTTGCTTGGTTTGCCAAAAAGGGCGTATGCGTTTTTTCCTGAATATATTCAGGAACAAACTCATACGCCCTTTTTTGCCAAGTGCATCATTGTTGATGTTCTGCCTCTTTTCCTATGCTTCAAATGCAAATCCAATCTACCTCCTGAAATCGGTTTCCTGAAATTCTGCCCCGCTTTCAAATCCTCTTCGCAGCCTTACTTCAATATATTTTTGGATGTTATCTGTCATTTATAACTCTGCAGGTTTGTGAATTACAGGGCCGCTGAGCTCCTTTCTTCAACTCGCTTTCTTGTGAGCTGGCCGCAAACCCGCAAGACTGCTTCAGGCCCTAATCTGCTTCTGGCAGGGCATGCTGAGCCTTTGGTTAATTCCTCTTCCTGGTGGGAAATGAGTGTTAAATATGCCCGTCCAGACACCTACCTCACTCTCAACCCCTTGGTGATGTGAGTCCTCTGGTTTGTGGCCACCTTTATGGGTTCCTCACCTTTCGATGATGTGGGACCAATGGACTTAGGAGACTCCTGCCTGGTTCACATCCCCTTGGTGATGTGGGCCCTCTGTTGAGAGTCTGATCCTGGCAGGGTTCCTCACCCATCTGTGAGGTGGGCCGTCTGCTGTGAGGTCACTCCTGCCTGGCTTGCTCATCTCGCCTTGTGGACATGAGCCCTCTGGTGGCACATGGAGCCTGCTGGGAGCCTCCTCCCATCGGTGATGAGGGCCCTCTGGCGTCAGGCCCTAACGGCTGGGCTCCCCACATTTTGTGATGTGCACCCAGTGGTGCGAGGACACTCCATCCAGGTTCACATCCCCATTGGGATGTGGGACTTCTGCTCTGAGGTCCCAACGCCTGAGTTGCTCACAGTTTCATGATGTGGGCTCTCTGCTGTTAGTTCACTCCTGCCTGCATCCCATAGCTTCTGTGCTCTCGGCCGCCTGCTGGGAGGTTCCAACTGCTGGATTCCTCAACTTTTTTATTCTATGTGCCCTCTGTTGTGAGGCTCCTCCTGCCTGCCTCACTGCCAGCCCCTTGGTGATGACTGTCCTATGGCTTGAGGCCACATGTGCTGCGTTCCTCACCTTTCGATGATGTGGCCCCACTCGTGTGAGGACACTCCTGCCTGGTTCCCATCCCCTTGGTGAGGTGGGCCCTCTGGCGAGAGTCTGATCCTGGCTGGGTTCCTCAACGTTCTGTGAGGTAGGCCCTCTGCTGTGAGGTCACTCCTGCCTGGCTGGCACACGTCACCTTGGAGATGTGAGACATCTGGTGGCAGTTGGAGCGTGCAGGGTGCCTCCTCCTCTCGGTGATGACGGCCCTCTGGCGTCAGGCCCTAAATGGTGGGCTCCCCACATTTTCTGATGTGCGCCCAGTGGTGCGAGGACACTCCAGCCAGGTTCCCATTCCCATGGGGATGTGGGCCTTCTGCGCTGAGGTCCCAACGCCTGGGTTGCTCACAGTTTTATGATGTGGGCCCTCTGCTGTGAGTTCACTGCGGCCTGGATCCCATAGCCTCGGTGTTCTGAGCCACCTGCTGGAAGGTCTAAATGCTGGAATCCTCACGTTTTTTATATTATGTGCCCTGTGTTGTGAGGCTACTCCTGCCTGCCTCACTCCAAGGCCCTTGGTGATGTGGGTCCTCTGGTTTGAGGACACATGTGCTGGGTTCCTCACCTTAAGATGATGAGGCCCCACTAGTGTGAGGATAATCCTGACTGGTTCCCATCCCCTTTGTGATGTGGGCCCTCTGGTGAGAGTCTGATCCTGGCTGGGTTCCTCACCCATCTGTGAGGTGGGCCCTCTACTATCAGGTAACTCTTGCCTGGCTTGCTCACCTCGCCTTGTTGACATGAGCCCTCTGGTGGCACTTGGACCCTGCTGGGAGCCTCCTCACATCTGTGATGAGGGCCCTCTGACGTCAGGCCCTAACTGCTGGGCTCCCCAACTTTTCTTAGTGAGCCCAGTGATGCTCGGGCACTCCTCTTAGGTTCCCATCTCCATGGGGATGTGGTCCTTCTGCTCTGAGGTTCCAACGGCTGGGTTGATCACAGTTTCATGATGTGGGCTCTCTGGTGTTAGTTCACTGTGGCCTGGATCCCATAGCCTCTGTGCTCTTGGCCACCTGCTGGGAGGTTCCAACTGCTGGATTCCTCACTTTTTTAATCTTTTAGGCCCTCTGTTGTGAGGATCCTCCTGCCTGCCTCACTCCCAGCCCCTTCGTGATGTGTGTCCTCTGGTTTGAGGCCACATGTGCTGGGTTCCTCACCTTTCGATGATGTGGGACCAATGGTCTTAGGAGACTCCTGCCTGGTTCACATCCCCTTGGTGATGTGGGCCCTCTGTTGAGAGTCTGATCCTGGCAGGGTTCCTCACCCTTCTGTGAGGTGGGCCGTCTGCTGTGAGGTCACTCCTGCCTGGCTTGCTCACCTCGCCTTGTGGACATGAGCCCTCTGGTGGCACTTGGAGCCTGCTGGGAGCCTCCTCCCCTCGGTGATGAGGGCCCTCTGGCGTCAGGCCCTAACGGCTGGGCTCCCCACATTTTGTGATGTGCGCCCAGTGGTGCGAAGACACTCCATCCAGGTTCACATCCCCATTGGGATGTGGGACTTCTGCTCTGAGGTCCCAACGGCTGGGTTGTTCACAGTTTCATGATGTGGGCTCTCTGCTGTTAGTTCACTCTGGCCTGGATGCCATAGCCTCTGTGCTCTGGGCCGCCTGCTGGGAGGTTCCAACTGCTCGATTCCTCAACTTTTGTATTCTATGGGTCCTGTGTTGCGATACTCCTCCTGCCTGCCTCACTCACAACCCCTTCGTGATGTGGGTCCTCTGGTTTGAACCACATGTGCTGGGTTCCGCAACTTTCAATGATGTGGCCCCACTGGTGTGAGGACACTCCTGCCTGGTTCCCATCCCCTTGGTGATGTGGGCCTTCTGGTGACAGTCTTATCCTGGCTGGGTTCGTCACTCTTCTGTGACGTAGGCCCTCTGCTGTGAGGTCAATCCTGCCTGACTTGCACACATCACCTTGGCGACGTGGGCCCTCTGTTGACACATGGAACCTGCTGGGAGCCTCCTGCCCTCGGTGATGACGGCCCTCTAGCATCAGGCCCTAACTGCTGGGCTCCCCACGTTTTCTGATGTGAGCCCAGTGATGCCAGGACACTCCTGTCAGGTTCCCATCCCCATGGGGATGTGGGCTTTCTGCTCTGAGGTCCCAACGCCTGGGTTGCTCACAGTTTCATGATGTGGGCTCTCTGGTGTTAGTTCACTCCTGCCTGCATTCCATAGCTTCTGTGCTCTCGGCCGCCTGCTGGGAGGTTCCAAATGCTGGATTCCTCACCTTTTTAATTCTTTGGGCCCTCTGTTTTTAGGCTACTCCTACCTGCCTCACTCCCATCCCCTTTGTGATGTATGTCCTCTGATATGAGGCCGCATGTGCTGGGTTCCTCACCTTTCGATGATGTGGCCCCACTGGTGGGAGGACAGTCCTGACTGGTTCCCAACCCCTTGGTGTTGTGGGCCCTCTGGCGAGAGTCTCATCCTACCTCGGTTCCTCACCCTTCTGTGAGATAGGCCCTCTGCTGTGTGGTCACTACTGCCTGGCTGGCGCATGCCACCTTGTAGACGTGGGCCCTCTGTTGGCAGTTGGAACCTGCTGGGAGTCTCCTCCCCTCAGTTATGAGGGCCCCCTGGCGTCAGGCCCTAACTGCTGGGCTCCTAACATTTTCTGATATGTGCTAAGTGGTGCGAAGCCACTCCTGCCAGGTTCCCATCCCAATGGTTGTGGGCCTTCTGTTCTGAGGTCCCAACGGCTGGGCTGCTCACAGGTTCATGATGTGGGCCCTCTGCTGTGAGTTCACTGCGGCCTGGATCCCATAGCCTCGGTGCTCTGGGCTGCTTGCTGGGAGGTTCCAACTGCTGGATTCCTCAACTTTTATATTCTATGGACCCTGTGTTGTGAGGCCGGTCCTGCCAGCCTCATTCCGAACCCCTTGGTGATGTGGTTCCTCTGGTTTGAGGCTACATGTGCTGGGATCCTCACCTTTCGATGATGTTGTCCCACTGGTGTGGGGACACTCCTGCCTGGTTCCCATCCCCTTGGTGATGTGGGCCCTCTGGTGAGAGTCTGATCCTGGCTGTGTTCCTCACCCTTCTGTGAGGTGGGCCCTCTGCTGTGAGGTCACTCCTGCCGGCCTGGCACACATCGCCTTGGTGACGTTGGCCCTCTGGTGGCAGCTGGAGCCTGCTGGGAGCCTCCTCCCCTCGGTGATGAGTGCCCTCTAGCGTCAGGCCCTAACTTCTGAGCACCCCACGTTTTCTGATGTGAGCCCAGTGATGCCAGAACACTCCTGTCATGTTCCCATCACCATGAGAATGTGGGCCTTCTGCTCTGAGGTCCCAATGTCTGGGTTGCTCACAGTTTCATGATGTGGGCTCTCTGGTGTTACTTCACTCTGGCTTGGATCCCCTAGCCTCTGTGCTCTGGGCCGCCTGCTGGGAAGTTCCAACTGCTGGATTCCTCACTTTTCTTATTTTGGGGCCCTCTGTTGTGAGGCTCCTCCTGCCTGCCTCACTCCCAGCCCCTCGGTGATGGGTGTCCTATGGTTTGAAGCCACATGTTCTGGGTTCCTCACCTTTAGATGATGTGGCCCTACTCATGTGAGGACACTCCTGCCTGGTTCCAATCCATTTGGTGATGTGGGCCCTCTGGTGCGAGTCTGATCCTGACTGGGTTCGTCACACTTCTCTGAGGTGGGCCCTCTGCTGTGAGGTCATTCGTGCCTGGTTGACACACATCGCCTTGGCGACGTCACCCTCTGGTGGCAGTTGGAGCCTGCTGGGAGCCTCCTTCCCTTGGTGATGAGGGTCCTCTGGCGTCAGGCCCTAACTGCTGGTCGCCCAAAATTTTCTGATACGTTCTCAGTGGTACGAGGACACTCCTACCAGATTTATATCCCCATGGGAATGTGGGCCTCCTGCTCTGAGGTCCCAATGGCTGGGTGGCTCAATTTCATGACATGGGCCCTCTTCTGTGAGTTCACTGTGGCCTGGATCCCATAGCCTCGGTGCTCTGGGCTGCCTGCTGGGAGGTTCCAACTGCTGGATTCCTCACTTTTTTATTCTATGGGCCCAGTGTTGTGAGGCTACTCCTGCCTGCCTCACTCCGAGGCCCTTGGTGATGTGGGTCCTCTGGTTTGAGGACACATGTGCTGAGTAGCTCACCTTTCGATGATGTGGCCCCACTGGTGTGAAGACACTCCTGCCTGGTTCCCATCCCCTTGGTGATGTGGGCCCTCTGGTGAGAGTCTGATATTGGCTGGGTTTCTCACCCTTCTGTGAGGTGGGACCTCTGCTATGAGGTAACTCATGCCTGGCTTCCTCACGTTGCCTTGGCAACGTGAGCACTCAGGTGGCAGTTGGAGCCTGCTGGGAATCTCCTCCCCTCGGTTATGAGAGCTCTGGATAAAACACATATGCCCTTTTTTGCCAAGTGCATTATTTTCCAAGTTCTGTCTCTTTTCCTATGCTTTAAGAGCGACTCCCGTGTACCTTCTGAATTCGGTTTCCAGCAATTGTGCCCCGCATTCAAGTCCTCTTGGCAGCCTTACTTCAATATATTTTTGGACGATAGCTGTCATTTATAACTCTGCAGGTTTGTGAATTACAGTGCCCCTGAGCTCCTTTCTTCAACTCGCTTTCTTGTGAGCTGGCCGCAACACCGCAGCATTGCTTCAGGCCCTAGTGTGGTTCCGGCATGGCACGCTGAGCCTTTGGTTAATTCCTCTTCCTGGTGGGAAATGAGAGTTAAATTTGCCCGTCCAGACACCTCCAGCTAGTCTCTCATTGGTTCTCCCTATTCCTGTTCATTTTCCGCAGAAATTGCAAACTGGGCCAAACAGGAGGTTAAAGGCACTGACTCTCCAAGTGGGGAGAGTGTTAGTAAAGCGTCTGGAATGTTGCACCCGAGTACCAGGGGATGAAAACTGACACATTTGAACACGTTTACCGATCACACGGTGGATCATACTCTGGGTTCCACATGCATGTTTTAGCTGAAGGAAGAATCCCTTAAACCTGGAGAGTTGAGACCCATGGAATGGGTACCATGCAATATGACTTCAAAGGGTCTGCATTTGTTCACCGAACCTCACCAATCCTATCACTGCGGCATTTATGCCGCTGTACACATGCTTGATTCTCTTTCAGAGACATATAAATCCATAGGTTTTAAGATTCTTGCTAGTCAGGTTTAATCTTAGGCGTTTAATATGGGGTGTAGAGTCCACTTCGTTGAGCAAGGAGTAGCTCTTGTCTGTTACATATTTGGCTTAGGGAACGGTATCTGTGCTAATTTCAATCTCTGGTTTTATGCAGCACCCCAACTCACCTTTTCCCTTCAGCAAGCATAAGTTGGTTTTCTACATTTGAGACCCTGTTCTGTTTTGTAATTCAGTTCCAGTGTAGCCAAGTTTACATTCCGTGTAGTAGTGATATCTTATGATGTTTCTTTTTCTGTGTGACTTATTTCACTTAGAATCATCGTACCTGAATCCACTCATTATGCTGCTATGGGCCTGATGACATAGATTTCATTGCTGAGTGATATTGCATTGTAAGTAAGTACCACAACTTCTTTATCCATTTTTCCCTTTCTGTGATATTGAACTTGTACCGTAAATGAGGTTCTTGTAAACACAGCTGTCACAAACTTTGGGGTGGCTGTGTCTTTTTGATTTTAATTTCCCTAAGCTATAGGACCATAAGTGGAAGTGCCCTAGGCTCTGTTGCTTTGTTTTTTAGATGTTTCAGGAAACACCATACACTTCTGCATAGAGGCTGTTGGCAATTTCCATCCCGCCCATCAGCATAACAAGGCTCCCAGTTCTCCATGGCCTGTCCTGCCTTTCTGGATTTTACACTTTTTTCAGATGGCCCTTTTGACCGGGGGGCAGTGAGACTTCATTGTAGTGCAGATTTCCTTTGCAAGCTTGCTTGGTTGGCCAAAAAGGACGTATTCGTTTTCTCCTGAATATATTCAGGAAAAAACGCATACGCGCTTTTTGGCCAAGTGCATCATTGTGGACGTTCTGCCTCTTTTCCTATGCTTTACATGCAATTCCAGTCTACCTCCTGAAATCAGATTCCTGCAATTCTGCCCCGATTTCTAGTCCTCTTGGCAGCCTTACTTCAATATATTTTTGGACGATAGCTGTCATTTATAACTCTGCAGGTTTTTGAATTACAGTGACCCTGAGCTCCTTTCTTCAACTCGCTTTCTTGTGAGCTGGCCGCAACACCGCAGCATTGCTTCAGGCCCTAGTGTGGTTCCGGCATGGCACGCTGAGACTTTGGTTAATTCCTCTTCCTGGTGGGAAATGAGAGTTAAATTTGCCCGTCCAGACACCTCCAGCTAGTCTCTCATTGGTTCTCCCTATTCCTGTTCATTTTCCGCAGAAATTGCAAACTGGGCCAAACAGGAGGTTAAAGGCACTGACTCTCCAAGTGGGGAGAGTGTTAGTAAAGCGTCTGGAATGTTGCACCCGAGTACCAGGGGACGAAACCTGAGACACATTTGAACACGTTTCCCGATCACACGGTGGATCATACTCTGGGTTCCACATGCATGTTTTAGCTGAAGGAAGAATCCCTTAAACCTGGAGAGTTGAGACCCATGGAATGGGTACCATGCAATATGACTTCAAAGGGTCTGCATTTGTTCACCGAACCTCACCAATCCTATCACTGCGGCATTTATGCCGCTGTACACATGCTTGATTCTCTTTCAGAGACATATAAATCCATAGGTTTTAAGATTCTTGCTAGTCAGGTTTAATCTTAGGCGTTTAATATGGGGTGTAGAGTCCACTTCGTTGAGCAAGGAGTAGCTCTTGTCTGTTACATATTTGGCTTAGGGAACGGTATCTGTGCTAATTTCAATCTCTGGTTTTATGCAGCACCCCAACTCACCTTTTCCCTTCAGCAAGCATAAGTTGGTTTTCTACATTTGAGACCCTGTTCTGTTTTGTAATTCAGTTCCAGTGTAGCCAAGTTTACATTCCGTGTAGTAGTGATATCTTATGATGTTTCTTTTTCTGTGTGACTTATTTCACTTAGAATCATCGTACCTGAATCCACTCATTATGCTGCTATGGGCCTGATGACATAGATTTCATTGCTGAGTGATATTGCATTGTAAGTAAGTACCACAACTTCTTTATCCATTTTTCCCTTTCTGTGATATTGAACTTGTACCGTAAATGAGGTTCTTGTAAACACAGCTGTCACAAACTTTGGGGTGGCTGTGTCTTTTTGATTTTAATTTCCCTAAGCTATAGGACCATAAGTGGAAGTGCCCTAGGCTCTGTTGCTTTGTTTTTTAGATGTTTCAGGAAACACCATACACTTCTGCATAGAGGCTGTTGGCAATTTCCATCCCGCCCATCAGCATAACAAGGCTCCCAGTTCTCCATGGCCTGTCCTGCCTTTCTGGATTTTACACTTTTTTCAGATGGCCCTTTTGACCGGGGGGCAGTGAGACTTCATTGTAGTGCAGATTTCCTTTGCAAGCTTGCTTGGTTGGCCAAAAAGGACGTATTCGTTTTCTCCTGAATATATTCAGGAAAAAACGCATACGCGCTTTTTGGCCAAGTGCATCATTGTGGACGTTCTGCCTCTTTTCCTATGCTTTACATGCAATTCCAGTCTACCTCCTGAAATCAGATTCCTGCAATTCTGCCCCGATTTCTAGTCCTCTTGGCAGCCTTACTTCAATATATTTTTGGACGATAGCTGTCATTTATAACTCTGCAGGTTTTTGAATTACAGTGACCCTGAGCTCCTTTCTTCAACTCGCTTTCTTGTGAGCTGGCCGCAACACCGCAGCATTGCTTCAGGCCCTAGTGTGGTTCCGGCATGGCACGCTGAGACTTTGGTTAATTCCTCTTCCTGGTGGGAAATGAGAGTTAAATTTGCCCGTCCAGACACCTCCAGCTAGTCTCTCATTGGTTCTCCCTATTCCTGTTCATTTTCCGCAGAAATTGCAAACTGGGCCAAACAGGAGGTTAAAGGCACTGACTCTCCAAGTGGGGAGAGTGTTAGTAAAGCGTCTGGAATGTTGCACCCGAGTACCAGGGGACGAAACCTGAGACACATTTGAACACGTTTCCCGATCACACGGTGGATCATACTCTGGGTTCCACATGCATGTTTTAGCTGAAGGAAGAATCCCTTAAACCTGGAGAGTTGAGACCCATGGAATGGGTACCATGCAATATGACTTCAAAGGGTCTGCATTTGCTCACCGAACCTCACCAATCCTAAGACTGCTGCGTTTATGCCGCTGTACACACGCTTGATTCTCTTTCGGAGACATATAAATCCATAGGTTTTAAGATTCTTACTAGTCAGGTATATTCTTAGGCATTTAATATGGGGCGTTGAGTCCACTTCGTTGAGCAAGGAGTAGCTCATGTCTATTACATATTTGGCTTATGGAACGGTATCTGTGCTAATTTCAATCTCTGGTTTTATGCAGCACCAAAACTCACCTTTCCCCTTAAGCAAGCATAAGTTGGTTTTCTACATTTGAGACCCTGTTCTGTTTTGTAATTCAGTTCCTGTGTAGCCAAGTTTACATTCCGTGTAGTAGTGATATCTTATGATGTTTCTTTTTCTGTGTGACATATTTCACTTAGAATCATCGTACCTGAATCCACTCATTATGCTGCTACGGGCCTGATGACATAGATTTCATTGCTGAGTGATATTGCATTGTACGTAAGTACCACAACTTCTTTATCCATTTTTCGCTTTCTGTGATATTGAACTTGTACCGTAAACGAGGTTCTTGTAAACAGAGCCGTCCCAAACTTTGGGGTGGCTGTGTCTTTTTGATTTTAATTTCCCTAAGCTATAGGACCATAAGTGGATGTGCCCTAGGCTCTGTTGCTTTGTTTTTTAGATGTTTCAGGAAACAGCATACACTTCTCCAGAGTGGCTGTTGGCAATTTACATCCCGCCCATCAGCATGACAAGGCTCCCAGTTCTCCATGGCCTGTCCTGCCTTTCTGGATTTTACACTTTTTTCAGAAGGCCCTTTTGACTGTGGGGCAGTGAGAATATATTCCTAAATATATATCCTGAATATATTTCCTGAATATATTCAGGAAAAAACGCATACGCCCTTTTTGGCCAAGTGCATCATTGTGGACGTTCTGCCTCTTTTCCTATGCTTTACATGCAATTCCAGTCTACCTCCTGAAATCGGTTTCCTGCAATTCTGCCCCGTTTTCGAGTCCTCTTGGCAGCCTTACTTCAATATATTTTTGGACGATAGCTGTCATTTATAACTCTGCAGGTTTGTGAATTACAGTGCCCCTGAGCTCCTTTCTTTAACTCGCTTTCTTGTGAGGTGGCCGCAACACCGCAGCATTGCTTCAGGCCCTAGTGTGGTTCGGCATGGCACGCAGAGCCTTTGGTTAATTCCTCTTCGTGGTGGGAAATGAGAGTTAAATTTGCCCGTCCAGACACCTCCAGCTAGTCTCTCATTGGTTCTCCCTATTCCTGTTCATTTTCCGCAGAAATTGCAAACTGGGCCAAACAGGAGGTTAAAGGCACTGACTCTTCAAGTGGGGAGAGTGTTAGTAAAGCGTCTGGAATGTTGCACCCGAGTACCAGGGGACGAAACCTGAGACACATTTGAACACGTTTCCCGATCACATGGTGGATCATACTCTGGGTTCCACATGCATGTTTTAGCTGAAGGAAGAATCCCTTAGACGTGGAGAGTTGAGACCCATGGAATGGGTACCATGCAATATGACTTCAATGGGTCTGCATTTGCTCACCGATCCTCACCAATCCTATCACCGCTGCGTTTATGCTTCTGTACACATGCTTCATTCTCTTTTGGAGACATATAAATCCAAGGTTTTAAGATTCTTACTAGTCAGGTATATTCTTAGGCGTTTAATATGGTGTGTGGAGTCCTCTTCGTTGAGCAAGGAGTAGCTCTTGTCTATTACATATTTGGCTTATGGAACGGTATCTGTGCTAATTTCAATCTCTGGTTTTATGCAGCACCCCAACTCACCTTTCCCCTTCAGCAAGCATAAGTTGGTTTTCTACATTTGAGACCCTGTTCTGTTTTGTAATTCTGTTCCTGTGTAGCCAAGTTTACATTCCGTGTAGTAGTGATATCTTATGATGTTTCTTTTCTGTGTGACTTATTTCACTTAGAATCATCGTACCTGAATCCACTCATTATGCTGCTATGGGCCTGATGACATAGATTTCATTGCTGAGTGATATTGCATTGTACGTAAGTACCACAACTTCTTTATCCATTTTTCGCTTTCTGTGATATTGAACTTGTACCGCAAACGAGGTCCTTGTAAACAGAGCCGTCCCAAACTTTGGGGTGGCTGTGTCTTTTTGATTTTAATTTCCCTAAGCTATAGGACCATAAGTGGAAGTGCCCCAGGCTCTGTTGCTTTGTTTTTTAGATGTTTCAGGAAACACCATACACTTCTCCAGAGTGGCTGTTGGCAATTTACATCCCGCCCATCAGCATGACAAGGCTCCCAGTTCTCAATGACCTGTCCTGCCTTTCTGGATTTTACACTTTTTTCAGAAGGCCCTTTTGACTGTGGGGCAGTGAGAATATATTCCTGAATATATTTCCTGAATATATTTCCTGAATATATTCAGGAAAAAACGCATACGCCCTTTTTGGCCAAGTGCATCATTGTGGACGTTCTGCCTCTTTTCCTATGCTTTACATGCAATTCCAGTCTACCTCCTGAAATCGGTTTCCTGCAATTCTGCCCCGCTTTCAAGTCCTCTTGGCAGCCTTACTTCAATATATTTTTGGACGATAGTTGTCATTTATAACTCTGCAGGTTTGTGAATTACAGTGCCCCTGAGCTCCTTTCTTCAACTCGCTTTCTTGTGAGCTGGCCGCAACACCGGAGCATTGCTTCAGGCCCTAGTGTGGTTCTGGCATGGCATGCTGAGCCTTTGGTTAATTCCTCTTCCTGGTGGGAAATGAGAGTTAAATTTGCCCGTCCAGACACCTCCAGCTAGTCTCTCATTGGTTCTCCCTATTCCTGTTCATTTTCCGCAGAAATTGCAAACTGGGCCAAACAGGAGGTTAAAGGCACTGACTCTCCAAGTGGGGAGAGTGTTAGTAAAGCGTCTGGAATGTTGCACCCGAGTACCAGGGGACGAAAACTGATACATTTGAACACATTTCCCGATCACACGGTGGATCATACTCTGGGTTCCACATGCATGTTTTAGCTGAAGGAAGAATCTGTTAAACCTGGAGAGTTGAGACCCATGGAATGGGTACCATGCAATATGACTTCAAAGGGTCTGCATTTGTTCACCGAACCTCACCAATCCTATCACTGCTGCGTTTATGCCGCTGTACACACGCTTGATTCTCTTTCGGAGACATAGAAATCCATAGGTTTTAAGATTCTTACTAGTCAGGTATATTCTTAGGGGTTTAATATGGGGTGTAGAGTCCAGTTCGTTGAGCAAGGAGTAGCTCTTCTCTATTATATATTTGGCTTATGGAACGGTATCTGTGCTAATTTCAATCTCTGGTTTTATGCAGCACCCCAAATCACCTTTCCCCTTAAGCAAGCATAAGTTGGTTTTCTACATTTGAGACCCTGTTCTGTTTTGTAATTCAGTTCCTGTGTAGCCAAGTTTAAATTCCATGTAGCAGTGATATCTTATGATGTTTCTTTTTCTGTGTGACTTATTTCACTTAGAATCATCGCACCTGAATCCACTCATTATGCTGCTATGGGCCTGATGACATAGATTTCATTGCTGAGTGACATTGCATTGTACGTAAGTACTACAACTTCTTTATCCATTTTTCACTTTCTGTGATATTGAACTTGTACCGTAAACGAGGTTCTTGTAAACAGAGCCGTCCCAAACTTTGGGGTGGCTGTGTCTTTTTGATTTTAATTTCCCTAAGCTATAGGACCATAAGCGGAAGTGCCCTAGGCTCTGTTGCTTTGTTTTTTAGATGTTTCAGGAAACACCATACACTTCTCCAGAGTGGCTGTTGGCAATTTACATCCCACCCATCAGCATAACAAGGCTCCCAGTTCTTCATGGCCTGTCCTGCCTTTCTGGATTTTACACATTTTTCTGATGGCCCTTTTGACAGGGGGGCAGTGAGACTTCATTGTAGTGCAGATTTCCTTTGCAAGCTTGCTTGGTTGGCCAAAAAGGGCGTATGCGTTTTTTCCTGAATATATTCAGTAAAAAACGAATACGCCCTTTTTGGCCAAGTGCATCATTGTGGACGTTCTGCCTCTTTTCCTATGCTTTACATGCAATTCTACTCTTCCTCCTGAAATCGGTTTCCTGCAATTCTGCCCTGCTTTCAAGTCCTCTTGGCAGCCTTACTTCAATATATTTTTGGACGATAGCTGTCATTTATAACTCTGCAGGTTTGTGAATTACAGTGCCCCTGATCTCCTTTCTTCAACTCGCTTTCTTGTGAGCTGGCCACAACACCGCAGGAATGCTTCAGGCCCTAGTGTGGTTTTGGCATGGCACGCTGAGCCTTTGGTTAATTCCTCTTACTGGTGGGAAATGAGAGTTGAATTTGCCCGTCCAGACACCTCCAGCTAGTCTCTCATTGGTTCTCCCTCTTCCTGTTTATTTTCCGCAGAAATTGCAAACTGGGCCAAACAGGATGTTAAAGGCCCTGACTCTCCAAGTGGGGAGAGTGTTAGTAAAGCTTCTGGAATGTTGCACCCGAGTACCAGGGGACGAAACCTGAGACACATTTGAACACGATTCCCCATCACATGGTGGAACATACTGTGGGTTCCACATGCATGTTTTAGCTGAAGGAAGAATCCCTTAGACGTGGAGAGTTGAGACCCATGGAATGGGTACCATGCAATATGACTTCAATGGGTCTGCATTTGCTCACTGATCCTCACCAATCCTATCACCGCTGCGTTTATGCTTCTGTACACACGCTTCATTGTCTTTTGGAGACATATAAATCCAAGGTTTTAAGATTCTTACTAGTCAGGTATATTCTTAGGCGTTTAATATGGCGTGTGGAGTCCTCTTCATTGAGCAAGGAGTAGCTCTTGTCTATTACATATTTGGCTTATGGAACGGTATCTGTGCTAATTTCAATCTCTGGTTTTATGCAGCACCCCAACTCACCTTTCCCCTTAAGCAAGCATAAGTTGGTTTTCTACATTTGAGACCCTGTTCTGTTTTGTAATTCTGTTCCTGTGTAGCCAAGTTTACATTCCGTGTAGTAGTGATATCTTATGATGTTTCTTTTCTGTGTGACTTATTTCACTTAGAATCATCGTACCTGAATCCACTCATTATGCTGCTATGGGCCTGATGACATAGATTTCATTGCTGAGTGATATTGCATTGTACGTAAGTACCACAACTTCTTTATCCATTTTTCGCTTTCTGTGATATTGAACTTGTACCGCAAACGAGGTCCTTGTAAACAGAGCCGTCCCAAACTTTGGGGTGGCTGTGTCTTTTTGATTTTAATTTCCCTAAGCTATAGGACCATAAGTGGAAGTGCCCCAGGCTCTGTTGCTTTGTTTTTTAGATGTTTCAGGAAACACCATACACTTCTCCAGAGTGGCTGTTGGCAATTTACATCCCGCCCATCAGCATGACAAGGCTCCCAGTTCTCCATGACCTGTCCTGCCTTTCTGGATTTTACACTTTTTTCAGAAGGCCCTTTTGACTGTGGGGCAGTGAGAATATATTCCTGAATATATTTCCTGAATATATTTCCTGAATATATTCAGGAAAAAACGCATACGCCCTTTTTGGCCAAGTGCATCATTCTGGACGTTCTGCCTCTTTACCTATGCTTTGCATGCAATTCCAGTCTACCTCCTGAAATCGGTTTCCTGCAATTCTGTCCCGTTTTCAAGTCCTCTTGGCAGCCTTACTTCAATATATTTTTGGACGATAGCTGTCATTTTTAACTCTGCAGGTTTGTGAACTACAGTGCCCCTGAGCTCCTTTCTTCAACTCGCTTTCTTGTGAGCTGGCCACAACACCGCAGCATTGCTTCAGGCCCTAGTGTGGTTCCGGCATGGCACGCTGAGCCTTTGGTTAATTCCTCTTCCTGGTGGGAAATGAGAGTTAAATTTGCCCATCCAGACACCTCCAGCTAGTCTCTCATTGGTTCTCCCTATTCCTGTTCATTTTCCGCAGAAATTGCAAACTGGGCCAAGCAGGAGGTTAAAGGCACTGACTCTCCAAGTGGGGAGAGTGTTAGTAAAGCGTCTGGAATGTTGCACCTGAGTACCAGGGGACGAAACCTGAGACACATTTGAACACGTTTCCCGATCACACGGTGGATCATACTCTGGGTTCCACATGCATGTTTTAGCTGAAGGAAGAATCCCTTAAACCTGGAGAGTTGAGACCCATGGAATGGGTACCATGCCATATGACTTCAAAGGGTCTGCATTTGCTCACCGAACCTCACCAATCCTATCACTGCTGCGTTTATGCCGCTGTACACACGCTTGATTCTCTTTCGGAGACATATAAATCCATAGGTTTTAAGATTCTTACTAGTCAGGTATAATCTTAGGCGTTTAATATGGGGTGTAGAGTCCACTTCGTTGAGCAAGGAGTAGCTCTTGTCTGTTACATATTTGGCTTATGGAACGGTATCTGTGCTAATTTCAATCTCTGGTTTTATGCAGCACCCCAAATCACCTTTCCCCTTAAGCAAGCATAAGTTGGTTTTCTACATTTGAGACCCTGTTCTGTTTTGTAATTCAGTTCCTGTGTAGCCAAGTTTACATTCCGTGTAGTAGTGATATCTTATGATGTTTCTTTTTCTGTGTGACTTATTTCACTTAGAATCATCGCACCTGAATCCACTCATTATGCTGCTATGGGCCTGATGACATAGATTTCATTGCTGAGTGACATTGCATTGTACGTAAGTACTACAACTTCTTTATCCATTTTTCACTTTCTGTGATATTGAACTTGTACCGTAAACGAGGTTCTTGTAAACAGAGCCGTCCCAAACTTTGGGGTGGCTGTGTCTTTTTGATTTTAATTTCCCTAAGCTATAGGACCATAAGCGGAAGTGCCCTAGGCTCTGTTGCTTTGTTTTTTAGATGTTTCAGGAAACACCATACACTTCTCCAGAGTGGCTGTTGGCAATTTACATCCCACCCATCAGCATAACAAGGCTCCCAGTTCTTCATGGCCTGTCCTGCCTTTCTGGATTTTACACATTTTTCTGATGGCCCTTTTGACAGGGGGGCAGTGAGACTTCATTGTAGTGCAGATTTCCTTTGCAAGCTTGCTTGGTTGGCCAAAAAGGGCGTATGCGTTTTTTCCTGAATATATTCAGTAAAAAACGAATACGCCCTTTTTGGCCAAGTGCATCATTGTGGACGTTCTGCCTCTTTTCCTATGCTTTACATGCAATTCTACTCTTCCTCCTGAAATCGGTTTCCTGCAATTCTGCCCTGCTTTCAAGTCCTCTTGGCAGCCTTACTTCAATATATTTTTGGACGATAGCTGTCATTTATAACTCTGCAGGTTTGTGAATTACAGTGTCCCTGATCTCCTTTCTTCAACTCGCTTTCTTGTGAGCTGGCCACAACACCGCAGGAATGCTTCAGGCCCTAGTGTGGTTCTGGCATGGCACGCAGAGCCTTTGGTTAATTCCTCTTCGTGGTGGGAAATGAGAGTTAAATTTGCCCGTCCAGACACCTCCAGCTAGTCTCTCATTGGTTCTCCCTATTCCTGTTCATTTTCCGCAGAAATTGCAAACTGGGCCAAACAGGAGGTTAAAGGCACTGACTCTTCAAGTGGGGAGAGTGTTAGTAAAGCGTCTGGAATGTTGCACCCGAGTACCAGGGGACGAAACCTGAGACACATTTGAACACGTTTCCCGATCACATGGTGGATCATACTCTGGGTTCCACATGCATGTTTTAGCTGAAGGAAGAATCCCTTAGACGTGGAGAGTTGAGACCCATGGAATGGGTACCATGCAATATGACTTCAATGGGTCTGCATTTGCTCACCGATCCTCACCAATCCTATCACCGCTGCGTTTATGCTTCTGTACACATGCTTCATTCTCTTTTGGAGACATATAAATCCAAGGTTTTAAGATTCTTACTAGTCAGGTATATTCTTAGGCGTTTAATATGGTGTGTGGAGTCCTCTTCGTTGAGCAAGGAGTAGCTCTTGTCTATTACATATTTGGCTTATGGAACGGTATCTGTGCTAATTTCAATCTCTGGTTTTATGCAGCACCCCAACTCACCTTTCCCCTTCAGCAAGCATAAGTTGGTTTTCTACATTTGAGACCCTGTTCTGTTTTGTAATTCTGTTCCTGTGTAGCCAAGTTTACATTCCGTGTAGTAGTGATATCTTATGATGTTTCTTTTCTGTGTGACTTATTTCACTTAGAATCATCGTACCTGAATCCACTCATTATGCTGCTATGGGCCTGATGACATAGATTTCATTGCTGAGTGATATTGCATTGTACGTAAGTACCACAACTTCTTTATCCATTTTTCGCTTTCTGTGATATTGAACTTGTACCGCAAACGAGGTCCTTGTAAACAGAGCCGTCCCAAACTTTGGGGTGGCTGTGTCTTTTTGATTTTAATTTCCCTAAGCTATAGGACCATAAGTGGAAGTGCCCCAGGCTCTGTTGCTTTGTTTTTTAGATGTTTCAGGAAACACCATACACTTCTCCAGAGTGGCTGTTGGCAATTTACATCCCGCCCATCAGCATGACAAGGCTCCCAGTTCTCAATGACCTGTCCTGCCTTTCTGGATTTTAAACTTTTTTCAGAAGGCCCTTTTGACTGTGGGGCAGTGAGAATATATTCCTGAATATATTTCCTGAATATATTTCCTGAATATATTCAGGAAAAAACGCATACGCCCTTTTTGGCCAAGTGCATCATTGTGGACGTTCTGCCTCTTTTCCTATGCTTTACATGCAATTCCAGTCTACCTCCTGAAATCGGTTTCCTGCAATTCTGCCCCGCTTTCAAGTCCTCTTGGCAGCCTTACTTCAATATATTTTTGGACGATAGTTGTCATTTATAACTCTGCAGGTTTGTGAATTACAGTGCCCCTGAGCTCCTTTCTTCAACTCGCTTTCTTGTGAGCTGGCCGCAACACCGGAGCATTGCTTCAGGCCCTAGTGTGGTTCTGGCATGGCATGCTGAGCCTTTGGTTAATTCCTCTTCCTGGTGGGAAATGAGAGTTAAATTTGCCCGTCCAGACACCTCCAGCTAGTCTCTCATTGGTTCTCCCTATTCCTGTTCATTTTCCGCAGAAATTGCAAACTGGGCCAAACAGGAGGTTAAAGGCACTGACTCTCCAAGTGGGGAGAGTGTTAGTAAAGCGTCTGGAATGTTGCACCCGAGTACCAGGGGACGAAAACTGATACATTTGAACACATTTCCCGATCACACGGTGGATCATACTCTGGGTTCCACATGCATGTTTTAGCTGAAGGAAGAATCCCTTAAACCTGGAGAGTTGAGACCCATGGAATGGGTACCATGCAATATGACTTCAAAGGGTCTGCATTTGTTCACCGAACCTCACCAATCCTATCACTGCTGCGTTTATGCCGCTGTACACACGCTTGATTCTCTTTCGGAGACATAGAAATCCATAGGTTTTAAGATTCTTACTAGTCAGGTATATTCTTAGGGGTTTAATATGGGGTGTAGAGTCCAGTTCGTTGAGCAAGGAGTAGCTCTTCTCTATTATATATTTGGCTTATGGAACGGTATCTGTGCTAATTTCAATCTCTGGTTTTATGCAGCACCCCAAATCACCTTTCCCCTTAAGCAAGCATAAGTTGGTTTTCTACATTTGAGACCCTGTTCTGTTTTGTAATTCAGTTCCTGTGTAGCCAAGTTTAAATTCCATGTAGCAGTGATATCTTATGATGTTTCTTTTTCTGTGTGACTTATTTCACTTAGAATCATCGCACCTGAATCCACTCATTATGCTGCTATGGGCCTGATGACATAGATTTCATTGCTGAGTGACATTGCATTGTACGTAAGTACTACAACTTCTTTATCCATTTTTCACTTTCTGTGATATTGAACTTGTACCGTAAACGAGGTTCTTGTAAACAGAGCCGTCCCAAACTTTGGGGTGGCTGTGTCTTTTTGATTTTAATTTCCCTAAGCTATAGGACCATAAGCGGAAGTGCCCTAGGCTCTGTTGCTTTGTTTTTTAGATGTTTCAGGAAACACCATACACTTCTCCAGAGTGGCTGTTGGCAATTTACATCCCACCCATCAGCATAACAAGGCTCCCAGTTCTTCATGGCCTGTCCTGCCTTTCTGGATTTTACACATTTTTCTGATGGCCCTTTTGACAGGGGGGCAGTGAGACTTCATTGTAGTGCAGATTTCCTTTGCAAGCTTGCTTGGTTGGCCAAAAAGGGCGTATGCGTTTTTTCCTGAATATATTCAGTAAAAAACGAATACGCCCTTTTTGGCCAAGTGCATCATTGTGGACGTTCTGCCTCTTTTCCTATGCTTTACATGCAATTCTACTCTTCCTCCTGAAATCGGTTTCCTGCAATTCTGCCCTGCTTTCAAGTCCTCTTGGCAGCCTTACTTCAATATATTTTTGGACGATAGCTGTCATTTATAACTCTGCAGGTTTGTGAATTACAGTGCCCCTGATCTCCTTTCTTCAACTCGCTTTCTTGTGAGCTGGCCACAACACCGCAGGAATGCTTCAGGCCCTAGTGTGGTTTTGGCATGGCACGCTGAGCCTTTGGTTAATTCCTCTTACTGGTGGGAAATGAGAGTTGAATTTGCCCGTCCAGACACCTCCAGCTAGTCTCTCATTGGTTCTCCCTCTTCCTGTTTATTTTCCGCAGAAATTGCAAACTGGGCCAAACAGGATGTTAAAGGCCCTGACTCTCCAAGTGGGGAGAGTGTTAGTAAAGCTTCTGGAATGTTGCACCCGAGTACCAGGGGACGAAACCTGAGACACATTTGAACACGATTCCCCATCACATGGTGGAACATACTGTGGGTTCCACATGCATGTTTTAGCTGAAGGAAGAATCCCTTAGACGTGGAGAGTTGAGACCCATGGAATGGGTACCATGCAATATGACTTCAATGGGTCTGCATTTGCTCACCGATCCTCACCAATCCTATCACCGCTGCGTTTATGCTTCTGTACACACGCTTCATTGTCTTTTGGAGACATATAAATCCAAGGTTTTAAGATTCTTACTAGTCAGGTATATTCTTAGGCGTTTAATATGGCGTGTGGAGTCCTCTTCGTTGAGCAAGGAGTAGCTCTTGTCTATTACATATTTGGCTTATGGAACGGTATCTGTGCTAATTTCAATCTCTGGTTTTATGCAGCACCCCAACTCACCTTTCCCCTTAAGCAAGCATAAGTTGGTTTTCTACATTTGAGACCCTGTTCTGTTTTGTAATTCTGTTCCTGTGTAGCCAAGTTTACATTCCGTGTAGTAGTGATATCTTATGATGTTTCTTTTCTGTGTGACTTATTTCACTTAGAATCATCGTACCTGAATCCACTCATTATGCTGCTATGGGCCTGATGACATAGATTTCATTGCTGAGTGATATTGCATTGTACGTAAGTACCACAACTTCTTTATCCATTTTTCGCTTTCTGTGATATTGAACTTGTACCGCAAACGAGGTCCTTGTAAACAGAGCCGTCCCAAACTTTGGGGTGGCTGTGTCTTTTTGATTTTAATTTCCCTAAGCTATAGGACCATAAGTGGAAGTGCCCCAGGCTCTGTTGCTTTGTTTTTTAGATGTTTCAGGAAACACCATACACTTCTCCAGAGTGGCTGTTGGCAATTTACATCCCGCCCATCAGCATGACAAGGCTCCCAGTTCTCCATGACCTGTCCTGCCTTTCTGGATTTTACACTTTTTTCAGAAGGCCCTTTTGACTGTGGGGCAGTGAGAATATATTCCTGAATATATTTCCTGAATATATTTCCTGAATATATTCAGGAAAAAACGCATACGCCCTTTTTGGCCAAGTGCATCATTCTGGACGTTCTGCCTCTTTACCTATGCTTTGCATGCAATTCCAGTCTACCTCCTGAAATCGGTTTCCTGCAATTCTGTCCCGTTTTCAAGTCCTCTTGGCAGCCTTACTTCAATATATTTTTGGACGATAGCTGTCATTTTTAACTCTGCAGGTTTGTGAACTACAGTGCCCCTGAGCTCCTTTCTTCAACTCGCTTTCTTGTGAGCTGGCCGCAACACCGCAGCATTGCTTCAGGCCCTAGTGTGGTTCCGGCATGGCACGCTGAGCCTTTGGTTAATTCCTCTTCCTGGTGGGAAATGAGAGTTAAATTTGCCCATCCAGACACCTCCAGCTAGTCTCTCATTGGTTCTCCCTATTCCTGTTCATTTTCCGCAGAAATTGCAAACTGGGCCAAGCAGGAGGTTAAAGGCACTGACTCTCCAAGTGGGGAGAGTGTTAGTAAAGCGTCTGGAATGTTGCACCTGAGTACCAGGGGACGAAACCTGAGACACATTTGAACACGTTTCCCGATCACACGGTGGATCATACTCTGGGTTCCACATGCATGTTTTAGCTGAAGGAAGAATCCCTTAAACCTGGAGAGTTGAGACCCATGGAATGGGTACCATGCCATATGACTTCAAAGGGTCTGCATTTGCTCACCGAACCTCACCAATCCTATCACTGCTGCGTTTATGCCGCTGTACACACGCTTGATTCTCTTTCGGAGACATATAAATCCATAGGTTTTAAGATTCTTACTAGTCAGGTATAATCTTAGGCGTTTAATATGGGGTGTAGAGTCCACTTCGTTGAGCAAGGAGTAGCTCTTGTCTGTTACATATTTGGCTTATGGAACGGTATCTGTGCTAATTTCAATCTCTGGTTTTATGCAGCACCCCAAATCACCTTTCCCCTTAAGCAAGCATAAGTTGGTTTTCTACATTTGAGACCCTGTTCTGTTTTGTAATTCAGTTCCTGTGTAGCCAAGTTTACATTCCGTGTAGTAGTGATATCTTATGATGTTTCTTTTTCTGTGTGACTTATTTCACTTAGAATCATCGCACCTGAATCCACTCATTATGCTGCTATGGGCCTGATGACATAGATTTCATTGCTGAGTGACATTGCATTGTACGTAAGTACTACAACTTCTTTATCCATTTTTCACTTTCTGTGATATTGAACTTGTACCGTAAACGAGGTTCTTGTAAACAGAGCCGTCCCAAACTTTGGGGTGGCTGTGTCTTTTTGATTTTAATTTCCCTAAGCTATAGGACCATAAGCGGAAGTGCGCTAGGCTCTGTTGCTTTGTTTTTTAGATGTTTCAGGAAACACCATACACTTCTCCAGAGTGGCTGTTGGCAATTTACATCCCACCCATCAGCATAACAAGGCTCCCAGTTCTTCATGGCCTGTCCTGCCTTTCTGGATTTTACACATTTTTCTGATGGCCCTTTTGACAGGGGGGCAGTGAGACTTCATTGTAGTGCAGATTTCCTTTGCAAGCTTGCTTGGTTGGCCAAAAAGGGCGTATGCGTTTTTTCCTGAATATATTCAGTAAAAAACGAATACGCCCTTTTTGGCCAAGTGCATCATTGTGGACGTTCTGCCTCTTTTCCTATGCTTTACATGCAATTCTACTCTTCCTCCTGAAATCGGTTTCCTGCAATTCTGCCCTGCTTTCAAGTCCTCTTGGCAGCCTTACTTCAATATATTTTTGGACGATAGCTGTCATTTATAACTCTGCAGGTTTGTGAATTACAGTGCCCCTGATCTCCTTTCTTCAACTCGCTTTCTTGTGAGCTGGCCACAACACCGCAGGAATGCTTCAGGCCCTAGTGTGGTTCTGGCATGGCACGCTGAGCCTTTGGTTAATTCCTCTTACTGGTGGGAAATGAGAGTTGAATTTGCCCGTCCAGACACCTCCAGCTAGTCTCTCATTGGTTCTCCCTCTTCCTGTTCATTTTCCGCAGAAATTGCAAACTGGGCCAAACAGGATGTTAAAGGCCCTGACTCTCCAAGTGGGGAGAGTGTTAGTAAAGCTTCTGGAATGTTGCACCCGAGTACCAGGGGACGAAACCTGAGACACATTTGAACACGATTCCCCATCACATGGTGGAACATACTGTGGGTTCCACATGCATGTTTTAGCTGAAGGAAGAATCCCTTAGACGTGGAGAGTTGAGACCCATGGAATGGGTACCATGCAATATGACTTCAATGGGTCTGCATTTGCTCACCGATCCTCACCAATCCTATCACCGCTGCGTTTATGCTTCTGTACACACGCTTCATTGTCTTTTGGAGACATATAAATCCAAGGTTTTAAGATTCTTACTAGTCAGGTATATTCTTAGGCGTTTAATATGGCGTGTGGAGTCCTCTTCGTTGAGCAAGGAGTAGCTCTTGTCTATTACATATTTGGCTTATGGAACGGTATCTGTGCTAATTTCAATCTCTGGTTTTATGCAGCACCCCAACTCACCTTTCCCCTTAAGCAAGCATAAGTTGGTTTTCTACATTTGAGACCCTGTTCTGTTTTGTAATTCTGTTCCTGTGTAGCCAAGTTTACATTCCGTGTAGTAGTGATATCTTATGATGTTTCTTTTCTGTGTGACTTATTTCACTTAGAATCATCGTACCTGAATCCACTCATTATGCTGCTATGGGCCTGATGACATAGATTTCATTGCTGAGTGATATTGCATTGTACGTAAGTACCACAACTTCTTTATCCATTTTTCGCTTTCTGTGATATTGAACTTGTACCGCAAACGAGGTCCTTGTAAACAGAGCCGTCCCAAACTTTGGGGTGGCTGTGTCTTTTTGATTTTAATTTCCCTAAGCTATAGGACCATAAGTGGAAGTGCCCCAGGCTCTGTTGCTTTGTTTTTTAGATGTTTCAGGAAACACCATACACTTCTCCAGAGTGGCTGTTGGCAATTTACATCCCGCCCATCAGCATGACAAGGCTCCCAGTTCTCCATGACCTGTCCTGCCTTTCTGGATTTTACACTTTTTTCAGAAGGCCCTTTTGACTGTGGGGCAGTGAGAATATATTCCTGAATATATTTCCTGAATATATTTCCTGAATATATTCAGGAAAAAACGCATACGCCCTTTTTGGCCAAGTGCATCATTCTGGACGTTCTGCCTCTTTACCTATGCTTTGCATGCAATTCCAGTCTACCTCCTGAAATCGGTTTCCTGCAATTCTGTCCCGTTTTCAAGTCCTCTTGGCAGCCTTACTTCAATATATTTTTGGACGATAGCTGTCATTTTTAACTCTGCAGGTTTGTGAACTACAGTGCCCCTGAGCTCCTTTCTTCAACTCGCTTTCTTGTGAGCTGGCCGCAACACCGCAGCATTGCTTCAGGCCCTAGTGTGGTTCCGGCATGGCACGCTGAGCCTTTGGTTAATTCCTCTTCCTGGTGGGAAATGAGAGTTAAATTTGCCCATCCAGACACCTCCAGCTAGTCTCTCATTGGTTCTCCCTATTCCTGTTCATTTTCCGCAGAAATTGCAAACTGGGCCAAGCAGGAGGTTAAAGGCACTGACTCTCCAAGTGGGGAGAGTGTTAGTAAAGCGTCTGGAATGTTGCACCTGAGTACCAGGGGACGAAACCTGAGACACATTTGAACACGTTTCCCGATCACACGGTGGATCATACTCTGTGTTCCACATGCATGTTTTAGCTGAAGGAAGAATCCCTTAAACCTGGAGAGTTGAGACCCATGGAATGGGTACCATGCCATATGACTTCAAAGGGTCTGCATTTGCTCACCGAACCTCACCAATCCTATCACTGCTGCGTTTATGCCGCTGTACACACGCTTGATTCTCTTTCGGAGACATATAAATCCATAGGTTTTAAGATTCTTACTAGTCAGGTATAATCTTAGGCGTTTAATATGGGGTGTAGAGTCCACTTCGTTGAGCAAGGAGTAGCTCTTGTCTGTTACATATTTGGCTTATGGAACGGTATCTGTGCTAATTTCAATCTCTGGTTTTATGCAGCACCCCAAATCACCTTTCCCCTTAAGCAAGCATAAGTTGGTTTTCTACATTTGAGACCCTGTTCTGTTTTGTAATTCAGTTCCTGTGTAGCCAAGTTTACATTCCGTGTAGTAGTGATATCTTATGATGTTTCTTTTTCTGTGTGACTTATTTCACTTAGAATCATCGCACCTGAATCCACTCATTATGCTGCTATGGGCCTGATGACATAGATTTCATTGCTGAGTGACATTGCATTGTACGTAAGTA
Organism: Pseudorca crassidens; assembly: GCF_039906515.1. Lineage (NCBI taxonomy): Eukaryota > Metazoa > Chordata > Mammalia > Artiodactyla > Delphinidae > Pseudorca > Pseudorca crassidens. Next base: position 196,563 of record NW_027135938.1, read on the forward strand.
CTACAACTTCTTTATCCATTTCTCACTTTCTGTGATATTGAACTTGTACCGTAAACGAGGTTCTTGTAAACAGAGCCGTCCCAAACTTTGGGGTGGCTGTGTCTTTTTGATTTTAATTTCCCTAAGCTATAGGACCATAAGCGGAAGTGCCCTAGGCTCTGTTGCTTTGTTTTTTAGATGTTTCAGGAAACACCATACACTTCTCCAGAGTGGCTGTTGGCAATTTACATCCCACCCATCAGCATAACAAGGCTCCCAGTTCTTCATGGCCTGTCCTGCCTTTCTGGATTTTACACATTTTTCTGATGGCCCTTTTGACAGGGGGGCAGTGAGACTTCATTGTAGTGCAGATTTCCTTTGCAAGCTTGCTTGGTTGGCCAAAAAGGGCGTATGCGTTTTTTCCTGAATATATTCAGTAAAAAACGAATACGCCCTTTTTGGCCAAGTGCATCATTGTGGACGTTCTGCCTCTTTTCCTATGCTTTACATGCAATTCTACTCTTCCTCCTGAAATCGGTTTCCTGCAATTCTGCCCTGCTTTCAAGTCCTCTTGGCAGCCTTACTTCAATATATTTTTGGACGATAGCTGTCATTTATAACTCTGCAGGTTTGTGAATTACAGTGTCCCTGATCTCCTTTCTTCAACTCGCTTTCTTGTGAGCTGGCCACAACACCGCAGGAATGCTTCAGGCCCTAGTGTGGTTCTGGCATGGCACGCTGAGCCTTTGGTTAATTCCTCTTACTGGTGGGAAATGAGAGTTGAATTTGCCCGTCCAGACACCTCCAGCTAGTCTCTCATTGGTTCTCCCTCTTCCTGTTCATTTTCCGCAGAAATTGCAAACTGGGCCAAACAGGATGTTAAAGGCCCTGACTCTCCAAGTGGGGAGAGTGTTAGTAAAGCTTCTGGAATGTTGCACCCGAGTACCAGGGGACGAAACCTGAGACACATTTGAACACGATTCCCCATCACATGGTGGAACATACTGTGGGTTCCACATGCATGTTTTAGCTGAAGGAAGAATCCCTTAGACGTGGAGAGTTGAGACCCATGGAATGGGTACCATGCAATATGACTTCAATGGGTCTGCATTTGCTCACCGATCCTCACCAATCCTATCACCGCTGCGTTTATGCTTCTGTACACACGCTTCATTGTCTTTTGGAGACATATAAATCCAAGGTTTTAAGATTCTTACTAGTCAGGTATATTCTTAGGCGTTTAATATGGCGTGTGGAGTCCTCTTCGTTGAGCAAGGAGTAGCTCTTGTCTATTACATATTTGGCTTATGGAACGGTATCTGTGCTAATTTCAATCTCTGGTTTTATGCAGCACCCCAACTCACCTTTCCCCTTAAGCAAGCATAAGTTGGTTTTCTACATTTGAGACCCTGTTCTGTTTTGTAATTCTGTTCCTGTGTAGCCAAGTTTACATTCCGTGTAGTAGTGATATCTTATGATGTTTCTTTTCTGTGTGACTTATTTCACTTAGAATCATCGTACCTGAATCCACTCATTATGCTGCTATGGGCCTGATGACATAGATTTCATTGCTGAGTGATATTGCATTGTACGTAAGTACCACAACTTCTTTATCCATTTTTCGCTTTCTGTGATATTGAACTTGTACCGCAAACGAGGTCCTTGTAAACAGAGCCGTCCCAAACTTTGGGGTGGCTGTGTCTTTTTGATTTTAATTTCCCTAAGCTATAGGACCATAAGTGGAAGTGCCCCAGGCTCTGTTGCTTTGTTTTTTAGATGTTTCAGGAAACACCATACACTTCTCCAGAGTGGCTGTTGGCAATTTACATCCCGCCCATCAGCATGACAAGGCTCCCAGTTCTCCATGACCTGTCCTGCCTTTCTGGATTTTACACTTTTTTCAGAAGGCCCTTTTGACTGTGGGGCAGTGAGAATATATTCCTGAATATATTTCCTGAATATATTTCCTGAATATATTCAGGAAAAAACGCATACGCCCTTTTTGGCCAAGTGCATCATTCTGGACGTTCTGCCTCTTTACCTATGCTTTGCATGCAATTCCAGTCTACCTCCTGAAATCGGTTTCCTGCAATTCTGTCCCGTTTTCAAGTCCTCTTGGCAGCCTTACTTCAATATATTTTTGGACGATAGCTGTCATTTTTAACTCTGCAGGTTTGTGAACTACAGTGCCCCTGAGCTCCTTTCTTCAACTCGCTTTCTTGTGAGCTGGCCGCAACACCGCAGCATTGCTTCAGGCCCTAGTGTGGTTCCGGCATGGCACGCTGAGCCTTTGGTTAATTCCTCTTCCTGGTGGGAAATGAGAGTTAAATTTGCCCATCCAGACACCTCCAGCTAGTCTCTCATTGGTTCTCCCTATTCCTGTTCATTTTCCGCAGAAATTGCAAACTGGGCCAAGCAGGAGGTTAAAGGCACTGACTCTCCAAGTGGGGAGAGTGTTAGTAAAGCGTCTGGAATGTTGCACCTGAGTACCAGGGGACGAAACCTGAGACACATTTGAACACGTTTCCCGATCACACGGTGGATCATACTCTGGGTTCCACATGCATGTTTTAGCTGAAGGAAGAATCCCTTAAACCTGGAGAGTTGAGACCCATGGAATGGGTACCATGCCATATGACTTCAAAGGGTCTGCATTTGCTCACCGAACCTCACCAATCCTATCACTGCTGCGTTTATGCCGCTGTACACACGCTTGATTCTCTTTCGGAGACATATAAATCCATAGGTTTTAAGATTCTTACTAGTCAGGTATAATCTTAGGCGTTTAATATGGGGTGTAGAGTCCACTTCGTTGAGCAAGGAGTAGCTCTTGTCTGTTACATATTTGGCTTATGGAACGGTATCTGTGCTAATTTCAATCTCTGGTTTTATGCAGCACCCCAAATCACCTTTCCCCTTAAGCAAGCATAAGTTGGTTTTCTACATTTGAGACCCTGTTCTGTTTTGTAATTCAGTTCCTGTGTAGCCAAGTTTACATTCCGTGTAGTAGTGATATCTTATGATGTTTCTTTTTCTGTGTGACTTATTTCACTTAGAATCATCGCACCTGAATCCACTCATTATGCTGCTATGGGCCTGATGACATAGATTTCATTGCTGAGTGACATTGCATTGTACGTAAGTACTACAACTTCTTTATCCATTTCTCACTTTCTGTGATATTGAACTTGTACCGTAAACGAGGTTCTTGTAAACAGAGCCGTCCCAAACTTTGGGGTGGCTGTGTCTTTTTGATTTTAATTTCCCTAAGCTATAGGACCATAAGCGGAAGTGCCCTAGGCTCTGTTGCTTTGTTTTTTAGATGTTTCAGGAAACACCATACACTTCTCCAGAGTGGCTGTTGGCAATTTACATCCCACCCATCAGCATAACAAGGCTCCCAGTTCTTCATGGCCTGTCCTGCCTTTCTGGATTTTACATATTTTTCTGATGGCCCTTTTGACAGGGGGGCAGTGAGACTTCATTGTAGTGCAGATTTCCTTTGCAAGCTTGCTTGGTTGGCCAAAAAGGGCGTATGCGTTTTTTCCTGAATATATTCAGTAAAAAACGAATACGCCCTTTTTGGCCAAGTGCATCATTGTGGACGTTCTGCCTCTTTTCCTATGCTTTACATGCAATTCTACTCTTCCTCCTGAAATCGGTTTCCTGCAATTCTGCCCTGCTTTCAAGTCCTCTTGGCAGCCTTACTTCAATATATTTTTGGACGATAGCTGTCATTTATAACTCTGCAGGTTTGTGAATTACAGTGCCCCTGATCTCCTTTCTTCAACTCGCTTTCTTGTGAGCTGGCCACAACACCGCAGGAATGCTTCAGGCCCTAGTGTGGTTCTGGCATGGCACGCTGAGCCTTTGGTTAATTCCTCTTACTGGTGGGAAATGAGAGTTGAATTTGCCCGTCCAGACACCTCCAGCTAGTCTCTCATTGGTTCTCCCTCTTCCTGTTCATTTTCCGCAGAAATTGCAAACTGGGCCAAACAGGATGTTAAAGGCCCTGACTCTCCAAGTGGGGAGAGTGTTAGTAAAGCTTCTGGAATGTTGCACCCGAGTACCAGGGGACGAAACCTGAGACACATTTGAACACGATTCCCCATCACATGGTGGAACATACTGTGGGTTCCACATGCATGTTTTAGCTGAAGGAAGAATCCCTTAGACGTGGAGAGTTGAGACCCATGGAATGGGTACCATGCAATATGACTTCAATGGGTCTGCATTTGCTCACCGATCCTCACCAATCCTATCACCGCTGCGTTTATGCTTCTGTACACACGCTTCATTGTCTTTTGGAGACATATAAATCCAAGGTTTTAAGATTCTTACTAGTCAGGTATATTCTTAGGCGTTTAATATGGCGTGTGGAGTCCTCTTCGTTGAGCAAGGAGTAGCTCTTGTCTATTACATATTTGGCTTATGGAACGGTATCTGTGCTAATTTCAATCTCTGGTTTTATGCAGCACCCCAACTCACCTTTCCCCTTAAGCAAGCATAAGTTGGTTTTCTACATTTGAGACCCTGTTCTGTTTTGTAATTCTGTTCCTGTGTAGCCAAGTTTACATTCCGTGTAGTAGTGATATCTTATGATGTTTCTTTTCTGTGTGACTTATTTCACTTAGAATCATCGTACCTGAATCCACTCATTATGCTGCTATGGGCCTGATGACATAGATTTCATTGCTGAGTGATATTGCATTGTATGTAAGTACCACAACTTCTTTATCCATTTTTCGCTTTCTGTGATATTGAACTTGTACCGCAAACGAGGTCCTTGTAAACAGAGCCGTCCCAAACTTTGGGGTGGCTGTGTCTTTTTGATTTTAATTTCCCTAAGCTATAGGACCATAAGTGGAAGTGCCCCAGGCTCTGTTGCTTTGTTTTTTAGATGTTTCAGGAAACACCATACACTTCTCCAGAGTGGCTGTTGGCAATTTACATCCCGCCCATCAGCATGACAAGGCTCCCAGTTCTCCATGACCTGTCCTGCCTTTCTGGATTTTACACTTTTTTCAGATGGCCCTTTTGACCGGGGGGCAGTGAGACTTCATTGTAGTGCAGATTTCCTTTGCAAGCTTGCTTGGTTGGCCAAAAAGTGCGTATGCGTTTTTTCCTGAATATATTCAGGAAAAAACGCATACGCCCTTTTTGGCCAAGTGCATCATTGTGGACGTTCTGCCTCTTTTCCTATGCTTTACATGCAATTCCAGTCTACCTCCTGAAATCGGTTTCCTGCAATTCTGCCCCGCTTTCAAGTCTTCTTGGCAGCCTTACTTCAATATATTTTTGGACGATAGCTGTCATTTATAACTCTGCAGGTTTGTGAATTACAGTGCCCCTGAGCTCCTTTCTTCAACTCGCTTTCTTGTGAGCTGGCCGCAACACCGCAGGATTGCTTCAGGCCGTAGTGTGGTTCCGGCATGGCACGCTGAGCCTTTGGTTAATTCCTCTTCCTGGTGGGAAATGAGAGTTAAATTTGCCCGTCCAGACACCTCCAGCTAGTCTCTCATTGGTTCTCCCTATTCCTGTTCATTTTCCGCAGAAATTGCAAACTGGGCCAAACAGGAGGTTAAAGGCACTGACTCTCCAAGTGGGGAGAGTGTTAGGAAAGCGTCTGGAATGTTGCACCCGAGTACCAGGGGATGAAACCTGAGACACATTTGAGCACGTTTCCTGATCACACGGTGGATCATACTCTGGGTTCCACATGCATGTTTTAGCTGAAGGAAGAATCCCTTAAACCTGGAGAGTTGAGACCCATGGAATGGGTACCATGCAATATGACTTCAAAGGGTCTGCATTTGCTCACCGAACCTCACCAATCCTAGCACTGCTGCATTTATGCTGCTGTACACACTCTTGATTCTCTTTTGGAGACATATAAATCCATAGGTTTTAAGATTCTTACTAGTCAGGTATATTCTTAGACGTTTTATATGGGGTGTTGAGTCCTCTTCATTGAGCAAGGAGTAGCTCTTGTCTATTACATATTTGGCTTATGGAATGGTATCTGTGCTAAATTCAATCTCTGGATTTATGCAGCACCCCAACTCACCTTTCCCCTTAAGCAAGCATAAGTTTTTTTCTACATTTGAGACCCTGTTCCGTTTTGTAATTCAGTTCCTGTGTAGCCAAGTTTACATTACGTGCAGTAGTGATAACTTATGATGTTTCCTTTTCTGTGTGACTTATTTCACTTAGAATCATCGTACCTGAATCTACTCATTATGATGCCATGGGCCTGATGACATAGATTTCATTGCTGAGTGATATTGCATTGTATGTAAGTACCACAACTTCTTTATTCATTTTTCACTTTCTGTGATATTGAACTTGTACCGTAAACGAGGTTCTTGTAAACAGAGCCGTCCCAAACTTTGGGGTGGCTGTGTCTTTTTGATTTTAATTTCCCTAAGCTATAGGACCATAAGTGGAAGTGCCCTAGGCTCTGTTTCTTTGTTTTTTAGATGTTTCAGGAAACACCATACACTTCTCCAGAGTGGCTGTTGGCAATTTACATCCCACCCATCAGCATAACAAGGCTCCCAGTTCTCCATGGCCTGTCCTGCCTTTCTGGATTTTATACTTTTTTCAGATGGCCCTTTTGACCGGGGGGCAGTGAGACTTCATTGTAGTGCAGATTTCCTTTGCAAGCTTGCTTGGTTGGCCAAAAAGGGCGTATACGTTTTTTCCTGAACATATTCAGGAAAAAACGCATACGCCCTTTTTGGCCAAGTGCATCATTGTGGACGTTCTGCCTCTTTTCCTATGCTTTACATGCAATTCCAGTCTACCTCCTGAAATCGGTTTCCTGCAATTCTGCCCCGCTTTCGAGTCCTCTTGGCAGCCTTACTTCAATATATTTTTGGACGATAGCTGTCATTTATAACTCTGCAGGTTTGTGAATTACAGTGCCCCTGAGCTCCTTTCTTCAACTCGCTTTCTTGTGAGCTGGCCGCAACACCGCACCATTGCTTCAGGCCCTAGTGTTGTACCGGCATGGCACGCTGAGCCTTTGGTTAATTCCTCTTCCTGGTGGGAAATGAGAGTTAAATTTGCCCGTCCAGACACCTCCAGCTAGTCTCTCATTGGTTCTCCCTATTCCTGTTCATTTTCCGCAGAAATTGCAAACTGGGCCAAACAGGAGGTTAAAGGCACTGACTCTCCAAGTGGGGAGAGTGTTAGGAAAGCGTCTGGAATGTTGCACCCGAGGACCAGGGGAGGAAAACTGAGACACATTTGAACACGTTTCCCGATCACACGGTGGATCATACTCTGGGTTCCACATGCATGTTTTAGCTGAAGGAAGAATCCCTTAAACCTGGAGAGTTGAGACCCATGGAATGGGTACCATGCAATATGACTTCAAAGGGTCTGCATTTGTTCACCGAACCTCACCAATCCTATCACTGCTGCGTTTACGCCGCTGTACACACGCTTGATTCTCTTTCAGGGACATATAATACCATAGGTTTTAAGATTCTTACTAGTCAGGTATATTCTTAGGCGTTTAATATGGGGTGTAGAGTCCACTTCGTTGAGCAAGGAGTAGCTCTTGTCTATTACATATTTGGCTTATGGAACGGTATCTGTGCTAATTTCAATCTCTGGTTTTATGCAGCACCCCAACTCACCTTTCCCCTTAAGCAAGCATAAGTTGGTTATCTACATTTGAGACCCTGTTCTGTTTTGTAATTTAGTTCCTGTGTAGGCAAGTTTACATTCCGTGTAGTAGTGATATCTTATGATGTTTCTTTTTCTGTGTGACTTATTTCACTTAGAATCATCGCACCTGAATCCACTCATTATGCTGCTATGGGCCTGATGACATAGATTTCATTGCTGAGTGACATTGCATTGTACGTAAGTACTACAACTTCTTTATCCATTTTTCACTTTCTGTGATATTGAACTTGTACCGTAAACGAGGTTCTTGTAAACAGAGCCATCCCAAACTTTGGGGTGGCTGTGTCTTTTTGATTTTAATTTCCCTAAGCTATAGGACCATAAGCGGAAGTGCCCTAGGCTCTGTTGCTTTGTTTTTTAGATGTTTCAGGAAACACCATACACTTCTCCAGAGTGGCTGTTGGCAATTTACATCCCGCCCATCAGCATAACAAGGCTCCCAGTTCTCCATGGCCTGTCCTGCCTTTCTGGATTTTACACTTTTCTCAGATGGCCCTTTTGACCGGGGGCCAGTGAGACTTCATTGTAGTGCAGATTTCATTTGCAAGCTTGCTTGGTTGGCCAAAAAGGGCGTATGCGTGTTTTCCTGAATATATTCAGGAAAAAACGCATACGCACTTTTTGGCCACGTGCATCATTGTGGACGTTCTGCCTCTTTTCCTATGCTTTACATACAATTCCAGTCTACCTCCTGAAATCGGTTTCCTGCAATTCTGCCTCGCTTTCAAGTCCTCTTGGCAGCCTTACTTGAATATATTTTTGGACGATAATTGTCATTTATAACTCTGCAGGTTTGTGAATTACAGTGCCCCTGAGCTCCTTTCTTCAACTCGCTTTCTTGTGAGCTGGCCGCAACACCGCAGCATTGCTTCAGGCCCTAGTGTGGTTCCGGCATGGCACGCTGAGCCTTTGGTTAATTCCTCTTCCTGGTGGGAAATGAGAGTTAAATTTGCCCGTCCAGACACCTCCAGATAGTCTCTCATTGGTTCTCCCTATTCCTGTTCATTTTCCGCAGAAATTGCAAACTGGGCCAAACAGGAGCTTAAAGGCACTGACTCTCCAAGTGGGGAGAGTGTTAGTAAAGCGTCTGGAATGTTGCACCCGAGTACCAGGGGACGAAAACTGATACATTTGAACACATTTCCTGATCACATGGTGGATCATACTTGGGTTCCACATGCATGTTTTAGCTGAAGGAAGAATCCCTTAAACCTGGAGAGTTGAGACCCATGGAATTGGTACCATGCAATATGACTTCAAAGGGTCTGCATTTGTTCACCGAACCTCACCAATCCTATCACTGCTGCGTTTACGCCGCTGTACACACGCTTGATTCTCTTTCGGAGACATATAAATCCATAGGTTTTAAGATTCTTACTAGTCAGGTATATTCTTAGGCGTTTAGTATGGGGTGTTGAGTCCACTTCGTTGAGCAAGGAGTAGCTCTTGTCTATTACATATTTGGCTTATGGAACGGTATCTGTGCTAATTTCAATCTCTGGTTTTATGCAGCACCCCAACTCACCTTTCCCCTTAAGCAAGCATAAGTTTTTTTCTACATTTGAGACCCTGTTCCGTTTTGTAATTCAGTTCCTGTGTAGCCATGTTTACATTACGTGCAGTAGTGATAACTTATGATGTTTCCTTTTCTGTGTGACTTATTTCACTTAGAATCATCGTACCTGAATCTACTCATTATGATGCCATGGGCCTGATGACATAGATTTCATTGCTGAGTGATATTGCATTGTATGTAAGTACCACAACTTCTTTATCCATTTTTCACTTTCTGTGATATTGAACTTGTACCGTAAACGAGGTTCTTGTAAACAGAGCCGTCCCAAACTTTGGGGTGGCTGTGTCTTTTTGATTTTAATTTCCCTAAGCTATAGGACCATAAGTGGAAGTGCCCTAGGCTCTGTTTCTTTGTTTTTTAGATGTTTCAGGAAACACCATACACTTCTCCAGAGTGGCTGTTGGCAATTTACATCCCACCCATCAGCATAACAAGGCTCCCAGTTCTCCATGGCCTGTCCTGCCTTTCTGGATTTTATACTTTTTTCAGATGGCCCTTTTGACCGGGGGGCAGTGAGACTTCATTGTAGTGCAGATTTCCTTTGCAAGCTTGCTTGGTTGGCCAAAAAGGGCGTATACGTTTTTTCCTGAACATATTCAGGAAAAAACGCATACGCCCTTTTTGGCCAAGTGCATCATTGTGGACGTTCTGCCTCTTTTCCTATGCTTTACATACAATTCCAGTCTACCTCCTGAAATCGGTTTCCTACAATTCTGCCTCGCTTTCAAGTCCTCTTGGCAGCCTTACTTCAATATATTTTTGGACGATAATTGTCATTTATAACTCTGCAGGTTTGTGAATTACAGTGCCCCTGAGCTCCTTTCTTCAACTCGCTTTCTTGTGAGCTGGCCGCAACACCGCAGCATTGCTTCAGGCCCTAGTGTGGTTCCGGCATGGCACGCTGAGCCTTTGGTTAATTCCTCTTCCTGGTGGGAAATGAGAGTTAAATTTGCCCGTCCAGACACCTCCAGATAGTCTCTCATTGGTTCTCCCTATTCCTGTTCATTTTCCGCAGAAATTGCAAACTGGGCCAAACAGGAGCTTAAAGGCACTGACTCTCCAAGTGGGGAGAGTGTTAGTAAAGCGTCTGGAATGTTGCACCCGAGTACCAGGGGACGAAAACTGATACATTTGAACACATTTCCTGATCACATGGTGGATCATACTCTGGGTTCCACATGCATGTTTTAGCTGAAGGAAGAATCCCTTAAACCTGGAGAGTTGAGACCCATGGAATTGGTACCATGCAATATGACTTCAAAGGGTCTGCATTTGTTCACCGAACCTCACCAATCCTATCACTGCTGCGTTTACGCCGCTGTACACACGCTTGATTCTCTTTCGGAGACATATAAATCCATAGGTTTTAAGATTCTTACTAGTCAGGTATATTCTTAGGCGTTTAATATGGGGTGTTGAGTCCACTTCGTTGAGCAAGGAGTAGCTCTTGTCTATTACATATTTGGCTTATGGAACGGTATCTGTGCTAATTTCAATCTCTGGTTTTATGCAGCACCCCAACTCACCTTTCCCCTTAAGCAAGCATAAGTTGTTTTTCTACATTTGAGACCCTGTTCCGTTTTGTAATTCAGTTCCTGTGTAGCCAAGTTTACATTACGTGTAGTAGTGATAACTTATGATGTTTCTTTTTCTGTGTGACTTATTTCACTTAGAATCATCGTACCTGAATCTACTCATTATGATGCCATGGGCCTGATGACATAGATTTCATTGCTGAGTGATATTGCATTGTATGTAAGTACCACAACTTCTTTATCCATTTTTCACTTTCTGTGATATTGAACTTGTACCGTAAACGAGGTTCTTGTAAACAGAGCCGTCCCAAACTTTGGGGTGGCTGTGTCTTTTTGATTTTAATTTCCCTAAGCTATAGGACCATAAGTGGAAGTGCCCTAGGCTCTGTTTCTTTGTTTTTTAGATGTTTCAGGAAACACCATACACTTCTCCAGAGTGGCTGTTGGCAATTTACATCCCACCCATCAGCATAACAAGGCTCCCAGTTCTCCATGGCCTGTCCTGCCTTTCTGGATTTTATACTTTTTTCAGATGGCCCTTTTGACCGGGGGGCAGTGAGACTTCATTGTAGTGCAGATTTCCTTTGCAAGCTTGCTTGGTTGGCCAAAAAGGGCGTATACGTTTTTTCCTGAACATATTCAGGAAAAAACGCATACGCCCTTTTTGGCCAAGTGCATCATTGTGGACGTTCTGCCTCTTTTCCTATGCTTTACATGCAATTCCAGTCTACCTCCTGAAATCGGTTTCCTGCAATTCTGCCCCGCTTTCAAGTCCTCTTGGCAGCCTTACTTCAATATATTTTTGGACGATAGCTGTCATTTATAACTCTGCAGGTTTGTGAATTACAGTGCCCCTGAGCTCCTTTCTTCAACTCGCTTTCTTGTGAGCTGGCCGCAACACCGCACCATTGCTTCAGGCCCTAGTGTTGTACCGGCATGGCACGCTGAGCCTTTGGTTAATTCCTCTTCCTGGTGGGAAATGAGAGTTAAATTTGCCCGTCCAGACACCTCCAGCTAGTCTCTCATTGGTTCTCCCTATTCCTGTTCATTTTCCGCAGAAATTGCAAACTGGGCCAAACAGGAGGTTAAAGGCACTGACTCTCCAAGTGGGGAGAGTGTTAGGAAAGCGTCTGGAATGTTGCACCCGAGGACCAGGGGAGGAAAACTGAGACACATTTGAACACGTTTCCCGATCACACGGTGGATCATACTCTGGGTTCCACATGCATGTTTTAGCTGAAGGAAGAATCCCTTAAACCTGGAGAGTTGAGACCCATGGAATGGGTACCATGCAATATGACTTCAAAGGGTCTGCATTTGTTCACCGAACCTCACCAATCCTATCACTGCTGCGTTTACGCCGCTGTACACACGCTTGATTCTCTTTCAGGGACATATAATACCATAGGTTTTAAGATTCTTACTAGTCAGGTATATTCTTAGGCGTTTAATATGGGGTGTAGAGTCCACTTCGTTGAGCAAGGAGTAGCTCTTGTCTATTACATATTTGGCTTATGGAACGGTATCTGTGCTAAATTCAATCTCTGGTTTTATGCAGCACCCCAACTCACCTTTCCCCTTAAGCAAGCATAAGTTGGTTTTCTACATTTGAGACCCTGTTCTGTTTTGTAATTTAGTTCCTGTGTAGGCAAGTTTACATTCCGTGTAGTAGTGATATCTTATGATGTTTCTTTTTCTGTGTGACTTATTTCATTTAGAATCATCATACCTGAATCCACTCATTATGCTGCTATGGGCCTGATGGCATAGATTTCATTGCTGAGTGATATTGCATTGTACGTAAGTACCACCACTTCTTTATCCATTTTTCACTTTCTGTGATATTGAATTTGTACTGTAAACGAGGTTCTTGTAAACAGAGCCGTCCCAAACTTTGGGGTGGCTGTGTCTTTTTGATTTTAATTTCCCTAAGCTATAGGACCATAAGTGGAAGTGCCCTAGGCTCTGTTGCTTTGTTTTTTAGATGTTTCAGGAAACACCATACACTTCTCCAGAGTGGCTGTTGGCAATTTACATCCCGCACATCAGCATAACAAGGCTCCCAGTTCTCCATGGCCTGTCCTGCCTTTCTGGATTTTACACTTTTCTCAGATGGCCCTTTTGACCGGGGGCCATTGAGACTTCATTGTAGTGCAGATTTCATTTGCAAGCTTGCTTGGTTGGCCAAAAAGGGCGTATGCGTGTTTTCCTGAATATATTCAGGAAAAAACGCATACGCCCTTTTTGGCCACCTGCATCATTGTGGACGTTCTGCCTCTTTTCCTATGCTTTACATACAATTCCAGTCTACCTCCTGAAATCGGTTTCCTACAATTCTGCCTCGCTTTCAAGTCCTCTTGGCAGCCTTACTTCAATATATTTTTGGACGATAATTGTCATTTATAACTCTGCAGGTTTGTGAATTACAGTGCCCCTGAGCTCCTTTCTTCAACTCGCTTTCTTGTGAGCTGGCCGCAACACCGCAGCATTGCTTCAGGCCCTAGTGTGGTTCCGGCATGGCACGCTGAGCCTTTGGTTAATTCCTCTTCCTGGTGGGAAATGAGAGTTAAATTTGCCCGTCCAGACACCTCCAGATAGTCTCTCATTGGTTCTCCCTATTCCTGTTCATTTTCCGCAGAAATTGCAAACTGGGCCAAACAGGAGCTTAAAGGCACTGACTCTCCAAGTGGGGAGAGTGTTAGTAAAGCGTCTGGAATGTTGCACCCGAGTACCAGGGGACGAAAACTGATACATTTGAACACATTTCCTGATCACATGGTAGATCATACTCTGGGTTCCACATGCATGTTTTAGCTGAAGGAAGAATCCCTTAAACCTGGAGAGTTGAGACCCATGGAATTGGTACCATGCAATATGACTTCAAAGGGTCTGCATTTGTTCACCGAACCTCACCAATCCTATCACTGCTGCGTTTACGCCGCTGTACACACGCTTGATTCTCTTTCGGAGACATATAAATCCATAGGTTTTAAGATTCTTACTAGTCAGGTATATTCTTAGGCGTTTAATATGGGGTGTTGAGTCCACTTCGTTGAGCAAGGAGTAGCTCTTGTCTATTACATATTTGGCTTATGGAACGGTATCTGTGCTAATTTCAATCTCTGGTTTTATGCAGCACCCCAACTCACCTTTCCCCTTAAGCAAGCATAAGTTGGTTTTCTACATTTGAGACCCTGTTCTGTTTTGTAATTCAGTTCCTGTGTAGCCAAGTTTACATTCCGTGTAGTAGTGATATCTTATGATGTTTCTTTTTCTGTGTGACTTATTTCACTTAGAATCATCATACCTGAATCCACTCATTATGCTACTATGGGCCTGATGGCATAGATTTCATTGCTGAGTGATATTGCATTGCACGTAAGTAGCACAACATTTTTATCCATTTTTCACTTTCTGTGATATTGAACTTGTACCGTAAACGAGGTTCTTGTAAACAGAGCCGTCCCAAACTTTGGGGTGGCTGTGTCTTTTTGATTTTAATTTCCCTAAGCTATAGGACCATAAGTGGAAGTGCCCTAGGCTCTGTTGCTTTGTTTTTTAGATGTTTCAGGAAACACCATACACTTCTCCAGAGTGGCTGTGGGCAATTTACATCCCGCCCATCAGCATAACAAGGCTCCCAGTTCTCCATGGCCTGTCCTGCCATTCTGGATTTTATACTTTTTTCAGATGGCCCTTTTGACCAGGAGGCAGTGAGACTTCATCGTAGTGCAGATTTCCTTTGCAAGCTTGCTTGGTTGGCCAAAAAGGGCGTATGCATTTTTTCCTGAATATATTCAGGAAAAAACGCATACGCACTTTTTGGCCAAGTGCATCATTGTGGACGTTCTACCTCTTTTCCTATGCTTTACGTGCAATTCCAGTCTACCTCCTGAAATCGGTTTCCTGCAATTCTGCCCCGCTTTCAAGTCTTCTTGGCAGCCTTACTTCAATATATTTTTGGACGATAGGTGTCATTTATAACTCTGCAGGTTTGTGAATTACAGTGCCCCTGAGCTCCTTTCTTCAACTCGTTTTCTTGTGAGCTGGCCGCAACACCGCAGCATTGCTTCAGGCCCTAGTGTGGTTCCGGCATGGCACGCTGAGCCTTTGGTTAATTCCTCTTCCTGGTGGGAAATGAGAGTTAAATTTGCCCGTCCAGACACCTCCAGCTAGTCTCTCATTGGTTCTCCCTATTCCTGTTCATTTTCCGCAGAAATTGCAAACTGGGCCAAACAGGAGGTTAAAGGCACTGACTCTCCAAGTGGGGAGAGTGTTAGTAAAGCGTCTGGAATGTTGCACCCGAGTACCAGGGGATGAAACCTGAGACACATTTGAGCACGTTTCCTGATCACACGGTGGATCATACTCTGGGTTCCACATGCATGTTTTAGCTGAAGGAAGAATCCCTTAAACCTGGAGAGTTGAGACCCATGGAATGGGTACCATGCAATATGACTTCAAAGGGTCTGCATTTGCTCACCGAACCTCACCAATCCTAGCACTGCTGCGTTTATGCCGCTGTACACACTCTTGATTCTCTTTTGGAGACATATAAATCCATAGGTTTTAAGATTCTTACTAGTCACGTATATTCTTAGACGTTTAATATGGGGTGTTGGGTCCTCTTCATTGAGCAAGGAGTAGCTCTTGTCTATTATATATTTGGCTTATGGAATGGTATCTGTGCTAATTTCAATCTCTGGTTTTATGCAGCACCTCAACTCACGTTTCCCCTTAAGCAAGCATAAGTTGGTTTTCTACATTTGAGACCCTGTTCTGTTTTGTAATTCAGTTCCTGTGTAGCCAAGTTTACATTCCGTGTAGTAGTGATATCTTATGATGTTTCTTTTTCTGTGTGACTTATTTTACTTAGAATCATCGTACCTGAATCCACTCATTATGCTGCTACGGGCCTGATGACATAGATTTCATTGCTGAGTGATATTGCATTGCACGTAAGTACCACATCTTCTTTATCCATTTTTCGCTTTCTGCGATATTGAACTTGTACCGTAAACGAGGTTCTTGTAAACAGAGCCATCCCAAACTTTGGGGTGGCTGTGTCTTTTTGATTTTAATTTCCCTAAGCTATAGGACCATAAGTGGAAGTGCCCTAGGCTCTGTTGCTTTGTTTTTTAGATGTTTCAGGAAACACCATACACTTCTCCAGAGTGGCTGTTGGCAATTTACATCCCGCCCACCAGCATAACAAGGCTCCCAGTTCTCCATGGCCTGTCCTGCCTTTCTGGATTTTACACTTTTTTCAGATGGCCCTTTTGACCGGGGGGAAGTGAGACTTCATTGTAGTGCAAATTTCCTTTTCAAGCTTCCTTGGTTGGCCAGAAAGTGCATATGCGTTTCTTCCTGAATATATTCAGGAAGAAACGCATGCGCTCTTTTTTGCCAAGTGCATCATTGTCGATGTTCTGAGTCTTTTCATATGTTGTCAATGCAATTCTAGTCTACCTCTTGAAATCGGTTTCCTGCAATTCTGCCTTGCTGTCAGTGCCTCTTCATAGCCTTACCTGAATATACTTTTGGTAAATAGTTGGCCTTTATAACTCTGCAGGTTTTTGAATTGCAATGGCCCTTAGCTCCATTTTTCAGCTCTTATTTTTGTGATCTTGCCTCATATCCACAGGATTTTTTCATGCCCTATTCTTCTTCTGGGGCGCCTTGTTCTTCCTTTGGTTAATTCTTCTTCCTGATGTGAATTAGAGTGACATGTGCCCATTGAAACCGCTACAGCTATTTTCTCACTTGTTCCCCCTATTCCCATTCATCCTCCGCACTAACTGCAGACTGTGCGATACCGGAACTTAAAGGCATTGACTCTCCATGTGGGGATGTTGTTAGTAAAGTGGCTGGAATGTTGATCCGGAGCCCCAGGAGAGGAAAATGAGGTGCGTTTTAGAAACCTTTCCCGATCATATGGTATACCATCCGCTGGATTTCCCATGCATGGTTTAGCTGTAGGAAGATTCCCTTCAACCTGGAGTGTTGGGACCCTTGGAATGAGTAGCATGAAGTATTGCATTAAACTTTCAGCAGTTGCTCACCAAAGCTCACCAATCCTCTCAGCCCCAAGTGTCCAGCCTTATGTCTTATCCAGCTGTGGGTTTATATGTGGTCATTCCAGGTTGCATCACAGCCCCTGAGCGAATTTTGTAAGAATTTTTCTCTCTTTCATTGTTTCTGCGTTTTGGTTTTAAAATTTATTTCTATAATGGGGTTTAGCTCATTTTCACTGCTGTGTTTGGCCGCTCTGCACACACTTGATTCCCTTATGGAGATATATCAATACATGGGTTTTAAGATTCTTATTACTCAGATATATTTCTCTGCGGTGTATAGGGTGTGTTGAGGCCAGTTCATTGAGCAAGGTGTAGATCTTGTCTAATACCTATTTGGTTTATTGAACGGTATCTGTGCTAATTTCAAACTCTGGTTTTATGCATCAGCCCACCTCTCCTTTCCCCTTAAGCTGACATAAGTGTGTTTTCTAAATGTGAGACACTGTTCTGTTTTGTAATTCATTTTTTGTGCAGCCATATTTATCCTCCCTCTATAAGTGATATCTTATGATATGTTTCTTTTTCTGTTTGACTTATTTCAAGTAGTATTATCGGACCTAAATCCACTCTTTATCCTTCTACTAGCCTTATTACATTGATTTCATGGTGAAGAGATATTCCATTGTACATAAGTACCACATTTTCTTTATCCATTGTTCTCTTTCCTGGGATATTTAAGGTGTACTGAAGTTGAGGTTCTTGTAAACAGAGTAGCCCTAAACTGTGGTGTGCTTGTGTCTTGTTGATTTTTAGACTTCCCTAGATATACTTCCGTGATTGGAAGTGCCCTATGCTCTGTAGCTCTGTTTTTTAGATGATTTAGGGACCACCATACACTTCTCCAGAGTGGCTCTCGGCAGTTCACACACTGTCCATCAGCGTATAAAGGCTCCCTGTTCTCCATGGCCTGTCCTGCATTTCTGGTTTTTACAATTTTTTCGGATGGCCCTTTTGACCGGTGGGAAATGAGACTTCTTTGTTGTGCACATTTGCATTGCTTGCTTGCTTGGTTGCCCATAAAGTGCGTATGCGTTTTTTCCTGGATATATTCAGGAAAAAATGCATACTCCCTTTTGGGCCAACTGCATCATTGTCGAAATTCTGCCGCTTTTCATGTGCTTTAAAGACGAGTCCAATCTATCTCTTGAAATCTGTTTCTTGCAATTCTGTCTTGCATTCAGATCCTCTTCTTTGCCTTACCTCAACATATTTTGGGACGTTAGTTTTCATTTATAACTCTGCAGGTTTGTGAATTGCAGTGACCCTGAGCTCCATTTTTTAAGTTGCTCTTTTGTGAGCTGGCCTCAAAGCCGCAGGATTGCTTCAGGCCCTATTTTGGCTCCGGCGAGGCGGGCTGAGCCTTTTTTTAATTCTTATTCTTAATGGGAAATTAGAGTGACATGTGCCCGTCCAAACCCCTACAACTATTCTCTCATTGGTTCCCCCTCTTCCCGTTCATCCTCCTCACAATTTGCAAAATGTGTGAAACAGAAGTTTAAATGTGCTGATTCTCTAAGTGGGGAGATTCTAAGTAACGTGGCTGGAATGATGAACAGGAGCACCAGGAGAGGATAAATGAGGTGCATTTTAGACACATCTCCCGATCACATGGTGTACAGTCCTCTGGGTTTTCCATGCATGTTTTCGCTGTAGGAAGATCCCTTGAACCTGCAGATTTGGGACCCATTGAATGGGTACCAGGTCGTATTACTTTAAAGGGTGTGCATTTCCTCACCCAACCTCATATTTCTCTTAGCGCGAACAGTTTCCAGCCTTATGTCTCATCCTGCTGTGGGTCTAGATGTGTTCAATCCATGTTGCATCACCGTCCCTGAGGAAAAGTTGTAAGAGGTTTTCTCTGTCTCTCTGTCTTTTATTTTTTTCAATTTATTACTATATTGGTTACAGCTGATTTTCAAAGCTCTGTTTCTTGCTGCTGTACATCCACTTGATTCACATACAGAGAGACATCAATAAATTCTTTTGCAGATTCTTACCAGTCATATATATTCTTTTCCGGTGACTTGAGTGTGCTGAGTGCAGTTCTTTTAGCTACCGTGTAGGCCTTGTTGATTATCAGTTTGGTATTTGGAATGGTATCTTTGCTAATTTCAACCTCCTGGATGATGCCTCACCCCTCCCCACCTTTCCCGTTTAGCAGCCTTACGCGTGTTGTCTACATATTTGACTATGTTTTTGTTTTGTAATTTATTTCATGTGTAGCCATTTTGGATTCCACCTTTAAGTGATATCTTATGATATGTGTCTTTTTCTTTTTGAGTTATGTCACTTAGAATGATCATACGTAACTCCTCCGGAGTTGTTACAACTGGCCATATTTCATTGACTTCCAGGCTGAGTAATATTCCACGCTACATAAGTACCACATCTCTATCCATTTTTTCCCTCCAGAGACATTTAAGTTATATCCTAGTCGAGGATCTTTTAAACAGAGAGGCAGTAAACATTGGGGTGCCTGTGTCCTCTCGATTTTTGTTTTTCCCAAGACATACGCCCATGAGTGCAAGTGCCCTATGCTCTGTAGCTCATTTTTTAGATGCTTTAGTAAACACAATACACTTCTCCAGAATGGCCGTTGGCAATATACATTTCCACTATAAGCCTCACAGGGCTCCCTCTTCTCCTTGCCCTGTCCTGCATTTCTGGTGTTTACACTTTATGAGGATGGCTCTTCTGACTGATGCGAAGTGATATCTTTTGTAGTATTGATTTCCAGTGCCCACCTGTTTGGTTGGCTAAAAAAGTGTATGCCCTTTTCTTGAATATATACAGAAAAAAACGCATACAGCCTTTTTGGCCAACTGCAATGTTGGCAATGTTCAGCCCCTTTTCTTGTGCTTAATGGCGAGTCCTTTCTACCTCCTCAAATCCCTTTCCTGCCATTCTCCCTTGCTTACCAATCCTTTTCTCTGACTTTCCTCAAGACATTTTTCAGTGATAGATATTTTCAACTCTGCAGTTTCGTGAATTTTACTGTCCCTGAGTTCCATTGTTCAACTTGTGTTTATGGGAACTGGCCACAAAGCAGTGGGATTTCCTCAAGCCCTATACTGTTTCCATGGGCAACCCTAGCCTTTGGTCAATTCGTCTTCCTGATTGGAAATTAGAGTGACATGTGCCTGTCTGAACACCTAGGACTTGTCTCTCATTGTTCCTCATCCTTCCGCTTCATCCTCTGGACAAATTCCAAACTGTACGCAACAGGATGTTGACAGTGCTGACATCTCCAAGTGGGGAGACTGTTAGTAAAGACGCTGGAGGGGTGAACCTGAGCACCAGGAGATGAAGAGATGAGATGCCTTTTCCAAACTCTTCCCAATCAGACGGTATACCATCCTCTGTGTGTGACAGACATGTTTTAGCAGTAGGAAGAGTCCCATTCATGTAAGGAGAACACCAGGGCTTTTTCAAAATCAGTCTCTCCCCGAAACCCAAACTGGGGAATTTTTTAAACTACGGCTACACATATGTTCATTAAGGGCCTTGGGAAGTAGGCAGAGTCCAAACTTTAGATGATTGAAGTCTTCAGGGTCAGAAGCACTCACCACCGGCTTCCCTTAGGTTACACTTTAACTGTCATTGATAGATGATGTCAATAAAAATATCTATTCTTTATCCGATTATTTCCCCTTATAGGTTATTGCAAAATATTGAGTGTAGTTCCCTGTGCTATACAGTGGTTCCTTGTTGATGATCTATTTTATACATAGCAGTGTGTATGTGTTAATTCCAAACTGTTAATTTATCCCTCCTCCCACCTTTCCCCTTTGGTAATAATAAATTATAAGATTTTATACTTCTCAGAAATGGGGGAGCTGAAAGAGAGGTATCATTTTCAATGGAAAAGCATTTAAAACAAGATTGAAGCTTTAACCAAGATTATTAGATGTACATCCTTGGAAAGAAATCACTTCATTTCTCTAATATTGACCTGACAAATAAGACAAACCTTTTCACTGAACTTGCTTATAATAAAGTGATGGAAATATCAAATGGAAGTGTTAGAAACATCTTATTTTACCCGAGCCTTATAAACTGTTCTATGTTAGCTACAGTTTGGCTCACACATCTGTTCATTGAAGTTACAATAGTCTCAATTTCTGTTACTGATCCTCCAGAGTGGACCCCAACAAGTGTCCCCCTGCCCAGTGTCATTGGGGCCAACAGATCGAGACTGAGTTTGGTTCACAAGCAAAGGAAACTTTATATTTTAAACAGAATGGAGAGGTGAGAGCATGCACTACCCCGTGGGCTGTGGGCTGGGCTGCTGTGTAGAGATCCTGTCAGAGTCAGTGGGAGGGAGGGGGCGGAGCACTCGAGGGCCGGGTTGGCTGCAGCTCAGGCTCTATATCTCGGAGTCTGCACTGGGCTCCAGGAGCTGAGGTGTCGTCCCAGCCATTCTGCACTAGGAAATCTGGTCTGAAGTGCCGGGTGTGGAACCTCTGCATGCGGGACCCTAGGAGCACGTGAAATTAGACAAAGCACAAAGGATAAAAAAGGTCAGACTTGACTTTATTGCCCAGATTCTATTTTTATCTCCCAGGGATTTTTAATGGGCTTTGCTGGGGACAAACCCCTCCTCTGCCTTTTGTCCCGTTCCTCATTCTTGGAGTGCTGAGGGTGCAGACCCTTCTTCTGTAACTGCTGAGTGCTGAGTTGGGAGCCCTCATACCAGGGGACGAGGGTCAGAACTTCTCCCCAGCAGCCTCCAGGTGACGTTGATTGGCTCCAGGACCCCTGCCTCCCTGCTCGTCCACCTGAGCACCAGCATTGGAAGTGTTATAGATTCTAATGACCTTTAAGGGCCCAGGAAAGAGATGTGCAGAGACGCTGTGGGGGCCGGTTTCACCCCGCCCCACATTTGTTCGGCCACCTTAGGCTGACCGTTTCTGCCAGCCTAGATGCTCTGACCAGTAGTCTGCTCTTTCTTCAATTAGGCCCCTGAATTAACGTAAAAACAGCACCAGGTGTCAGAGCCCTGCCCGCTCAACTCCCAGACAGTCCAGGGTCAGTGGTGATCAAGGACCATGATGGCCACTGAGTCAACAGCCTTTTGAAGTAAACAGGAGTCCAGCCGGTCTTATTGGCCACCATCATCACGGTGTCTGTAGGCTTTTCTATGGTGACAGTGTGATATACGTTTCCCCCGCCAAGATTATTAGCTCCCCTCCGGGTGCAGTAAGTCCTGCAAGCAGTAGTCTACTCCTTCGGGACACACTATTGTTGTTTTATGAGAGAAACTCCAGGTCAAGTGATGTTCACACGAGTCGTCATGGTGCCCTGTTGCCCCCGGTTATCTCTCTGGATGTTGGAGTTGGAGGGCCTCCTCACTCGAGGTCGGTGTGCCCACGGAGCGAACCCTGCAACTTCAGGGCATGGTTGGTGATTAGGATCACCACGTGGGGTCCTTTTCCCTTAGGAGGGAGGTGGCCTTTTGGGCTGCTGATTTCCATGTTTTTAGATACCGCCAGTATCTTGGCCAGATGTGGCAGTGGGCCAAGCCCCTTGGTGACTCTATTTTATCCTACCTGGATGGCATTCTTGCGTTGTTCCATTTCAAGTGGTCCCAGTTTTTGCACTAATTCTCCAATGGCGACTCACCTTTCACCAGGAATGGAAAGGTCAAAGGGTTTAGCTCAATTAGGGAGTTCCAGGGCAAGGGTCTGAATTGACTGCTCTTTCCATTCTTGAAAGGCCACTTCTGGATTCTGTTCAAAAGGATCATCATCTTTTCCTTTCAGTGTTTCATATAGAGGCCCAGCTAGTAGACTGTAGTTAGGGATCCAGAAGCAGCAAACCCTGGCCTCCCCAGGAACCCCTAAGCTGTCTTCTAGTTTTAGAAAGGGGTAAGGCTGCAAATGGTTTCTTCCCTTTCCTGGGATGGGCTTCTCCGACCTTCTGTGAGAATGAAGCCCAGGCAGGTCACCGCAGTCTCTGATATTTGAGCTTTTTCTTGGACAACTTCTATCCTTTATTGGCTTGGTAGTTCAGAGGCCTCCTTAGTAGGGCTGGCGATCAGAATGTCGTCTGCATATTGAAGGAGGGTTTCCTTTTCCAGAGGTAGAACTTTTCGGTCTTTAGCTAAGCTTTCCCCAAAGATGGTGTGGGAATTTTTGAACCCTTGGGGCAAGACGGCCCGGAAGTATTGTTTTAGTTGTATGTTGAGTCCTGCCACTCACAAGCCAAAATTTCTTGTGACTCTGGGACTAATGGAATACAAAAGAAGGCATCATTGAAGACTAATACAGAATACTATGTCCTGGTGGTTGGTAGAATGACCAGCAGGGTGTGGGAAATGGAGCAACTGGAGGTATATCCTCGGTGGCTTCACTGACTGTCCTGACATCCTTTACCAGGTCCCCAGCAGCCCATGGGGCTCTCGTGGTCAGGCCAATCCCAGTATATGGAGCTCTCCTGGGCAGGTACCCCACCCCCAACCCAGCCCACGGGGCTCTCGTGGTCAGGCCTCTCCCAGGATACAGAGCTACCCTTGCAGGTACCGTGGCAGGGCTGGGCACACAGGAACCGTGCACATAGCCCTCATTGAAGAGCACCCCCATCTCACCTGTTGCTCAGAGCTGACACAGAGCACCTCAGAGCAGGACTTGAACTAACAAACAGCAGCTCCAACAGGTCTGTGACCCTGGGCATCACTCTGTGTGGCCTCCCTCCACCTGGTCTTCCAGAGACTTCCACTGCACCCGGGGCACCAGGTCTCTGTCTCCAACCACCACCCACCCCTCCTCTCCCTGACTCCTGGGTTCCTCTCATTAGGAGAGGGTTTTCTTGAAGTTGTCTCCCACTCATGGGCCAGATAAAATGATTAGAAAACAAGCCAAAGCTGCAGCCCCTTGTCTATCCTGACTCTCAGGAGCCCACACCTGTTCCTTGGACCTGGCCGGTTCAGCAAGTTCCATTTTCTGCAACTGTGAGCCCCTGAGGGGTGATGATTGGCTGACCTGGGCAGCCTTACCGTGCTGGCCAGCCCTCCCCAGGTGTGCCTGGGTTGAGATCAATATAAATACCACTCCAGGCAGCAAGAGCCCCTGCAGCTGTGCCTGACGCCATTTTCTCTGCCCTGTCAGCAGTCTCGGGGCTGGGCTGGTGGGAGGGAGTGAGAGGCCACGGCTTTGTGGGTGGCCCAGTGTGAGTGGGGCTCTGCTGGACTTTCTGCAGCAGTTGCCAGGCTGCCACCTGCTAAAGAAGAGGATGTGTC
The DNA here is from genome assembly GCF_039906515.1 of Pseudorca crassidens. Classification (NCBI taxonomy): domain Eukaryota; kingdom Metazoa; phylum Chordata; class Mammalia; order Artiodactyla; family Delphinidae; genus Pseudorca; species Pseudorca crassidens. Next base: position 220,665 of record NW_027135938.1, read on the forward strand.
ACCCATACCTGCTGCTGGAATTTCTCCCTGGGCAGAGGTGAGGAAGGAAAAAAGCAGTGGGGGCAGGGACAGGACGGGTATCTCAGGCAGGGAAATGGAAATCTTCCAGAAGAGCACCCAGGGCCAGGACCATCCTGGCTGGCCTGCAGGCACCAAGTCAGCTGGCATGCTGTCACTCGTGTGGCTCCATGGCCCTTCCTCTAGGCTTTCAAGTCCTTGTATATATTCAGGTGTTTTACCTGGGAAGGGTGGGAACGGTTCAGCAGCAACTGGCCTGGGGCTCAGCTCACGTTTACTCACAGATGCCTCGGCACAGTGCCCCAGCTTTGCAATGAGGACGCTTGTTGTGTGGGGGCTGCTGGCTGAATGGGAGACGATTCCCCACCACTGACCAACTTCAGAATTGTTTACAACTGGAGCAAGTGCCCTGATACGGTTTTCCTCTGAGTAACTGGTGGGTTCTGTTTTTTTTTTCTCTTTTTCGTTTTTGGTTCAAGGTAGATTTTATTCCTCTTTTTTGTATTACAGATATAAGCATGGAAATAATTTATTCATATAAATACATGTATGTGAAGGGAATAATTGTTTTTTCTGTTTTGTTTTTTAAATTTTATTTCTTTTTAATTTTGAATTTTATTTTATATTTTTATACAGCAGGTTCTTATTGGTTATCTATTTTATACATATAAATGTTTACATGCCAATCCCAATCTCTCAACTCCTCCCACCACCACCCCCCCAAGAGCTTTCCCCCCTTGTTGTCCATACGATTGTTGTCTACATCTGTTGCTCTATTTATGCCTTGCAAAACGGTTAATCTGTACAGTTTTTCTAGGTTCCACATATATGCATGAATATACAAGATTTGTTTTTCTCTTTCTGACTTACTTCACTCTGTATGACAGTCTCTAGATCCATCGACGTCTCTACAAATGACCCAATTTCATTCCTTTCATGGCTTAGTAATATTCCATTTTATATATGTACCACATCTTTATGCATTCGTCTGTCTGTGGGCATTTAGGTTGCTTCCATTACCTCGATATTGTAAATAGTGATGCAATGAACATTGCGGTGAATGTCTCTTTTTGATTTATGGTTTTGTCTGGGTATATGTCCAGTACTGGGATTGCTGTATCATATGGTAATTCTATTATTAGTTTCTTAAGAAACTCCATATTGTTCTCCATAGTGACTGTATCAATTTATATTCCCAACAATAGTGGAAGAGGCTTCCTTTTCCCCACACCCTTTCCAGCATTTGTTGTTTGTAGATTTTCAGATGATGCCCATTCTAACAGGTGTGAGGTGATACCTCATTGTTGAGTCCATTTTGTTGAGCAAGGGGTAGGTCTTGTCTATTACATATTTGGCTTATGGAACAGTATCTGTGCTAATTTCAATCTCTGGTTTTATGCAGCACCCCAAATCACCTTTCCCCTTAAGCAAGCATAAGTTGGTTTTCTAAACTTGAGACCCTGTTCTGTTTTGTAATTCAGTACATGTGTAGCCAAGTTTACATTCCGTGCATTAGTGATATCTTATGATGTTTCTTTTTCTGTGTGACTTATTTCACTTAGAATCATCGTGCCTCAATCCACTCATTATGCTGGTACAGGCCTGGTGACACAGATTTCATTGCTCAGTGGTATTCTGTTGTACGTTAAGTACCACAACTTCTTTATCAATTATTTGCTCTCTGGGATACTTAACTTGTACCGTAGAAGAGGTTCCTGTAAACAGAGCCGTCCCAAATTTTGGGGTGGCTGTGTCTTTTTGATTTTAATTTCCCTAAGCTATAGGACCATAAGTGGAAATGCCCTAGACTCTGTTGCTTTGTTTTTCAGATGTATCAGGAAACACCATACACTTCTCCAGAGTGGCTGTTGGCAATTTACATCCCGCCCATCAGCATAACAATTCTCCTTTATCCCCATGGCCTGTCTTACCTTTCTGCATTTTACACTTTTTTCAGATGGCCCTTTAGACCGGGGGGAAGTAACACTTCATAGTAGTTCGGATTTCCATTGCAAGCTTGCTTGGTTTGCCAAAAAGGGCATATGTGTCTTTTCCTGAATATATTCAGGAACAAACTCATACGCCCTTTTTTGCCAAGTGCATCATTGTCGATGTTCTGCCTCTTTTCCTATGCTTCAAATGCAAATCCAGTCTACCTCCTGAAATCGGTTTCCTGAAATTCTGCCCCGCTTTCAAGTCCTCTTCGCAGCCTTACTTCAATATATTTTTGGACGTTATCTGTCATTTATAACTCTGCAGGTTTGTGAATTACAGGGCCCCTGAGCTCCTTTCTTCAACTCGCTTTCTTGTGAGCTGGCCGCAAACCCACAAGACTGCTTCAGGCCCTAATCTGCTTCTGGCAGGACATGCTGAGCCTTTGGTTAATTCCTCTTCCTGGTGGGAAATGAGTGTTAAATATGCCCGTCCAGACACCTACCTCACTCTCAACCCCTTGGTGATGTGGGTCCTCTGGTTTGTGGCCACCTTTATGGGTTCCTCACCTTTCGATGATGTGGACCCACTAGTGTGAGGACACTCCTGCCTGGTTCTCATCCACGTGGTTATGTGGACCCCCTGGTGAGAGTCTGTTCCTGGCTGTGTTCCTCACCCTTCTGTGAGGGAGAACCTCTGCTGATAGTTCACTCCTGCATGGCTGGCACACATTGCCTTGCTGAAGTCAGCCATGTGGTGGCAGTTGGAGCGTGCTGGGAATCTCCTCCCCCCGGTGATGAGGGCCCTCTTGCGTCAGGCCCTAACTGCTGGGCTCCCCACATTTTGTGATGTGCGCCCAGTGGTGCGAGGACACTCCAGCCAGGTTCACATCCCCATTGGGATGTGGGCCTTCTGCTCTGAGGTCCCAACGCCTGGGTTGCTCACAGTTTCATGATGTGGGCTCTCTGCTGTTAGTTCACTCCTGCCTGCATCCCATAGCTTCTGTGCTCTTGGCCGCCTGCTGGGAGGTTCCAACTGCTGGATTCCTCACCTTTCTTATTCTTTGGGCCCTCTGTTTTTAGGCTATTCCTGCCTGCCTCACTCCCATTCCCTTTGTGATATGTGTCCTCTGATTTGAGGCCACATGTGCTGGGTTCCGCACCTTTCGATGATGTGGCCCCACTGGAGGGAAGACAGTCCTGACTGGTTCCCATCCCCTTGCTGATGTGGGCCCTCAGGTGAGAGTCTGATCCTGGCTGGGTTCCTCACCCTTCTGTGAGGTGGGCCCTCTGCTGTGAGGTCAATCATGCCTGTCTGGCACACGTCACCTTGGCGACGTGGGCCCTCTGGTGGCAGTTGGAGTGTGCTGGGATCCTCCTCCCCTCGGTGATGAGGGCCCTCTTGCCTTAGGCCATAACTGCTGGGCTCCCCACATTTTCTGATGTGCGCCAAGTGAGTGAGGACACTCTTGCCAGGTTCCCATCCCCATGGGGATATGGGCCTTCTGCTCTGAGGTCAAAATGGCTGGCTTGCTCACAGTACCATGATGTGGGCCCTCTGCTGTGAGTTCACTCTGGCAAGGATCCCTTATCATCGGTGCTCTGAGCCGCCTGCTGGGAGGTTCCAACTGCTGGATTCCTCAACTTTTTTATTCTATGTGCCCTCTGTTGTGAGGCTCCTCCTGCCTGCCTCACTGCCAGCCCCTTGGTGATGACTGTCCTATGGCTTGAGGCCACATGTGCTGCATTCCTCACCTTTCGATGATGTGGCCCCACTCGTGTGAGGACACTCCTGTCTGGTTCCCATCCCCTTGGTGAGGTGGGCCCTCTGGCGAGAGTCTAATCCTGGCTGGGTTCCTCAACGTTCTGTGAGGTAGGCCCTCTGCTGTGAGGTCACTCCTGCCTGGCTGGCACACGTCACCTTGGAGATGTGAGACATCTGGTGGCAGTTGGAGCGTGCAGGGTGCCTCCTCCTCTCGGTGATGACGGCCCTCTGGCGTCAGGCCCTAAATGGTGGGCTCCCCACATTTTCTGATGTGCGCCCAGTGGTGCGAGGACACTCCAGCCAGGTTCCCATTCCCATGGGGATGTGGGCCTTCTGCGCTGAGGTCCCAACGCCTGGGTTGCTCACAGTTTTATGATGTGGGCCCTCTGCTGTGAGTTCACTGCAGCCTGGATCCCATAGCCTCGGTGTTCTGAGCCACCTGCTGGAAGGTCTAAATGCTGGAATCCTCACGTTTTTTATATTATGTGCCCTGTGTTGTGAGGCTACTCCTGCCTGCCTCACTCCAAGGCCCTTGGTGATGTGGGTCCTCTGGTTTGAGGACACATGTGCTGGGTTCCTCACCTTAAGATGATGAGGTCCCACTGGTGTGAGGATAATCCTGACTGGTTCCCATCCCCTTTGTGATGTGGGCCCTCTGGTGAGAGTCTGATCCTGACTGGGTTCCTCACCCATCTGTGAGGTGGGCCCTCTACGATCAGGTAACTCTTGCATGGCTTGCTCACCTCGCCTTGTTGACATGAGCCCTCTGGTGGCACTTGGACCCTGCTGGGAGCCTCCTCACCTCTGTGATGAGGGCCCCCTGACGTCAGGCCCTAACTGCTGGGCTCCCCAACTTTTCTTAGTGAGCCCAGTGATGCTCGGGCACTCCTCTTAGGTTCCCATCTCCATAGGGATGTGGTCCTTCTGCTCTGAGGTTAAAACGGCTAGGTTGATCACAATTTCATGATGTGAGCTCTCTGGTGTTAGTTCACTGTGGCCTGGATCCCATAGCCTCTGTGCTCTGGGCCGCCTGCTGGGAGGTTCCAACTGCTCGATTCCTCAACTTTTGTATTCTATGGGTCCTGTGTTGTGATGCTCCTCCTGCCTGCCTCACTCGCAACCCCTTCGTGATGTGGGTCCTCTGGTTTGAGGCCACATGTGCTGGGTTCCGCAACTTTCAATGATGTGACCCCACTGATGTGAGGACACTCCTGCCTGGTTCCCATCCCCTTGGTGATGTGGGTCTTCTGGTGACAGTCTTATCCTGGCTGGGTTCCTCAATCTTCTGTGAGGTAGGCCCTCTGCTGTGAGGTCAATCTTGCCTGACTTGCACAAATCACCTTGGCAACGTGGGCCCTCTGTTGGCACATGGAACCTGCTGAGAACCTCCTGCTCTCGGTGATGATGGCCCTCTAGCATCAGGCCCTAACTGCTGGGCTCCCCACGTTTTCTGATGTGAGCCCAGTGATGCCAGGACACTCCTGTCATGTTTCCATCCCCATGGGGATGTGGGCTTTCTGCTCTGAGGTCCCAACGCCTGGGTTGCTCACAGTTTCATGATGTGAGCTCTCTGGTGTTAGTTCACTCCTGCCTGCATTCCATAGCTTCTGTGCTCTAGGCCGCCTGCTGGGAGGTTTCAAATGCTGGATTCCTCACCTTTTTTATTCTTTGGGCCCTCTGTTTTTAGGCTACTCCTACTTGCCTCACTCCCATCCCCTTTGTGATGTATGTCCTCTGATATGAGGCCGCATGTGCTGGGTTCCTCACGTTTCGATGATGTGGCCCCACTGGTGGGAGGACAGTCCTGACTGGTTCTCATCCCCTTGGTGTTGTGGGCCCCCTGGCGAGAGTCTCATCCTGCCTCGGTTCCTCACCCTTCTGTGAGATAGGCCCTCTGCTGTGAGGTCACTACTGCCTGGCTGGCACACGCCACCTTGTAGACGTGGGCCCTCTGTTGGCAGTTGGAACCTGCTGGGAGTCTCCTCCCCTCAGTTATGAGGGCCCCCTGGCGTCAGGCCCTAACTGCTGGGCTCCTAACATTTTCTGATATGTGCTAAGTGGTGCAAAGCCACTCCTGCCAGGTTCCCATCCCAATGGGGATGTGGGCCTTCTGTTCTGAGGTCCCAACGGCTGGGCTGCTCACAGGTTCATGATGTGGGCCCTCTGCTGTGAGTTCACTGCGGCCTGGATCCCATAGCCTCGGTGCTCTGGGCTGCTTGCTGGGAGGTTCCAACTGATGGATTCCTCAACTTTTATATTCTATGGACCCTGTGTTGTGAGGCCGGTCCTGCCAGCCTCATTCCGAACCCCTTGGTGATGTGGTTCCTCTGGTTTGAGGCTACATGTGCTGGGATCCTCACCTTTCGATGATGTTGTCTCACTGGTGTGCGGACACTCCTGCCTGGTTCCCATCCCCTTGGTGATGTGGGCCCTCTGGTGAGAGTCTGATCCTGGCAGGGTTCCTCACCCTTCTGTGAGGTGGGCCCTCTGCTGTGAGGTCACTCCTGCCGGGCTGGCACACATCGCCTTGGCGACGTTGGCCCTCTGGTGGCAGCTGGAGCCTGCTGGGAGCCTCCTCCCCTCGGTGATGAGTGCCCTCTAGAGTCAGGCCCTAACTTCTGAGTACCCCACGTTTTCTGATGTGAGCCCAGTGATGCCAGGACACTCCTGTCATGTTCCCATCACCATGGGGATGTGGGCCTTCTGCTCTGAGGTCCCAATGTCTGGGTTGCTCACAGTTTCATGATGTGGGTTGTCTGGTGTTAGTTCACTCCGACCTGGATCCCCTAGCCTCTGTGCTCTGGGCCGCCTGCTGGGAGGTTCCAACTGCTGGATTCCTCACCTTTCTTATTTTTGGGCCTTCTGTTGTGAGGCTCCTCCTGCCTGCCTCACTCCCAGCCCCTCGGTGATGGGTGTCCTATGGTTTGAAGCCACATGTTCTGGGTTCCTCACCTTTAGATGATGTGGCCCTACTCATGTGAGGATACTCCTGCCTGGTTCCAATCCATTTGGTGATGTGGGCCCTCTGGTGTGAGTCTGATCCTGACTGGGTTCGTCACACTTCTCTGAGGTGGGCCCTCTGCTGTGAGATCATTCATGCCTGGTTGGCACACATCGCCTTGGTGACGTCAGCCCTCTGGTGGCAGTTGGAGCCTGCTGGGAGCCTCCTTCCCTTGGTGATGAGCGTCCTCTGGCATCAGGCCCTAACTGCTGGTCGGCCAAAATTTTCTGATATGTTCTCAGTGGTACGAGGACACTCCTACCAGATTTCCATCCCCATGGGGATGTGGGCCTCCTGCTCTGAGTTCCCAATGGCTGGGTTGCTCAGTTTCATGACATGGGCCCTCTTCTGTGAGTTCACTGTGGCCTGGATCCCATAGCCTCGGTGCTCTGGGCCGCCTGCTGGGAGGTTCCAACTGCTGGATTCCTCACTTTTTTATTCTATGGGCCCAGTGTTGTGAGGCTACTCCTGCCTGCCTCACTCCGAGGCCCTTGGTGATGTGGGTCCTCTGGTTTGAGGACACATGTGCTGAGTACCTCACCTTTCAGTGATGTGGCCCCACTGGTGTGAAGACACTCCTGCCTGGTTCCCATCCCCTTGGTGATGTGGGCCCTCTGGTGAGAGTCTGATGTTGGCTGGGTTTCTCACCCTTCTGTGAGGTGGGACCTCTGCTGTGAGGTAACTCCTGCCTGGCTTGCTCACGTTGCCTTGGCAACGTGAGCCCTAGGTGGCAGTTGGAGCCTGCTGGGAATCTCCTCCCCTCAGTTATGAGAGCTCTGGATAAAACACATATGCCCTTTTTTGCCAAGTGCATTATTTTCCAAGTTCTGTCTCTTTTCCTATGTTTTAAGAGCGACTCCCGTGTACCTTCTGAAATCGGTTTCCAGCAATTCTGCCCCACATTCAAGTCCTCTTCGCAGCCTTACTTCAATATAATTTTGGATGATAGCTGTCATTTATAACTCTGCAAGTTTGTGAATTACAGTGCCCCTGAGCTCCATTCTTCAACTCGCTTTCTTGTGAGCCTGCCGCAAAACCACAGGATCTCTTCAGGTCCTAATCTAGTTCCAGCATGGCACGTGGAACCTTTGATTAATTCGTCTTCCTGGTGGGAAATGAGAGTTAAATTTGCCCGTCCAGAAACCTACAGATAGTCTCCCATTGCTTCTCCTTATTCCAGTTCATCTTCCGCAGAAATTGCAAACTGGGGCACACAGGAGGTTAAAGGCACTGACTCTCCAAGTGGGGAGAGTGTTAGTAAAGCTTCTGGAAAGTTGCACCGAGTACCAGGGGACAAAAAATGAGATACATTTAAAAAAGTTTCCCGATCACATGGTGGATCATACTCTGGGTTCCACATGCATGTTTTAGCTGAAGGAAGAATCCCTTACACCGGGAGAGTTGGGACCCATGGAATGGGTACCATGCAATATGACTTCAAAGGGTCTGCATTTGCTCAACGAACCTCAACAATCCTATCACTGCTGCGTTTATGCCGCTGTACACACGCTTGATTCTCTTTCGGAGACATAGAAATCCATAGGTTTTAAGATTCTTACTAGTCAGGTATATTCTTAGGCGTTTACTATGGGGTGTTGTGTCCACTTCGTTGAGCAAGGAGTAGCTCTTGTCTATTACATATTTGGCTTATGGAACGTTATCTGTGCTAATTTCAATCTCTGGTTTTATGCAGCACCCCAACTCACCTTTCCCCTTAAGCAAGCATAAGTTGGTTTTCTACATTTGAGACCCTGTTCTGTTTTGTAATTCAGTTCCTTTGTAGCTAAGTTTACATTCCGTGTAGTAGTGATATCTTATGATGTTTCTTTTTCTGTGTGACTTATCTCACTTAGAATCATGGTACCTGAATCTACTCATTATGCTGCTACGGGCCTGATGACATAGATTTCATTGCTGAGTGATATTGCATTGTACGTAAGTACCACAACTTCTTTATCCATTTTTCGCTTTCTGCAATATTGAACTTGTACCATAAACGAGGTTCTTGTAAACAGAGCCGTCCCAAACTTTGGGGTGGCTGTGTCTTTTTGATTTTAATTTCCCTAAGCTATAGGACCATAAGTGGAAGTGCCCTAGGCTCTGTTGCTTTGTTTTTTAGATGTTTCAGGAAACACCATACACTTCTCCAGAGTGGCTGTTGGCAATTTACATCCCGCCCATCAGCATAACAAGGCTCCCAGTTCTCCATGGCCTGTCCTGCCTTTCTGGATTTTACACTTTTTTCAGATGCTCCTTTTGACAGGGAGGAAGTGAGACTTCATTGTAGTGCAGATTTCCTTTGCAAACTTGCTTGGTTGGCCAGAAAGTGCGTATGCGTTTCTTCATGAATATATTCAGGAAAAAACGCATACGCCCTTTTTGGCCAAGTGCATCATTGTCGACGTTCTGAGTGTTTTCATATGTTTTCAATGCAATTCCAGTCTACCTCCTGAAATCGGTTTCCTGCAATTCTGCCTTGCTGTCAGTGCCTCTTCATAGCCTTACCTCAATATACATTTTGAAAATTGTTGGCCTTTATAACTCTGCAGGTTTTTGAATTGCCGTGGCCCTTAGCTGCATTTTTCAGCTCTTATTTTTGTGATCTTGCCTCATATCCACAGGATTTCTTCAGGCCCTATTCTTCTTCTGGGGCGCCTTGCTCTGCCTTTGGTTAATTCTTCTTCCTGATGTGAATTAGAGTGACATGTTCCCATTGAAACCACTACAGCTATTTTCTCACTGGTTCCCCCTATTCCCATTCATCCTCCGCACTAACTGCAGACTGTGCGATACCGGAACGTAAAGGCATTGACTCTCCATGTGGAGACGTTGTTAGTAAAGTGGCTGGAATGTTGATCCGGAGCCCCAGGAGAGGAAAATGAGGTGCGTTTTAGAAACCTTTCCCGATCATATGGTATACCATCCGTTGGATTTCCCATGCATGGTTTAGCTGTAGGAAGATTCCCTTCAACCTGGAGTGTTGGGACCCTTGGAATGAGTAGCATGAAGTATTGCATTAAACTTTCGGCAGTTGCTCACCAAAGCTCACCAATCCTCTCAGCCCCAAGTGTCCAGCCTTATGTCTTATCCAGCTGTGGGTTTATATGTGGTCATTCCAGGTTGCATCACAGCCCCTGAGCGAATTTTGTAAGAATTTTTCTCTCTTTCATTGTTTCTGCGTTTTGGTTTTAAAATTTATTTCTATAATGGGGTTTAGCTCATTTTCACTGCTGTGTTTGGCCGCTCTGCACACACTTGATTCCCTTATGGAGATATATCAATACATGGGTTTTAAGATTCTTATTACTCAGATATATTTCTCTGCGGTGTATAGGGTGTGTTGAGGCCAGTTCATTGAGCAAGGTGTAGATCTTGTCTAATACCTATTTGGTTTATTGAACAGTAGCTGTGCTAATTTCAAACTCTGGTTTTATGCATCAGCCCACCTCTCCTTTCCCCTTAAGCTGACATAAGTGTGTTTTCTAAATGTGAGACACTGTTCTGTTTTGTAATTCATTTTTTGTGCAGCCATATTTATCCTCCCTCTATAAGTGATATCTTATGATATGTTTCTTTTTCTGTTTGACTTATTTCAAGTAGTATTATCGGACCTAAATCCACTCTTTATCCTTCTACTAGCCTTATTACATTGATTTCATGGTGAAGAGATATTCCATTGTACATAAGTACCACATTTTCTTTATCCATTGTTCTCTTTCCTGGGATATTTAAGGTGTACTGAAGTTGAGGTTCTTGTAAACAGAGTAGCCATAAACTGTGGTGTGCTTGTGTCTTGTTGATTTTTAGACTTCCCTAGATATACTTCCGTGATTGGAAGTGCCCTATGCTCTGTAGCTCTGGTTTTTAGATGATTTAGGGACCACCATACACTTCTCCAGAGTGGCTCTCGGCAGTTCACACACTGTCCATCAGCGTATAAAGGCTCCCTGTTCTCCATGGCCTGTCCTGCATTTCTGGTTTTTACAATTTTTTCGGATGGCCCTTTTGACCGGTGGGAAATGAGACTTCTTTGTTGTGCACATTTGCATTGCTTGCTTGCTTGGTTGCCCATAAAGTGCGTATGCGTTTTTTCCTGGATATATTCAGGAAAAAATGCATACTCCCTTTTGGGCCAACTGCATCATTGTCGAAATTCTGCCGCTTTTCATGTGCTTTAAAGACGAGTCCAATCTATCTCTTGAAATCTGTTTCTTGCAATTCTGTCTTGCATTCAGATCCTCTTCTTTGCCTTACCTCAACATATTTTGGGACGTTAGTTTTCATTTATAACTCTGCAGGTTTGTGAATTGCAGTGACCCTGAGCTCCATTTTTTAAGTTGCTCTTTTGTGAGCTGGCCTCAAAGCCGCAGGATTGCTTCAGGCCCTATTTTGGCTCCGGCGAGGCGGGCTGAGCCTTTTTTTAATTCTTATTCTTAATGGGAAATTAGAGTGACATGTGCCCGTCCAAACCCCTACAACTATTCTCTCATTGGTTCCCCCTCTTCCCGTTCATCCTCCTCACAATTTGCAAAATGTGTGAAACAGAAGTTTAAATGTGCTGATTCTCTAAGTGGGGAGATTCTAAGTAACGTGGCTGGAATGATGAACAGGAGCACCAGGAGAGGATAAATGAGGTGCATTTTAGACACATCTCCCGATCACATGGTGTACAGTCCTCTGGGTTTTCCATGCATGTTTTCGCTGTAGGAAGATCCCTTGAACCTGCAGATTTGGGACCCATTGAATGGGTACCAGGTCGTATTACTTTAAAGGGTGTGCATTTCCTCACCCAACCTCATATTTCTCTTAGCGCGAACAGTTTCCAGCCTTATGTCTCATCCTGCTGTGGGTCTAGATGTGTTCAATCCATGTTGCATCACCGTCCCTGAGGAAAAGTTGTAAGAGGTTTTCTCTGTCTCTCTGTCGTTTATTTTTTTCAATTTATTACTATATTGGTTACAGCTGATTTTCAAAGCTCTGTTTCTTGCTGCTGTACATCCACTTGATTCACATACAGAGAGACATCAATAAATTCTTTTGCAGATTCTTACCAGTCATATATATTCTTTTCCGGTGACTTGAGTGTGCTGAGTGCAGTTCTTTTAGCTACCGTGTAGGCCTTGTTGATTATCAGTTTGGTATTTGGAATGGTATCTTTGCTAATTTCAACCTCCTGGATGATGCCTCACCCCTCCCCACCTTTCCCGTTTAGCAGCCTTACGCGTGTTGTCTACATATTTGACTATGTTTTTGTTTTGTAATTTATTTCATGTGTAGCCATTTTGGATTCCACCTTTAAGTGAGATCTTATGATATGTGTCTTTTTCTTTTTGAGTTATGTCACTTAGAATGATCATACGTAACTCCTCCGGAGTTGTTACAACTGGCCATATTTCATTGACTTCCAGGCTGAGTAATATTCCACTCTACATAAGTACCACATCTCTATCCATTTTTTCGCTCCAGAGACATTTAAGTTATATCCTAGTCGAGGATCTTTTAAACAGAGAGGCAGTAAACATTGGGGTGCCTGTGTCCTCTCGATTTTTGTTTTTCCCAAGACATACACCCATGAGTGCAAGTGCCTTATGCTCTGTAGCTCATTTTTTAGATGCTTTAGTAAACACAATACACTTCTCCAGAATGGCCATTGGCAATATACATTTCCACTATAAGCCTCACAGGGCTCCCTCTTCTCCTTGCCCTGTCCTGCATTTCTGGTGTTTACACTTTATGAGGATGGCTCTTCTGACTGATGCGAAGTGATATCTTTTGTAGTATTGATTTCCAGTGCCCACCTGTTTGGTTGGCTAAAAAAGTGTATGCCCTTTTCTTGAATATATACAGAAAAAAACGCATACAGCCTTTTTGGCCAACTGCAATGTTGGCAATGTTCAGCCCCTTTTCTTGTGCTTAATGGCGAGTCCTTTCTACCTCCTCAAATCCCTTTCCTGCCATTCTCCCTTGCTTACCAATCCTTTTCTCTGACTTTCCTCAAGACATTTTTCAGTGATAGATATTTTCAACTCTGCAGTTTCGTGAATTTTACTGTCCCTGAGTTCCATTGTTCAACTTGTGTTTATGGGAACTGGCCATAAAGCAGTGGGATTTCCTCAAGCCCTATACTGTTTCCATGGGCAACCCTAGCCTTTGGTCAATTCGTCTTCCTGATTGGAAATTAGAGTGACATGTGCCTGTCTGAACACCTAGGACTTGTCTCTCATTGTTCCTCATCCTTCCGCTTCATCCTCTGGACAAATTCCAAACTGTACGCAACAGGATGTTGACAGTGCTGACATCTCCAAGTGGGGAGACTGTTAGTAAAGACGCTGGAGTGGTGAACCCGAGCACCAGGAGATGAGGATGTCACACCTATCCTCTGGGTGTGACAGACATGTTTTAGCAGTAGGAAGAGTCCCATTCATGTAAGGAGAACACCAGGGCTTTTTCAAAATCAGTGTCTCCCCGAAACCCAAACTGGGGAATTTTTTAAGCTACGGCTACACATATGTTCATTAAGGGCCTTGGGAAGTAGGCAGAGTCCAAACTTTAGATGATTGAAGTCTTCAGGGTCAGAAGCACTCACCACCGGCTTCCCTTAGGTTACACTTTAACTGTCATTGATAGATGATGTCAATAAAAATATCTATTCTTTTTCCGATTATTTCCCCTTATAGGTTATTGCAAAATATTGAGTGTAGTTCCCTGTGCTATACAGTAGTTCCTTGTTGATGATCTATTTTATACATAGCAGTGTGTATGTGTTAATTCCAAACTGTTAATTTATCCCTCCTCCCACCTTTCCCCTTTGGTAATAATAAATTATAAGATTTTATACTTCTCAGAAATGGGGGAGCTGAAAGAGAGGTATCATTTTCAATGGAAAAGCATTTAAAACAAGATTGAAGCTTTAACCAAGATTATTAGATGTACATCCTTGGAAAGAAATCACTTCATTTCTCTAATATTGACCTGACAAATAAGACAAACCTTTTCACTGAACTTGCTTATAATAAAGTGATGGAAATATCAAATGGAAGTGTTAGAAACATCTTATTTTACCCGAGCCTTATAAACTGTTCTATGTTAACTACAGTTTGGCTCACACATCTGTTCATTGAAGTTACAATAGTCTCAATTTCTGTTACTGATCCTCCAGAGTGGACCCCAACAAGTGTCCCCCTGCCCAGTGTCATTGGGGCCAACAGATCGAGACTGAGTTTGGTTCACAAGCAAAGGAAACTTTATATTTTGATCAGAGAATGGAGAGGTGAGAGCATGCACTACCCCGTGGGCTGTGGGCTGGGCTGCTGTGTAGAGATCCTGTCAGAGTCAGTGGGAGGGAGGGGGCGGAGCACTCGAGGGCCGGGTTGGCTGCAGCTCAGGCTCTATATCTCGGAGTCTGCACTGGGCCCCAGGAGCTGAGGTGTCGACCCAGCCATTCTGCACTAGGAAATCTGGTCTGAAGTGCCGGGTGTGGAACCTCTGCATGCGGGACCCTAGGAGCACGTGAAATTAGACAAAGCACAAAGGATAAAAAAGGTCAGACTTGACTTTATTGCCCAGATTCTATTTTTATCTCCCAGGGATTTTTAATGGGCTTTGCTGGGGACAAACCCCTCCTCTGCCTTTTGTCCCGTTCCTCATTCTTGGAGTGCTGAGGGTGCAGACCCTTCTTCTGTAACTGCTGAGTGCTGAGTTGGGAGCCTCATACCAGGGGACGAGGGTCAGAACTTCTCCCCAGCAGCCTCCAGGTGACGTTGATTGGCCCCAGGACCCCTGCCTCCCTGCTCGTCCACCTGAGCACCAGCATTGGAAGTGTTATAGATTCTAATGACCTTTAAGGGCCCAGGAAAGAGATGTGCAGAGACGCTGTGGGGGCCGGTTTCACCCCGCCCCACATTTGTTCGGCCACCTTAGGCTGACCGTTTCTGCCAGCCTAGATGCTCTGACCAGTAGTCTGCTCTTTCTTCAATTAGGCCCCTGAATTAACGTAAAAACAGCACCAGGTGTCAGAGCCCTGCCCGCTCAACTCCCAGACAGTCCAGGGTCAGTGGTGATCAAGGACCATGATGGCCACTGAGTCAACAGCCTTTTGAAGTAAACAGGAGTCCAGCCGGTCTTATTGGCCACCATCATCACGGTGTCTGTAGGCTTTTCTATGGTGACAGTGTGATATACGTTTCCCCCGCCAAGATTATTAGCTCCCCTCCGGGTGCAGTAAGTCCTGCAAGCAGTAGTCTACTCCTTCGGGACACACTATTGTTGTTTTATGAGAGAAACTCCAGGTCAAGTGATGTTCACACGAGTCGTCATGGTGCCCTGTTGCCCCCGGTTATCTCTCTGGATGTTGGAGTTGGAGGGCCTCCTCACTCGAGGTCGGTGTGCCCACGGAGTGAACCCTGCAACTTCAGGGCATGGTTGGTGATTAGGATCACCACGTGGGGTCCTTTTCCCTTAGGAGGGAGGTGGCCTTTTGGGCTGCTGATTTCCAGGTTTTTAGATACCGCCAGTATCTTGGCCAGATGTGGCAGTGGGCCAAGCCCCTTGGTGACTCTATTTTATCCTACCTGGATGGCATTCTTGCGTTGTTCCATTTCAAGTGGTCCCAGTTTTTGCACTAATTCTCTAATGGCGACTCACCTTTCACCGGGAATGGAAAGGTCAAAGGGTTTAGCTCAATTAGGGAGTTCCAGGGCAAGGGTCTGAATTGACTGCTCTTTCCATTCTTGAAAGGCCACTTCTGGATTCTGTTCAAAAGGATCATCATCTTTTCCTTTCAGTGTTTCATATAGAGGCCCAGCTAGTAGACTGTAGTTAGGGATCCAGAAGCAGCAAACCCTGGCCTCCCCAGGAACCCCTAAGCTGTCTTCTAGTTTTAGAAAGGGGTAAGGCTGCAAATGGTTTCTTCCCTTTCCTGGGATGGGCTTCTCCGACCTTCTGTGAGAATGAAGCCCAGGCAGGTCACCGCAGTCTGTGATATTTGAGCTTTTTCTTGGACAACTTCTATCCTTTATTGGCTTGGTAGTTCAGAGGCCTCCTTAGTAGGGCTGGCGATCAGAATGTCGTCTGCATATTGAAGGAGGGTTTCCTTTTCCAGAGGTAGAACTTTTCGGTCTTTAGCTAAGCTTTCCCCAAAGATGGTGTGGGAATTTTTGAACCCTTGGGGCAAGACGGCCCGGAAGTATTGTTTTAGTTGTATGTTGAGTCCTGCCACTCACAAGCCAAAATTTCTTGTGACTCTGGGACTAATGGAATACAAAAGAAGGCATCATTGAAGACTAATACAGAATACCATGTCCTGGTGGTTGGTAGAATGACCAGCAGGGTGTAGGAATTAGGAGCAACTGGAGGTATATCCTCGGTGGCTTCACTGACTGTCCTGACATCCTTTACCAGGTCCCCAGCAGCCCATGGGGCTCTCGTGGTCAGGCCAATCCCAGGATATGGAGCTCTCCTGGGCAGGTACCCCACCCCCATCCCAGCCCACGGGGCTCTCATGGTCAGGCCTCTCCCAGGATACAGAGCTACCCTTGCAGGTACCGTGGCAGGGCTGGGCACACAGGAACCGTGCACATAGCCCTCACTGAAGAGCACCCCCATCTCACCTGTCGCTCAGAGCTGACACAGAGCACCTCAGAGCAGGACTTGAACTAACAAACAGCAGCTCCGACAGGTCTGTGACCCTGGGCATCACTCTGTGTGGCCTCCCTCCACCTGGTCTTCCAGAGACTTCCACTGCACCCGGGGCACCAAGCCTCTGTCTCCAACCACCACCCACCCCTCCTCTCCCTGACTCCTGGGTTCCTCTCATTAGGAGAGGGTTTTCTTGAAGTTGTCTCCCACTCATGGGCCAGATAAAATGATTAGAAAACAAGCCAAAGCTGCAGCCCCTTGTCTATCCTGACTCTCAGGAGCCCACACCTGTTCCTTGGACCTGGCCGGTTCAGCAAGTTCCATTTTCTGCAACTGTGAGCCCCTGAGGTGTGATGATTGGCTGACCTGGGCAGCCTTACCATGCCGGCCAGCCCTCCCCAGGTGTGCCTGGGTTGAGATCAATATAAATACCACTCCAGGCAGCAAGAGCCCCTGCAGCTGTGCCTGATGCCATTTTCTCTGCCCTGTCAGCAGTCTCGGGGCTGGGCTGGTGGGAGGGAGGGAGAGGCCACGGCTTTGTGGGTGGCCCAGTGTGAGTGGGGCTCTGCTGGACTTTCTGCAGCAGTTGCCAGGCTGCCACCTGCTAAAGAAGAGGATGTGTCACCCATACCTGCTGCTGGAATTTCTCCCTGGGCAGAGGTGAGGAAGGAAAAAAGCAGTGGGGGCAGGGACAGGACGGGTATCTCAGGCAGGGAAATGGAAATCTTCCAGAAGAGCACCCAGGGCCAGGACCATCCTGGCTGGCCTGCAGGCACCAAGTCAGCTGGCATGCTGTCACTCATGTGGCTCCATGGCCCTTCCTCTAGGCTTTCAAGTCCTTGTATATATTCAGGTGTTTTACCTGGGAAGGGTGGGGACAGTTCAGCAGCAACTGGCCTGGGGCTCAGCTCACGTTCACTCACAGATGCCTCGGCACGGTGCCCCAGCTTTGCAATGAGGACGCTTGTTGTGTGGGAGCTGCTGGCTGAATGGGAGACGATTCCCCACCACTGACCAACTTCAGAATTTTTACAACTGGAGCAAGTGCCCTGATACGGTTTTCCTCTGAGTAACTGGTGGGTTCTGTTTTTTTTTTTCTCTTTTTCGTTTTTGGTTCAAGGTAGATTTTATTCCTCTTTTTTGTATTTACAGATATAAGCATGGAAATAATTTATTCATATAAATACATGTATGTGAAGGGAATAATTGTTTTTTCTGTTTTATTTTTTAAATCTTATTTCTTTTTAATTTTGAATTTTATTTTATATTTTTATACAGCAGGTTCTTATTGGTTATCTATTTTATACATATAAATGTTTACATGCCAATCCCAATCTCTCAGCTCCTCCCACCACCACCCCCCCAAGAGCTTTCCCCCCTTGTTGTCCATACGATTGTTGTCTACATCTGTTGCTCTATTTATGCCTTGCAAAACGGTTAATCTGTACAGTTTTTCTAGGTTCCACATATATGCATGAATATACAAGATTTGTTTTTCTCTTTCTGACTTACTTCACTCTGTATGACAGTCTCTAGATCCATCGACGTCTCTACAAATGACCCAATTTCATTCCTTTCATGGCTTAGTAATATTCCATTTTATATATGTACCACATCTTTATGCATTCGTCTGTCTGTGGGCATTTAGGTTGCTTCCATTACCTCGATATTGTAAATAGTGATGCAATGAACATTGCGGTGAATGTCTCTTTTTGATTTATGGTTTTGTCTGGGTATATGTCCAGTACTGGGATTGCTGTATCATATGGTAATTCTATGATTAGTTTCTTAAGAAACTCCATATTGTTCTCCATAGTGACTGTATCAATTTATATTCCCAACAATAGTGGAAGAGGCTTCCTTTTCCCCACACCCTTTCCAGCAATTGTTGTTTGTAGATTTTCAGATGATGCCCATTCTAACAGGTGTGAGGTGATACCTCATTGTTGAGTCCATTTCGTTGAGCAAGGGGTAGGTCTTGTCTATTACATATTTGGCTTATGGAACGGTATCTGTGCTAATTTCAAACTCTGGTTTTATGCAGAACCCCAACTCACCTTTCCCCTTAAGCAAGCATAAGTTGGTTTTCTAAACTTGAGACCCTGTTCTGTTTTGTAATTCAGTTCATGTGTAGCCAAGTTTACATTCCATGTATTAGTGATACCTTATGATGTTTCTTTTTCTGTGTGACTTATTTCACTTGGAATCATCGTGCCTCAATCCACTCATTATGCTGGTACAGGCCTGGTGACACAGATTTCATTGCTGAGTGGTATTCTGTTGTACGTTAAGTACCGCAACTTCTTTATCAATTATTTGCTCTCTGGGATACTTAACTTGTACCGTAGAAGAGGTTCCTGTAAACAGAGCCGTCCCAAATTTTGGGGTGGCTGTGTCTTTTTGATTTTAATTTCCCTAAGCTATAGGACCATAAGTGGAAATGCCCTAGACTCTGTTGCTTTGTTTCTCAGATGTATCAGGAAACACCATACACTTCTCCAGAGTGGCTGTTGGCAATTTACATCCCGCCCATCAGCATAACAAGGCTCCTTTATCCCCATGGCCTGTCTTGCCTTTCTGCATTTTACACTTTTTTCAGATGGCCCTTTAGACCGGGGGGAAGTGACACTTCATAGTAGTTCGGATTTCCATTGCAAGCTTGCTTGGTTTGCCAAAAAGGGCGTATGCGTTTTTTCCTGAATATATTCAGGAACAAACTCATACGCCCTTTTTTGCCAAGTGCATCATTGTTGATGTTCTGCCTCTTTTCCTATGCTTCAAATGCAAATCCAATCTACCTCCTGAAATCGGTTTCCTGAAATTCTGCCCCGCTTTCAAATCCTCTTCGCAGCCTTACTTCAATATATTTTTGGATGTTATCTGTCATTTATAACTCTGCAGGTTTGTGAATTACAGGGCCGCTGAGCTTCTTTCTTCAACTCGCTTTCTTGTGAGCTGGCCGCAAACCCGCAAGACTGCTTCAGGCCCTAATCTGCTTCTGGCAGGGCATGCTGAGCCTTTGGTTAATTCCTCTTCCTGGTGGGAAATGAGTGTTAAATATGCCCGTCCAGACACCTACCTCACTCTCAACCCCTTGGTGATGTGGGTCCTCTGGTTTGTGGCCACCTTTATGGGTTCCTCACCTTTTGATGATGTGGGACCAATGGTCTTAGGAGACTCCTGCCTGGTTCACATCCCCTTGGTGATGTGGGCCCTCTGTTGAGAGTCTGATCCTGGCAGGGTTCCTCACCCATCTGTGAGGTGGGCCGTCTGCTGTGAGGTCACTCCTGCCTGGCTTGCTCATCTCGCCTTGTGGACATGAGCCCTCTGGTGGCACTTGGAGCCTGCTGGGAGCCTCCTCCCATCGGTGATGAGGGCCCTCTGGCGTCAGGCCCTAACGGCTGGGCTCCCCACATTTTGTGATGTGCGCCCAGTGGTGCGAGGACACTCCATCCAGGTTCACATCCCCATTGGGATGTGGGCCTTCTGCTCTGAGGTCCCAACGCCTGAG
Organism: Pseudorca crassidens; assembly: GCF_039906515.1. Taxonomy (NCBI): domain Eukaryota; kingdom Metazoa; phylum Chordata; class Mammalia; order Artiodactyla; family Delphinidae; genus Pseudorca; species Pseudorca crassidens. The sequence goes on from NW_027135938.1 coordinate 240,527, forward strand.
TTGCTCACAGTTTCATGATGTGGGCTCTCTGCTGTTAGTTCACTCCTGCCTGCATCCCATAGCTTCTGTGCTCTCGGCCGCCTGCTGGGAGGTTCCAACTGCTGGATTCCTCAACTTTTTTATTCTATGTGCCCTCTGTTGTGAGGCTCCTCCTGCCTGCCTCACTGCCAGCCCCTTGGTGATGACTGTCCTATGGCTTGAGGCCACATGTGCTGCGTTCCTCACCTTTCGATGATGTGGCCCCACTCGTGTGAGGACACTCCTGTCTGGTTCCCATCCCCTTGGTGAGGTGGGCCCTCTGGCGAGAGTCTAATCCTGGCTGGGTTCCTCAACGTTCTGTGAGGTAGGCCCTCTGCTGTGAGGTCACTCCTGCCTGGCTGGCACACGTCACCTTGGAGATGTGAGACATCTGGTGGCAGTTGGAGCGTGCAGGGTGCCTCCTCCTCTCGGTGATGACGGCCCTCTGGCGTCAGGCCCTAAATGGGCTCCCCACATTTTCTGATGTGCGCCCAGTGGTGCGAGGACACTCCAGCCAGGTTCCCATTCCCATGGGGATGTGGGCCTTCTGCGCTGAGGTCCCAACGCCTGGGTTGCTCACAGTTTTATGATGTGGGCCCTCTGCTGTGAGTTCACTGCGGCCTGGATCCCATAGCCTCGGTGTTCTGAGCCACCTGCTGGAAGGTCTAAATGCTGGAATCCTCACGTTTTTTATATTATGTGCCCTGTGTTGTGAGGCTACTCCTGCCTGCCTCACTCCAAGGCCCTTGGTGATGTGGGTCCTCTGGTTTGAGGACACATGTGCTGGGTTCCTCACCTTAAGATGATGAGGCCCCACTAGTGTGAGGATAATCCTGACTGGTTCCCATCCCCTTTGTGATGTGGGCCCTCTGGTGAGAGTCTGATCCTGGCTGGGTTCCTCACCCATCTGTGAGGTGGGCCCTCTACTATCAGGTAACTCTTGCCTGGCTTGCTCACCTCGCCTTGTTGACATGAGCCCTCTGGTGGCACTTGGACCCTGCTGGGAGCCTCCTCACATCTGTGATGAGGGCCCTCTGACGTCAGGCCCTAACTGCTGGGCTCCCCAACTTTTCTTAGTGAGCCCAGTGATGCTCGGGCACTCCTCTTAGGTTCCCATCTCCATGGGGATGTGGTCCTTCTGCTCTGAGGTTCCAACGGCTGGGTTGATCACAGTTTCATGATGTGGGCTCTCTGGTGTTAGTTCACTGTGGCCTGGATCCCATAGCCTCTGTGCTCTTGGCCACCTGCTGGGAGGTTCCAACTGCTGGATTCCTCACTTTTTTAATCTTTTAGGCCCTCTGTTGTGAGGATCCTCCTGCCTGCCTCACTCCCAGCCCCTTCGTGATGTGTGTCCTCTGGTTTGAGGCCACATGTGCTGGGTTCCTCACCTTTCGATGATGTGGGACCAATGGTCTTAGGAGACTCCTGCCTGGTTCACATCCCCTTGGTGATGTGGGCCCTCTGTTGAGAGTCTGATCCTGGCAGGGTTCCTCACCCTTCTGTGAGGTGGGCCGTCTGCTGTGAGGTCACTCCTGCCTGGCTTGCTCACCTCGCCTTGTGGACATGAGCCCTCTGGTGGCACTTGGAGCCTGCTGGGAGCCTCCTCCCCTCGGTGATGAGGGCCCTCTGGCGTCAGGCCCTAACGGCTGGGCTCCCCACATTTTGTGATGTGCGCCCAGTGGTGCGAAGACACTCCATCCAGGTTCACATCCCCATTGGGATGTGGGACTTCTGCTCTGAGGTCCCAACGGCTGGGTTGTTCACAGTTTCATGATGTGGGCTCTCTGCTGTTAGTTCACTCTGGCCTGGATGCCATAGCCTCTGTGCTCTGGGCCGCCTGCTGGGAGGTTCCAACTGCTCGATTCCTCAACTTTTGTATTCTATGGGTCCTGTGTTGCGATACTCCTCCTGCCTGCCTCACTCACAACCCCTTCGTGATGTGGGTCCTCTGGTTTGAACCACATGTGCTGGGTTCCGCAACTTTCAATGATGTGGCCCCACTGGTGTGAGGACACTCCTGCCTGGTTCCCATCCCCTTGGTGATGTGGGCCTTCTGGTGACAGTCTTATCCTGGCTGGGTTCGTCACTCTTCTGTGACGTAGGCCCTCTGCTGTGAGGTCAATCCTGCCTGACTTGCACACATCACCTTGGCGACGTGGGCCCTCTGTTGACACATGGAACCTGCTGGGAGCCTCCTGCCCTCGGTGATGACGGCCCTCTAGCATCAGGCCCTAACTGCTGGGCTCCCCACGTTTTCTGATGTGAGCCCAGTGATGCCAGGACACTCCTGTCAGGTTCCCATCCCCATGGGGATGTGGGCTTTCTGCTCTGAGGTCCCAACGCCTGGGTTGCTCACAGTTTCATGATGTGGGCTCTCTGGTGTTAGTTCACTCCTGCCTGCATTCCATAGCTTCTGTGCTCTCGGCCGCCTGCTGGGAGGTTCCAAATGCTGGATTCCTCACCTTTTTAATTCTTTGGGCCCTCTGTTTTTAGGCTACTCCTACCTGCCTCACTCCCATCCCCTTTGTGATGTATGTCCTCTGATATGAGGCCGCATGTGCTGGGTTCCTCACCTTTCGATGATGTGGCCCCACTGGTGGGAGGACAGTCCTGACTGGTTCCCATCCCCTTGGTGTTGTGGGCCCTCTGGCGAGAGTCTCATCCTACCTCGGTTCCTCACCCTTCTGTGAGATAGGCCCTCTGCTGTGTGGTCACTACTGCCTGGCTGGCGCATGCCACCTTGTAGACGTGGGCCCTCTGTTGGCAGTTGGAACCTGCTGGGAGTCTCCTCCCCTCAGTTATGAGGGCCCCCTGGCGTCAGGCCCTAACTGCTGGGCTCCTAACATTTTCTGATATGTGCTAAGTGGTGCGAAGCCACTCCTGCCAGGTTCCCATCCCAATGGTTGTGGGCCTTCTGTTCTGAGGTCCCAACGGCTGGGCTGCTCACAGGTTCATGATGTGGGCCCTCTGCTGTGAGTTCACTGCGGCCTGGATCCCATAGCCTCGGTGCTCTGGGCTGCTTGCTGGGAGGTTCCAACTGCTGGATTCCTCAACTTTTATATTCTATGGACCCTGTGTTGTGAGGCCGGTCCTGCCAGCCTCATTCCGAACCCCTTGGTGATGTGGTTCCTCTGGTTTGAGGCTACATGTGCTGGGATCCTCACCTTTCGATGATGTTGTCCCACTGGTGTGGGGACACTCCTGCCTGGTTCCCATCCCCTTGGTGATGTGGGCCCTCTGGTGAGAGTCTGATCCTGGCTGTGTTCCTCACCCTTCTGTGAGGTGGGCCCTCTGCTGTGAGGTCACTCCTGCCGGCCTGGCACACATCGCCTTGGTGACGTTGGCCCTCTGGTGGCAGCTGGAGCCTGCTGGGAGCCTCCTCCCCTCGGTGATGAGTGCCCTCTAGCGTCAGGCCCTAACTTCTGAGCACCCCACGTTTTCTGATGTGAGCCCAGTGATGCCAGAACACTCCTGTCATGTTCCCATCACCATGAGAATGTGGGCCTTCTGCTCTGAGGTCCCAATGTCTGGGTTGCTCACAGTTTCATGATGTGGGCTCTCTGGTGTTACTTCACTCTGGCTTGGATCCCCTAGCCTCTGTGCTCTGGGCCGCCTGCTGGGAAGTTCCAACTGCTGGATTCCTCACTTTTCTTATTTTGGGGCCCTCTGTTGTGAGGCTCCTCCTGCCTGCCTCACTCCCAGCCCCTCGGTGATGGGTGTCCTATGGTTTGAAGCCACATGTTCTGGGTTCCTCACCTTTAGATGATGTGGCCCTACTCATGTGAGGACACTCCTGCCTGGTTCCAATCCATTTGGTGATGTGGGCCCTCTGGTGCGAGTCTGATCCTGACTGGGTTCGTCACACTTCTCTGAGGTGGGCCCTCTGCTGTGAGGTCATTCGTGCCTGGTTGACACACATCGCCTTGGCGACGTCACCCTCTGGTGGCAGTTGGAGCCTGCTGGGAGCCTCCTTCCCTTGGTGATGAGGGTCCTCTGGCGTCAGGCCCTAACTGCTGGTCGCCCAAAATTTTCTGATACGTTCTCAGTGGTACGAGGACACTCCTACCAGATTTATATCCCCATGGGAATGTGGGCCTCCTGCTCTGAGGTCCCAATGGCTGGGTGGCTCAATTTCATGACATGGGCCCTCTTCTGTGAGTTCACTGTGGCCTGGATCCCATAGCCTCGGTGCTCTGGGCTGCCTGCTGGGAGGTTCCAACTGCTGGATTCCTCACTTTTTTATTCTATGGGCCCAGTGTTGTGAGGCTACTCCTGCCTGCCTCACTCCGAGGCCCTTGGTGATGTGGGTCCTCTGGTTTGAGGACACATGTGCTGAGTAGCTCACCTTTCGATGATGTGGCCCCACTGGTGTGAAGACACTCCTGCCTGGTTCCCATCCCCTTGGTGATGTGGGCCCTCTGGTGAGAGTCTGATATTTGCTGGGTTTCTCACCCTTCTGTGAGGTGGGACCTCTGCTATGAGGTAACTCATGCCTGGCTTCCTCACGTTGCCTTGGCAACGTGAGCACTCAGGTGGCAGTTGGAGCCTGCTGGGAATCTCCTCCCCTCGGTTATGAGAGCTCTGGATAAAACACATATGCCCTTTTTTGCCAAGTGCATTATTTTCCAAGTTCTGTCTCTTTTCCTATGCTTTAAGAGCGACTCCCGTGTACCTTCTGAATTCGGTTTCCAGCAATTGTGCCCCGCATTCAAGTCCTCTTGGCAGCCTTACTTCAATATATTTTTGGACGATAGCTGTCATTTATAACTCTGCAGGTTTGTGAATTACAGTGCCCCTGAGCTCCTTTCTTCAACTCGCTTTCTTGTGAGCTGGCCGCAACACCGCAGCATTGCTTCAGGCCCTAGTGTGGTTCCGGCATGGCACGCTGAGCCTTTGGTTAATTCCTCTTCCTGGTGGGAAATGAGAGTTAAATTTGCCCGTCCAGACACCTCCAGCTAGTCTCTCATTGGTTCTCCCTATTCCTGTTCATTTTCCGCAGAAATTGCAAACTGGGCCAAACAGGAGGTTAAAGGCACTGACTCTCCAAGTGGGGAGAGTGTTAGTAAAGCGTCTGGAATGTTGCACCCGAGTACCAGGGGATGAAAACTGACACATTTGAACACGTTTACCGATCACACGGTGGATCATACTCTGGGTTCCACATGCATGTTTTAGCTGAAGGAAGAATCCCTTAAACCTGGAGAGTTGAGACCCATGGAATGGGTACCATGCAATATGACTTCAAAGGGTCTGCATTTGTTCACCGAACCTCACCAATCCTATCACTGCTGCATTTATGCCGCTGTACACATGCTTGATTCTCTTTCAGAGACATATAAATCCATAGGTTTTAAGATTCTTGCTAATCAGGTTTAATCTTAGGCGTTTAATATGGGGTGTAGAGTCCACTTCGTTGAGCAAGGAGTAGCTCTTGTCTGTTACATATTTGGCTTAAGGAACGGTATCTGTGCTAATTTCAATCTCTGGTTTTATGCAGCACCCCAACTCACCTTTCCTCTTAAGCAAGCATAAGTTGGTTTTCTACATTTGAGACCCTGTTCTGTTTTGTAATTCTGTTCCTGTGTAGACAAGTTTACATTCCGTGTAGTAGTGATATCTTATGATGTTTCTTTTTCTGTGTGACTTATTTCACTTAGAATCATCGTACCTGAATCCACTCATTATGCTGCTATGGGCCTGATGACATAGATTTCATTGCTGAGTGACATTGCATTGTACGTAAGTACCACAACGTCTTTATCCATTTTTCACTTTCTGTGATATTGAACTTGTACTGTAAACGAGGTTCTTGTAAACAGAGCCGTCCCAAACTTTGGGGTGGCTGTGTCTTTTTGATTTTAATTTCCCTAAGCTATAGGACCATAAGTGGAAGTGCCCTAGGCTCTGTTGCTTTGTTTTTTAGATGTTTCAGGAAACACCATACACTTCTCCAGAGTAGCTGTTGGCAATTTACATCCCGCCCATCAGCATAACAAGGCTCCCAGTTCTCCATGGCCTGTCCTGCCTTTCTGGATTTTACACTTTTTTCAGATGGCCCTTTTGACCGGAGGGCAGTGAGACTTCATTGTAGTGCAGATTTCCTTTGCAAGCTTGCTTGGTTCGCCAAAAAGGGCGTATGCGTTTTCTCCTGAATATATTCAGGAAAAAACGCATATGCCCTTTTCGGCCAAGTGCATCATTGTGGACGTTCTGCCTCTTTTCCTATGCTTTACATGCAATTCCAGTCTACCTCCTGAAATCGGTTTCCTGCAATTCTGCCCCGCTTTCAAGTCCTCTTGGCAGCCTTACTTCAATATATTTTTGGACGATAGCTGTCAGTTATAACTCTGAAGGTTTGTGAATTACAGTGCCCCTGAGCTCCTTTCTTCAACTCACTTTCTTGTGAGCTGGCCGCAACACTGCAGCATTGCTTCAGGCCCTAGTGTGGTTCTGGCATGGCACGCTGAGCCTTTGGTTAATTCCTCTTCCTGGTGGGAAATGAGAGTTAAATTGGCCCGTCCAGACACCTCCAGTTAGTCTTTCGTTGGTTCTCCCTATTCCTGTTAATTTTCCGCAGAAATTGCAAACTGGGCCAAACAGGAGGTTAAAGGCCCTGACTCTCCAAGTGGTGAGAGTTTTAGTAAAGCGTCTGGAATGTTGCACCCGAGTACCAGGGGACGAAAACTGAAACGCATTTGAACACGTTTCCTGATCACACGGTGGATCATACTCTGGGTTCCACATGCATGTTTTAGCTGAAGGAAGAATCCCTTAAACCTGGAGAGTTGAGACCCATGGAATGGGTACCATGCAATATGACTTCAAAGGGTCTGCATTTGCTCACTGAACCTCACCAATCCTATCACTGCTGCGTTTATGCCGCTGTACACACGCTTGATTCTCTTTCGGAGACATATAAATCCATAGGTTTTAAGATTCTTACTAGTCAGGTATATTCTTAGGCCTTTAATATGGGGCATTGAGTCCACTTCGTTGAGCAAGGAGTAGCTCTTGTCTATTACATATTTGGCTTATGGAACGGTATCTGTGCTAATTTCAATCTCTGGTTTTATGCAGCACCCCAACTCACCTTTCCCCTTAAGCAAGCATAAGTTGGTTTTCTACATTTGAGACCCTGTTCTGTTTTGTAATTCAGTTCCTGTGTAGCCAAGTTTACATTCTGTGTAGTAGTGATATCTTATGATGTTTCTTTTTCTGTGTGACTTATTTCACTTAGAATCATCGTACCTGAATCCACTCATTATGCTGCTATGGGCCTGATGACATAGATTTCATTGCTGAGTGATATTGCATTGTACATAAGTACCACAACTTTTTTATCCATTTTTCGCGCTCTGCGATATTGAACTTGTACCGTAAACGAGGTTCTTGTAAACAGTGCCATCCCAAACTTTGGGGTGGCTGTGTGTTTTTGATTTTAATTTCCCTAAGCTATAGGTCCATAAGTGGAAGTGCCCTAGGCTCTGTTGCTTTGTTTTTTAGATGTTTCAGGAAACACCATACACTTCTCCGGAGTGGCTGTTGGCAATTTACATCCCGCCCACCAGCATAACAAGGCTCCCAGTTCTCCATGGCCTGTCCTGCTTTTCTGGATTTTACACTTTTTTCAGATGGCCCTTTTGACTGGGGGGAAGTGAGACTTCATTGTAGTGCAGATTTCCTTTGCAATCTTGTTTGGTTGGCCAAAAAGGGCATATGCGTTTCTTCCTGAATATATTCAGGAAAAAACGCATGCGCACTTTTTGGCCAAGTGCATCATTGTCGACGTTCTGAGTCTTTTCATATGTTGTCAATGCAATTCTTGTCTACCTCTTGAAATCGGTTTCCTGCAATTCTGCCTTGCTGTCAGTGCCTCTTCATAGCCTTACCTCAATATACTTTTGGAAAATAGTTGGCCTCTATAACTCTGCAGGTTTTTGAATTGCAGTGGCCCTTAGTCTATTTTTCAGCTCTTATTTTTGTGATCTTGCCTCATATCCTCAGGATTTTTTTATGCCCTATTCTTCTTCTGGGGCGCCTTGCTCTGCCTTTGGTTAATTCTTCTTCCTAATGTGAAATTAGAGTGACATGTGCCCATTGAAACCGCTACAGCTATTTTCTCACTGGTTCCCCCTATTCCCATTCATCCTCCGCACTAACTGCAGACTGTGCGATACCGGAACTTAAAGGCATTGACTCTCCATGTGGGGATGTTTTTAGTAAAGTGGCTGGAATGTTGATCCAGAGCCCCAGGAGAGGAAAATGAGGTGCGTTTTAGAAACCTTTCCCGATCATATGGTATACCATCCGCTGGATTTCCCATGCATGGTTTAGCTGTAGGAAGATTCCGTTCAACCTGGAGTGTTGGGACCCTTGGAATGAGTAGCATGAAGTATTGCATTAAACTTTCGGCAGTTGCTCACCAAAGCTCACCAATCCTCTCAGCCCCAAGTGTCCAGCCTTATGTCTTATCCAGCTGTGGGTTTATATGTGGTCATTCCAGGTTGCATCACAGCCCCTGAGCGAATTTTGTAAGAATTTTTCTCTCTTTCATTGTTTCTGCGTTTTGGTTTTAAAATTTATTTCTATAATGGGGTTTAGCTCATTTTCACTGCTGTGTTTGGCCGCTCTGCACACACTTGATTCCCTTATGGAGATATATCAATACATGGGTTTTAAGATTCTTATTACTCAGATATATTTCTCTGCGGTGTATAGGGTGTGTTGAGGCCAGTTCATTGAGCAAGGTGTAGATCTTGTCTAATACCTATTTGGTTTATTGAACGGTATCTGTGCTAATTTCAAACTCTGGTTTTATGCATCAGCCCACCTCTCCTTTCCCCTTAAGCTGACATAAGTGTGTTTTCTAAATGTGAGACACTGTTCTGTTTTGTAATTCATTTTTTGTGCAGCCATATTTATCCTCCCTCTATAAGTGATATCTTATGATATGTTTCTTTTTCTGTTTGACTTATTTCAAGTAGTATTATCGGACCTAAATCCACTCTTTATCCTTCTACTAGCCTTATTACATTGATTTCATGGTGAAGAGATATTCCATTGTACATAAGTACCACATTTTCTTTATCCATTGTTCTCTTTCCTGGGATATTTAAGGTGTACTGAAGTTGAGGTTCTTGTAAACAGAGTAGCCATAAACTGTGGTGTGCTTGTGTCTTGTTGATTTTTAGACTTCCCTAGATATACTTCCATGATTGGAAGTGCCCTATGCTCTGTAGCTCTGTTTTTTAGATGATTTAGGAACCACCATACACTTCTCCAGAGTGGCTCTCGGCAGTTCACACACTGTCCATCAGCGTATAAAGGCTCCCTGTTCTCCATGGCCTGTCCTGCATTTCTGGTTTTTACAATTTTTTCGGATGGCCCTTTTGACCGGTGGGAAATGAGACTTCTTTGTTGTGCACATTTGCATTGCTTGCTTGCTTGGTTGCCCATAAAGTGCGTATGCGTTTTTTCCTGGATATATTCAGGAAAAAATGCATACTCCCTTTTGGGCCAACTGCATCATTGTCGAAATTCTGCCGCTTTTCATGTGCTTTAAAGACGAGTCCAATCTATCTCTTGAAATCTGTTTCTTGCAATTCTGTCTTGCATTCAGATCCTCTTCTTTGCCTTACCTCAACATATTTTTGGACGTTAGTTTTCATTTATAACTCTGCAGGTTTGTGAATTGCAGTGGCCCTGAGCTCCATTTTTTAAGTTGCTCTTTTGTGAGCTGGCCTCAAAGCTGCAGGATTGCTTCAGGCCCTATTTTGGCTCCGGCGAGGCGGGCTGAGCCTTTTTTTAATTCTTATTCTTAATGGGAAATTAGAGTGACATGTGTCCGTCCAAACCCCTACAACTATTCTCTCATTGGTTCCCCCTCTTCCCGTTCATCCTCCTCACAATTTGCAAAATGTGTGAAACAGAAGTTTAAATGTGCTGATTCTCTAAGTGGGGAGATTCTAAGTAACGTGGCTGGAATGATGAACAGGAGCACCAGGAGAGGATAAATGAGGTGCATTTTAGACACATCTCCCGATCACATGGTGTACAGTCCTCTGGGTTTTCCATGCATGTTTTAGCTGTAGGAAGATCCCTTGAACCTGCAGATTTGGGACCCATTGAATGGGTACCAGGTAGTATTACTTTAAAGGGTGTGCATTTCCTCACCCAACCTCACATTTCTCTTAGCACGAACAGTTTCCAGCCTTATGTCTCATCCTGCTGTGGGTCTAGATGTGTTCAATCCATGTTGCATCACCATCCCTGAGGAAAAGTTGTAAGAGGTTTTCTCTTTCTCTCTGTCGTTTATTTTTTTCAATTTATTACTATATTGGTTACAGCTGATTTTCAAAGCTCTGTTTCTTGCTGCTGTACATCTACTTGATTCACATACAGAGAGACATCAATAAATTCTTTTTCAGATTCTTACCAGTCATATATATTCTTTTCCGGTGACTTGAGTGTGCTGAGTGCAGTTCTTTTAGCTACCGTGTAGGCCTTGTTGATTATCAGTTTGGTATTTGGAATGGTATCTTTGCTAATTTCAACCTCCTGGATGATGCCTCACCCCTCCCCACCTTTCCCGTTTAGCAGCCTTACGTGTGTTTTCTACATATTTGACTATGTTTTTGTTTTGTAATTTATTTCATGTGTAGCCATTTTGGATTCCACCTTTAAGTGATATCTTATGATATGTGTCTTTTTCTTTTTGAATTATGTCACTTAGAATGATCATACGTAACTCCTCCGGAGTTGTTACAACTGGCCATATTTCATTGATTTCCAGGCTGAGTAATATTCCACTCTACATAAGTACCACATCTCTATCCATTTTTTCCCTCCAGAGACATTTAAGTTATATCCTAGTCGAGGATCTTTTAAACAGAGAGGCAGTAAACATTGGGGTGCCTGTGTCCTCTCGATTTTTGTTTTTCCCAAGACATACGCCCATGAGTGCAAGTGCCCTATGCTCTGTAGCTCATTTTTTAGATGCTTTAGTAAACACAATACACTTCTCCAGAATGGCCGTTGGCAATATACATTTCCACTATAAGCCTCACAGGGCTCCCTCTTCTCCTTGCCCTGTCCTGCATTTCTGGTGTTTACACTTTATGAGGATGGCTCTTCTGACTGAGGCGAAGTGATATCTTTTGTAGTATTGATTTCCAGTGCCCACCTGTTTGGTTGGCTAAAAAAGTGTATGCCCTTTTCTTGAATATATACAGAAAAAAACGCATACAGCCTTTTTGGCCAACTGCAATGTTGGCAATGTTCAGCCCCTTTTCTTGTGCTTAATGGCGAGTCCTTTCTACCTCCTCAAATCCCTTTCCTGCCATTCTCCCTTGCTTACCAATCCTTTTCTCTGACTTTCCTCAAGACATTTTTCAGTGATAGATATTTTCAACTCTGCAGTTTCGTGAATTTTACTGTCCCTGAGTTCCATTGTTCAACTTGTGTTTATGGGAACTGGCCACAAAGCAGTGGGATTTCCTCAAGCCCTATACTGTTTCCATGGGCAACCCTAGCCTTTGGTCAATTCGTCTTCCTGATTGGAAATTAGAGTGACATGTGCCTGTCTGAACACCTAGGACTTGTCTCTCATTGTTCCTCATCCTTCCGCTTCATCCTCTGGACAAATTCCAAACTGTACGCAACAGGATGTTGACAGTGCTGACATCTCCAAGTGGGGAGACTGTTAGTAAAGACGCTGGAGGGGTGAACCCGAGCACCAGGAGATGAGGAGATGAGATGCCTTTTCCAAACTCTTCCCAATCAGACGGTATACCATCCTCTGTGTGTGACAGACATGTTTTAGCAGTAGGAAGAGTCCCATTCATGTAAGGAGAACACCAGGGCTTTTTCAAAATCAGTGTCTCCCCGAAACCCAAACTGGGGAATTTTTTAAGCTACGGCTACACATATGTTCATTAAGGGCCTTGGGAAGTAGGCAGAGTCCAAACTTTAGATGATTGAAGTCTTCAGGGTCAGAAGCACTCACCACCGGCTTCCCTTAGGTTACACTTTAACTGTCATTGATAGATGATGTCAATAAAAATATCTATTCTTTTTCCGATTATTTCCCCTTATAGGTTATTGCAAAATATTGAGTGTAGTTCCCTGTGCTATACAGTAGTTCCTTGTTGATGATCTATTTTATACATAGCAGTGTGTATGTGTTAATTCCAAACTGTTAATTTATCCCTCCTCCCACCTTTCCCCTTTGGTAATAATAAATTATAAGATTTTATACTTCTCAGAAATGGGAGAGCTGAAAGAGAGGTATCATTTTCAATGGAAAAGCATTTAAAACAAGATTGAAGCTTTAACCAAGATTATTAGATGTACATCCTTGGAAAGAAATCACTTCATTTCTCTAATATTGACCTGACAAATAAGACAAACCTTTTCACTGAACTTGCTTATAATAAAGTGATGGAAATATCAAATGGAAGTGTTAGAAACATCTTATTTTACCCGAGCCTTATAAACTGTTCTATGTTAACTACAGTTTGGCTCACACATCTGTTCATTGAAGTTACAATAGTCTCAATTTCTGTTACTGATCCTCCAGAGTGGACCCCAACAAGTGTCCCCCTGCCCAGTGTCATTGGGGCCAACAGATCGAGACTGAGTTTGGTTCACAAGGAAAGGAAACTTTATATTTTAAACAGAGAATGGAGAGGTGAGAGCATGCACTAAACCGTGGGCTGTGGGCTGGGCTGCTGTGTAGAGATCCTGTCAGAGTCAGTGGGAGGGAGGGGGCGGAGCACTCGAGGGCTGGGTTGGCTGCAGCTCAGGCTCTATATCTCGGAGTCTGCACTGGGCCCCAGGAGCTGAGGTGTCGACCCAGCCATTCTGCACTAGGAAATCTGGTCTGAAGTGCCGGGTGTGGAACCTCTGCATGCGGGACCCTAGGAGCACGTGAAATTAGACAAAGCACAAAGGATAAAAAAGGTCAGACTTGACTTTATTGCCCAGATTCTATTTTTATCTCCCAGGGATTTTTAATGGGCTTTGCTGGGGACAAACCCCTCCTCTGCCTTTTGTCCCGTTCCTCATTCTTGGAGTGCTGAGGGTGCAGACCCTTCTTCTGTAACTGCTGAGTGCTGAGTTGGGAGCCTCATACCAGGGGACGAGGGTCAGAACTTCTCCCCAGCAGCCTCCAGGTGACGTTGATTGGCCCCAGGACCCCTGCCTCCCTGCTCGTCCACCTGAGCACCAGCATTGGAAGTGTTATAGATTCTAATGACCTTTAAGGGCCCAGGAAAGAGATGTGCAGAGACGCTGTGGGGGCCGGTTTCACCCCGCCCCACATTTGTTCGGCCACCTTAGGCTGACCGTTTCTGCCAGCCTAGATGCTCTGACCAGTAGTCTGCTCTTTCTTCAATTAGGCCCCTGAATTAACGTAAAAACAGCACCAGGTGTCAGAGCCCTGCCCGCTCAACTCCCAGACAGTCCAGGGTCAGTGGTGATCAAGGACCATGATGGCCACTGAGTCAACAGCCTTTTGAAGTAAACAGGAGTCCAGCCGGTCTTATTGGCCACCATCATCACGGTGTCTGTAGGCTTTTCTATGGTGACAGTGTGATATACGTTTCCCCCGCCAAGATTATTAGCTCCCCTCCGGGTGCAGTAAGTCCTGCAAGCAGTAGTCTACTCCTTCGGGACACACTATTGTTGTTTTATGAGAGAAACTCCAGGTCAAGTGATGTTCACACGAGTCGTCATGGTGCCCTGTTGCCCCCGGTTATCTCTCTGGATGTTGGAGTTGGAGGGCCTCCTCACTCGAGGTCGGTGTGCCCACGGAGTGAACCCTGCAACTTCAGGGCATGGTTGGTGATTAGGATCACCACGTGGGGTCCTTTTCCCTTAGGAGGGAGGTGGCCTTTTGGGCTGCTGATTTCCAGGTTTTTAGATACCGCCAGTATCTTGGCCAGATGTGGCAGTGGGCCAAGCCCCTTGGTGACTCTATTTTATCCTACCTGGATGGCATTCTTGCGTTGTTCCATTTCAAGTGGTCCCAGTTTTTGCACTAATTCTCTAATGGCGACTCACCTTTCACCGGGAATGGAAAGGTCAAAGGGTTTAGCTCAATTAGGGAGTTCCAGGGCAAGGGTCTGAATTGACTGCTCTTTCCATTCTTGAAAGGCCACTTCTGGATTCTGTTCAAAAGGATCATCATCTTTTCCTTTCAGTGTTTCATATAGAGGCCCAGCTAGTAGACTGTAGTTAGGGATCCAGAAGCAGCAAACCCTGGCCTCCCCAGGAACCCCTAAGCTGTCTTCTAGTTTTAGAAAGGGGTAAGGCTGCAAATGGTTTCTTCCCTTTCCTGGGATGGGCTTCTCCGACCTTCTGTGAGAATGAAGCCCAGGCAGGTCACCGCAGTCTGTGATATTTGAGCTTTTTCTTGGACAACTTCTATCCTTTATTGGCTTGGTAGTTCAGAGGCCTCCTTAGTAGGGCTGGCGATCAGAATGTCGTCTGCATATTGAAGGAGGGTTTCCTTTTCCAGAGGTAGAACTTTTCGGTCTTTAGCTAAGCTTTCCCCAAAGATGGTGTGGGAATTTTTGAACCCTTGGGGCAAGACGGCCCGGAAGTATTGTTTTAGTTGTATGTTGAGTCCTGCCACTCACAAGCCAAAATTTCTTGTGACTCTGGGACTAATGGAATACAAAAGAAGGCATCATTGAAGACTAATACAGAATACCATGTCCTGGTGGTTGGTAGAATGACCAGCAGGGTGTAGGAATTAGGAGCAACTGGAGGTATATCCTCGGTGGCTTCACTGACTGTCCTGACATCCTTTACCAGGTCCCCAGCAGCCCATGGGGCTCTCGTGGTCAGGCCAATCCCAGGATATGGAGCTCTCCTGGGCAGGTACCCCACCCCCATCCCAGCCCACGGGGCTCTCATGGTCAGGCCTCTCCCAGGATACAGAGCTACCCTTGCAGGTACCGTGGCAGGGCTGGGCACACAGGAACCGTGCACATAGCCCTCACTGAAGAGCACCCCCATCTCACCTGTCGCTCAGAGCTGACACAGAGCACCTCAGAGCAGGACTTGAACTAACAAACAGCAGCTCCGACAGGTCTGTGACCCTGGGCATCACTCTGTGTGGCCTCCCTCCACCTGGTCTTCCAGAGACTTCCACTGCACCCGGGGCACCAAGCCTCTGTCTCCAACCACCACCCACCCCTCCTCTCCCTGACTCCTGGGTTCCTCTCATTAGGAGAGGGTTTTCTTGAAGTTGTCTCCCACTCATGGGCCAGATAAAATGATTAGAAAACAAGCCAAAGCTGCAGCCCCTTGTCTATCCTGACTCTCAGGAGCCCACACCTGTTCCTTGGACCTGGCCGGTTCAGCAAGTTCCATTTTCTGCAACTGTAAGCCCCTGAGGTGTGATGATTGGCTGACCTGGGCAGCCTTACCATGCCGGCCAGCCCTCCCCAGGTGTGCCTGGGTTGAGATCAATATAAATACCACTCCAGGCAGCAAGAGCCCCTGCAGCTGTGCCTGATGCCATTTTCTCTGCCCTGTCAGCAGTCTCGGGGCTGGGCTGGTGGGAGGGAGGGAGAGGCCACGGCTTTGTGGGTGGCCCAGTGTGAGTGGGGCTCTGCTGGACTTTCTGCAGCAGTTGCCAGGCTGCCACCTGCTAAAGAAGAGGATGTGTCACCCATACCTGCTGCTGGAATTTCTCCCTGGGCAGAGGTGAGGAAGGAAAAAAGCAGTGGGGGCAGGGACAGGACGGGTATCTCAGGCAGGGAAATGGAAATCTTCCAGAAGAGCACCCAGGGCCAGGACCATCCTGGCTGGCCTGCAGGCACCAAGTCAGCTGGCATGCTGTCACTCATGTGGCTCCATGGCCCTTCCTCTAGGCTTTCAAGTCCTTGTATATATTCAGGTGTTTTACCTGGGAAGGGTGGGGACAGTTCAGCAGCAACTGGCCTGGGGCTCAGCTCACGTTCACTCACAGATGCCTCGGCACGGTGCCCCAGCTTTGCAATGAGGACGCTTGTTGTGTGGGAGCTGCTGGCTGAATGGGAGACGATTCCCCACCACTGACCAACTTCAGAATTTTTACAACTGGAGCAAGTGCCCTGATACGGTTTTCCTCTGAGTAACTGGTGGGTTCTGTTTTTTTTTTTCTCTTTTTCGTTTTTGGTTCAAGGTAGATTTTATTCCTCTTTTTTGTATTTACAGATATAAGCATGGAAATAATTTATTCATATAAATACATGTATGTGAAGGGAATAATTGTTTTTTCTGTTTTATTTTTTAAATCTTATTTCTTTTTAATTTTGAATTTTATTTTATATTTTTATACAGCAGGTTCTTATTGGTTATCTATTTTATACATATAAATGTTTACATGCCAATCCCAATCTCTCAGCTCCTCCCACCACCACCCCCCCAAGAGCTTTCCCCCCTTGTTGTCCATACGATTGTTGTCTACATCTGTTGCTCTATTTATGCCTTGCAAAACGGTTAATCTGTACAGTTTTTCTAGGTTCCACATATATGCATGAATATACAAGATTTGTTTTTCTCTTTCTGACTTACTTCACTCTGTATGACAGTCTCTAGATCCATCGACGTCTCTACAAATGACCCAATTTCATTCCTTTCATGGCTTAGTAATATTCCATTTTATATATGTACCACATCTTTATGCATTCGTCTGTCTGTGGGCATTTAGGTTGCTTCCATTACCTCGATATTGTAAATAGTGATGCAATGAACATTGCGGTGAATGTCTCTTTTTGATTTATGGTTTTGTCTGGGTATATGTCCAGTACTGGGATTGCTGTATCATATGGTAATTCTATGATTAGTTTCTTAAGAAACTCCATATTGTTCTCCATAGTGACTGTATCAATTTATATTCCCAACAATAGTGGAAGAGGCTTCCTTTTCCCCACACCCTTTCCAGCAATTGTTGTTTGTAGATTTTCAGATGATGCCCATTCTAACAGGTGTGAGGTGATACCTCATTGTTGAGTCCATTTCGTTGAGCAAGGGGTAGGTCTTGTCTATTACATATTTGGCTTATGGAACGGTATCTGTGCTAATTTCAAACTCTGGTTTTATGCAGAACCCCAACTCACCTTTCCCCTTAAGCAAGCATAAGTTGGTTTTCTAAACTTGAGACCCTGTTCTGTTTTGTAATTCAGTTCATGTGTAGCCAAGTTTACATTCCATGTATTAGTGATACCTTATGATGTTTCTTTTTCTGTGTGACTTATTTCACTTGGAATCATCGTGCCTCAATCCACTCATTATGCTGGTACAGGCCTGGTGACACAGATTTCATTGCTGAGTGGTATTCTGTTGTACGTTAAGTACCGCAACTTCTTTATCAATTATTTGCTCTCTGGGATACTTAACTTGTACCGTAGAAGAGGTTCCTGTAAACAGAGCCGTCCCAAATTTTGGGGTGGCTGTGTCTTTTTGATTTTAATTTCCCTAAGCTATAGGACCATAAGTGGAAATGCCCTAGACTCTGTTGCTTTGTTTCTCAGATGTATCAGGAAACACCATACACTTCTCCAGAGTGGCTGTTGGCAATTTACATCCCGCCCATCAGCATAACAAGGCTCCTTTATCCCCATGGCCTGTCTTGCCTTTCTGCATTTTACACTTTTTTCAGATGGCCCTTTAGACCGGGGGGAAGTGACACTTCATAGTAGTTCGGATTTCCATTGCAAGCTTGCTTGGTTTGCCAAAAAGGGCGTATGCGTTTTTTCCTGAATATATTCAGGAACAAACTCATACGCCCTTTTTTGCCAAGTGCATCATTGTTGATGTTCTGCCTCTTTTCCTATGCTTCAAATGCAAATCCAATCTACCTCCTGAAATCGGTTTCCTGAAATTCTGCCCCGCTTTCAAATCCTCTTCGCAGCCTTACTTCAATATATTTTTGGATGTTATCTGTCATTTATAACTCTGCAGGTTTGTGAATTACAGGGCCGCTGAGCTTCTTTCTTCAACTCGCTTTCTTGTGAGCTGGCCGCAAACCCGCAAGACTGCTTCAGGCCCTAATCTGCTTCTGGCAGGGCATGCTGAGCCTTTGGTTAATTCCTCTTCCTGGTGGGAAATGAGTGTTAAATATGCCCGTCCAGACACCTACCTCACTCTCAACCCCTTGGTGATGTGGGTCCTCTGGTTTGTGGCCACCTTTATGGGTTCCTCACCTTTTGATGATGTGGGACCAATGGTCTTAGGAGACTCCTGCCTGGTTCACATCCCCTTGGTGATGTGGGCCCTCTGTTGAGAGTCTGATCCTGGCAGGGTTCCTCACCCATCTGTGAGGTGGGCCGTCTGCTGTGAGGTCACTCCTGCCTGGCTTGCTCATCTCGCCTTGTGGACATGAGCCCTCTGGTGACACTTGGAGCCTGCTGGGAGCCTCCTCCCATCGGTGATGAGGGCCCTCTGGCATCAGGCCCTAACGGCTGGGCTCCCCACATTTTGTGATGTGCGCCCAGTGGTGCGAGGACACTCCATCCAGGTTCACATCCCCATTGGGATGTGGGCCTTCTGCTCTGAGGTCCCAACGCCTGAGTTGCTCACAGTTTCATGATGTGGGCTCTCTGCTGTTAGTTCACTCCTGCCTGCATCCCATAGCTTCTGTGCTCTCGGCCGCCTGCTGGGAGGTTCCAACTGCTGGATTCCTCAACTTTTTTATTCTATGTGCCCTCTGTTGTGAGGCTCCTCCTGCCTGCCTCACTGCCAGCCCCTTGGTGATGACTGTCCTATGGCTTGAGGCCACATGTGCTGCGTTCCTCACCTTTCGATGATGTGGCCCCACTCGTGTGAGGACACTCCTGCCTGGTTCCCATCCCCTTGGTGAGGTGGGCCCTCTGGCGAGAGTCTAATCCTGGCTGGGTTCCTCAACGTTCTGTGAGGTAGGCCCTCTGCTGTGAGGTCACTCCTGCCTGGCTGGCACACGTCACCTTGGAGATGTGAGACATCTGGTGGCAGTTGGAGCGTGCAGGGTGCCTCCTCCTCTCGGTGATGACGGCCCTCTGGCGTCAGGCCCTAAATGGGCTCCCCACATTTTCTGATGTGCGCCCAGTGGTGCGAGGACACTCCAGCCAGGTTCCCATTCCCATGGGGATGTGGGCCTTCTGCGCTGAGGTCCCAACGCCTGGGTTGCTCACAGTTTTATGATGTGGGCCCTCTGCTGTGAGTTCACTGCGGCCTGGATCCCATAGCCTCGGTGTTCTGAGCCACCTGCTGGAAGGTCTAAATGCTGGAATCCTCACGTTTTTTATATTATGTGCCCTGTGTTGTGAGGCTACTCCTGCCTGCCTCACTCCAAGGCCCTTGGTGATGTGGGTCCTCTGGTTTGAGGACACATGTGCTGGGTTCCTCACCTTAAGATGATGAGGCCCCACTAGTGTGAGGATAATCCTGACTGGTTCCCATCCCCTTTGTGATGTGGGCCCTCTGGTGAGAGTCTGATCCTGGCTGGGTTCCTCACCCATCTGTGAGGTGGGCCCTCTACTATCAGGTAACTCTTGCCTGGCTTGCTCACCTCGCCTTGTTGACATGAGCCCTCTGGTGGCACTTGGACCCTGCTGGGAGCCTCCTCACATCTGTGATGAGGGCCCTCTGACGTCAGGCCCTAACTGCTGGGCTCCCCAACTTTTCTTAGTGAGCCCAGTGATGCTCGGGCACTCCTCTTAGGTTCCCATCTCCATGGGGATGTGGTCCTTCTGCTCTGAGGTTCCAACGGCTGGGTTGATCACAGTTTCATGATGTGGGCTCTCTGGTGTTAGTTCACTGTGGCCTGGATCCCATAGCCTCTGTGCTCTTGGCCACCTGCTGGGAGGTTCCAACTGCTGGATTCCTCACTTTTTTAATCTTTTAGGCCCTCTGTTGTGAGGATCCTCCTGCCTGCCTCACTCCCAGCCCCTTCGTGATGTGTGTCCTCTGGTTTGAGGCCACATGTGCTGGGTTCCTCACCTTTCGATGATGTGGGACCAATGGTCTTAGGAGACTCCTGCCTGGTTCACATCCCCTTGGTGATGTGGGCCCTCTGTTGAGAGTCTGATCCTGGCAGGGTTCCTCACCCTTCTGTGAGGTGGGCCGTCTGCTGTGAGGTCACTCCTGCCTGGCTTGCTCACCTCGCCTTGTGGACATGAGCCCTCTGGTGGCACTTGGAGCCTGCTGGGAGCCTCCTCCCCTCGGTGATGAGGGCCCTCTGGCGTCAGGCCCTAACGGCTGGGCTCCCCACATTTTGTGATGTGCGCCCAGTGGTGCGAAGACACTCCATCCAGGTTCACATCCCCATTGGGATGTGGGACTTCTGCTCTGAGGTCCCAACGGCTGGGTTGTTCACAGTTTCATGATGTGGGCTCTCTGCTGTTAGTTCACTCTGGCCTGGATGCCATAGCCTCTGTGCTCTGGGCCGCCTGCTGGGAGGTTCCAACTGCTCGATTCCTCAACTTTTGTATTCTATGGGTCCTGTGTTGCGATACTCCTCCTGCCTGCCTCACTCACAACCCCTTCGTGATGTGGGTCCTCTGGTTTGAACCACATGTGCTGGGTTCCGCAACTTTCAATGATGTGGCCCCACTGGTGTGAGGACACTCCTGCCTGGTTCCCATCCCCTTGGTGATGTGGGCCTTCTGGTGACAGTCTTATCCTGGCTGGGTTCGTCACTCTTCTGTGACGTAGGCCCTCTGCTGTGAGGTCAATCCTGCCTGACTTGCACACATCACCTTGGCGACGTGGGCCCTCTGTTGACACATGGAACCTGCTGGGAGCCTCCTGCCCTCGGTGATGACGGCCCTCTAGCATCAGGCCCTAACTGCTGGGCTCCCCACGTTTTCTGATGTGAGCCCAGTGATGCCAGGACACTCCTGTCAGGTTCCCATCCCCATGGGGATGTGGGCTTTCTGCTCTGAGGTCCCAACGCCTGGGTTGCTCACAGTTTCATGATGTGGGCTCTCTGGTGTTAGTTCACTCCTGCCTGCATTCCATAGCTTCTGTGCTCTCGGCCGCCTGCTGGGAGGTTCCAAATGCTGGATTCCTCACCTTTTTAATTCTTTGGGCCCTCTGTTTTTAGGCTACTCCTACCTGCCTCACTCCCATCCCCTTTGTGATGTATGTCCTCTGATATGAGGCCGCATGTGCTGGGTTCCTCACCTTTCGATGATGTGGCCCCACTGGTGGGAGGACAGTCCTGACTGGTTCCCATCCCCTTGGTGTTGTGGGCCCTCTGGCGAGAGTCTCATCCTACCTCGGTTCCTCACCCTTCTGTGAGATAGGCCCTCTGCTGTGTGGTCACTACTGCCTGGCTGGCGCATGCCACCTTGTAGACGTGGGCCCTCTGTTGGCAGTTGGAACCTGCTGGGAGTCTCCTCCCCTCAGTTATGAGGGCCCCCTGGCGTCAGGCCCTAACTGCTGGGCTCCTAACATTTTCTGATATGTGCTAAGTGGTGCGAAGCCACTCCTGCCAGGTTCCCATCCCAATGGTTGTGGGCCTTCTGTTCTGAGGTCCCAACGGCTGGGCTGCTCACAGGTTCATGATGTGGGCCCTCTGCTGTGAGTTCACTGCGGCCTGGATCCCATAGCCTCGGTGCTCTGGGCTGCTTGCTGGGAGGTTCCAACTGCTGGATTCCTCAACTTTTATATTCTATGGACCCTGTGTTGTGAGGCCGGTCCTGCCAGCCTCATTCCGAACCCCTTGGTGATGTGGTTCCTCTGGTTTGAGGCTACATGTGCTGGGATCCTCACCTTTCGATGATGTTGTCCCACTGGTGTGGGGACACTCCTGCCTGGTTCCCATCCCCTTGGTGATGTGGGCCCTCTGGTGAGAGTCTGATCCTGGCTGTGTTCCTCACCCTTCTGTGAGGTGGGCCCTCTGCTGTGAGGTCACTCCTGCCGGCCTGGCACACATCGCCTTGGTGACGTTGGCCCTCTGGTGGCAGCTGGAGCCTGCTGGGAGCCTCCTCCCCTCGGTGATGAGTGCCCTCTAGCGTCAGGCCCTAACTTCTGAGCACCCCACGTTTTCTGATGTGAGCCCAGTGATGCCAGAACACTCCTGTCATGTTCCCATCACCATGAGAATGTGGGCCTTCTGCTCTGAGGTCCCAATGTCTGGGTTGCTCACAGTTTCATGATGTGGGCTCTCTGGTGTTACTTCACTCTGGCTTGGATCCCCTAGCCTCTGTGCTCTGGGCCGCCTGCTGGGAAGTTCCAACTGCTGGATTCCTCACTTTTCTTATTTTGGGGCCCTCTGTTGTGAGGCTCCTCCTGCCTGCCTCACTCCCAGCCCCTCGGTGATGGGTGTCCTATGGTTTGAAGCCACATGTTCTGGGTTCCTCACCTTTAGATGATGTGGCCCTACTCATGTGAGGACACTCCTGCCTGGTTCCAATCCATTTGGTGATGTGGGCCCTCTGGTGCGAGTCTGATCCTGACTGGGTTCGTCACACTTCTCTGAGGTGGGCCCTCTGCTGTGAGGTCATTCGTGCCTGGTTGACACACATCGCCTTGGCGACGTCACCCTCTGGTGGCAGTTGGAGCCTGCTGGGAGCCTCCTTCCCTTGGTGATGAGGGTCCTCTGGCGTCAGGCCCTAACTGCTGGTCGCCCAAAATTTTCTGATACGTTCTCAGTGGTACGAGGACACTCCTACCAGATTTATATCCCCATGGGAATGTGGGCCTCCTGCTCTGAGGTCCCAATGGCTGGGTGGCTCAATTTCATGACATGGGCCCTCTTCTGTGAGTTCACTGTGGCCTGGATCCCATAGCCTCGGTGCTCTGGGCTGCCTGCTGGGAGGTTCCAACTGCTGGATTCCTCACTTTTTTATTCTATGGGCCCAGTGTTGTGAGGCTACTCCTGCCTGCCTCACTCCGAGGCCCTTGGTGATGTGGGTCCTCTGGTTTGAGGACACATGTGCTGAGTAGCTCACCTTTCGATGATGTGGCCCCACTGGTGTGAAGACACTCCTGCCTGGTTCCCATCCCCTTGGTGATGTGGGCCCTCTGGTGAGAGTCTGATATTGGCTGGGTTTCTCACCCTTCTGTGAGGTGGGACCTCTGCTATGAGGTAACTCATGCCTGGCTTCCTCACGTTGCCTTGGCAACGTGAGCACTCAGGTGGCAGTTGGAGCCTGCTGGGAATCTCCTCCCCTCGGTTATGAGAGCTCTGGATAAAACACATATGCCCTTTTTTGCCAAGTGCATTATTTTCCAAGTTCTGTCTCTTTTCCTATGCTTTAAGAGCGACTCCCGTGTACCTTCTGAATTCGGTTTCCAGCAATTGTGCCCCGCATTCAAGTCCTCTTGGCAGCCTTACTTCAATATATTTTTGGACGATAGCTGTCATTTATAACTCTGCAGGTTTGTGAATTACAGTGCCCCTGAGCTCCTTTCTTCAACTCGCTTTCTTGTGAGCTGGCCGCAACACCGCAGCATTGCTTCAGGCCCTAGTGTGGTTCCGGCATGGCACGCTGAGCCTTTGGTTAATTCCTCTTCCTGGTGGGAAATGAGAGTTAAATTTGCCCGTCCAGACACCTCCAGCTAGTCTCTCATTGGTTCTCCCTATTCCTGTTCATTTTCCGCAGAAATTGCAAACTGGGCCAAACAGGAGGTTAAAGGCACTGACTCTCCAAGTGGGGAGAGTGTTAGTAAAGCGTCTGGAATGTTGCACCCGAGTACCAGGGGACGAAAACTGACACATTTGAACACGTTTACCGATCACACGGTGGATCATACTCTGGGTTCCACATGCATGTTTTAGCTGAAGGAAGAATCCCTTAAACCTGGAGAGTTGAGACCCATGGAATGGGTACCATGCAATATGACTTCAAAGGGTCTGCATTTGTTCACCGAACCTCACCAATCCTATCACTGCTGCATTTATGCCGCTGTACACATGCTTGATTCTCTTTCAGAGACATATAAATCCATAGGTTTTAAGATTCTTGCTAATCAGGTTTAATCTTAGGCGTTTAATATGGGGTGTAGAGTCCACTTCGTTGAGCAAGGAGTAGCTCTTGTCTGTTACATATTTGGCTTAAGGAACGGTATCTGTGCTAATTTCAATCTCTGGTTTTATGCAGCACCCCAACTCACCTTTCCTCTTAAGCAAGCATAAGTTGGTTTTCTACATTTGAGACCCTGTTCTGTTTTGTAATTCTGTTCCTGTGTAGACAAGTTTACATTCCGTGTAGTAGTGATATCTTATGATGTTTCTTTTTCTGTGTGACTTATTTCACTTAGAATCATCGTACCTGAATCCACTCATTATGCTGCTATGGGCCTGATGACATAGATTTCATTGCTGAGTGACATTGCATTGTACGTAAGTACCACAACGTCTTTATCCATTTTTCACTTTCTGTGATATTGAACTTGTACTGTAAACGAGGTTCTTGTAAACAGAGCCGTCCCAAACTTTGGGGTGGCTGTGTCTTTTTGATTTTAATTTCCCTAAGCTATAGGACCATAAGTGGAAGTGCCCTAGGCTCTGTTGCTTTGTTTTTTAGATGTTTCAGGAAACACCATACACTTCTCCAGAGTAGCTGTTGGCAATTTACATCCCGCCCATCAGCATAACAAGGCTCCCAGTTCTCCATGGCCTGTCCTGCCTTTCTGGATTTTACACTTTTTTCAGATGGCCCTTTTGACCGGAGGGCAGTGAGACTTCATTGTAGTGCAGATTTCCTTTGCAAGCTTGCTTGGTTCGCCAAAAAGGGCGTATGCGTTTTCTCCTGAATATATTCAGGAAAAAACGCATATGCCCTTTTCGGCCAAGTGCATCATTGTGGACGTTCTGCCTCTTTTCCTATGCTTTACATGCAATTCCAGTCTACCTCCTGAAATCGGTTTCCTGCAATTCTGCCCCGCTTTCAAGTCCTCTTGGCAGCCTTACTTCAATATATTTTTGGACGATAGCTGTCAGTTATAACTCTGAAGGTTTGTGAATTACAGTGCCCCTGAGCTCCTTTCTTCAACTCACTTTCTTGTGAGCTGGCCGCAACACTGCAGCATTGCTTCAGGCCCTAGTGTGGTTCTGGCATGGCACGCTGAGCCTTTGGTTAATTCCTCTTCCTGGTGGGAAATGAGAGTTAAATTGGCCCGTCCAGACACCTCCAGTTAGTCTTTCGTTGGTTCTCCCTATTCCTGTTAATTTTCCGCAGAAATTGCAAACTGGGCCAAACAGGAGGTTAAAGGCCCTGACTCTCCAAGTGGTGAGAGTTTTAGTAAAGCGTCTGGAATGTTGCACCCGAGTACCAGGGGACGAAAACTGAAACGCATTTGAACACGTTTCCTGATCACACGGTGGATCATACTCTGGGTTCCACATGCATGTTTTAGCTGAAGGAAGAATCCCTTAAACCTGGAGAGTTGAGACCCATGGAATGGGTACCATGCAATATGACTTCAAAGGGTCTGCATTTGCTCACTGAACCTCACCAATCCTATCACTGCTGCGTTTATGCCGCTGTACACACGCTTGATTCTCTTTCGGAGACATATAAATCCATAGGTTTTAAGATTCTTACTAGTCAGGTATATTCTTAGGCCTTTAATATGGGGCATTGAGTCCACTTCGTTGAGCAAGGAGTAGCTCTTGTCTATTACATATTTGGCTTATGGAACGGTATCTGTGCTAATTTCAATCTCTGGTTTTATGCAGCACCCCAACTCACCTTTCCCCTTAAGCAAGCATAAGTTGGTTTTCTACATTTGAGACCCTGTTCTGTTTTGTAATTCAGTTCCTGTGTAGCCAAGTTTACATTCTGTGTAGTAGTGATATCTTATGATGTTTCTTTTTCTGTGTGACTTATTTCACTTAGAATCATCGTACCTGAATCCACTCATTATGCTGCTATGGGCCTGATGACATAGATTTCATTGCTGAGTGATATTGCATTGTACATAAGTACCACAACTTTTTTATCCATTTTTCGCGCTCTGCGATATTGAACTTGTACCGTAAACGAGGTTCTTGTAAACAGTGCCATCCCAAACTTTGGGGTGGCTGTGTGTTTTTGATTTTAATTTCCCTAAGCTATAGGTCCATAAGTGGAAGTGCCCTAGGCTCTGTTGCTTTGTTTTTTAGATGTTTCAGGAAACACCATACACTTCTCCGGAGTGGCTGTTGGCAATTTACATCCCGCCCACCAGCATAACAAGGCTCCCAGTTCTCCATGGCCTGTCCTGCTTTTCTGGATTTTACACTTTTTTCAGATGGCCCTTTTGACTGGGGGGAAGTGAGACTTCATTGTAGTGCAGATTTCCTTTGCAATCTTGTTTGGTTGGCCAAAAAGGGCATATGCGTTTCTTCCTGAATATATTCAGGAAAAAACGCATGCGCACTTTTTGGCCAAGTGCATCATTGTCGACGTTCTGAGTCTTTTCATATGTTGTCAATGCAATTCTTGTCTACCTCTTGAAATCGGTTTCCTGCAATTCTGCCTTGCTGTCAGTGCCTCTTCATAGCCTTACCTCAATATACTTTTGGAAAATAGTTGGCCTCTATAACTCTGCAGGTTTTTGAATTGCAGTGGCCCTTAGTCTATTTTTCAGCTCTTATTTTTGTGATCTTGCCTCATATCCTCAGGATTTTTTTATGCCCTATTCTTCTTCTGGGGCGCCTTGCTCTGCCTTTGGTTAATTCTTCTTCCTAATGTGAAATTAGAGTGACATGTGCCCATTGAAACCGCTACAGCTATTTTCTCACTGGTTCCCCCTATTCCCATTCATCCTCCGCACTAACTGCAGACTGTGCGATACCGGAACTTAAAGGCATTGACTCTCCATGTGGGGATGTTTTTAGTAAAGTGGCTGGAATGTTGATCCAGAGCCCCAGGAGAGGAAAATGAGGTGCGTTTTAGAAACCTTTCCCGATCATATGGTATACCATCCGCTGGATTTCCCATGCATGGTTTAGCTGTAGGAAGATTCCGTTCAACCTGGAGTGTTGGGACCCTTGGAATGAGTAGCATGAAGTATTGCATTAAACTTTCGGCAGTTGCTCACCAAAGCTCACCAATCCTCTCAGCCCCAAGTGTCCAGCCTTATGTCTTATCCAGCTGTGGGTTTATATGTGGTCATTCCAGGTTGCATCACAGCCCCTGAGCGAATTTTGTAAGAATTTTTCTCTCTTTCATTGTTTCTGCGTTTTGGTTTTAAAATTTATTTCTATAATGGGGTTTAGCTCATTTTCACTGCTGTGTTTGGCCGCTCTGCACACACTTGATTCCCTTATGGAGATATATCAATACATGGGTTTTAAGATTCTTATTACTCAGATATATTTCTCTGCGGTGTATAGGGTGTGTTGAGGCCAGTTCATTGAGCAAGGTGTAGATCTTGTCTAATACCTATTTGGTTTATTGAACGGTATCTGTGCTAATTTCAAACTCTGGTTTTATGCATCAGCCCACCTCTCCTTTCCCCTTAAGCTGACATAAGTGTGTTTTCTAAATGTGAGACACTGTTCTGTTTTGTAATTCATTTTTTGTGCAGCCATATTTATCCTCCCTCTATAAGTGATATCTTATGATATGTTTCTTTTTCTGTTTGACTTATTTCAAGTAGTATTATCGGACCTAAATCCACTCTTTATCCTTCTACTAGCCTTATTACATTGATTTCATGGTGAAGAGATATTCCATTGTACATAAGTACCACATTTTCTTTATCCATTGTTCTCTTTCCTGGGATATTTAAGGTGTACTGAAGTTGAGGTTCTTGTAAACAGAGTAGCCATAAACTGTGGTGTGCTTGTGTCTTGTTGATTTTTAGACTTCCCTAGATATACTTCCATGATTGGAAGTGCCCTATGCTCTGTAGCTCTGTTTTTTAGATGATTTAGGAACCACCATACACTTCTCCAGAGTGGCTCTCGGCAGTTCACACACTGTCCATCAGCGTATAAAGGCTCCCTGTTCTCCATGGCCTGTCCTGCATTTCTGGTTTTTACAATTTTTTCGGATGGCCCTTTTGACCGGTGGGAAATGAGACTTCTTTGTTGTGCACATTTGCATTGCTTGCTTGCTTGGTTGCCCATAAAGTGCGTATGCGTTTTTTCCTGGATATATTCAGGAAAAAATGCATACTCCCTTTTGGGCCAACTGCATCATTGTCGAAATTCTGCCGCTTTTCATGTGCTTTAAAGACGAGTCCAATCTATCTCTTGAAATCTGTTTCTTGCAATTCTGTCTTGCATTCAGATCCTCTTCTTTGCCTTACCTCAACATATTTTTGGACGTTAGTTTTCATTTATAACTCTGCAGGTTTGTGAATTGCAGTGGCCCTGAGCTCCATTTTTTAAGTTGCTCTTTTGTGAGCTGGCCTCAAAGCTGCAGGATTGCTTCAGGCCCTATTTTGGCTCCGGCGAGGCGGGCTGAGCCTTTTTTTAATTCTTATTCTTAATGGGAAATTAGAGTGACATGTGTCCGTCCAAACCCCTACAACTATTCTCTCATTGGTTCCCCCTCTTCCTGTTCATCCTCCTCACAATTTGCAAAATGTGTGAAACAGAAGTTTAAATGTGCTGATTCTCTAAGTGGGGAGATTCTAAGTAACGTGGCTGGAATGATGAACAGGAGCACCAGGAGAGGATAAATGAGGTGCATTTTAGACACATCTCCCGATCACATGGTGTACAGTCCTCTGGGTTTTCCATGCATGTTTTAGCTGTAGGAAGATCCCTTGAACCTGCAGATTTGGGACCCATTGAATGGGTACCAGGTAGTATTACTTTAAAGGGTGTGCATTTCCTCACCCAACCTCACATTTCTCTTAGCACGAACAGTTTCCAGCCTTATGTCTCATCCTGCTGTGGGTCTAGATGTGTTCAATCCATGTTGCATCACCGTCCCTGAGGAAAAGTTGTAAGAGGTTTTCTCTTTCTCTCTGTCGTTTATTTTTTTCAATTTATTACTATATTGGTTACAGCTGATTTTCAAAGCTCTGTTTCTTGCTGCTGTACATCTACTTGATTCACATACAGAGAGACATCAATAAATTCTTTTTCAGATTCTTACCAGTCATATATATTCTTTTCCGGTGACTTGAGTGTGCTGAGTGCAGTTCTTTTAGCTACCGTGTAGGCCTTGTTGATTATCAGTTTGGTATTTGGAATGGTATCTTTGCTAATTTCAACCTCCTGGATGATGCCTCACCCCTCCCCACCTTTCCCGTTTAGCAGCCTTACGTGTGTTTTCTACATATTTGACTATGTTTTTGTTTTGTAATTTATTTCATGTGTAGCCATTTTGGATTCCACCTTTAAGTGATATCTTATGATATGTGTCTTTTTCTTTTTGAATTATGTCACTTAGAATGATCATACGTAACTCCTCCGGAGTTGTTACAACTGGCCATATTTCATTGATTTCCAGGCTGAGTAATATTCCACTCTACATAAGTACCACATCTCTATCCATTTTTTCCCTCCAGAGACATTTAAGTTATATCCTAGTCGAGGATCTTTTAAACAGAGAGGCAGTAAACATTGGGGTGCCTGTGTCCTCTCGATTTTTGTTTTTCCCAAGACATACGCCCATGAGTGCAAGTGCCCTATGCTCTGTAGCTCATTTTTTAGATGCTTTAGTAAACACAATACACTTCTCCAGAATGGCCGTTGGCAATATACATTTCCACTATAAGCCTCACAGGGCTCCCTCTTCTCCTTGCCCTGTCCTGCATTTCTGGTGTTTACACTTTATGAGGATGGCTCTTCTGACTGAGGCGAAGTGATATCTTTTGTAGTATTGATTTCCAGTGCCCACCTGTTTGGTTGGCTAAAAAAGTGTATGCCCTTTTCTTGAATATATACAGAAAAAAACGCATACAGCCTTTTTGGCCAACTGCAATGTTGGCAATGTTCAGCCCCTTTTCTTGTGCTTAATGGCGAGTCCTTTCTACCTCCTCAAATCCCTTTCCTGCCATTCTCCCTTGCTTACCAATCCTTTTCTCTGACTTTCCTCAAGACATTTTTCAGTGATAGATATTTTCAACTCTGCAGTTTCGTGAATTTTACTGTCCCTGAGTTCCATTGTTCAACTTGTGTTTATGGGAACTGGCCACAAAGCAGTGGGATTTCCTCAAGCCCTATACTGTTTCCATGGGCAACCCTAGCCTTTGGTCAATTCGTCTTCCTGATTGGAAATTAGAGTGACATGTGCCTGTCTGAACACCTAGGACTTGTCTCTCATTGTTCCTCATCCTTCCGCTTCATCCTCTGGACAAATTCCAAACTGTACGCAACAGGATGTTGACAGTGCTGACATCTCCAAGTGGGGAGACTGTTAGTAAAGACGCTGGAGGGGTGAACCCGAGCACCAGGAGATGAGGAGATGAGATGCCTTTTCCAAACTCTTCCCAATCAGACGGTATACCATCCTCTGTGTGTGACAGACATGTTTTAGCAGTAGGAAGAGTCCCATTCATGTAAGGAGAACACCAGGGCTTTTTCAAAATCAGTGTCTCCCCGAAACCCAAACTGGGGAATTTTTTAAGCTACGGCTACACATATGTTCATTAAGGGCCTTGGGAAGTAGGCAGAGTCCAAACTTTAGATGATTGAAGTCTTCAGGGTCAGAAGCACTCACCACCGGCTTCCCTTAGGTTACACTTTAACTGTCATTGATAGATGATGTCAATAAAAATATCTATTCTTTTTCCGATTATTTCCCCTTATAGGTTATTGCAAAATATTGAGTGTAGTTCCCTGTGCTATACAGTAGTTCCTTGTTGATGATCTATTTTATACATAGCAGTGTGTATGTGTTAATTCCAAACTGTTAATTTATCCCTCCTCCCACCTTTCCCCTTTGGTAATAATAAATTATAAGATTTTATACTTCTCAGAAATGGGAGAGCTGAAAGAGAGGTATCATTTTCAATGGAAAAGCATTTAAAACAAGATTGAAGCTTTAACCAAGATTATTAGATGTACATCCTTGGAAAGAAATCACTTCATTTCTCTAATATTGACCTGACAAATAAGACAAACCTTTTCACTGAACTTGCTTATAATAAAGTGATGGAAATATCAAATGGAAGTGTTAGAAACATCTTATTTTACCCGAGCCTTATAAACTGTTCTATGTTAACTACAGTTTGGCTCACACATCTGTTCATTGAAGTTACAATAGTCTCAATTTCTGTTACTGATCCTCCAGAGTGGACCCCAACAAGTGTCCCCCTGCCCAGTGTCATTGGGGCCAACAGATCGAGACTGAGTTTGGTTCACAAGGAAAGGAAACTTTATATTTTAAACAGAGAATGGAGAGGTGAGAGCATGCACTAAACCGTGGGCTGTGGGCTGGGCTGCTGTGTAGAGATCCTGTCAGAGTCAGTGGGAGGGAGGGGGCGGAGCACTCGAGGGCTGGGTTGGCTGCAGCTCAGGCTCTATATCTCGGAGTCTGCACTGGGCCCCAGGAGCTGAGGTGTCGACCCAGCCATTCTGCACTAGGAAATCTGGTCTGAAGTGCCGGGTGTGGAACCTCTGCATGCGGGACCCTAGGAGCACGTGAAATTAGACAAAGCACAAAGGATAAAAAAGGTCAGACTTGACTTTATTGCCCAGATTCTATTTTTATCTCCCAGGGATTTTTAATGGGCTTTGCTGGGGACAAACCCCTCCTCTGCCTTTTGTCCCGTTCCTCATTCTTGGAGTGCTGAGGGTGCAGACCCTTCTTCTGTAACTGCTGAGTGCTGAGTTGGGAGCCTCATACCAGGGGACGAGGGTCAGAACTTCTCCCCAGCAGCCTCCAGGTGACGTTGATTGGCCCCAGGACCCCTGCCTCCCTGCTCGTCCACCTGAGCACCAGCATTGGAAGTGTTATAGATTCTAATGACCTTTAAGGGCCCAGGAAAGAGATGTGCAGAGACGCTGTGGGGGCCGGTTTCACCCCGCCCCACATTTGTTCGGCCACCTTAGGCTGACCGTTTCTGCCAGCCTAGATGCTCTGACCAGTAGTCTGCTCTTTCTTCAATTAGGCCCCTGAATTAACGTAAAAACAGCACCAGGTGTCAGAGCCCTGCCCGCTCAACTCCCAGACAGTCCAGGGTCAGTGGTGATCAAGGACCATGATGGCCACTGAGTCAACAGCCTTTTGAAGTAAACAGGAGTCCAGCCGGTCTTATTGGCCACCATCATCACGGTGTCTGTAGGCTTTTCTATGGTGACAGTGTGATATACGTTTCCCCCGCCAAGATTATTAGCTCCCCTCCGGGTGCAGTAAGTCCTGCAAGCAGTAGTCTACTCCTTCGGGACACACTATTGTTGTTTTATGAGAGAAACTCCAGGTCAAGTGATGTTCACACGAGTCGTCATGGTGCCCTGTTGCCCCCGGTTATCTCTCTGGATGTTGGAGTTGGAGGGCCTCCTCACTCGAGGTCGGTGTGCCCACGGAGTGAACCCTGCAACTTCAGGGCATGGTTGGTGATTAGGATCACCACGTGGGGTCCTTTTCCCTTAGGAGGGAGGTGGCCTTTTGGGCTGCTGATTTCCAGGTTTTTAGATACCGCCAGTATCTTGGCCAGATGTGGCAGTGGGCCAAGCCCCTTGGTGACTCTATTTTATCCTACCTGGATGGCATTCTTGCGTTGTTCCATTTCAAGTGGTCCCAGTTTTTGCACTAATTCTCTAATGGCGACTCACCTTTCACCGGGAATGGAAAGGTCAAAGGGTTTAGCTCAATTAGGGAGTTCCAGGGCAAGGGTCTGAATTGACTGCTCTTTCCATTCTTGAAAGGCCACTTCTGGATTCTGTTCAAAAGGATCATCATCTTTTCCTTTCAGTGTTTCATATAGAGGCCCAGCTAGTAGACTGTAGTTAGGGATCCAGAAGCAGCAAACCCTGGCCTCCCCAGGAACCCCTAAGCTGTCTTCTAGTTTTAGAAAGGGGTAAGGCTGCAAATGGTTTCTTCCCTTTCCTGGGATGGGCTTCTCCGACCTTCTGTGAGAATGAAGCCCAGGCAGGTCACCGCAGTCTGTGATATTTGAGCTTTTTCTTGGACAACTTCTATCCTTTATTGGCTTGGTAGTTCAGAGGCCTCCTTAGTAGGGCTGGCGATCAGAATGTCGTCTGCATATTGAAGGAGGGTTTCCTTTTCCAGAGGTAGAACTTTTCGGTCTTTAGCTAAGCTTTCCCCAAAGATGGTGTGGGAATTTTTGAACCCTTGGGGCAAGACGGCCCGGAAGTATTGTTTTAGTTGTATGTTGAGTCCTGCCACTCACAAGCCAAAATTTCTTGTGACTCTGGGACTAATGGAATACAAAAGAAGGCATCATTGAAGACTAATACAGAATACCATGTCCTGGTGGTTGGTAGAATGACCAGCAGGGTGTAGGAATTAGGAGCAACTGGAGGTATATCCTCGGTGGCTTCACTGACTGTCCTGACATCCTTTACCAGGTCCCCAGCAGCCCATGGGGCTCTCGTGGTCAGGCCAATCCCAGGATATGGAGCTCTCCTGGGCAGGTACCCCACCCCCATCCCAGCCCACGGGGCTCTCATGGTCAGGCCTCTCCCAGGATACAGAGCTACCCTTGCAGGTACCGTGGCAGGGCTGGGCACACAGGAACCGTGCACATAGCCCTCACTGAAGAGCACCCCCATCTCACCTGTCGCTCAGAGCTGACACAGAGCACCTCAGAGCAGGACTTGAACTAACAAACAGCAGCTCCGACAGGTCTGTGACCCTGGGCATCACTCTGTGTGGCCTCCCTCCACCTGGTCTTCCAGAGACTTCCACTGCACCCGGGGCACCAAGCCTCTGTCTCCAACCACCACCCACCCCTCCTCTCCCTGACTCCTGGGTTCCTCTCATTAGGAGAGGGTTTTCTTGAAGTTGTCTCCCACTCATGGGCCAGATAAAATGATTAGAAAACAAGCCAAAGCTGCAGCCCCTTGTCTATCCTGACTCTCAGGAGCCCACACCTGTTCCTTGGACCTGGCCGGTTCAGCAAGTTCCATTTTCTGCAACTGTGAGCCCCTGAGGTGTGATGATTGGCTGACCTGGGCAGCCTTACCATGCCGGCCAGCCCTCCCCAGGTGTGCCTGGGTTGAGATCAATATAAATACCACTCCAGGCAGCAAGAGCCCCTGCAGCTGTGCCTGATGCCATTTTCTCTGCCCTGTCAGCAGTCTCGGGGCTGGGCTGGTGGGAGGGAGGGAGAGGCCACGGCTTTGTGGGTGGCCCAGTGTGAGTGGGGCTCTGCTGGACTTTCTGCAGCAGTTGCCAGGCTGCCACCTGCTAAAGAAGAGGATGTGTCACCCATACCTGCTGCTGGAATTTCTCCCTGGGCAGAGGTGAGGAAGGAAAAAAGCAGTGGGGGCAGGGACAGGACGGGTATCTCAGGCAGGGAAATGGAAATCTTCCAGAAGAGCACCCAGGGCCAGGACCATCCTGGCTGGCCTGCAGGCACCAAGTCAGCTGGCATGCTGTCACTCATGTGGCTCCATGGCCCTTCCTCTAGGCTTTCAAGTCCTTGTATATATTCAGGTGTTTTACCTGGGAAGGGTGGGGACAGTTCAGCAGCAACTGGCCTGGGGCTCAGCTCACGTTCACTCACAGATGCCTCGGCACGGTGCCCCAGCTTTGCAATGAGGACGCTTGTTGTGTGGGAGCTGCTGGCTGAATGGGAGACGATTCCCCACCACTGACCAACTTCAGAATTTTTACAACTGGAGCAAGTGCCCTGATACGGTTTTCCTCTGAGTAACTGGTGGGTTCTGTTTTTTTTTTTCTCTTTTTCGTTTTTGGTTCAAGGTAGATTTTATTCCTCTTTTTTGTATTTACAGATATAAGCATGGAAATAATTTATTCATATAAATACATGTATGTGAAGGGAATAATTGTTTTTTCTGTTTTATTTTTTAAATCTTATTTCTTTTTAATTTTGAATTTTATTTTATATTTTTATACAGCAGGTTCTTATTGGTTATCTATTTTATACATATAAATGTTTACATGCCAATCCCAATCTCTCAGCTCCTCCCACCACCACCCCCCCAAGAGCTTTCCCCCCTTGTTGTCCATACGATTGTTGTCTACATCTGTTGCTCTATTTATGCCTTGCAAAACGGTTAATCTGTACAGTTTTTCTAGGTTCCACATATATGCATGAATATACAAGATTTGTTTTTCTCTTTCTGACTTACTTCACTCTGTATGACAGTCTCTAGATCCATCGACGTCTCTACAAATGACCCAATTTCATTCCTTTCATGGCTTAGTAATATTCCATTTTATATATGTACCACATCTTTATGCATTCGTCTGTCTGTGGGCATTTAGGTTGCTTCCATTACCTCGATATTGTAAATAGTGATGCAATGAACATTGCGGTGAATGTCTCTTTTTGATTTATGGTTTTGTCTGGGTATATGTCCAGTACTGGGATTGCTGTATCATATGGTAATTCTATGATTAGTTTCTTAAGAAACTCCATATTGTTCTCCATAGTGACTGTATCAATTTATATTCCCAACAATAGTGGAAGAGGCTTCCTTTTCCCCACACCCTTTCCAGCAATTGTTGTTTGTAGATTTTCAGATGATGCCCATTCTAACAGGTGTGAGGTGATACCTCATTGTTGAGTCCATTTCGTTGAGCAAGGGGTAGGTCTTGTCTATTACATATTTGGCTTATGGAACGGTATCTGTGCTAATTTCAAACTCTGGTTTTATGCAGAACCCCAACTCACCTTTCCCCTTAAGCAAGCATAAGTTGGTTTTCTAAACTTGAGACCCTGTTCTGTTTTGTAATTCAGTTCATGTGTAGCCAAGTTTACATTCCATGTATTAGTGATACCTTATGATGTTTCTTTTTCTGTGTGACTTATTTCACTTGGAATCATCGTGCCTCAATCCACTCATTATGCTGGTACAGGCCTGGTGACACAGATTTCATTGCTGAGTGGTATTCTGTTGTACGTTAAGTACCGCAACTTCTTTATCAATTATTTGCTCTCTGGGATACTTAACTTGTACCGTAGAAGAGGTTCCTGTAAACAGAGCCGTCCCAAATTTTGGGGTGGCTGTGTCTTTTTGATTTTAATTTCCCTAAGCTATAGGACCATAAGTGGAAATGCCCTAGACTCTGTTGCTTTGTTTCTCAGATGTATCAGGAAACACCATACACTTCTCCAGAGTGGCTGTTGGCAATTTACATCCCGCCCATCAGCATAACAAGGCTCCTTTATCCCCATGGCCTGTCTTGCCTTTCTGCATTTTACACTTTTTTCAGATGGCCCTTTAGACCGGGGGGAAGTGACACTTCATAGTAGTTCGGATTTCCATTGCAAGCTTGCTTGGTTTGCCAAAAAGGGCGTATGCGTTTTTTCCTGAATATATTCAGGAACAAACTCATACGCCCTTTTTTGCCAAGTGCATCATTGTTGATGTTCTGCCTCTTTTCCTATGCTTCAAATGCAAATCCAATCTACCTCCTGAAATCGGTTTCCTGAAATTCTGCCCCGCTTTCAAATCCTCTTCGCAGCCTTACTTCAATATATTTTTGGATGTTATCTGTCATTTATAACTCTGCAGGTTTGTGAATTACAGGGCCGCTGAGCTCCTTTCTTCAACTCGCTTTCTTGTGAGCTGGCCGCAAACCCGCAAGACTGCTTCAGGCCCTAATCTGCTTCTGGCAGGGCATGCTGAGCCTTTGGTTAATTCCTCTTCCTGGTGGGAAATGAGTGTTAAATATGCCCGTCCAGACACCTACCTCACTCTCAACCCCTTGGTGATGTGGGTCCTCTGGTTTGTGGCCACCTTTATGGGTTCCTCACCTTTCGATGATGTGGGACCAATGGACTTAGGAGACTCCTGCCTGGTTCACATCCCCTTGGTGATGTGGGCCCTCTGTTGAGAGTCTGATCCTGGCAGGGTTCCTCACCCATCTGTGAGGTGGGCCGTCTGCTGTGAGGTCACTCCTGCCTGGCTTGCTCATCTCGCCTTGTGGACATGAGCCCTCTGGTTGCACTTGGAGCCTGCTGGGAGCCTCCTCCCATCGGTGATGAGGGCCCTCTGGCGTCAGGCCCTAACGGCTGGGCTCCCCACATTTTGTGATGTGCGCCCAGTGGTGCGAGGACACTCCATCCAGGTTCACATCCCCATTGGGATGTGGGCCTTCTGCTCTGAGGTCCCAACGCCTGAGTTGCTCACAGTTTCATGATGTGGGCTCTCTGCTGTTAGTTCACTCCTGCCTGCATCCCATAGCTTCTGTGCTCTCGGCCGCCTGCTGGGAGGTTCCAACTGCTGGATTCCTCAACTTTTTTATTCTATGTGCCCTCTGTTGTGAGGCTCCTCCTGCCTGCCTCACTGCCAGCCCCTTGGTGATGACTGTCCTATGGCTTGAGGCCACATGTGCTGCGTTCCTCACCTTTCGATGATGTGGCCCCACTCGTGTGAGGACACTCCTGCCTGGTTCCCATCCCCTTGGTGAGGTGGGCCCTCTGGCGAGAGTCTGATCCTGGCTGGGTTCCTCAACGTTCTGTGAGGTAGGCCCTCTGCTGTGAGGTCACTCCTGCCTGGCTGGCACACGTCACCTTGGAGATGTGAGACATCTGGTGGCAGTTGGAGCGTGCAGGGTGCCTCCTCCTCTCGGTGATGACGGCCCTCTGGCGTCAGGCCCTAAATGGTGGGCTCCCCACATTTTCTGATGTGCGCCCAGTGGTGCGAGGACACTCCAGCCAGGTTCCCATTCCCATGGGGATGTGGGCCTTCTGCGCTGAGGTCCCAACGCCTGGGTTGCTCACAGTTTTATGATGTGGGCCCTCTGCTGTGAG
The DNA here is from genome assembly GCF_039906515.1 of Pseudorca crassidens. Lineage (NCBI taxonomy): Eukaryota > Metazoa > Chordata > Mammalia > Artiodactyla > Delphinidae > Pseudorca > Pseudorca crassidens. The sequence continues at coordinate 278,324 of NW_027135938.1, forward strand.
TTCACTGCGGCCTGGATCCCATAGCCTCGGTGTTCTGAGCCACCTGCTGGAAGGTCTAAATGCTGGAATCCTCACGTTTTTTATATTATGTGCCCTGTGTTGTGAGGCTACTCCTGCCTGCCTCACTCCAAGGCCCTTGGTGATGTGGGTCCTCTGGTTTGAGGACACATGTGCTGGGTTCCTCACCTTAAGATGATGAGGCCCCACTAGTGTGAGGATAATCCTGACTGGTTCCCATCCCCTTTGTGATGTGGGCCCTCTGGTGAGAGTCTGATCCTGGCTGGGTTCCTCACCCATCTGTGAGGTGGGCCCTCTACTATCAGGTAACTCTTGCCTGGCTTGCTCACCTCGCCTTGTTGACATGAGCCCTCTGGTGGCACTTGGACCCTGCTGGGAGCCTCCTCACATCTGTGATGAGGGCCCTCTGACGTCAGGCCCTAACTGCTGGGCTCCCCAACTTTTCTTAGTGAGCCCAGTGATGCTCGGGCACTCCTCTTAGGTTCCCATCTCCATGGGGATGTGGTCCTTCTGCTCTGAGGTTCCAACGGCTGGGTTGATCACAGTTTCATGATGTGGGCTCTCTGGTGTTAGTTCACTGTGGCCTGGATCCCATAGCCTCTGTGCTCTTGGCCACCTGCTGGGAGGTTCCAACTGCTGGATTCCTCACTTTTTTAATCTTTTAGGCCCTCTGTTGTGAGGATCCTCCTGCCTGCCTCACTCCCAGCCCCTTCGTGATGTGTGTCCTCTGGTTTGAGGCCACATGTGCTGGGTTCCTCACCTTTCGATGATGTGGGACCAATGGTCTTAGGAGACTCCTGCCTGGTTCACATCCCCTTGGTGATGTGGGCCCTCTGTTGAGAGTCTGATCCTGGCAGGGTTCCTCACCCTTCTGTGAGGTGGGCCGTCTGCTGTGAGGTCACTCCTGCCTGGCTTGCTCACCTCGCCTTGTGGACATGAGCCCTCTGGTGGCACTTGGAGCCTGCTGGGAGCCTCCTCCCCTCGGTGATGAGGGCCCTCTGGCGTCAGGCCCTAACGGCTGGGCTCCCCACATTTTGTGATGTGCGCCCAGTGGTGCGAAGACACTCCATCCAGGTTCACATCCCCATTGGGATGTGGGACTTCTGCTCTGAGGTCCCAACGGCTGGGTTGTTCACAGTTTCATGATGTGGGCTCTCTGCTGTTAGTTCACTCTGGCCTGGATGCCATAGCCTCTGTGCTCTGGGCCGCCTGCTGGGAGGTTCCAACTGCTCGATTCCTCAACTTTTGTATTCTATGGGTCCTGTGTTGCGATACTCCTCCTGCCTGCCTCACTCACAACCCCTTCGTGATGTGGGTCCTCTGGTTTGAACCACATGTGCTGGGTTCCGCAACTTTCAATGATGTGGCCCCACTGGTGTGAGGACACTCCTGCCTGGTTCCCATCCCCTTGGTGATGTGGGCCTTCTGGTGACAGTCTTATCCTGGCTGGGTTCGTCACTCTTCTGTGACGTAGGCCCTCTGCTGTGAGGTCAATCCTGCCTGACTTGCACACATCACCTTGGCGACGTGGGCCCTCTGTTGACACATGGAACCTGCTGGGAGCCTCCTGCCCTCGGTGATGACGGCCCTCTAGCATCAGGCCCTAACTGCTGGGCTCCCCACGTTTTCTGATGTGAGCCCAGTGATGCCAGGACACTCCTGTCAGGTTCCCATCCCCATGGGGATGTGGGCTTTCTGCTCTGAGGTCCCAACGCCTGGGTTGCTCACAGTTTCATGATGTGGGCTCTCTGGTGTTAGTTCACTCCTGCCTGCATTCCATAGCTTCTGTGCTCTCGGCCGCCTGCTGGGAGGTTCCAAATGCTGGATTCCTCACCTTTTTAATTCTTTGGGCCCTCTGTTTTTAGGCTACTCCTACCTGCCTCACTCCCATCCCCTTTGTGATGTATGTCCTCTGATATGAGGCCGCATGTGCTGGGTTCCTCACCTTTCGATGATGTGGCCCCACTGGTGGGAGGACAGTCCTGACTGGTTCCCATCCCCTTGGTGTTGTGGGCCCTCTGGCGAGAGTCTCATCCTACCTCGGTTCCTCACCCTTCTGTGAGATAGGCCCTCTGCTGTGTGGTCACTACTGCCTGGCTGGCGCATGCCACCTTGTAGACGTGGGCCCTCTGTTGGCAGTTGGAACCTGCTGGGAGTCTCCTCCCCTCAGTTATGAGGGCCCCCTGGCGTCAGGCCCTAACTGCTGGGCTCCTAACATTTTCTGATATGTGCTAAGTGGTGCGAAGCCACTCCTGCCAGGTTCCCATCCCAATGGTTGTGGGCCTTCTGTTCTGAGGTCCCAACGGCTGGGCTGCTCACAGGTTCATGATGTGGGCCCTCTGCTGTGAGTTCACTGCGGCCTGGATCCCATAGCCTCGGTGCTCTGGGCTGCTTGCTGGGAGGTTCCAACTGCTGGATTCCTCAACTTTTATATTCTATGGACCCTGTGTTGTGAGGCCGGTCCTGCCAGCCTCATTCCGAACCCCTTGGTGATGTGGTTCCTCTGGTTTGAGGCTACATGTGCTGGGATCCTCACCTTTCGATGATGTTGTCCCACTGGTGTGGGGACACTCCTGCCTGGTTCCCATCCCCTTGGTGATGTGGGCCCTCTGGTGAGAGTCTGATCCTGGCTGTGTTCCTCACCCTTCTGTGAGGTGGGCCCTCTGCTGTGAGGTCACTCCTGCCGGCCTGGCACACATCGCCTTGGTGACGTTGGCCCTCTGGTGGCAGCTGGAGCCTGCTGGGAGCCTCCTCCCCTCGGTGATGAGTGCCCTCTAGCGTCAGGCCCTAACTTCTGAGCACCCCACGTTTTCTGATGTGAGCCCAGTGATGCCAGAACACTCCTGTCATGTTCCCATCACCATGAGAATGTGGGCCTTCTGCTCTGAGGTCCCAATGTCTGGGTTGCTCACAGTTTCATGATGTGGGCTCTCTGGTGTTACTTCACTCTGGCTTGGATCCCCTAGCCTCTGTGCTCTGGGCCGCCTGCTGGGAAGTTCCAACTGCTGGATTCCTCACTTTTCTTATTTTGGGGCCCTCTGTTGTGAGGCTCCTCCTGCCTGCCTCACTCCCAGCCCCTCGGTGATGGGTGTCCTATGGTTTGAAGCCACATGTTCTGGGTTCCTCACCTTTAGATGATGTGGCCCTACTCATGTGAGGACACTCCTGCCTGGTTCCAATCCATTTGGTGATGTGGGCCCTCTGGTGCGAGTCTGATCCTGACTGGGTTCGTCACACTTCTCTGAGGTGGGCCCTCTGCTGTGAGGTCATTCGTGCCTGGTTGACACACATCGCCTTGGCGACGTCACCCTCTGGTGGCAGTTGGAGCCTGCTGGGAGCCTCCTTCCCTTGGTGATGAGGGTCCTCTGGCGTCAGGCCCTAACTGCTGGTCGCCCAAAATTTTCTGATACGTTCTCAGTGGTACGAGGACACTCCTACCAGATTTATATCCCCATGGGAATGTGGGCCTCCTGCTCTGAGGTCCCAATGGCTGGGTGGCTCAATTTCATGACATGGGCCCTCTTCTGTGAGTTCACTGTGGCCTGGATCCCATAGCCTCGGTGCTCTGGGCTGCCTGCTGGGAGGTTCCAACTGCTGGATTCCTCACTTTTTTATTCTATGGGCCCAGTGTTGTGAGGCTACTCCTGCCTGCCTCACTCCGAGGCCCTTGGTGATGTGGGTCCTCTGGTTTGAGGACACATGTGCTGAGTAGCTCACCTTTCGATGATGTGGCCCCACTGGTGTGAAGACACTCCTGCCTGGTTCCCATCCCCTTGGTGATGTGGGCCCTCTGGTGAGAGTCTGATATTGGCTGGGTTTCTCACCCTTCTGTGAGGTGGGACCTCTGCTATGAGGTAACTCATGCCTGGCTTCCTCACGTTGCCTTGGCAACGTGAGCACTCAGGTGGCAGTTGGAGCCTGCTGGGAATCTCCTCCCCTCGGTTATGAGAGCTCTGGATAAAACACATATGCCCTTTTTTGCCAAGTGCATTATTTTCCAAGTTCTGTCTCTTTTCCTATGCTTTAAGAGCGACTCCCGTGTACCTTCTGAATTCGGTTTCCAGCAATTGTGCCCCGCATTCAAGTCCTCTTGGCAGCCTTACTTCAATATATTTTTGGACGATAGCTGTCATTTATAACTCTGCAGGTTTGTGAATTACAGTGCCCCTGAGCTCCTTTCTTCAACTCGCTTTCTTGTGAGCTGGCCGCAACACCGCAGCATTGCTTCAGGCCCTAGTGTGGTTCCGGCATGGCACGCTGAGCCTTTGGTTAATTCCTCTTCCTGGTGGGAAATGAGAGTTAAATTTGCCCGTCCAGACACCTCCAGCTAGTCTCTCATTGGTTCTCCCTATTCCTGTTCATTTTCCGCAGAAATTGCAAACTGGGCCAAACAGGAGGTTAAAGGCACTGACTCTCCAAGTGGGGAGAGTGTTAGTAAAGCGTCTGGAATGTTGCACCCGAGTACCAGGGGATGAAAACTGACACATTTGAACACGTTTACCGATCACACGGTGGATCATACTCTGGGTTCCACATGCATGTTTTAGCTGAAGGAAGAATCCCTTAAACCTGGAGAGTTGAGACCCATGGAATGGGTACCATGCAATATGACTTCAAAGGGTCTGCATTTGTTCACCGAACCTCACCAATCCTATCACTGCGGCATTTATGCCGCTGTACACATGCTTGATTCTCTTTCAGAGACATATAAATCCATAGGTTTTAAGATTCTTGCTAGTCAGGTTTAATCTTAGGCGTTTAATATGGGGTGTAGAGTCCACTTCGTTGAGCAAGGAGTAGCTCTTGTCTGTTACATATTTGGCTTAGGGAACGGTATCTGTGCTAATTTCAATCTCTGGTTTTATGCAGCACCCCAACTCACCTTTCCCCTTAAGCAAGCATAAGTTGGTTTTCTACATTTGAGACCCTGTTCTGTTTTGTAATTCAGTTCCAGTGTAGCCAAGTTTACATTCCGTGTAGTAGTGATATCTTATGATGTTTCTTTTTCTGTGTGACTTATTTCACTTAGAATCATCGTACCTGAATCCACTCATTATGCTGCTATGGGCCTGATGACATAGATTTCATTGCTGAGTGATATTGCATTGTAAGTAAGTACCACAACTTCTTTATCCATTTTTCCCTTTCTGTGATATTGAACTTGTACCGTAAACGAGGTTCTTGTAAACACAGCTGTCACAAACTTTGGGGTGGCTGTGTCTTTTTGATTTTAATTTCCCTAAGCTATAGGACCATAAGTGGAAGTGCCCTAGGCTCTGTTGCTTTGTTTTTTAGATGTTTCAGGAAACACCATACACTTCTGCATAGAGGCTGTTGGCAATTTCCATCCCGCCCATCAGCATAACAAGGCTCCCAGTTCTCCATGGCCTGTCCTGCCTTTCTGGATTTTACACTTTTTTCAGATGGCCCTTTTGACCGGGGGGCAGTGAGACTTCATTGTAGTGCAGATTTCCTTTGCAAGCTTGCTTGGTTGGCCAAAAAGGACGTATTCGTTTTCTCCTGAATATATTCAGGAAAAAACGCATACGCGCTTTTTGGCCAAGTGCATCATTGTGGACGTTCTGCCTCTTTTCCTATGCTTTACATGCAATTCCAGTCTACCTCCTGAAATCAGATTCCTGCAATTCTGCCCCGATTTCTAGTCCTCTTGGCAGCCTTACTTCAATATATTTTTGGACGATAGCTGTCATTTATAACTCTGCAGGTTTTTGAATTCCAGTGACCCTGAGCTCCTTTCTTCAACTCGCTTTCTTGTGAGCTGGCCGCAACACCGCAGCATTGCTTCAGGCCCTAGTGTGGTTCCGGCATGGCACGCTGAGACTTTGGTTAATTCCTCTTCCTGGTGGGAAATGAGAGTTAAATTTGCCCGTCCAGACACCTCCAGCTAGTCTCTCATTGGTTCTCCCTATTCCTGTTCATTTTCCGCAGAAATTGCAAACTGGGCCAAACAGGAGGTTAAAGGCACTGACTCTCCAAGTGGGGAGAGTGTTAGTAAAGCGTCTGGAATGTTGCACCCGAGTACCAGGGGACGAAACCTGAGACACATTTGAACACGTTTCCCGATCACACGGTGGATCATACTCTGTGTTCCACATGCATGTTTTAGCTGAAGGAAGAATCCCTTAAACCTGGAGAGTTGAGACCCATGGAATGGGTACCATGCAATATGACTTCAAAGGGTCTGCATTTGCTCACCGAACCTCACCAATCCTAAGACTGCTGCGTTTATGCCGCTGTACACACGCTTGATTCTCTTTCGGAGACATATAAATCCATAGGTTTTAAGATTCTTACTAGTCAGGTATATTCTTAGGCATTTAATATGGGGCGTTGAGTCCACTTCGTTGAGCAAGGAGTAGCTCATGTCTATTACATATTTGGCTTATGGAACGGTATCTGTGCTAATTTCAATCTCTGGTTTTATGCAGCACCAAAACTCACCTTTCCCCTTAAGCAAGCATAAGTTGGTTTTCTACATTTGAGACCCTGTTCTGTTTTGTAATTCAGTTCCTGTGTAGCCAAGTTTACATTCCGTGTAGTAGTGATATCTTATGATGTTTCTTTTTCTGTGTGACATATTTCACTTAGAATCATCGTACCTGAATCCACTCATTATGCTGCTACGGGCCTGATGACATAGATTTCATTGCTGAGTGATATTGCATTGTACGTAAGTACCACAACTTCTTTATCCATTTTTCGCTTTCTGTGATATTGAACTTGTACCGTAAACGAGGTTCTTGTAAACAGAGCCGTCCCAAACTTTGGGGTGGCTGTGTCTTTTTGATTTTAATTTCCCTAAGCTATAGGACCATAAGTGGATGTGCCCTAGGCTCTGTTGCTTTGTTTTTTAGATGTTTCAGGAAACAGCATACACTTCTCCAGAGTGGCTGTTGGCAATTTACATCCCGCCCATCAGCATGACAAGGCTCCCAGTTCTCCATGGCCTGTCCTGCCTTTCTGGATTTTACACTTTTTTCAGAAGGCCCTTTTGACTGTGGGGCAGTGAGAATATATTCCTAAATATATATCCTGAATATATTTCCTGAATATATTCAGGAAAAAACGCATACGCCCTTTTTGGCCAAGTGCATCATTGTGGACGTTCTGCCTCTTTTCCTATGCTTTACATGCAATTCCAGTCTACCTCCTGAAATCGGTTTCCTGCAATTCTGCCCCGTTTTCGAGTCCTCTTGGCAGCCTTACTTCAATATATTTTTGGACGATAGCTGTCATTTATAACTCTGCAGGTTTGTGAATTACAGTGCCCCTGAGCTCCTTTCTTTAACTCGCTTTCTTGTGAGGTGGCCGCAACACCGCAGCATTGCTTCAGGCCCTAGTGTGGTTCGGCATGGCACGCAGAGCCTTTGGTTAATTCCTCTTCGTGGTGGGAAATGAGAGTTAAATTTGCCCGTCCAGACACCTCCAGCTAGTCTCTCATTGGTTCTCCCTATTCCTGTTCATTTTCCGCAGAAATTGCAAACTGGGCCAAACAGGAGGTTAAAGGCACTGACTCTTCAAGTGGGGAGAGTGTTAGTAAAGCGTCTGGAATGTTGCACCCGAGTACCAGGGGACGAAACCTGAGACACATTTGAACACGTTTCCCGATCACATGGTGGATCATACTCTGGGTTCCACATGCATGTTTTAGCTGAAGGAAGAATCCCTTAGACGTGGAGAGTTGAGACCCATGGAATGGGTACCATGCAATATGACTTCAATGGGTCTGCATTTGCTCACCGATCCTCACCAATCCTATCACCGCTGCGTTTATGCTTCTGTACACATGCTTCATTCTCTTTTGGAGACATATAAATCCAAGGTTTTAAGATTCTTACTAGTCAGGTATATTCTTAGGCGTTTAATATGGTGTGTGGAGTCCTCTTCGTTGAGCAAGGAGTAGCTCTTGTCTATTACATATTTGGCTTATGGAACGGTATCTGTGCTAATTTCAATCTCTGGTTTTATGCAGCACCCCAACTCACCTTTCCCCTTCAGCAAGCATAAGTTGGTTTTCTACATTTGAGACCCTGTTCTGTTTTGTAATTCTGTTCCTGTGTAGCCAAGTTTACATTCCGTGTAGTAGTGATATCTTATGATGTTTCTTTTCTGTGTGACTTATTTCACTTAGAATCATCGTACCTGAATCCACTCATTATGCTGCTATGGGCCTGATGACATAGATTTCATTGCTGAGTGATATTGCATTGTACGTAAGTACCACAACTTCTTTATCCATTTTTCGCTTTCTGTGATATTGAACTTGTACCGCAAACGAGGTCCTTGTAAACAGAGCCGTCCCAAACTTTGGGGTGGCTGTGTCTTTTTGATTTTAATTTCCCTAAGCTATAGGACCATAAGTGGAAGTGCCCCAGGCTCTGTTGCTTTGTTTTTTAGATGTTTCAGGAAACACCATACACTTCTCCAGAGTGGCTGTTGGCAATTTACATCCCGCCCATCAGCATGACAAGGCTCCCAGTTCTCAATGACCTGTCCTGCCTTTCTGGATTTTACACTTTTTTCAGAAGGCCCTTTTGACTGTGGGGCAGTGAGAATATATTCCTGAATATATTTCCTGAATATATTTCCTGAATATATTCAGGAAAAAACGCATACGCCCTTTTTGGCCAAGTGCATCATTGTGGACGTTCTGCCTCTTTTCCTATGCTTTACATGCAATTCCAGTCTACCTCCTGAAATCGGTTTCCTGCAATTCTGCCCCGCTTTCAAATCCTCTTGGCAGCCTTACTTCAATATATTTTTGGACGATAGTTGTCATTTATAACTCTGCAGGTTTGTGAATTACAGTGCCCCTGAGCTCCTTTCTTCAACTCGCTTTCTTGTGAGCTGGCCGCAACACCGGAGCATTGCTTCAGGCCCTAGTGTGGTTCTGGCATGGCATGCTGAGCCTTTGGTTAATTCCTCTTCCTGGTGGGAAATGAGAGTTAAATTTGCCCGTCCAGACACCTCCAGCTAGTCTCTCATTGGTTCTCCCTATTCCTGTTCATTTTCCGCAGAAATTGCAAACTGGGCCAAACAGGAGGTTAAAGGCACTGACTCTCCAAGTGGGGAGAGTGTTAGTAAAGCGTCTGGAATGTTGCACCCGAGTACCAGGGGACGAAAACTGATACATTTGAACACATTTCCCGATCACACGGTGGATCATACTCTGGGTTCCACATGCATGTTTTAGCTGAAGGAAGAATCTGTTAAACCTGGAGAGTTGAGACCCATGGAATGGGTACCATGCAATATGACTTCAAAGGGTCTGCATTTGTTCACCGAACCTCACCAATCCTATCACTGCTGCGTTTATGCCGCTGTACACACGCTTGATTCTCTTTCGGAGACATAGAAATCCATAGGTTTTAAGATTCTTACTAGTCAGGTATATTCTTAGGGGTTTAATATGGGGTGTAGAGTCCAGTTCGTTGAGCAAGGAGTAGCTCTTCTCTATTATATATTTGGCTTATGGAACGGTATCTGTGCTAATTTCAATCTCTGGTTTTATGCAGCACCCCAAATCACCTTTCCCCTTAAGCAAGCATAAGTTGGTTTTCTACATTTGAGACCCTGTTCTGTTTTGTAATTCAGTTCCTGTGTAGCCAAGTTTAAATTCCATGTAGCAGTGATATCTTATGATGTTTCTTTTTCTGTGTGACTTATTTCACTTAGAATCATCGCACCTGAATCCACTCATTATGCTGCTATGGGCCTGATGACATAGATTTCATTGCTGAGTGACATTGCATTGTACGTAAGTACTACAACTTCTTTATCCATTTTTCACTTTCTGTGATATTGAACTTGTACCGTAAACGAGGTTCTTGTAAACAGAGCCGTCCCAAACTTTGGGGTGGCTGTGTCTTTTTGATTTTAATTTCCCTAAGCTATAGGACCATAAGCGGAAGTGCCCTAGGCTCTGTTGCTTTGTTTTTTAGATGTTTCAGGAAACACCATACACTTCTCCAGAGTGGCTGTTGGCAATTTACATCCCACCCATCAGCATAACAAGGCTCCCAGTTCTTCATGGCCTGTCCTGCCTTTCTGGATTTTACACATTTTTCTGATGGCCCTTTTGACAGGGGGGCAGTGAGACTTCATTGTAGTGCAGATTTCCTTTGCAAGCTTGCTTGGTTGGCCAAAAAGGGCGTATGCGTTTTTTCCTGAATATATTCAGTAAAAAACGAATACGCCCTTTTTGGCCAAGTGCATCATTGTGGACGTTCTGCCTCTTTTCCTATGCTTTACATGCAATTCTACTCTTCCTCCTGAAATCGGTTTCCTGCAATTCTGCCCTGCTTTCAAGTCCTCTTGGCAGCCTTACTTCAATATATTTTTGGACGATAGCTGTCATTTATAACTCTGCAGGTTTGTGAATTACAGTGCCCCTGATCTCCTTTCTTCAACTCGCTTTCTTGTGAGCTGGCCACAACACCGCAGGAATGCTTCAGGCCCTAGTGTGGTTTTGGCATGGCACGCTGAGCCTTTGGTTAATTCCTCTTACTGGTGGGAAATGAGAGTTGAATTTGCCCGTCCAGACACCTCCAGCTAGTCTCTCATTGGTTCTCCCTCTTCCTGTTTATTTTCCGCAGAAATTGCAAACTGGGCCAAACAGGATGTTAAAGGCCCTGACTCTCCAAGTGGGGAGAGTGTTAGTAAAGCTTCTGGAATGTTGCACCCGAGTACCAGGGGACGAAACCTGAGACACATTTGAACACGATTCCCCATCACATGGTGGAACATACTGTGGGTTCCACATGCATGTTTTAGCTGAAGGAAGAATCCCTTAGACGTGGAGAGTTGAGACCCATGGAATGGGTACCATGCAATATGACTTCAATGGGTCTGCATTTGCTCACCGATCCTCACCAATCCTATCACCGCTGCGTTTATGCTTCTGTACACACGCTTCATTGTCTTTTGGAGACATATAAATCCAAGGTTTTAAGATTCTTACTAGTCAGGTATATTCTTAGGCGTTTAATATGGCGTGTGGAGTCCTCTTCGTTGAGCAAGGAGTAGCTCTTGTCTATTACATATTTGGCTTATGGAACGGTATCTGTGCTAATTTCAATCTCTGGTTTTATGCAGCACCCCAACTCACCTTTCCCCTTAAGCAAGCATAAGTTGGTTTTCTACATTTGAGACCCTGTTCTGTTTTGTAATTCTGTTCCTGTGTAGCCAAGTTTACATTCCGTGTAGTAGTGATATCTTATGATGTTTCTTTTCTGTGTGACTTATTTCACTTAGAATCATCGTACCTGAATCCACTCATTATGCTGCTATGGGCCTGATGACATAGATTTCATTGCTGAGTGATATTGCATTGTACGTAAGTACCACAACTTCTTTATCCATTTTTCGCTTTCTGTGATATTGAACTTGTACCGCAAACGAGGTCCTTGTAAACAGAGCCGTCCCAAACTTTGGGGTGGCTGTGTCTTTTTGATTTTAATTTCCCTAAGCTATAGGACCATAAGTGGAAGTGCCCCAGGCTCTGTTGCTTTGTTTTTTAGATGTTTCAGGAAACACCATACACTTCTCCAGAGTGGCTGTTGGCAATTTACATCCCGCCCATCAGCATGACAAGGCTCCCAGTTCTCCATGACCTGTCCTGCCTTTCTGGATTTTACACTTTTTTCAGAAGGCCCTTTTGACTGTGGGGCAGTGAGAATATATTCCTGAATATATTTCCTGAATATATTTCCTGAATATATTCAGGAAAAAACGCATACGCCCTTTTTGGCCAAGTGCATCATTCTGGACGTTCTGCCTCTTTACCTATGCTTTGCATGCAATTCCAGTCTACCTCCTGAAATCGGTTTCCTGCAATTCTGTCCCGTTTTCAAGTCCTCTTGGCAGCCTTACTTCAATATATTTTTGGACGATAGCTGTCATTTTTAACTCTGCAGGTTTGTGAACTACAGTGCCCCTGAGCTCCTTTCTTCAACTCGCTTTCTTGTGAGCTGGCCGCAACACCGCAGCATTGCTTCAGGCCCTAGTGTGGTTCCGGCATGGCACGCTGAGCCTTTGGTTAATTCCTCTTCCTGGTGGGAAATGAGAGTTAAATTTGCCCATCCAGACACCTCCAGCTAGTCTCTCATTGGTTCTCCCTATTCCTGTTCATTTTCCGCAGAAATTGCAAACTGGGCCAAGCAGGAGGTTAAAGGCACTGACTCTCCAAGTGGGGAGAGTGTTAGTAAAGCGTCTGGAATGTTGCACCTGAGTACCAGGGGACGAAACCTGAGACACATTTGAACACGTTTCCCGATCACACGGTGGATCATACTCTGGGTTCCACATGCATGTTTTAGCTGAAGGAAGAATCCCTTAAACCTGGAGAGTTGAGACCCATGGAATGGGTACCATGCCATATGACTTCAAAGGGTCTGCATTTGCTCACCGAACCTCACCAATCCTATCACTGCTGCGTTTATGCCGCTGTACACACGCTTGATTCTCTTTCGGAGACATATAAATCCATAGGTTTTAAGATTCTTACTAGTCAGGTATAATCTTAGGCGTTTAATATGGGGTGTAGAGTCCACTTCGTTGAGCAAGGAGTAGCTCTTGTCTGTTACATATTTGGCTTATGGAACGGTATCTGTGCTAATTTCAATCTCTGGTTTTATGCAGCACCCCAAATCACCTTTCCCCTTAAGCAAGCATAAGTTGGTTTTCTACATTTGAGACCCTGTTCTGTTTTGTAATTCAGTTCCTGTGTAGCCAAGTTTACATTCCGTGTAGTAGTGATATCTTATGATGTTTCTTTTTCTGTGTGACTTATTTCACTTAGAATCATCGCACCTGAATCCACTCATTATGCTGCTATGGGCCTGATGACATAGATTTCATTGCTGAGTGACATTGCATTGTACGTAAGTACTACAACTTCTTTATCCATTTCTCACTTTCTGTGATATTGAACTTGTACCGTAAACGAGGTTCTTGTAAACAGAGCCGTCCCAAACTTTGGGGTGGCTGTGTCTTTTTGATTTTAATTTCCCTAAGCTATAGGACCATAAGCGGAAGTGCCCTAGGCTCTGTTGCTTTGTTTTTTAGATGTTTCAGGAAACACCATACACTTCTCCAGAGTGGCTGTTGGCAATTTACATCCCACCCATCAGCATAACAAGGCTCCCAGTTCTTCATGGCCTGTCCTGCCTTTCTGGATTTTACACATTTTTCTGATGGCCCTTTTGACAGGGGGGCAGTGAGACTTCATTGTAGTGCAGATTTCCTTTGCAAGCTTGCTTGGTTGGCCAAAAAGGGCGTATGCGTTTTTTCCTGAATATATTCAGTAAAAAACGAATACGCCCTTTTTGGCCAAGTGCATCATTGTGGACGTTCTGCCTCTTTTCCTATGCTTTACATGCAATTCTACTCTTCCTCCTGAAATCGGTTTCCTGCAATTCTGCCCTGCTTTCAAGTCCTCTTGGCAGCCTTACTTCAATATATTTTTGGACGATAGCTGTCATTTATAACTCTGCAGGTTTGTGAATTACAGTGTCCCTGATCTCCTTTCTTCAACTCGCTTTCTTGTGAGCTGGCCACAACACCGCAGGAATGCTTCAGGCCCTAGTGTGGTTCTGGCATGGCACGCTGAGCCTTTGGTTAATTCCTCTTACTGGTGGGAAATGAGAGTTGAATTTGCCCGTCCAGACACCTCCAGCTAGTCTCTCATTGGTTCTCCCTCTTCCTGTTCATTTTCCGCAGAAATTGCAAACTGGGCCAAACAGGATGTTAAAGGCCCTGACTCTCCAAGTGGGGAGAGTGTTAGTAAAGCTTCTGGAATGTTGCACCCGAGTACCAGGGGACGAAACCTGAGACACATTTGAACACGATTCCCCATCACATGGTGGAACATACTGTGGGTTCCACATGCATGTTTTAGCTGAAGGAAGAATCCCTTAGACGTGGAGAGTTGAGACCCATGGAATGGGTACCATGCAATATGACTTCAATGGGTCTGCATTTGCTCACCGATCCTCACCAATCCTATCACCGCTGCGTTTATGCTTCTGTACACACGCTTCATTGTCTTTTGGAGACATATAAATCCAAGGTTTTAAGATTCTTACTAGTCAGGTATATTCTTAGGCGTTTAATATGGCGTGTGGAGTCCTCTTCGTTGAGCAAGGAGTAGCTCTTGTCTATTACATATTTGGCTTATGGAACGGTATCTGTGCTAATTTCAATCTCTGGTTTTATGCAGCACCCCAACTCACCTTTCCCCTTAAGCAAGCATAAGTTGGTTTTCTACATTTGAGACCCTGTTCTGTTTTGTAATTCTGTTCCTGTGTAGCCAAGTTTACATTCCGTGTAGTAGTGATATCTTATGATGTTTCTTTTCTGTGTGACTTATTTCACTTAGAATCATCGTACCTGAATCCACTCATTATGCTGCTATGGGCCTGATGACATAGATTTCATTGCTGAGTGATATTGCATTGTACGTAAGTACCACAACTTCTTTATCCATTTTTCGCTTTCTGTGATATTGAACTTGTACCGCAAACGAGGTCCTTGTAAACAGAGCCGTCCCAAACTTTGGGGTGGCTGTGTCTTTTTGATTTTAATTTCCCTAAGCTATAGGACCATAAGTGGAAGTGCCCCAGGCTCTGTTGCTTTGTTTTTTAGATGTTTCAGGAAACACCATACACTTCTCCAGAGTGGCTGTTGGCAATTTACATCCCGCCCATCAGCATGACAAGGCTCCCAGTTCTCCATGACCTGTCCTGCCTTTCTGGATTTTACACTTTTTTCAGAAGGCCCTTTTGACTGTGGGGCAGTGAGAATATATTCCTGAATATATTTCCTGAATATATTTCCTGAATATATTCAGGAAAAAACGCATACGCCCTTTTTGGCCAAGTGCATCATTCTGGACGTTCTGCCTCTTTACCTATGCTTTGCATGCAATTCCAGTCTACCTCCTGAAATCGGTTTCCTGCAATTCTGTCCCGTTTTCAAGTCCTCTTGGCAGCCTTACTTCAATATATTTTTGGACGATAGCTGTCATTTTTAACTCTGCAGGTTTGTGAACTACAGTGCCCCTGAGCTCCTTTCTTCAACTCGCTTTCTTGTGAGCTGGCCGCAACACCGCAGCATTGCTTCAGGCCCTAGTGTGGTTCCGGCATGGCACGCTGAGCCTTTGGTTAATTCCTCTTCCTGGTGGGAAATGAGAGTTAAATTTGCCCATCCAGACACCTCCAGCTAGTCTCTCATTGGTTCTCCCTATTCCTGTTCATTTTCCGCAGAAATTGCAAACTGGGCCAAGCAGGAGGTTAAAGGCACTGACTCTCCAAGTGGGGAGAGTGTTAGTAAAGCGTCTGGAATGTTGCACCTGAGTACCAGGGGACGAAACCTGAGACACATTTGAACACGTTTCCCGATCACACGGTGGATCATACTCTGTGTTCCACATGCATGTTTTAGCTGAAGGAAGAATCCCTTAAACCTGGAGAGTTGAGACCCATGGAATGGGTACCATGCCATATGACTTCAAAGGGTCTGCATTTGCTCACCGAACCTCACCAATCCTATCACTGCTGCGTTTATGCCGCTGTACACACGCTTGATTCTCTTTCGGAGACATATAAATCCATAGGTTTTAAGATTCTTACTAGTCAGGTATAATCTTAGGCGTTTAATATGGGGTGTAGAGTCCACTTCGTTGAGCAAGGAGTAGCTCTTGTCTGTTACATATTTGGCTTATGGAACGGTATCTGTGCTAATTTCAATCTCTGGTTTTATGCAGCACCCCAAATCACCTTTCCCCTTAAGCAAGCATAAGTTGGTTTTCTACATTTGAGACCCTGTTCTGTTTTGTAATTCAGTTCCTGTGTAGCCAAGTTTACATTCCGTGTAGTAGTGATATCTTATGATGTTTCTTTTTCTGTGTGACTTATTTCACTTAGAATCATCGCACCTGAATCCACTCATTATGCTGCTATGGGCCTGATGACATAGATTTCATTGCTGAGTGACATTGCATTGTACGTAAGTACTACAACTTCTTTATCCATTTCTCACTTTCTGTGATATTGAACTTGTACCGTAAACGAGGTTCTTGTAAACAGAGCCGTCCCAAACTTTGGGGTGGCTGTGTCTTTTTGATTTTAATTTCCCTAAGCTATAGGACCATAAGCGGAAGTGCCCTAGGCTCTGTTGCTTTGTTTTTTAGATGTTTCAGGAAACACCATACACTTCTCCAGAGTGGCTGTTGGCAATTTACATCCCACCCATCAGCATAACAAGGCTCCCAGTTCTTCATGGCCTGTCCTGCCTTTCTGGATTTTACACATTTTTCTGATGGCCCTTTTGACAGGGGGGCAGTGAGACTTCATTGTAGTGCAGATTTCCTTTGCAAGCTTGCTTGGTTGGCCAAAAAGGGCGTATGCGTTTTTTCCTGAATATATTCAGTAAAAAACGAATACGCCCTTTTTGGCCAAGTGCATCATTGTGGACGTTCTGCCTCTTTTCCTATGCTTTACATGCAATTCTACTCTTCCTCCTGAAATCGGTTTCCTGCAATTCTGCCCTGCTTTCAAGTCCTCTTGGCAGCCTTACTTCAATATATTTTTGGACGATAGCTGTCATTTATAACTCTGCAGGTTTGTGAATTACAGTGTCCCTGATCTCCTTTCTTCAACTCGCTTTCTTGTGAGCTGGCCACAACACCGCAGGAATGCTTCAGGCCCTAGTGTGGTTCTGGCATGGCACGCTGAGCCTTTGGTTAATTCCTCTTACTGGTGGGAAATGAGAGTTGAATTTGCCCGTCCAGACACCTCCAGCTAGTCTCTCATTGGTTCTCCCTCTTCCTGTTCATTTTCCGCAGAAATTGCAAACTGGGCCAAACAGGATGTTAAAGGCCCTGACTCTCCAAGTGGGGAGAGTGTTAGTAAAGCTTCTGGAATGTTGCACCCGAGTACCAGGGGACGAAACCTGAGACACATTTGAACACGATTCCCCATCACATGGTGGAACATACTGTGGGTTCCACATGCATGTTTTAGCTGAAGGAAGAATCCCTTAGACGTGGAGAGTTGAGACCCATGGAATGGGTACCATGCAATATGACTTCAATGGGTCTGCATTTGCTCACCGATCCTCACCAATCCTATCACCGCTGCGTTTATGCTTCTGTACACACGCTTCATTGTCTTTTGGAGACATATAAATCCAAGGTTTTAAGATTCTTACTAGTCAGGTATATTCTTAGGCGTTTAATATGGCGTGTGGAGTCCTCTTCGTTGAGCAAGGAGTAGCTCTTGTCTATTACATATTTGGCTTATGGAACGGTATCTGTGCTAATTTCAATCTCTGGTTTTATGCAGCACCCCAACTCACCTTTCCCCTTAAGCAAGCATAAGTTGGTTTTCTACATTTGAGACCCTGTTCTGTTTTGTAATTCTGTTCCTGTGTAGCCAAGTTTACATTCCGTGTAGTAGTGATATCTTATGATGTTTCTTTTCTGTGTGACTTATTTCACTTAGAATCATCGTACCTGAATCCACTCATTATGCTGCTATGGGCCTGATGACATAGATTTCATTGCTGAGTGATATTGCATTGTACGTAAGTACCACAACTTCTTTATCCATTTTTCGCTTTCTGTGATATTGAACTTGTACCGCAAACGAGGTCCTTGTAAACAGAGCCGTCCCAAACTTTGGGGTGGCTGTGTCTTTTTGATTTTAATTTCCCTAAGCTATAGGACCATAAGTGGAAGTGCCCCAGGCTCTGTTGCTTTGTTTTTTAGATGTTTCAGGAAACACCATACACTTCTCCAGAGTGGCTGTTGGCAATTTACATCCCGCCCATCAGCATGACAAGGCTCCCAGTTCTCCATGACCTGTCCTGCCTTTCTGGATTTTACACTTTTTTCAGAAGGCCCTTTTGACTGTGGGGCAGTGAGAATATATTCCTGAATATATTTCCTGAATATATTTCCTGAATATATTCAGGAAAAAACGCATACGCCCTTTTTGGCCAAGTGCATCATTCTGGACGTTCTGCCTCTTTACCTATGCTTTGCATGCAATTCCAGTCTACCTCCTGAAATCGGTTTCCTGCAATTCTGTCCCGTTTTCAAGTCCTCTTGGCAGCCTTACTTCAATATATTTTTGGACGATAGCTGTCATTTTTAACTCTGCAGGTTTGTGAACTACAGTGCCCCTGAGCTCCTTTCTTCAACTCGCTTTCTTGTGAGCTGGCCGCAACACCGCAGCATTGCTTCAGGCCCTAGTGTGGTTCCGGCATGGCACGCTGAGCCTTTGGTTAATTCCTCTTCCTGGTGGGAAATGAGAGTTAAATTTGCCCATCCAGACACCTCCAGCTAGTCTCTCATTGGTTCTCCCTATTCCTGTTCATTTTCCGCAGAAATTGCAAACTGGGCCAAGCAGGAGGTTAAAGGCACTGACTCTCCAAGTGGGGAGAGTGTTAGTAAAGCGTCTGGAATGTTGCACCTGAGTACCAGGGGACGAAACCTGAGACACATTTGAACACGTTTCCCGATCACACGGTGGATCATACTCTGGGTTCCACATGCATGTTTTAGCTGAAGGAAGAATCCCTTAAACCTGGAGAGTTGAGACCCATGGAATGGGTACCATGCCATATGACTTCAAAGGGTCTGCATTTGCTCACCGAACCTCACCAATCCTATCACTGCTGCGTTTATGCCGCTGTACACACGCTTGATTCTCTTTCGGAGACATATAAATCCATAGGTTTTAAGATTCTTACTAGTCAGGTATAATCTTAGGCGTTTAATATGGGGTGTAGAGTCCACTTCGTTGAGCAAGGAGTAGCTCTTGTCTGTTACATATTTGGCTTATGGAACGGTATCTGTGCTAATTTCAATCTCTGGTTTTATGCAGCACCCCAAATCACCTTTCCCCTTAAGCAAGCATAAGTTGGTTTTCTACATTTGAGACCCTGTTCTGTTTTGTAATTCAGTTCCTGTGTAGCCAAGTTTACATTCCGTGTAGTAGTGATATCTTATGATGTTTCTTTTTCTGTGTGACTTATTTCACTTAGAATCATCGCACCTGAATCCACTCATTATGCTGCTATGGGCCTGATGACATAGATTTCATTGCTGAGTGACATTGCATTGTACGTAAGTACTACAACTTCTTTATCCATTTCTCACTTTCTGTGATATTGAACTTGTACCGTAAACGAGGTTCTTGTAAACAGAGCCGTCCCAAACTTTGGGGTGGCTGTGTCTTTTTGATTTTAATTTCCCTAAGCTATAGGACCATAAGCGGAAGTGCCCTAGGCTCTGTTGCTTTGTTTTTTAGATGTTTCAGGAAACACCATACACTTCTCCAGAGTGGCTGTTGGCAATTTACATCCCACCCATCAGCATAACAAGGCTCCCAGTTCTTCATGGCCTGTCCTGCCTTTCTGGATTTTACACATTTTTCTGATGGCCCTTTTGACAGGGGGGCAGTGAGACTTCATTGTAGTGCAGATTTCCTTTGCAAGCTTGCTTGGTTGGCCAAAAAGGGCGTATGCGTTTTTTCCTGAATATATTCAGTAAAAAACGAATACGCCCTTTTTGGCCAAGTGCATCATTGTGGACGTTCTGCCTCTTTTCCTATGCTTTACATGCAATTCTACTCTTCCTCCTGAAATCGGTTTCCTGCAATTCTGCCCTGCTTTCAAGTCCTCTTGGCAGCCTTACTTCAATATATTTTTGGACGATAGCTGTCATTTATAACTCTGCAGGTTTGTGAATTACAGTGTCCCTGATCTCCTTTCTTCAACTCGCTTTCTTGTGAGCTGGCCACAACACCGCAGGAATGCTTCAGGCCCTAGTGTGGTTCTGGCATGGCACGCTGAGCCTTTGGTTAATTCCTCTTACTGGTGGGAAATGAGAGTTGAATTTGCCCGTCCAGACACCTCCAGCTAGTCTCTCATTGGTTCTCCCTCTTCCTGTTCATTTTCCGCAGAAATTGCAAACTGGGCCAAACAGGATGTTAAAGGCCCTGACTCTCCAAGTGGGGAGAGTGTTAGTAAAGCTTCTGGAATGTTGCACCCGAGTACCAGGGGACGAAACCTGAGACACATTTGAACACGATTCCCCATCACATGGTGGAACATACTGTGGGTTCCACATGCATGTTTTAGCTGAAGGAAGAATCCCTTAGACGTGGAGAGTTGAGACCCATGGAATGGGTACCATGCAATATGACTTCAATGGGTCTGCATTTGCTCACCGATCCTCACCAATCCTATCACCGCTGCGTTTATGCTTCTGTACACATGCTTCATTGTCTTTTGGAGACATATAAATCCAAGGTTTTAAGATTCTTACTAGTCAGGTATATTCTTAGGCGTTTAATATGGCGTGTGGAGTCCTCTTCGTTGAGCAAGGAGTAGCTCTTGTCTATTACATATTTGGCTTATGGAACGGTATCTGTGCTAATTTCAATCTCTGGTTTTATGCAGCACCCCAACTCACCTTTCCCCTTAAGCAAGCATAAGTTGGTTTTCTACATTTGAGACCCTGTTCTGTTTTGTAATTCTGTTCCTGTGTAGCCAAGTTTACATTCCGTGTAGTAGTGATATCTTATGATGTTTCTTTTCTGTGTGACTTATTTCACTTAGAATCATCGTACCTGAATCCACTCATTATGCTGCTATGGGCCTGATGACATAGATTTCATTGCTGAGTGATATTGCATTGTACGTAAGTACCACAACTTCTTTATCCATTTTTCGCTTTCTGTGATATTGAACTTGTACCGCAAACGAGGTCCTTGTAAACAGAGCCGTCCCAAACTTTGGGGTGGCTGTGTCTTTTTGATTTTAATTTCCCTAAGCTATAGGACCATAAGTGGAAGTGCCCCAGGCTCTGTTGCTTTGTTTTTTAGATGTTTCAGGAAACACCATACACTTCTCCAGAGTGGCTGTTGGCAATTTACATCCCGCCCATCAGCATGACAAGGCTCCCAGTTCTCCATGACCTGTCCTGCCTTTCTGGATTTTACACTTTTTTCAGAAGGCCCTTTTGACTGTGGGGCAGTGAGAATATATTCCTGAATATATTTCCTGAATATATTTCCTGAATATATTCAGGAAAAAACGCATACGCCCTTTTTGGCCAAGTGCATCATTCTGGACGTTCTGCCTCTTTACCTATGCTTTGCATGCAATTCCAGTCTACCTCCTGAAATCGGTTTCCTGCAATTCTGTCCCGTTTTCAAGTCCTCTTGGCAGCCTTACTTCAATATATTTTTGGACGATAGCTGTCATTTTTAACTCTGCAGGTTTGTGAACTACAGTGCCCCTGAGCTCCTTTCTTCAACTCGCTTTCTTGTGAGCTGGCCGCAACACCGCAGCATTGCTTCAGGCCCTAGTGTGGTTCCGGCATGGCACGCTGAGCCTTTGGTTAATTCCTCTTCCTGGTGGGAAATGAGAGTTAAATTTGCCCATCCAGACACCTCCAGCTAGTCTCTCATTGGTTCTCCCTATTCCTGTTCATTTTCCGCAGAAATTGCAAACTGGGCCAAGCAGGAGGTTAAAGGCACTGACTCTCCAAGTGGGGAGAGTGTTAGCAAAGCGTCTGGAATGTTGCACCTGAGTACCAGGGGACGAAACCTGAGATACATTTGAACACGTTTCCCGATCACACGGTGAATCATACTCTGGGTTCCACATGCATGTTTTAGCTGAAGGAAGAATCCCTTAAACCTGGAGAGTTGAGACCCATGGAATGGGTACCATGCCATATGACTTCAAAGGGTCTGCATTTGCTCACCGAACCTCACCAATCCTATCACTGCTGCGTTTATGCCGCTGTACACACGCTTGATTCTCTTTCGGAGACATATAAATCCATAGGTTTTAAGATTCTTACTAGTCAGGTATAATCTTAGGCGTTTAATATGGGGTGTAGAGTCCACTTCGTTGAGCAAGGAGTAGCTCTTGTCTGTTACATATTTGGCTTATGGAACGGTATCTGTGCTAATTTCAATCTCTGGTTTTATGCAGCACCCCAACTCACCTTTCCCCTTAAGCAAGCATAAGTTGGTTTTCTACATTTGAGACCCTGTTCTGTTCTGTAATTCAGTTCCTGTGTAGCCAAGTTTACATTCCGTGTAGTAGTGATATCTTATGATGTTTCTTTTTCTGTGTGACTTATTTCACTTAGAATCATCGTACCTGAATCCACTCATTATGCTGCTATGGGCCTGATGACATAGATTTCATTGCTGAGTGATATTGCATTGTACGTAAGTACCACAACTTCTTTATCCATTTTTCACTTTCTGTGATATTGAACTTGTACCGTAAACGAGGTTCTTGTAAACAGAGCCGTCCCAAACTTTGGGGTGGCTGTGTCTTTTTGAATTTAATTTCCCTAAGCTATAGGACCATAAGTGGAAGTGCCCTAGGCTCTGTTGCTTTGCTTTTTAGATGTTTCAGGAAACACCATACACTTCTCCAGAGTGGCTGTTGGCAATTTGCATCCCGCACATCAGCATAACAAGGCTCCCAGTTCTCCATGGCCTGTCCTGCCTTTCTGGATTTTACACTTTTTTCAGATGTCCCTTTTGAATGAGGGGCAGTGAGACTTCATTGTAGTGCAGATTTCCTTTGCAAGCTTACTTGGTTGGCCAAAAAGGGCGTATGCATTTTTTCCTGAATATATTCAGGAAAAAACGTATATGCCCTTTTTGGCAAAGTGCATCATTGTGGACGTTCTGCCTCTTTTCCTATGCTTTACATGCAATTCCAGTCTACCTCCTGAAATCGGTTTCCTGCAATTCTGCCCCACTTTCAAGTCCTCTTGGCAGCCTTACTTCAATATACTTCTGGACGATAGCTGTCATTTATAACTCTGCAGGTTTGTGAATTACAGTGCCCCTGAGCTCCTTTCTTCAACTCGCTTTCTTGTGAGCTGGCCGCAACACCGCAGGATTGCTTCAGGCCCTAGTGTGGTTCCGGCATGGCACGCTGAGCCTTTGGTTAATTCCTCTTCCTGGTGGGAAATGAGAGTTAAATTTGCCCGTCCAGACACCTCCAGCTAGTCTCTCATTGGTTCTCCCTATTCCTGTTCATTTCTCGCAGAAATTGCAAACTGGGCCAAACAGGAGGTTAAAGGCACTGACTCTCCAAGTGGGGAGAGTGTTAATAAAGCGTCTGGAATGTTGCACCTGAGTACCAGGGGACGAAAACTGACACATTTGAACACGTTTCCCGATCACATGGGGGATCATACTCTGGGTTCCACATGTATGTTTTAGCTGAAGGAAGAATCCCTTAAACCTGGAGAGTTGAGACCCATGGAATGGGTACCATGCAATATGACTTCAAAGGGTCTGCATTTGCTCACCGAACCTCACCAATCCTATCACTGCTACGTTTATGCCGCTGTACACACGCTTGATTCTCTTTCGGAGACATATAAATCCATAGGTTTTGAGATAGTTACTAGTCAGCTATATACTTAGGCATTTAATATGGGGTGTAGAGTCCACTTCGTTGAGCAAGGAGTAGCTCTTGTCTATTACATATTTGGCTTATGGAACGGTATCTGTGCTAATTTCAATCTCTGGTTTTATGCAGCACCCCAACTCACCTTTCCCCTTAAGCAAGCATAAGTTGGTTTTCTACATTTGAGACCCTGTTCTGTTTTGTAATTCTGTTCCTGTTTAGCCAAGTTTACATTCCGTCTAGTAGTGATAGCTTATGATGTTTCTTTTTCTGTGTGACTTATTTCACTTAGAATCATCGTACCTGAATCCACTCATTATGCTGCTACGGGCCTGATGACATAGATTTCATTGCTGAGTGATATTGCATTGTACGTAAGTACCACAACTTCTTTATCCATTTTTCACTTTCTGTGATATTGAATTTGTACTGTAAATGAGGTTCTTGTAATCAGAGCCGTCCCAAACTTTGGGGTGGTTGTGTCTTTTTGATTTTAATTTCCCTAAGCTATAGGACCATAAGTGGAAGTGCCCTAGGCTCTGTTGCTTGGTTTTTTAGATGTTTCAGGAAACACCATACACTTCTCCAGAGTGGCTGTTGGCAATTTATATCCCGCCCATCAGCATAACAAGGCTCCCACGTCTCCATGGCCTGTCCTGCCTTTCTGGATTTTACACTTTTTTCAGATGGCCCTTTTGACCGGGGGGCAGTGAGACTTCATTGTAGTGCAGATTTCCTTTGCAAGCTTGCTTGGTTGGCCAAAAAGTGCGTATGCGTTTTTTCCTGAATATATTCAGGAAAAAACGCATACACCCTTTTTGGCCAAGTGCATCATTGTGGACGTTCTGCCTCTTTTCCTATGCTTTACATGCAATTCCAGTCTACCTCCTGAAATCGGTTTCCTGCAATTCTGCCCCGCTTTCAAGTCTTCTTGGCAGCCTTACTTCAATATATTTTTGGACGATAGCTGTCATTTATAACTCTGCAGGTTTGTGAATTACAGTGCCCCTGAGCTCCTTTCTTCAACTCGCTTTCTTGTGAGCTGGCCGCAACACCGCAGGATTGCTTCAGGCCGTAGTGTGGTTCCGGCATGGCACGCTGAGCCTTTGGTTAATTCCTCTTCCTGGTGGGAAATGAGAGTTAAATTTGCCCGTCCAGACACCTCCAGCTAGTCTCTCATTGGTTCTCCCTATTCCTGTTCATTTTCCGCAGAAATTGCAAACTGGGCCAAACAGGAGGTTAAAGGCACTGACTCTCCAAGTGGGGAGAGTGTTAGGAAAGCGTCTGGAATGTTGCACCCGAGTACCAGGGGATGAAACCTGAGACACATTTGAGCACGTTTCCTGATCACACGGTGGATCATACTCTGGGTTCCACATGCATGTTTTAGCTGAAGGAAGAATCCCTTAAACCTGGAGAGTTGAGACCCATGGAATGGGTACCATGCAATATGACTTCAAAGGGTCTGCATTTGCTCACCGAACCTCACCAATCCTAGCACTGCTGCATTTATGCCGCTGTACACACTCTTGATTCTCTTTTGGAGACATATAAATCCATAGGTTTTAAGATTCTTACTAGTCAGGTATATTCTTAGACGTTTTATATGGGGTGTTGAGTCCTCTTCATTGAGCAAGGAGTAGCTCTTGTCTATTACATATTTGGCTTATGGAATGGTATCTGTGCTAAATTCAATCTCTGGATTTATGCAGCACCCCAACTCACCTTTCCCCTTAAGCAAGCATAAGTTTTTTTCTACATTTGAGACCCTGTTCCGTTTTGTAATTCAGTTCCTGTGTAGCCAAGTTTACATTACGTGCAGTAGTGATAACTTATGATGTTTCCTTTTCTGTGTGACTTATTTCACTTAGAATCATCGTACCTGAATCTACTCATTATGATGCCATGGGCCTGATGACATAGATTTCATTGCTGAGTGATATTGCATTGCATGTAAGTACCACAACTTCTTTATTCATTTTTCACTTTCTGTGATATTGAACTTGTACCGTAAACGAGGTTCTTGTAAACAGAGCCGTCCCAAACTTTGGGGTGGCTGTGTCTTTTTGATTTTAATTTCCCTAAGCTATAGGACCATAAGTGGAAGTGCCCTAGGCTCTGTTTCTTTGTTTTTTAGATGTTTCAGGAAACACCATACACTTCTCCAGAGTGGCTGTTGGCAATTTACATCCCACCCATCAGCATAACAAGGCTCCCAGTTCTCCATGGCCTGTCCTGCCTTTCTGGATTTTATACTTTTTTCAGATGGCCCTTTTGACCGGGGGGCAGTGAGACTTCATTGTAGTGCAGATTTCCTTTGCAAGCTTGCTTGGTTGGCCAAAAAGGGCGTATACGTTTTTTCCTGAACATATTCAGGAAAAAACGCATACGCCCTTTTTGGCCAAGTGCATCATTGTGGACGTTCTGCCTCTTTTCCTATGCTTTACATGCAATTCCAGTCTACCTCCTGAAATCGGTTTCCTGCAATTCTGCCCCGCTTTCGAGTCCTCTTGGCAGCCTTACTTCAATATATTTTTGGACGATAGCTGTCATTTATAACTCTGCAGGTTTGTGAATGACAGTGCCCCTGAGCTCCTTTCTTCAACTCGCTTTCTTGTGAGCTGGCCGCAACACCGCAGCATTGCTTCAGGCCCTAGTGTTGTACCGGCATGGCACGCTGAGCCTTTGGTTAATTCCTCTTCCTGGTGGGAAATGAGAGTTAAATTTGCCCGTCCAGACACCTCCAGCTAGTCTCTCATTGGTTCTCCCTATTCCTGTTCATTTTCCGCAGAAATTGCAAACTGGGCCAAACAGGAGGTTAAAGGCACTGACTCTCCAAGTGGGGAGAGTGTTAGGAAAGCGTCTGGAATGTTGCACCCGAGGACCAGGGGAGGAAAACTGAGACACATTTGAACACGTTTCCCGATCACACGGTGGATCATACTCTGGGTTCCACATGCATGTTTTAGCTGAAGGAAGAATCCCTTAAACCTGGAGAGTTGAGACCCATGGAATGGGTACCATGCAATATGACTTCAAAGGGTCTGCATTTGTTCACCGAACCTCACCAATCCTATCACTGCTGCGTTTACGCCGCTGTACACACGCTTGATTCTCTTTCAGGGACATATAATACCATAGGTTTTAAGATTCTTACTAGTCAGGTATATTCTTAGGCGTTTAATATGGGGTGTAGAGTCCACTTCGTTGAGCAAGGAGTAGCTCTTGTCTATTACATATTTGGCTTATGGAACGGTATCTGTGCTAATTTCAATCTCTGGTTTTATGCAGCACCCCAACTCACCTTTCCCCTTAAGCAAGCATAAGTTGGTTATCTACATTTGAGACCCTGTTCTGTTTTGTAATTTAGTTCCTGTGTAGGCAAGTTTACATTCCGTGTAGTAGTGATATCTTATGATGTTTCTTTTTCTGTGTGACTTATTTCACTTAGAATCATCGCACCTGAATCCACTCATTATGCTGCTATGGGCCTGATGACATAGATTTCATTGCTGAGTGACATTGCATTGTACGTAAGTACTACAACTTCTTTATCCATTTTTCACTTTCTGTGATATTGAACTTGTACCGTAAACGAGGTTCTTGTAAACAGAGCCATCCCAAACTTTGGGGTGGCTGTGTCTTTTTGATTTTAATTTCCCTAAGCTATAGGACCATAAGCGGAAGTGCCCTAGGCTCTGTTGCTTTGTTTTTTAGATGTTTCAGGAAACACCATACACTTCTCCAGAGTGGCTGTTGGCAATTTACATCCCGCCCATCAGCATAACAAGGCTCCCAGTTCTCCATGGCCTGTCCTGCCTTTCTGGATTTTACACTTTTCTCAGATGGCCCTTTTGACCGGGGGCCAGTGAGACTTCATTGTAGTGCAGATTTCATTTGCAAGCTTGCTTGGTTGGCCAAAAAGGGCGTATGCGTGTTTTCCTGAATATATTCAGGAAAAAACGCATACGCCCTTTTTGGCCACGTGCATCATTGTGGACGTTCTGCCTCTTTTCCTATGCTTTACATACAATTCCAGTCTACCTCCTGAAATCGGTTTCCTGCAATTCTGCCTCGCTTTCAAGTCCTCTTGGCAGCCTTACTTGAATATATTTTTGGACGATAATTGTCATTTATAACTCTGCAGGTTTGTGAATTACAGTGCCCCTGAGCTCCTTTCTTCAACTCGCTTTCTTGTGAGCTGGCCGCAACACCGCAGCATTGCTTCAGGCCCTAGTGTGGTTCCGGCATGGCACGCTGAGCCTTTGGTTAATTCCTCTTCCTGGTGGGAAATGAGAGTTAAATTTGCCCGTCCAGACACCTCCAGATAGTCTCTCATTGGTTCTCCCTATTCCTGTTCATTTTCCGCAGAAATTGCAAACTGGGCCAAACAGGAGCTTAAAGGCACTGACTCTCCAAGTGGGGAGAGTGTTAGTAAAGCGTCTGGAATGTTGCACCCGAGTACCAGGGGAAGAAAACTGATACATTTGAACACATTTCCTGATCACATGGTGGATCATACTTGGGTTCCACATGCATGTTTTAGCTGAAGGAAGAATCCCTTAAACCTGGAGAGTTGAGACCCATGGAATTGGTACCATGCAATATGACTTCAAAGGGTCTGCATTTGTTCACCGAACCTCACCAATCCTATCACTGCTGCGTTTACGCCGCTGTACACACGCTTGATTCTCTTTCGGAGACATATAAATCCATAGGTTTTAAGATTCTTACTAGTCAGGTATATTCTTAGGCGTTTAGTATGGGGTGTTGAGTCCACTTCGTTGAGCAAGGAGTAGCTCTTGTCTATTACATATTTGGCTTATGGAACGGTATCTGTGCTAATTTCAATCTCTGGTTTTATGCAGCACCCCAACTCACCTTTCCCCTTAAGCAAGCATAAGTTTTTTTCTACATTTGAGACCCTGTTCCGTTTTGTAATTCAGTTCCTGTGTAGCCATGTTTACATTACGTGCAGTAGTGATAACTTATGATGTTTCCTTTTCTGTGTGACTTATTTCACTTAGAATCATCGTACCTGAATCTACTCATTATGATGCCATGGGCCTGATGACATAGATTTCATTGCTGAGTGATATTGCATTGTATGTAAGTACCACAACTTCTTTATCCATTTTTCACTTTCTGTGATATTGAACTTGTACCGTAAACGAGGTTCTTGTAAACAGAGCCGTCCCAAACTTTGGGGTGGCTGTGTCTTTTTGATTTTAATTTCCCTAAGCTATAGGACCATAAGTGGAAGTGCCCTAGGCTCTGTTTCTTTGTTTTTTAGATGTTTCAGGAAACACCATACACTTCTCCAGAGTGGCTGTTGGCAATTTACATCCCACCCATCAGCATAACAAGGCTCCCAGTTCTCCATGGCCTGTCCTGCCTTTCTGGATTTTATACTTTTTTCAGATGGCCCTTTTGACCGGGGGGCAGTGAGACTTCATTGTAGTGCAGATTTCCTTTGCAAGCTTGCTTGGTTGGCCAAAAAGGGCGTATACGTTTTTTCCTGAACATATTCAGGAAAAAACGCATACGCCCTTTTTGGCCAAGTGCATCATTGTGGACGTTCTGCCTCTTTTCCTATGCTTTACATACAATTCCAGTCTACCTCCTGAAATCGGTTTCCTACAATTCTGCCTCGCTTTCAAGTCCTCTTGGCAGCCTTACTTCAATATATTTTTGGACGATAATTGTCATTTATAACTCTGCAGGTTTGTGAATTACAGTGCCCCTGAGCTCCTTTCTTCAACTCGCTTTCTTGTGAGCTGGCCGCAACACCGCAGCATTGCTTCAGGCCCTAGTGTGGTTCCAGCATGGCACGCTGAGCCTTTGGTTAATTCCTCTTCCTGGTGGGAAATGAGAGTTAAATTTGCCCGTCCAGACACCTCCAGATAGTCTCTCATTGGTTCTCCCTATTCCTGTTCATTTTCCGCAGAAATTGCAAACTGGGCCAAACAGGAGCTTAAAGGCACTGACTCTCCAAGTGGGGAGAGTGTTAGTAAAGCGTCTGGAATGTTGCACCCGAGTACCAGGGGACGAAAACTGATACATTTGAACACATTTCCTGATCACATGGTGGATCATACTCTGGGTTCCACATGCATGTTTTAGCTGAAGGAAGAATCCCTTAAACCTGGAGAGTTGAGACCCATGGAATTGGTACCATGCAATATGACTTCAAAGGGTCTGCATTTGTTCACCGAACCTCACCAATCCTATCACTGCTGCGTTTACGCCGCTGTACACACGCTTGATTCTCTTTCGGAGACATATAAATCCATAGGTTTTAAGATTCTTACTAGTCAGGTATATTCTTAGGCGTTTAATATGGGGTGTTGAGTCCACTTCGTTGAGCAAGGAGTAGCTCTTGTCTATTACATATTTGGCTTATGGAACGGTATCTGTGCTAATTTCAATCTCTGGTTTTATGCAGCACCCCAACTCACCTTTCCCCTTAAGCAAGCATAAGTTGTTTTTCTACATTTGAGACCCTGTTCCGTTTTGTAATTCAGTTCCTGTGTAGCCAAGTTTACATTACGTGTAGTAGTGATAACTTATGATGTTTCTTTTTCTGTGTGACTTATTTCACTTAGAATCATCGTACCTGAATCTACTCATTATGATGCCATGGGCCTGATGACATAGATTTCATTGCTGAGTGATATTGCATTGTATGTAAGTACCACAACTTCTTTATCCATTTTTCACTTTCTGTGATATTGAACTTGTACCGTAAACGAGGTTCTTGTAAACAGAGCCGTCCCAAACTTTGGGGTGGCTGTGTCTTTTTGATTTTAATTTCCCTAAGCTATAGGACCATAAGTGGAAGTGCCCTAGGCTCTGTTTCTTTGTTTTTTAGATGTTTCAGGAAACACCATACACTTCTCCAGAGTGGCTGTTGGCAATTTACATCCCACCCATCAGCATAACAAGGCTCCCAGTTCTCCATGGCCTGTCCTGCCTTTCTGGATTTTATACTTTTTTCAGATGGCCCTTTTGACCGGGGGGCAGTGAGACTTCATTGTAGTGCAGATTTCCTTTGCAAGCTTGCTTGGTTGGCCAAAAAGGGCGTATACGTTTTTTCCTGAACATATTCAGGAAAAAACGCATACGCCCTTTTTGGCCAAGTGCATCATTGTGGACGTTCTGCCTCTTTTCCTATGCTTTACATGCAATTCCAGTCTACCTCCTGAAATCGGTTTCCTGCAATTCTGCCCCGCTTTCAAGTCCTCTTGGCAGCCTTACTTCAATATATTTTTGGACGATAGCTGTCATTTATAACTCTGCAGGTTTGTGAATTACAGTGCCCCTGAGCTCCTTTCTTCAACTCGCTTTCTTGTGAGCTGGCCGCAACACCGCACCATTGCTTCAGGCCCTAGTGTTGTACCGGCATGGCACGCTGAGCCTTTGGTTAATTCCTCTTCCTGGTGGGAAATGAGAGTTAAATTTGCCCGTCCAGACACCTCCAGCTAGTCTCTCATTGGTTCTCCCTATTCCTGTTCATTTTCCGCAGAAATTGCAAACTGGGCCAAACAGGAGGTTAAAGGCACTGACTCTCCAAGTGGGGAGAGTGTTAGGAAAGCGTCTGGAATGTTGCACCCGAGGACCAGGGGAGGAAAACTGAGACACATTTGAACACGTTTCCCGATCACACGGTGGATCATACTCTGGGTTCCACATGCATGTTTTAGCTGAAGGAAGAATCCCTTAAACCTGGAGAGTTGAGACCCATGGAATGGGTACCATGCAATATGACTTCAAAGGGTCTGCATTTGTTCACCGAACCTCACCAATCCTATCACTGCTGCGTTTACGCCGCTGTACACACGCTTGATTCTCTTTCAGGGACATATAATACCATAGGTTTTAAGATTCTTACTAGTCAGGTATATTCTTAGGCGTTTAATATGGGGTGTAGAGTCCACTTCGTTGAGCAAGGAGTAGCTCTTGTCTATTACATATTTGGCTTATGGAACGGTATCTGTGCTAAATTCAATCTCTGGTTTTATGCAGCACCCCAACTCACCTTTCCCCTTAAGCAAGCATAAGTTGGTTTTCTACATTTGAGACCCTGTTCTGTTTTGTAATTTAGTTCCTGTGTAGGCAAGTTTACATTCCGTGTAGTAGTGATATCTTATGATGTTTCTTTTTCTGTGTGACTTATTTCATTTAGAATCATCATACCTGAATCCACTCATTATGCTGCTATGGGCCTGATGGCATAGATTTCATTGCTGAGTGATATTGCATTGTACGTAAGTACCACCACTTCTTTATCCATTTTTCACTTTCTGTGATATTGAATTTGTACTGTAAACGAGGTTCTTGTAAACAGAGCCGTCCCAAACTTTGGGGTGGCTGTGTCTTTTTGATTTTAATTTCCCTAAGCTATAGGACCATAAGTGGAAGTGCCCTAGGCTCTGTTGCTTTGTTTTTTAGATGTTTCAGGAAACACCATACACTTCTCCAGAGTGGCTGTTGGCAATTTACATCCCGCACATCAGCATAACAAGGCTCCCAGTTCTCCATGGCCTGTCCTGCCTTTCTGGATTTTACACTTTTCTCAGATGGCCCTTTTGACCGGGGGCCATTGAGACTTCATTGTAGTGCAGATTTCATTTGCAAGCTTGCTTGGTTGGCCAAAAAGGGCGTATGCGTGTTTTCCTGAATATATTCAGGAAAAAACGCATACGCCCTTTTTGGCCACCTGCATCATTGTGGACGTTCTGCCTCTTTTCCTATGCTTTACATACAATTCCAGTCTACCTCCTGAAATCGGTTTCCTACAATTCTGCCTCGCTTTCAAGTCCTCTTGGCAGCCTTACTTCAATATATTTTTGGACGATAATTGTCATTTATAACTCTGCAGGTTTGTGAATTACAGTGCCCCTGAGCTCCTTTCTTCAACTCGCTTTCTTGTGAGCTGGCCGCAACACCGCAGCATTGCTTCAGGCCCTAGTGTGGTTCCGGCATGTCACGCTGAGCCTTTGGTTAATTCCTCTTCCTGGTGGGAAATGAGAGTTAAATTTGCCCGTCCAGACACCTCCAGATAGTCTCTCATTGGTTCTCCCTATTCCTGTTCATTTTCCGCAGAAATTGCAAACTGGGCCAAACAGGAGCTTAAAGGCACTGACTCTCCAAGTGGGGAGAGTGTTAGTAAAGCGTCTGGAATGTTGCACCCGAGTACCAGGGGACGAAAACTGATACATTTGAACACATTTCCTGATCACATGGTGGATCATACTCTGGGTTCCACATGCATGTTTTAGCTGAAGGAAGAATCCCTTAAACCTGGAGAGTTGAGACCCATGGAATTGGTACCATGCAATATGAATTCAAAGGGTCTGCATTTGCTCACCGAACCTCACCAATCCTAGCACTGCTGCATTTATGCCGCTGTACACACTCTTGATTCTCTTTTGGAGACATATAAATCCATAGGTTTTAAGATTCTTACTAGTCAGGTATATTCTTAGACGTTTAATATGGGGTGTTGAGTCCTATTCATTGAGCAAGGAGTAGCTCTTGTCTATTACATATTTGGCTTATGGAATGGTATCTGTGCAAAATTCAATCTCTGGTTTTATGCAGCACCCCAACTCACCTTTCCCCTTAAGCAAGCATAAGTTGTTTTTCTACATTTGAGACCCTGTTCCGTTTTGTAATTCAGTTCCTGTGTAGCCAAGTTTACATTACGTGTAGTAGTGATAACTTATGATGTTTCTTTTTCTGTGTGACTTATTTCACTTAGAATCATCGTACCTGAATCTACTCATTATGATGCCATGGGCCTGATGACATAGATTTCATTGCTGAGTGATATTGCATTGTATGTAAGTACCACAACTTCTTTATCCATTTTTCACTTTCTGTGATATTGAACTTGTACCGTAAACGAGGTTCTTGTAAACAGAGCCGTCCCAAACTTTGGGGTGGCTGTGTCTTTTTTATTTTAATTTCCCTAAGCTATAGGACCATAAGTGGAAGTGCCCTAGGCTCTGTTTCTTTGTTTTTTAGATGTTTCAGGAAACACCATACACTTCTCCAGAGTGGCTGTTGGGAATTTACATCCCACCCATCAGCATAACAAGGCTTCCAGTTCTCCATGGCCTGTCCTGCCTTTCTGGATTTTATACTTTTTTCAGATGGCCCTTTTGACCGGGGGGCAGTGAGACTTCATTGTAGTGCAGATTTCCTTTGCAAGCTTGCTTGGTTGGCCAAAAAGGGCGTATACGTTTTTTCCTGAACATATTCAGGAAAAAACGCATACGCCCTTTTTGGCCAAGTGCATCATTGTGGACGTTCTGCCTCTTTTCCTATGCTTTACATGCAATTCCAGTCTACCTCCTGAAATCGGTTTCCTGCAATTCTGCCCCGCTTTCAAGTCCTCTTGGCAGACTTACTTCAATATATTTTTGGACGATAGCTGTCATTTATAACTCTGCAGGTTTGTGAATTACAGTGCCCCTGAGCTCCTTTCTTCAACTCGCTTTCTTGTGAGCTGGCCGCAACACCGCAGCATTGCTTCAGGCCCTAGTGTTGTACCGGCATGGCACGCTGAGCCTTTGGTTAATTCCTCTTCCTGGTGGGAAATGAGAGTTAAATTTGCCCGTCCAGACACCTCCAGCTAGTCTCTCATTGGTTCTCCCTATTCCTGTTCATTTTCCGCAGAAATTGCAAACTGGGCCAAACAGGAGGTTAAAGGCACTGACTCTCCAAGTGGGGAGAGTGTTAGTAAAGCGTCTGGAATGTTGCACCCGAGGACCAGGGGAGGAAAACTGAGACACATTTGAACACGTTTCCCGATCACACGGTGGATCATACTCTGGGTTCCACATGCATGTTTTAGCTGAAGGAAGAATCCCTTAAACCTGGAGAGTTGAGACCCATGGAATGGGTACCATGCAATATGACTTCAAAGGGTCTGCATTTGTTCACCGAACCTCACCAATCCTATCACTGCTGCGTTTACGCCGCTGTACACACGCTTGATTCTCTTTCAGGGACATATAATACCATAGGTTTTAAGATTCTTACTAGTCAGGTATATTCTTAGGCGTTTAATATGGGGTGTAGAGTCCACTTCGTTGAGCAAGGAGTAGCTCTTGTCTATTACATATTTGGCTTATGGAACGGTATCTGTGCTAATTTCAATCTCTGGCTTTATGCAGCACCCCAACTCACCTTTCCCCTTAAGCAAGCATAAGTTGGTTTTCTACATTTGAGACCCTGTTCTGTTTTGTAATTTAGTTCCTGTGTAGGCAAGTTTACATTCCGTGTAGTAGTGATATCTTATGATGTTTCTTTTTCTGTGTGACTTATTTCATTTAGAATCATCATACCTGAATCCACTCATTATGCTGCTATGGGCCTGATGGCATAGATTTCATTGCTGAGTGATATTGCATTGTACGTAAGTACCACAACTTCTTTATCCATTTTTCACTTTCTGTGATATTGAATTTGTACTGTAAACGAGGTTCTTGTAAACAGAGCCGTCCCAAACTTTGGGGTGGCTGTGTCTTTTTGATTTTAATTTCCCTAAGCTATAGGACCATAAGTGGAAGTGCCCTAGGCTCTGTTGCTTTGTTTTTTAGATGTTTCAGGAAACACCATACACTTCTCCAGAGTGGCTGTTGGCAATTTACATCCCGCCCATCAGCATAACAAGGCTCCCAGTTCTCCATGGCCTGTCCTGCCTTTCTGGATTTTACACTTTTCTCAGATGGCCCTTTTGACCGGGGGCCAGTGAGACTTCATTGTAGTGCAGATTTCATTTGCAAGCTTGCTTGGTTGTCCAAAAAGAGCGTATGCGTGTTTTCCTGAATATATTTAGGAAAAAACGCATACGCCCTTTTTGGCCACGTGCATCATTGTGGACGTTCTGCCTCTTTTCATATGCTTTACATACAATTCCAGTCTACCTCCTGAAATCGGTTTCCTACAATTCTGCCTCGCTTTCAAGTCCTCTTGGCAGCCTTACTTCAATATATTTTTGGACGATAATTGTCATTTATAACTCTGCAGGTTTGTGAATTACAGTGCCCCTGAGCTCCTTTCTTCAACTCGCTTTCTTGTGAGCTGGCCGCAACACCGCAGCATTGCTTCAGGCCCTAGTGTGGTTCCGGCATGGCACGCTGAGCCTTTGGTTAATTCCTCTTCCTGGTGGGAAATGAGAGTTAAATTTGCCCGTCCAGACACCTCCAGATAGTCTCTCATTGGTTCTCCCTATTCCTGTTCATTTTCCGCAGAAATTGCAAACTGGGCCAAACAGGAGGTTAAAGGCACTGACTCTCCAAGTGGGGAGAGTGTTAGTAAAGCGTCTGGAATGTTGCACCCGAGTACCAGGGGACGAAAACTGATACATTTGAACACATTTCCTGATCACATGGTAGATCATACTCTGGGTTCCACATGCATGTTTTAGCTGAAGGAAGAATCCCTTAAACCTGGAGAGTTGAGACCCATGGAATTGGTACCATGCAATATGACTTCAAAGGGTCTGCATTTGTTCACCGAACCTCACCAATCCTATCACTGCTGCGTTTACGCCGCTGTACACACGCTTGATTCTCTTTCGGAGACATATAAATCCATAGGTTTTAAGATTCTTACTAGTCAGGTATATTCTTAGGCGTTTAATATGGGGTGTTGAGTCCACTTCGTTGAGCAAGGAGTAGCTCTTGTCTATTACATATTTGGCTTATGGAACGGTATCTGTGCTAATTTCAATCTCTGGTTTTATGCAGCACCCCAACTCACCTTTCCCCTTAAGCAAGCATAAGTTGGTTTTCTACATTTGAGACCCTGTTCTGTTTTGTAATTCAGTTCCTGTGTAGCCAAGTTTACATTCCGTGTAGTAGTGATATCTTATGATGTTTCTTTTTCTGTGTGACTTATTTCACTTAGAATCATCGTACCTGAATCCACTCATTATGCTGCTATGGGCCTGATGGCATAGATTTCATTGCTGAGTGATATTGCATTGCACGTAAGTAGCACAACATTTTTATCCATTTTTCACTTTCTGTGATATTGAACTTGTACCGTAAACGAGGTTCTTGTAAACAGAGCCGTCCCAAACTTTGGGGTGGCTGTGTCTTTTTGATTTTAATTTCCCTAAGCTATAGGACCATAAGTGGAAGTGCCCTAGGCTCTGTTGCTTTGTTTTTTAGATGTTTCAGGAAACACCATACACTTCTCCAGAGTGGCTGTGGGCAATTTACATCCCGCCCATCAGCATAACAAGGCTCCCAGTTCTCCATGGCCTGTCCTGCCATTCTGGATTTTATACTTTTTTCAGATGGCCCTTTTGACCAGGAGGCAGTGAGACTTCATCGTAGTGCAGATTTCCTTTGCAAGCTTGCTTGGTTGGCCAAAAAGGGCGTATGCATTTTTTCCTGAATATATTCAGGAAAAAACGCATACGCACTTTTTGGCCAAGTGCATCATTGTGGACGTTCTACCTCTTTTCCTATGCTTTACGTGCAATTCCAGTCTACCTCCTGAAATCGGTTTCCTGCAATTCTGCCCCGCTTTCAAGTCTTCTTGGCAGCCTTACTTCAATATATTTTTGGACGATAGGTGTCATTTATAACTCTGCAGGTTTGTGAATTACAGTGCCCCTGAGCTCCTTTCTTCAACTCGTTTTCTTGTGAGCTGGCCGCAACACCGCAGCATTGCTTCAGGCCCTAGTGTGGTTCCGGCATGGCACGCTGAGCCTTTGGTTAATTCCTCTTCCTGGTGGGAAATGAGAGTTAAATTTGCCCGTCCAGACACCTCCAGCTAGTCTCTCATTGGTTCTCCCTATTCCTGTTCATTTTCCGCAGAAATTGCAAACTGGGCCAAACAGGAGCTTAAAGGCACTGACTCTCCAAGTGGGGAGAGTGTTAGTAAAGCGTCTGGAATGTTGCACCCGAGTACCAGGGGATGAAACCTGAGACACATTTGAGCACGTTTCCTGATCACACGGTGGATCATACTCTGGGTTCCACATGCATGTTTTAGCTGAAGGAAGAATCCCTTAAACCTGGAGAGTTGAGACCCATGGAATGGGTACCATGCAATATGACTTCAAAGGGTCTGCATTTGCTCACCGAACCTCACCAATCCTAGCACTGCTGCGTTTATGCCGCTGTACACACTCTTGATTCTCTTTTGGAGACATATAAATCCATAGGTTTTAAGATTCTTACTAGTCACGTATATTCTTAGACGTTTAATATGGGGTGTTGGGTCCTCTTCATTGAGCAAGGAGTAGCTCTTGTCTATTATATATTTGGCTTATGGAATGGTATCTGTGCTAATTTCAATCTCTGGTTTTATGCAGCACCTCAACTCACGTTTCCCCTTAAGCAAGCATAAGTTGGTTTTCTACATTTGAGACCCTGTTCTGTTTTGTAATTCAGTTCCTGTGTAGCCAAGTTTACATTCCGTGTAGTAGTGATATCTTATGATGTTTCTTTTTCTGTGTGACTTATTTTACTTAGAATCATCGTACCTGAATCCACTCATTATGCTGCTACGGGCCTGATGACATAGATTTCATTGCTGAGTGATATTGCATTGCACGTAAGTACCACATCTTCTTTATCCATTTTTCGCTTTCTGCGATATTGAACTTGTACCGTAAACGAGGTTCTTGTAAACAGAGCCATCCCAAACTTTGGGGTGGCTGTGTCTTTTTGATTTTAATTTCCCTAAGCTATAGGACCATAAGTGGAAGTGCCCTAGGCTCTGTTGCTTTGTTTTTTAGATGTTTCAGGAAACACCATACACTTCTCCAGAGTGGCTGTTGGCAATTTACATCCCGCCCACCAGCATAACAAGGCTCCCAGTTCTCCATGGCCTGTCCTGCCTTTCTGGATTTTACACTTTTTTCAGATGGCCCTTTTGACCGGGGGGAAGTGAGACTTCATTGTAGTGCAAATTTCCTTTTCAAGCTTCCTTGGTTGGCCAGAAAGTGCATATGCGTTTCTTCCTGAATATATTCAGGAAGAAACGCATGCGCTCTTTTTTGCCAAGTGCATCATTGTCGATGTTCTGAGTCTTTTCATATGTTGTCAATGCAATTCTAGTCTACCTCTTGAAATCGGTTTCCTGCAATTCTGCCTTGCTGTCAGTGCCTCTTCATAGCCTTACCTGAATATACTTTTGGTAAATAGTTGGCCTTTATAACTCTGCAGGTTTTTGAATTGCAATGGCCCTTAGCTCCATTTTTCAGCTCTTATTTTTGTGATCTTGCCTCATATCCACAGGATTTTTTCATGCCCTATTCTTCTTCTGGGGCGCCTTGTTCTTCCTTTGGTTAATTCTTCTTCCTGATGTGAATTAGAGTGACATGTGCCCATTGAAACCGCTACAGCTATTTTCTCACTTGTTCCCCCTATTCCCATTCATCCTCCGCACTAACTGCAGACTGTGCGATACCGGAACTTAAAGGCATTGACTCTCCATGTGGGGATGTTGTTAGTAAAGTGGCTGGAATGTTGATCCGGAGCCCCAGGAGAGGAAAATGAGGTGCGTTTTAGAAACCTTTCCCGATCATATGGTATACCATCCGCTGGATTTCCCATGCATGGTTTAGCTGTAGGAAGATTCCCTTCAACCTGGAGTGTTGGGACCCTTGGAATGAGTAGCATGAAGTATTGCATTAAACTTTCAGCAGTTGCTCACCAAAGCTCACCAATCCTCTCAGCCCCAAGTGTCCAGCCTTATGTCTTATCCAGCTGTGGGTTTATATGTGGTCATTCCAGGTTGCATCACAGCCCCTGAGCGAATTTTGTAAGAATTTTTCTCTCTTTCATTGTTTCTGCGTTTTGGTTTTAAAATTTATTTCTATAATGGGGTTTAGCTCATTTTCACTGCTGTGTTTGGCCGCTCTGCACACACTTGATTCCCTTATGGAGATATATCAATACATGGGTTTTAAGATTCTTATTACTCAGATATATTTCTCTGCGGTGTATAGGGTGTGTTGAGGCCAGTTCATTGAGCAAGGTGTAGATCTTGTCTAATACCTATTTGGTTTATTGAACGGTATCTGTGCTAATTTCAAACTCTGGTTTTATGCATCAGCCCACCTCTCCTTTCCCCTTAAGCTGACATAAGTGTGTTTTCTAAATGTGAGACACTGTTCTGTTTTGTAATTCATTTTTTGTGCAGCCATATTTATCCTCCCTCTATAAGTGATATCTTATGATATGTTTCTTTTTCTGTTTGACTTATTTCAAGTAGTATTATCGGACCTAAATCCACTCTTTATCCTTCTACTAGCCTTATTACATTGATTTCATGGTGAAGAGATATTCCATTGTACATAAGTACCACATTTTCTTTATCCATTGTTCTCTTTCCTGGGATATTTAAGGTGTACTGAAGTTGAGGTTCTTGTAAACAGAGTAGCCCTAAACTGTGGTGTGCTTGTGTCTTGTTGATTTTTAGACTTCCCTAGATATACTTCCGTGATTGGAAGTGCCCTATGCTCTGTAGCTCTGTTTTTTAGATGATTTAGGGACCACCATACACTTCTCCAGAGTGGCTCTCGGCAGTTCACACACTGTCCATCAGCGTATAAAGGCTCCCTGTTCTCCATGGCCTGTCCTGCATTTCTGGTTTTTACAATTTTTTCGGATGGCCCTTTTGACCGGTGGGAAATGAGACTTCTTTGTTGTGCACATTTGCATTGCTTGCTTGCTTGGTTGCCCATAAAGTGCGTATGCGTTTTTTCCTGGATATATTCAGGAAAAAATGCATACTCCCTTTTGGGCCAACTGCATCATTGTCGAAATTCTGCCGCTTTTCATGTGCTTTAAAGACGAGTCCAATCTATCTCTTGAAATCTGTTTCTTGCAATTCTGTCTTGCATTCAGATCCTCTTCTTTGCCTTACCTCAACATATTTTGGGACGTTAGTTTTCATTTATAACTCTGCAGGTTTGTGAATTGCAGTGACCCTGAGCTCCATTTTTTAAGTTGCTCTTTTGTGAGCTGGCCTCAAAGCCGCAGGATTGCTTCAGGCCCTATTTTGGCTCCGGCGAGGCGGGCTGAGCCTTTTTTTAATTCTTATTCTTAATGGGAAATTAGAGTGACATGTGCCCGTCCAAACCCCTACAACTATTCTCTCATTGGTTCCCCCTCTTCCCGTTCATCCTCCTCACAATTTGCAAAATGTGTGAAACAGAAGTTTAAATGTGCTGATTCTCTAAGTGGGGAGATTCTAAGTAACGTGGCTGGAATGATGAACAGGAGCACCAGGAGAGGATAAATGAGGTGCATTTTAGACACATCTCCCGATCACATGGTGTACAGTCCTCTGGGTTTTCCATGCATGTTTTCGCTGTAGGAAGATCCCTTGAACCTGCAGATTTGGGACCCATTGAATGGGTACCAGGTCGTATTACTTTAAAGGGTGTGCATTTCCTCACCCAACCTCATATTTCTCTTAGCGCGAACAGTTTCCAGCCTTATGTCTCATCCTGCTGTGGGTCTAGATGTGTTCAATCCATGTTGCATCACCGTCCCTGAGGAAAAGTTGTAAGAGGTTTTCTCTGTCTCTCTGTCTTTTATTTTTTTCAATTTATTACTATATTGGTTACAGCTGATTTTCAAAGCTCTGTTTCTTGCTGCTGTACATCCACTTGATTCACATACAGAGAGACATCAATAAATTCTTTTGCAGATTCTTACCAGTCATATATATTCTTTTCCGGTGACTTGAGTGTGCTGAGTGCAGTTCTTTTAGCTACCGTGTAGGCCTTGTTGATTATCAGTTTGGTATTTGGAATGGTATCTTTGCTAATTTCAACCTCCTGGATGATGCCTCACCCCTCCCCACCTTTCCCGTTTAGCAGCCTTACGTGTGTTTTCTACATATTTGACTATGTTTTTGTTTTGTAATTTATTTCATGTGTAGCCATTTTGGATTCCACCTTTAAGTGATATCTTATGATATGTGTCTTTTTCTTTTTGAGTTATGTCACTTAGAATGATCATACGTAACTCCTCCGGAGTTGTTACAACTGGCCATATTTCATTGACTTCCAGGCTGAGTAATATTCCACGCTACATAAGTACCACATCTCTATCCATTTTTTCCCTCCAGAGACATTTAAGTTATATCCTAGTCGAGGATCTTTTAAACAGAGAGGCAGTAAACATTGGGGTGCCTGTGTCCTCTCGATTTTTGTTTTTCCCAAGACATACGCCCATGAGTGCAAGTGCCCTATGCTCTGTAGCTCATTTTTTAGATGCTTTAGTAAACACAATACACTTCTCCAGAATGGCCGTTGGCAATATACATTTCCACTATAAGCCTCACAGGGCTCCCTCTTCTCCTTGCCCTGTCCTGCATTTCTGGTGTTTACACTTTATGAGGATGGCTCTTCTGACTGATGCGAAGTGATATCTTTTGTAGTATTGATTTCCAGTGCCCACCTGTTTGGTTGGCTAAAAAAGTGTATGCCCTTTTCTTGAATATATACAGAAAAAAACGCATACAGCCTTTTTGGCCAACTGCAATGTTGGCAATGTTCAGCCCCTTTTCTTGTGCTTAATGGCGAGTCCTTTCTACCTCCTCAAATCCCTTTCCTGCCATTCTCCCTTGCTTACCAATCCTTTTCTCTGACTTTCCTCAAGACATTTTTCAGTGATAGATATTTTCAACTCTGCAGTTTCGTGAATTTTACTGTCCCTGAGTTCCATTGTTCAACTTGTGTTTATGGGAACTGGCCACAAAGCAGTGGGATTTCCTCAAGCCCTATACTGTTTCCATGGGCAACCCTAGCCTTTGGTCAATTCGTCTTCCTGATTGGAAATTAGAGTGACATGTGCCTGTCTGAACACCTAGGACTTGTCTCTCATTGTTCCTCATCCTTCCGCTTCATCCTCTGGACAAATTCCAAACTGTACGCAACAGGATGTTGACAGTGCTGACATCTCCAAGTGGGGAGACTGTTAGTAAAGACGCTGGAGGGGTGAACCTGAGCACCAGGAGATGAAGAGATGAGATGCCTTTTCCAAACTCTTCCCAATCAGACGGTATACCATCCTCTGTGTGTGACAGACATGTTTTAGCAGTAGGAAGAGTCCCATTCATGTAAGGAGAACACCAGGGCTTTTTCAAAATCAGTCTCTCCCCGAAACCCAAACTGGGGAATTTTTTAAACTACGGCTACACATATGTTCATTAAGGGCCTTGGGAAGTAGGCAGAGTCCAAACTTTAGATGATTGAAGTCTTCAGGGTCAGAAGCACTCACCACCGGCTTCCCTTAGGTTACACTTTAACTGTCATTGATAGATGATGTCAATAAAAATATCTATTCTTTATCCGATTATTTCCCCTTATAGGTTATTGCAAAATATTGAGTGTAGTTCCCTGTGCTATACAGTGGTTCCTTGTTGATGATCTATTTTATACATAGCAGTGTGTATGTGTTAATTCCAAACTGTTAATTTATCCCTCCTCCCACCTTTCCCCTTTGGTAATAATAAATTATAAGATTTTATACTTCTCAGAAATGGGGGAGCTGAAAGAGAGGTATCATTTTCAATGGAAAAGCATTTAAAACAAGATTGAAGCTTTAACCAAGATTATTAGATGTACATCCTTGGAAAGAAATCACTTCATTTCTCTAATATTGACCTGACAAATAAGACAAACCTTTTCACTGAACTTGCTTATAATAAAGTGATGGAAATATCAAATGGAAGTGTTAGAAACA
The DNA here is from genome assembly GCF_039906515.1 of Pseudorca crassidens. Lineage (NCBI taxonomy): Eukaryota > Metazoa > Chordata > Mammalia > Artiodactyla > Delphinidae > Pseudorca > Pseudorca crassidens. Next base: position 321,553 of record NW_027135938.1, read on the forward strand.
TCTTATTTTACCCGAGCCTTATAAACTGTTCTATGTTAGCTACAGTTTGGCTCACACATCTGTTCATTGAAGTTACAATAGTCTCAATTTCTGTTACTGATCCTCCAGAGTGGACCCCAACAAGTGTCCCCCTGCCCAGTGTCATTGGGGCCAACAGATCGAGACTGAGTTTGGTTCACAAGGAAAGGAAACTTTATATTTTAAACAGAATGGAGAGGTGAGAGCATGCACTACCCCGTGGGCTGTGGGCTGGGCTGCTGTGTAGAGATCCTGTCAGAGTCAGTGGGAGGGAGGGGGCGGAGCACTCGAGGGCCGGGTTGGCTGCAGCTCAGGCTCTATATCTCGGAGTCTGCACTGGGCTCCAGGAGCTGAGGTGTCGACCCAGCCATTCTGCACTAGGAAATCTGGTCTGAAGTGCCGGGTGTGGAACCTCTGCATGCGGGACCCTAGGAGCACGTGAAATTAGACAAAGCACAAAGGATAAAAAAGGTCAGACTTGACTTTATTGCCCAGATTCTATTTTTATCTCCCAGGGATTTTTAATGGGCTTTGCTGGGGACAAACCCCTCCTCTGCCTTTTGTCCCGTTCCTCATTCTTGGAGTGCTGAGGGTGCAGACCCTTCTTCTGTAACTGCTGAGTGCTGAGTTGGGAGCCCTCATACCAGGGGACGAGGGTCAGAACTTCTCCCCAGCAGCCTCCAGGTGACGTTGATTGGCTCCAGGACCCCTGCCTCCCTGCTCGTCCACCTGAGCACCAGCATTGGAAGTGTTATAGATTCTAATGACCTTTAAGGGCCCAGGAAAGAGATGTGCAGAGACGCTGTGGGGGCCGGTTTCACCCCGCCCCACATTTGTTCGGCCACCTTAGGCTGACCGTTTCTGCCAGCCTAGATGCTCTGACCAGTAGTCTGCTCTTTCTTCAATTAGGCCCCTGAATTAACGTAAAAACAGCACCAGGTGTCAGAGCCCTGCCCGCTCAACTCCCAGACAGTCCAGGGTCAGTGGTGATCAAGGACCATGATGGCCACTGAGTCAACAGCCTTTTGAAGTAAACAGGAGTCCAGCCGGTCTTATTGGCCACCATCATCACGGTGTCTGTAGGCTTTTCTATGGTGACAGTGTGATATACGTTTCCCCCGCCAAGATTATTAGCTCCCCTCCGGGTGCAGTAAGTCCTGCAAGCAGTAGTCTACTCCTTCGGGACACACTATTGTTGTTTTATGAGAGAAACTCCAGGTCAAGTGATGTTCACACGAGTCGTCATGGTGCCCTGTTGCCCCCGGTTATCTCTCTGGATGTTGGAGTTGGAGGGCCTCCTCACTCGAGGTCGGTGTGCCCACGGAGCGAACCCTGCAACTTCAGGGCATGGTTGGTGATTAGGATCACCACGTGGGGTCCTTTTCCCTTAGGAGGGAGGTGGCCTTTTGGGCTGCTGATTTCCATGTTTTTAGATACCGCCAGTATCTTGGCCAGATGTGGCAGTGGGCCAAGCCCCTTGGTGACTCTATTTTATCCTACCTGGATGGCATTCTTGCGTTGTTCCATTTCAAGTGGTCCCAGTTTTTGCACTAATTCTCCAATGGCGACTCACCTTTCACCAGGAATGGAAAGGTCAAAGGGTTTAGCTCAATTAGGGAGTTCCAGGGCAAGGGTCTGAATTGACTGCTCTTTCCATTCTTGAAAGGCCACTTCTGGATTCTGTTCAAAAGGATCATCATCTTTTCCTTTCAGTGTTTCATATAGAGGCCCAGCTAGTAGACTGTAGTTAGGGATCCAGAAGCAGCAAACCCTGGCCTCCCCAGGAACCCCTAAGCTGTCTTCTAGGTTTAGAAAGGGGTAAGGCTGCAAATGGTTTCTTCCCTTTCCTGGGATGGGCTTCTCCGACCTTCTGTGAGAATGAAGCCCAGGCAGGTCACCGCAGTCTCTGATATTTGAGCTTTTTCTTGGACAACTTCTATCCTTTATTGGCTTGGTAGTTCAGAGGCCTCCTTAGTAGGGCTGGCGATCAGAATGTCGTCTGCATATTGAAGGAGGGTTTCCTTTTCCAGAGGTAGAACTTTTCGGTCTTTAGCTAAGCTTTCCCCAAAGATGGTGTGGGAATTTTTGAACCCTTGGGGCAAGACGGCCCGGAAGTATTGTTTTAGTTGTATGTTGAGTCCTGCCACTCACAAGCCAAAATTTCTTGTGACTCTGGGACTAATGGAATACAAAAGAAGGCATCATTGAAGACTAATACAGAATACTATGTCCTGGTGGTTGGTAGAATGACCAGCAGGGTGTGGGAAATGGAGCAACTGGAGGTATATCCTCGGTGGCTTCACTGACTGTCCTGACATCCTTTACCAGGTCCCCAGCAGCCCATGGGGCTCTCGTGGTCAGGCCAATCCCAGGATATGGAGCTCTCCTGGGCAGGTACCCCACCCCCAACCCAGCCCACGGGGCTCTCGTGGTCAGGCCTCTCCCAGGATACAGAGCTACCCTTGCAGGTACCGTGGCAGGGCTGGGCACACAGGAACCGTGCACATAGCCCTCATTGAAGAGCACCCCCATCTCACCTGTTGCTCAGAGCTGACACAGAGCACCTCAGAGCAGGACTTGAACTAACAAACAGCAGCTCCAACAGGTCTGTGACCCTGGGCATCACTCTGTGTGGCCTCCCTCCACCTGGTCTTCCAGAGACTTCCACTGCACCCGGGGCACCAGGTCTCTGTCTCCAACCACCACCCACCCCTCCTCTCCCTGACTCCTGGGTTCCTCTCATTAGGAGAGGGTTTTCTTGAAGTTGTCTCCCACTCATGGGCCAGATAAAATGATTAGAAAACAAGCCAAAGCTGCAGCCCCTTGTCTATCCTGACTCTCAGGAGCCCACACCTGTTCCTTGGACCTGGCCGGTTCAGCAAGTTCCATTTTCTGCAACTGTGAGCCCCTGAGGGGTGATGATTGGCTGACCTGGGCAGCCTTACCGTGCTGGCCAGCCCTCCCCAGGTGTGCCTGGGTTGAGATCAATATAAATACCACTCCAGGCAGCAAGAGCCCCTGCAGCTGTGCCTGACGCCATTTTCTCTGCCCTGTCAGCAGTCTCGGGGCTGGGCTGGTGGGAGGGAGTGAGAGGCCACGGCTTTGTGGGTGGCCCAGTGTGAGTGGGGCTCTGCTGGACTTTCTGCAGCAGTTGCCAGGCTGCCACCTGCTAAAGAAGAGGATGTGTCACCCATACCTGCTGCTGGAATTTCTCCCTGGGCAGAGGTGAGGAAGGAAAAAAGCAGTGGGGGCAGGGACAGGACGGGTATCTCAGGCAGGGAAATGGAAATCTTCCAGAAGAGCACCCAGGGCCAGGACCATCCTGGCTGGCCTGCAGGCACCAAGTCAGCTGGCATGCTGTCACTCGTGTGGCTCCATGGCCCTTCCTCTAGGCTTTCAAGTCCTTGTATATATTCAGGTGTTTTACCTGGGAAGGGTGGGAACAGTTCAGCAGCAACTGGCCTGGGGCTCAGCTCACGTTTACTCACAGATGCCTCGGCACAGTGCCCCAGCTTTGCAATGAGGACGCTTGTTGTGTGGGGGCTGCTGGCTGAATGGGAGACGATTCCCCACCACTGACCAACTTCAGAATTGTTTACAACTGGAGCAAGTGCCCTGATACGGTTTTCCTCTGAGTAACTGGTGGGTTCTGTTTTTTTTTTCTCTTTTTCGTTTTTGGTTCAAGGTAGATTTTATTCCTCTTTTTTGTATTACAGATATAAGCATGGAAATAATTTATTCATATAAATACATGTATGTGAAGGGAATAATTGTTTTTTCTGTTTTGTTTTTTAAATTTTATTTCTTTTTAATTTTGAATTTTATTTTATATTTTTATACAGCAGGTTCTTATTGGTTATCTATTTTATACATATAAATGTTTACATGCCAATCCCAATCTCTCAACTCCTCCCACCACCACCCCCCCAAGAGCTTTCCCCCCTTGTTGTCCATACGATTGTTGTCTACATCTGTTGCTCTATTTATGCCTTGCAAAACGGTTAATCTGTACAGTTTTTCTAGGTTCCACATATATGCATGAATATACAAGATTTGTTTTTCTCTTTCTGACTTACTTCACTCTGTATGACAGTCTCTAGATCCATCGACGTCTCTACAAATGACCCAATTTCATTCCTTTCATGGCTTAGTAATATTCCATTTTATATATGTACCACATCTTTATGCATTCGTCTGTCTGTGGGCATTTAGGTTGCTTCCATTACCTCGATATTGTAAATAGTGATGCAATGAACATTGCGGTGAATGTCTCTTTTTGATTTATGGTTTTGTCTGGGTATATGTCCAGTACTGGGATTGCTGTATCATATGGTAATTCTATTATTAGTTTCTTAAGAAACTCCATATTGTTCTCCATAGTGACTGTATCAATTTATATTCCCAACAATAGTGGAAGAGGCTTCCTTTTCCCCACACCCTTTCCAGCATTTGTTGTTTGTAGATTTTCAGATGATGCCCATTCTAACAGGTGTGAGGTGATACCTCATTGTTGAGTCCATTTTGTTGAGCAAGGGGTAGGTCTTGTCTATTACATATTTGGCTTATGGAACAGTATCTGTGCTAATTTCAATCTCTGGTTTTATGCAGCACCCCAAATCACCTTTCCCCTTAAGCAAGCATAAGTTGGTTTTCTAAACTTGAGACCCTGTTCTGTTTTGTAATTCAGTTCATGTGTAGCCAAGTTTACATTCCGTGCATTAGTGATATCTTATGATGTTTCTTTTTCTGTGTGACTTATTTCACTTAGAATCATCGTGCCTCAATCCACTCATTATGCTGGTACAGGCCTGGTGACACAGATTTCATTGCTCAGTGGTATTCTGTTGTACGTTAAGTACCACAACTTCTTTATCAATTATTTGCTCTCTGGGATACTTAACTTGTACCGTAGAAGAGGTTCCTGTAAACAGAGCCGTCCCAAATTTTGGGGTGGCTGTGTCTTTTTGATTTTAATTTCCCTAAGCTATAGGACCATAAGTGGAAATGCCCTAGACTCTGTTGCTTTGTTTTTCAGATGTATCAGGAAACACCATACACTTCTCCAGAGTGGCTGTTGGCAATTTACATCCCGCCCATCAGCATAACAATTCTCCTTTATCCCCATGGCCTGTCTTACCTTTCTGCATTTTACACTTTTTTCAGATGGCCCTTTAGACCGGGGGGAAGTAACACTTCATAGTAGTTCGGATTTCCATTGCAAGCTTGCTTGGTTTGCCAAAAAGGGCATATGTGTCTTTTCCTGAATATATTCAGGAACAAACTCATACGCCCTTTTTTGCCAAGTGCATCATTGTCGATGTTCTGCCTCTTTTCCTATGCTTCAAATGCAAATCCAGTCTACCTCCTGAAATCGGTTTCCTGAAATTCTGCCCCGCTTTCAAGTCCTCTTCGCAGCCTTACTTCAATATATTTTTGGACGTTATCTGTCATTTATAACTCTGCAGGTTTGTGAATTACAGGGCCCCTGAGCTCCTTTCTTCAACTCGCTTTCTTGTGAGCTGGCCGCAAACCCACAAGACTGCTTCAGGCCCTAATCTGCTTCTGGCAGGACATGCTGAGCCTTTGGTTAATTCCTCTTCCTGGTGGGAAATGAGTGTTAAATATGCCCGTCCAGACACCTACCTCACTCTCAACCCCTTGGTGATGTGGGTCCTCTGGTTTGTGGCCACCTTTATGGGTTCCTCACCTTTCGATGATGTGGACCCACTAGTGTGAGGACACTCCTGCCTGGTTCTCATCCACGTGGTTATGTGGACCCCCTGGTGAGAGTCTGTTCCTGGCTGTGTTCCTCACCCTTCTGTGAGGGAGAACCTCTGCTGATAGTTCACTCCTGCATGGCTGGCACACATTGCCTTGCTGAAGTCAGCCATGTGGTGGCAGTTGGAGCGTGCTGGGAATCTCCTCCCCCCGGTGATGAGGGCCCTCTTGCATCAGGCCCTAACTGCTGGGCTCCCCACATTTTGTGATGTGCGCCCAGTGGTGCGAGGACACTCCAGCCAGGTTCACATCCCCATTGGGATGTGGGCCTTCTGCTCTGAGGTCCCAACGCCTGGGTTGCTCACAGTTTCATGATGTGGGCTCTCTGCTGTTAGTTCACTCCTGCCTGCATCCCATAGCTTCTGTGCTCTTGGCCGCCTGCTGGGAGGTTCCAACTGCTGGATTCCTCACCTTTCTTATTCTTTGGGCCCTCTGTTTTTAGGCTATTCCTGCCTGCCTCACTCCCATTCCCTTTGTGATATGTGTCCTCTGATTTGAGGCCACATGTGCTGGGTTCCGCACCTTTCGATGATGTGGCCCCACTGGAGGGAAGACAGTCCTGACTGGTTCCCATCCCCTTGCTGATGTGGGCCCTCAGGTGAGAGTCTGATCCTGGCTGGGTTCCTCACCCTTCTGTGAGGTGGGCCCTCTGCTGTGAGGTCAATCATGCCTGTCTGGCACACGTCACCTTGGCGACGTGGGCCCTCTGGTGGCAGTTGGAGTGTGCTGGGATCCTCCTCCCCTCGGTGATGAGGGCCCTCTTGCCTTAGGCCATAACTGCTGGGCTCCCCACATTTTCTGATGTGCGCCAAGTGAGTGAGGACACTCTTGCCAGGTTCCCATCCCCATGGGGATATGGGCCTTCTGCTCTGAGGTCAAAATGGCTGGCTTGCTCACAGTACCATGATGTGGGCCCTCTGCTGTGAGTTCACTCTGGCAAGGATCCCTTATCATCGGTGCTCTGAGCCGCCTGCTGGGAGGTTCCAACTGCTGGATTCCTCAACTTTTTTATTCTATGTGCCCTCTGTTGTGAGGCTCCTCCTGCCTGCCTCACTGCCAGCCCCTTGGTGATGACTGTCCTATGGCTTGAGGCCACATGTGCTGCATTCCTCACCTTTCGATGATGTGGCCCCACTCGTGTGAGGACACTCCTGTCTGGTTCCCATCCCCTTGGTGAGGTGGGCCCTCTGGCGAGAGTCTAATCCTGGCTGGGTTCCTCAACGTTCTGTGAGGTAGGCCCTCTGCTGTGAGGTCACTCCTGCCTGGCTGGCACACGTCACCTTGGAGATGTGAGACATCTGGTGGCAGTTGGAGCGTGCAGGGTGCCTCCTCCTCTCGGTGATGACGGCCCTCTGGCGTCAGGCCCTAAATGGTGGGCTCCCCACATTTTCTGATGTGCGCCCAGTGGTGCGAGGACACTCCAGCCAGGTTCCCATTCCCATGGGGATGTGGGCCTTCTGCGCTGAGGTCCCAACGCCTGGGTTGCTCACAGTTTTATGATGTGGGCCCTCTGCTGTGAGTTCACTGCAGCCTGGATCCCATAGCCTCGGTGTTCTGAGCCACCTGCTGGAAGGTCTAAATGCTGGAATCCTCACGTTTTTTATATTATGTGCCCTGTGTTGTGAGGCTACTCCTGCCTGCCTCACTCCAAGGCCCTTGGTGATGTGGGTCCTCTGGTTTGAGGACACATGTGCTGGGTTCCTCACCTTAAGATGATGAGGTCCCACTGGTGTGAGGATAATCCTGACTGGTTCCCATCCCCTTTGTGATGTGGGCCCTCTGGTGAGAGTCTGATCCTGACTGGGTTCCTCACCCATCTGTGAGGTGGGCCCTCTACGATCAGGTAACTCTTGCATGGCTTGCTCACCTCGCCTTGTTGACATGAGCCCTCTGGTGGCACTTGGACCCTGCTGGGAGCCTCCTCACCTCTGTGATGAGGGCCCCCTGACGTCAGGCCCTAACTGCTGGGCTCCCCAACTTTTCTTAGTGAGCCCAGTGATGCTCGGGCACTCCTCTTAGGTTCCCATCTCCATAGGGATGTGGTCCTTCTGCTCTGAGGTTAAAACGGCTAGGTTGATCACAATTTCATGATGTGAGCTCTCTGGTGTTAGTTCACTGTGGCCTGGATCCCATAGCCTCTGTGCTCTGGGCCGCCTGCTGGGAGGTTCCAACTGCTCGATTCCTCAACTTTTGTATTCTATGGGTCCTGTGTTGTGATGCTCCTCCTGCCTGCCTCACTCGCAACCCCTTCGTGATGTGGGTCCTCTGGTTTGAGGCCACATGTGCTGGGTTCCGCAACTTTCAATGATGTGACCCCACTGATGTGAGGACACTCCTGCCTGGTTCCCATCCCCTTGGTGATGTGGGTCTTCTGGTGACAGTCTTATCCTGGCTGGGTTCCTCAATCTTCTGTGAGGTAGGCCCTCTGCTGTGAGGTCAATCTTGCCTGACTTGCACAAATCACCTTGGCGACGTGGGCCCTCTGTTGGCACATGGAACCTGCTGAGAACCTCCTGCTCTCGGTGATGATGGCCCTCTAGCATCAGGCCCTAACTGCTGGGCTCCCCACGTTTTCTGATGTGAGCCCAGTGATGCCAGGACACTCCTGTCATGTTTCCATCCCCATGGGGATGTGGGCTTTCTGCTCTGAGGTCCCAACGCCTGGGTTGCTCACAGTTTCATGATGTGAGCTCTCTGGTGTTAGTTCACTCCTGCCTGCATTCCATAGCTTCTGTGCTCTAGGCCGCCTGCTGGGAGGTTTCAAATGCTGGATTCCTCACCTTTTTTATTCTTTGGGCCCTCTGTTTTTAGGCTACTCCTACTTGCCTCACTCCCATCCCCTTTGTGATGTATGTCCTCTGATATGAGGCCGCATGTGCTGGGTTCCTCACGTTTCGATGATGTGGCCCCACTGGTGGGAGGACAGTCCTGACTGGTTCTCATCCCCTTGGTGTTGTGGGCCCCCTGGCGAGAGTCTCATCCTGCCTCGGTTCCTCACCCTTCTGTGAGATAGGCCCTCTGCTGTGAGGTCACTACTGCCTGGCTGGCACACGCCACCTTGTAGACGTGGGCCCTCTGTTGGCAGTTGGAACCTGCTGGGAGTCTCCTCCCCTCAGTTATGAGGGCCCCCTGGCGTCAGGCCCTAACTGCTGGGCTCCTAACATTTTCTGATATGTGCTAAGTGGTGCAAAGCCACTCCTGCCAGGTTCCCATCCCAATGGGGATGTGGGCCTTCTGTTCTGAGGTCCCAACGGCTGGGCTGCTCACAGGTTCATGATGTGGGCCCTCTGCTGTGAGTTCACTGCGGCCTGGATCCCATAGCCTCGGTGCTCTGGGCTGCTTGCTGGGAGGTTCCAACTGATGGATTCCTCAACTTTTATATTCTATGGACCCTGTGTTGTGAGGCCGGTCCTGCCAGCCTCATTCCGAACCCCTTGGTGATGTGGTTCCTCTGGTTTGAGGCTACATGTGCTGGGATCCTCACCTTTCGATGATGTTGTCTCACTGGTGTGCGGACACTCCTGCCTGGTTCCCATCCCCTTGGTGATGTGGGCCCTCTGGTGAGAGTCTGATCCTGGCAGGGTTCCTCACCCTTCTGTGAGGTGGGCCCTCTGCTGTGAGGTCACTCCTGCCGGGCTGGCACACATCGCCTTGGCGACGTTGGCCCTCTGGTGGCAGCTGGAGCCTGCTGGGAGCCTCCTCCCCTCGGTGATGAGTGCCCTCTAGAGTCAGGCCCTAACTTCTGAGTACCCCACGTTTTCTGATGTGAGCCCAGTGATGCCAGGACACTCCTGTCATGTTCCCATCACCATGGGGATGTGGGCCTTCTGCTCTGAGGTCCCAATGTCTGGGTTGCTCACAGTTTCATGATGTGGGTTGTCTGGTGTTAGTTCACTCCGACCTGGATCCCCTAGCCTCTGTGCTCTGGGCCGCCTGCTGGGAGGTTCCAACTGCTGGATTCCTCACCTTTCTTATTTTTGGGCCTTCTGTTGTGAGGCTCCTCCTGCCTGCCTCACTCCCAGCCCCTCGGTGATGGGTGTCCTATGGTTTGAAGCCACATGTTCTGGGTTCCTCACCTTTAGATGATGTGGCCCTACTCATGTGAGGATACTCCTGCCTGGTTCCAATCCATTTGGTGATGTGGGCCCTCTGGTGTGAGTCTGATCCTGACTGGGTTCGTCACACTTCTCTGAGGTGGGCCCTCTGCTGTGAGATCATTCATGCCTGGTTGGCACACATCGCCTTGGTGACGTCAGCCCTCTGGTGGCAGTTGGAGCCTGCTGGGAGCCTCCTTCCCTTGGTGATGAGCGTCCTCTGGCGTCAGGCCCTAACTGCTGGTCGGCCAAAATTTTCTGATATGTTCTCAGTGGTACGAGGACACTCCTACCAGATTTCCATCCCCATGGGGATGTGGGCCTCCTGCTCTGAGTTCCCAATGGCTGGGTTGCTCAGTTTCATGACATGGGCCCTCTTCTGTGAGTTCACTGTGGCCTGGATCCCATAGCCTCGGTGCTCTGGGCCGCCTGCTGGGAGGTTCCAACTGCTGGATTCCTCACTTTTTTATTCTATGGGCCCAGTGTTGTGAGGCTACTCCTGCCTGCCTCACTCCGAGGCCCTTGGTGATGTGGGTCCTCTGGTTTGAGGACACATGTGCTGAGTACCTCACCTTTCAGTGATGTGGCCCCACTGGTGTGAAGACACTCCTGCCTGGTTCCCATCCCCTTGGTGATGTGGGCCCTCTGGTGAGAGTCTGATGTTGGCTGGGTTTCTCACCCTTCTGTGAGGTGGGACCTCTGCTGTGAGGTAACTCCTGCCTGGCTTGCTCACGTTGCCTTGGCAACGTGAGCCCTAGGTGGCAGTTGGAGCCTGCTGGGAATCTACTCCCCTCAGTTATGAGAGCTCTGGATAAAACACATATGCCCTTTTTTGCCAAGTGCATTATTTTCCAAGTTCTGTCTCTTTTCCTATGTTTTAAGAGCGACTCCCGTGTACCTTCTGAAATCGGTTTCCAGCAATTCTGCCCCACATTCAAGTCCTCTTCGCAGCCTTACTTCAATATAATTTTGGATGATAGCTGTCATTTATAACTCTGCAAGTTTGTGAATTACAGTGCCCCTGAGCTCCATTCTTCAACTCGCTTTCTTGTGAGCCTGCCGCAAAACCACAGGATCTCTTCAGGTCCTAATCTAGTTCCAGCATGGCACGTGGAACCTTTGATTAATTCGTCTTCCTGGTGGGAAATGAGAGTTAAATTTGCCCGTCCAGAAACCTACAGATAGTCTCCCATTGCTTCTCCTTATTCCAGTTCATCTTCCGCAGAAATTGCAAACTGGGGCACACAGGAGGTTAAAGGCACTGACTCTCCAAGTGGGGAGAGTGTTAGTAAAGCTTCTGGAAAGTTGCACCGAGTACCAGGGGACAAAAAATGAGATACATTTAAAAAAGTTTCCCGATCACATGGTGGATCATACTCTGGGTTCCACATGCATGTTTTAGCTGAAGGAAGAATCCCTTACACCGGGAGAGTTGGGACCCATGGAATGGGTACCATGCAATATGACTTCAAAGGGTCTGCATTTGCTCAATGAACCTCAACAATCCTATCACTGCTGCGTTTATGCCGCTGTACACACGCTTGATTCTCTTTCGGAGACATAGAAATCCATAGGTTTTAAGATTCTTACTAGTCAGGTATATTCTTAGGCGTTTACTATGGGGTGTTGTGTCCACTTCGTTGAGCAAGGAGTAGCTCTTGTCTATTACATATTTGGCTTATGGAACGTTATCTGTGCTAATTTCAATCTCTGGTTTTATGCAGCACCCCAACTCACCTTTCCCCTTAAGCAAGCATAAGTTGGTTTTCTACATTTGAGACCCTGTTCTGTTTTGTAATTCAGTTCCTTTGTAGCTAAGTTTACATTCCGTGTAGTAGTGATATCTTATGATGTTTCTTTTTCTGTGTGACTTATCTCACTTAGAATCATGGTACCTGAATCTACTCATTATGCTGCTACGGGCCTGATGACATAGATTTCATTGCTGAGTGATATTGCATTGTACGTAAGTACCACAACTTCTTTATCCATTTTTCGCTTTCTGCAATATTGAACTTGTACCATAAACGAGGTTCTTGTAAACAGAGCCGTCCCAAACTTTGGGGTGGCTGTGTCTTTTTGATTTTAATTTCCCTAAGCTATAGGACCATAAGTGGAAGTGCCCTAGGCTCTGTTGCTTTGTTTTTTAGATGTTTCAGGAAACACCATACACTTCTCCAGAGTGGCTGTTGGCAATTTACATCCCGCCCATCAGCATAACAAGGCTCCCAGTTCTCCATGGCCTGTCCTGCCTTTCTGGATTTTACACTTTTTTCAGATGCTCCTTTTGACAGGGAGGAAGTGAGACTTCATTGTAGTGCAGATTTCCTTTGCAAACTTGCTTGGTTGGCCAGAAAGTGCGTATGCGTTTCTTCATGAATATATTCAGGAAAAAACGCATACGCCCTTTTTGGCCAAGTGCATCATTGTCGACGTTCTGAGTGTTTTCATATGTTTTCAATGCAATTCCAGTCTACCTCCTGAAATCGGTTTCCTGCAATTCTGCCTTGCTGTCAGTGCCTCTTCATAGCCTTACCTCAATATACTTTTTGAAAATTGTTGGCCTTTATAACTCTGCAGGTTTTTGAATTGCCGTGGCCCTTAGCTGCATTTTTCAGCTCTTATTTTTGTGATCTTGCCTCATATCCACAGGATTTCTTCAGGCCCTATTCTTCTTCTGGGGCGCCTTGCTCTGCCTTTGGTTAATTCTTCTTCCTGATGTGAATTAGAGTGACATGTTCCCATTGAAACCACTACAGCTATTTTCTCACTGGTTCCCCCTATTCCCATTCATCCTCCGCACTAACTGCAGACTGTGCGATACCGGAACGTAAAGGCATTGACTCTCCATGTGGAGACGTTGTTAGTAAAGTGGCTGGAATGTTGATCCGGAGCCCCAGGAGAGGAAAATGAGGTGCGTTTTAGAAACCTTTCCCGATCATATGGTATACCATCCGTTGGATTTCCCATGCATGGTTTAGCTGTAGGAAGATTCCCTTCAACCTGGAGTGTTGGGACCCTTGGAATGAGTAGCATGAAGTATTGCATTAAACTTTCGGCAGTTGCTCACCAAAGCTCACCAATCCTCTCAGCCCCAAGTGTCCAGCCTTATGTCTTATCCAGCTGTGGGTTTATATGTGGTCATTCCAGGTTGCATCACAGCCCCTGAGCGAATTTTGTAAGAATTTTTCTCTCTTTCATTGTTTCTGCGTTTTGGTTTTAAAATTTATTTCTATAATGGGGTTTAGCTCATTTTCACTGCTGTGTTTGGCCGCTCTGCACACACTTGATTCCCTTATGGAGATATATCAATACATGGGTTTTAAGATTCTTATTACTCAGATATATTTCTCTGCGGTGTATAGGGTGTGTTGAGGCCAGTTCATTGAGCAAGGTGTAGATCTTGTCTAATACCTATTTGGTTTATTGAACAGTAGCTGTGCTAATTTCAAACTCTGGTTTTATGCATCAGCCCACCTCTCCTTTCCCCTTAAGCTGACATAAGTGTGTTTTCTAAATGTGAGACACTGTTCTGTTTTGTAATTCATTTTTTGTGCAGCCATATTTATCCTCCCTCTATAAGTGATATCTTATGATATGTTTCTTTTTCTGTTTGACTTATTTCAAGTAGTATTATCGGACCTAAATCCACTCTTTATCCTTCTACTAGCCTTATTACATTGATTTCATGGTGAAGAGATATTCCATTGTACATAAGTACCACATTTTCTTTATCCATTGTTCTCTTTCCTGGGATATTTAAGGTGTACTGAAGTTGAGGTTCTTGTAAACAGAGTAGCCCTAAACTGTGGTGTGCTTGTGTCTTGTTGATTTTTAGACTTCCCTAGATATACTTCCGTGATTGGAAGTGCCCTATGCTCTGTAGCTCTGTTTTTTAGATGATTTAGGGACCACCATACACTTCTCCAGAGTGGCTCTCGGCAGTTCACACACTGTCCATCAGCGTATAAAGGCTCCCTGTTCTCCATGGCCTGTCCTGCATTTCTGGTTTTTACAATTTTTTCGGATGGCCCTTTTGACCGGTGGGAAATGAGACTTCTTTGTTGTGCACATTTGCATTGCTTGCTTGCTTGGTTGCCCATAAAGTGCGTATGCGTTTTTTCCTGGATATATTCAGGAAAAAATGCATACTCCCTTTTGGGCCAACTGCATCATTGTCGAAATTCTGCCGCTTTTCATGTGCTTTAAAGACGAGTCCAATCTATCTCTTGAAATCTGTTTCTTGCAATTCTGTCTTGCATTCAGATCCTCTTCTTTGCCTTACCTCAACATATTTTGGGACGTTAGTTTTCATTTATAACTCTGCAGGTTTGTGAATTGCAGTGACCCTGAGCTCCATTTTTTAAGTTGCTCTTTTGTGAGCTGGCCTCAAAGCCGCAGGATTGCTTCAGGCCCTATTTTGGCTCCGGCGAGGCGGGCTGAGCCTTTTTTTAATTCTTATTCTTAATGGGAAATTAGAGTGACATGTGCCCGTCCAAACCCCTACAACTATTCTCTCATTGGTTCCCCCTCTTCCCGTTCATCCTCCTCACAATTTGCAAAATGTGTGAAACAGAAGTTTAAATGTGCTGATTCTCTAAGTGGGGAGATTCTAAGTAACGTGGCTGGAATGATGAACAGGAGCACCAGGAGAGGATAAATGAGGTGCATTTTAGACACATCTCCCGATCACATGGTGTACAGTCCTCTGGGTTTTCCATGCATGTTTTCGCTGTAGGAAGATCCCTTGAACCTGCAGATTTGGGACCCATTGAATGGGTACCAGGTCGTATTACTTTAAAGGGTGTGCATTTCCTCACCCAACCTCATATTTCTCTTAGCGCGAACAGTTTCCAGCCTTATGTCTCATCCTGCTGTGGGTCTAGATGTGTTCAATCCATGTTGCATCACCGTCCCTGAGGAAAAGTTGTAAGAGGTTTTCTCTGTCTCTCTGTCGTTTATTTTTTTCAATTTATTACTATATTGGTTACAGCTGATTTTCAAAGCTCTGTTTCTTGCTGCTGTACATCCACTTGATTCACATACAGAGAGACATCAATAAATTCTTTTGCAGATTCTTACCAGTCATATATATTCTTTTCCGGTGACTTGAGTGTGCTGAGTGCAGTTCTTTTAGCTACCGTGTAGGCCTTGTTGATTATCAGTTTGGTATTTGGAATGGTATCTTTGCTAATTTCAACCTCCTGGATGATGCCTCACCCCTCCCCACCTTTCCCGTTTAGCAGCCTTACGCGTGTTGTCTACATATTTGACTATGTTTTTGTTTTGTAATTTATTTCATGTGTAGCCATTTTGGATTCCACCTTTAAGTGAGATCTTATGATATGTGTCTTTTTCTTTTTGAGTTATGTCACTTAGAATGATCATACGTAACTCCTCCGGAGTTGTTACAACTGGCCATATTTCATTGACTTCCAGGCTGAGTAATATTCCACTCTACATAAGTACCACATCTCTATCCATTTTTTCGCTCCAGAGACATTTAAGTTATATCCTAGTCGAGGATCTTTTAAACAGAGAGGCAGTAAACATTGGGGTGCCTGTGTCCTCTCGATTTTTGTTTTTCCCAAGACATACACCCATGAGTGCAAGTGCCTTATGCTCTGTAGCTCATTTTTTAGATGCTTTAGTAAACACAATACACTTCTCCAGAATGGCCATTGGCAATATACATTTCCACTATAAGCCTCACAGGGCTCCCTCTTCTCCTTGCCCTGTCCTGCATTTCTGGTGTTTACACTTTATGAGGATGGCTCTTCTGACTGATGCGAAGTGATATCTTTTGTAGTATTGATTTCCAGTGCCCACCTGTTTGGTTGGCTAAAAAAGTGTATGCCCTTTTCTTGAATATATACAGAAAAAAACGCATACAGCCTTTTTGGCCAACTGCAATGTTGGCAATGTTCAGCCCCTTTTCTTGTGCTTAATGGCGAGTCCTTTCTACCTCCTCAAATCCCTTTCCTGCCATTCTCCCTTGCTTACCAATCCTTTTCTCTGACTTTCCTCAAGACATTTTTCAGTGATAGATATTTTCAACTCTGCAGTTTCGTGAATTTTACTGTCCCTGAGTTCCATTGTTCAACTTGTGTTTATGGGAACTGGCCATAAAGCAGTGGGATTTCCTCAAGCCCTATACTGTTTCCATGGGCAACCCTAGCCTTTGGTCAATTCGTCTTCCTGATTGGAAATTAGAGTGACATGTGCCTGTCTGAACACCTAGGACTTGTCTCTCATTGTTCCTCATCCTTCCGCTTCATCCTCTGGACAAATTCCAAACTGTACGCAACAGGATGTTGACAGTGCTGACATCTCCAAGTGGGGAGACTGTTAGTAAAGACGCTGGAGTGGTGAACCCGAGCACCAGGAGATGAGGATGTCACACCTATCCTCTGGGTGTGACAGACATGTTTTAGCAGTAGGAAGAGTCCCATTCATGTAAGGAGAACACCAGGGCTTTTTCAAAATCAGTGTCTCCCCGAAACCCAAACTGGGGAATTTTTTAAGCTACGGCTACACATATGTTCATTAAGGGCCTTGGGAAGTAGGCAGAGTCCAAACTTTAGATGATTGAAGTCTTCAGGGTCAGAAGCACTCACCACCGGCTTCCCTTAGGTTACACTTTAACTGTCATTGATAGATGATGTCAATAAAAATATCTATTCTTTTTCCGATTATTTCCCCTTATAGGTTATTGCAAAATATTGAGTGTAGTTCCCTGTGCTATACAGTAGTTCCTTGTTGATGATCTATTTTATACATAGCAGTGTGTATGTGTTAATTCCAAACTGTTAATTTATCCCTCCTCCCACCTTTCCCCTTTGGTAATAATAAATTATAAGATTTTATACTTCTCAGAAATGGGAGAGCTGAAAGAGAGGTATCATTTTCAATGGAAAAGCATTTAAAACAAGATTGAAGCTTTAACCAAGATTATTAGATGTACATCCTTGGAAAGAAATCACTTCATTTCTCTAATATTGACCTGACAAATAAGACAAACCTTTTCACTGAACTTGCTTATAATAAAGTGATGGAAATATCAAATGGAAGTGTTAGAAACATCTTATTTTACCCGAGCCTTATAAACTGTTCTATGTTAACTACAGTTTGGCTCACACATCTGTTCATTGAAGTTACAATAGTCTCAATTTCTGTTACTGATCCTCCAGAGTGGACCCCAACAAGTGTCCCCCTGCCCAGTGTCATTGGGGCCAACAGATCGAGACTGAGTTTGGTTCACAAGCAAAGGAAACTTTATATTTTGATCAGAGAATGGAGAGGTGAGAGCATGCACTACCCCGTGGGCTGTGGGCTGGGCTGCTGTGTAGAGATCCTGTCAGAGTCAGTGGGAGGGAGGGGGCGGAGCACTCGAGGGCCGGGTTGGCTGCAGCTCAGGCTCTATATCTCGGAGTCTGCACTGGGCTCCAGGAGCTGAGGTGTCGACCCAGCCATTCTGCACTAGGAAATCTGGTCTGAAGTGCCGGGTGTGGAACCTCTGCATGCGGGACCCTAGGAGCACGTGAAATTAGACAAAGCACAAAGGATAAAAAAGGTCAGACTTGACTTTATTGCCCAGATTCTATTTTTATCTCCCAGGGATTTTTAATGGGCTTTGCTGGGGACAAACCCCTCCTCTGCCTTTTGTCCCGTTCCTCATTCTTGGAGTGCTGAGGGTGCAGACGCTTCTTCTGTAACTGCTGAGTGCTGAGTTGGGAGCCCTCATACCAGGGGACGAGGGTCAGAACTTCTCCCCAGCAGCCTCCAGGTGACGTTGATTGGCCCCAGGACCCCTGCCTCCCTGCTCGTCCACCTGAGCACCAGCATTGGAAGTGTTATAGATTCTAATGACCTTTAAGGGCCCAGGAAAGAGATGTGCAGAGACGCTGTGGGGGCCGGTTTCACCCCGCCCCACATTTGTTCGGCCACCTTAGGCTGACCGTTTCTGCCAGCCTAGATGCTCTGACCAGTAGTCTGCTCTTTCTTCAATTAGGCCCCTGAATTAACATAAAAACAGCACCAGGTGTCAGAGCCCTGCCCGCTCAACTCCCAGACAGTCCAGGGTCAGTGGTGATCAAGGACCATGATGGCCACTGAGTCAACAGCCTTTTGAAGTAAACAGGAGTCCAGCCGGTCTTATTGGCCACCATCATCACGGTGTCTGTAGGCTTTTCTATGGTGACAGTGTGATATACGTTTCCCCCGCCAAGATTATTAGCTCCCCTCCGGGTGCAGTAAGTCCTGCAAGCAGTAGTCTACTCCTTCGGGACACACTATTGTTGTTTTATGAGAGAAACTCCAGGTCAAGTGATGTTCACACGAGTCGTCATGGTGCCCTGTTGCCCCCGGTTATCTCTCTGGATGTTGGAGTTGGAGGGCCTCCTCACTCGAGGTCGGTGTGCCCACGGAGCGAACCCTGCAACTTCAGGGCATGGTTGGTGATTAGGATCAGAATGTGGGGTCCTTTTCCCTTAGGAGGGAGGTGGCCTTTTGGGCTGCTGATTTCCAGGTTTTTAGATACCGCCAGTATCTTGGCCAGATGTGGCAGTGGGCCAAGCCCCTTGGTGACTCTATTTTATCTTACCTGGATGGCATTCTTGCGTTGTTCCATTTCAAGTGGTCCCAGTTTTTGCACTAATTCTCCAATGGCGACTCACCTTTCACCGGGAATGGAAAGGTCAAAGGGTTTAGCTCAATTAGGGAGTTCCAGGGCAAGGGTCTGAATTGACTGCTCTTTCCATTCTTGAAAGGCCACTTCTGGATTCTGTTCAAAAGGATCATCATCTTTTCCTTTCAGTGTTTCATATAGAGGCCCAGCTAGTAGACTGTAGTTAGGGATTCAGAAGCAGCAAACCCTGGCCTCCCCAGGAACCCCTAAGCTGTCTTCTAGTTTTAGAAAGGGGTAAGGCTGCAAATGGTTTCTTCCCTTTCCTGGGATGGGCTTCTCCGACCTTCTGTGAGAATGAAGCCCAGGCAGGTCACTGCAGTCTCTGATATTTGAGCTTTTTCTTGGACAACTTCTATCCTTTATTGGCTTGGTAGTTCAGAGGCCTCCTTAGTAGGGCTGGCGATCAGAATGTCGTCTGCATATTGAAGGAGGGTTTCCTTTTCCAGAGGTAGAACTTTTCGGTCTTTAGCTAAGCTTTCCCCAAAGATGGTGTGGGAATTTTTGAACCCTTGGGGCAAGACGGCCCGGAAGTATTGTTTTAGTTGTATGTTGAGTCCTGCCACTCACAAGCCAAAATTTCTTGTGACTCTGGGACTAATGGAATACAAAAGAAGGCATCATTGAAGACTAATACAGAATACCATGTCCTGGTGGTTGGTAGAATGACCAGCAGGGTGTAGGAAATGGAGCAACTGGAGGTATATCCTCGGTGGCTTCACTGACTGTCCTGACATCCTTTACCAGGTCCCCAGCAGCCCATGGGGCTCTCGTGGTCAGGCCAATCCCAGGATATGGAGCTCTCCTGGGCAGGTACCCCACCCCCATCCCAGCCCACGGGGCTCTCATGGTCAGGCCTCTCCCAGAATACAGAGCTACCCTTGCAGGTACCGTGGCAGGGCTGGGCACACAGGAACCGTGCACATAGCCCTCATTGAAGAGCACCCCCATCTCACCTGTCGCTCAGAGCTGACACAGAGCACCTCAGAGCAGGACTTGAACTAACAAACAGCAGCTCCAACAGGTCTGTGACCCTGGGCATCACTCTGTGTGGCCTCCCTCCACCTGGTCTTCCAGAGACTTCCACTGCACCCGGGGCACCAAGCCTCTGTCTCCAACCACCACCCACCCCTCCTCTCCCTGACTCCTGGGTTCCTCTCATTAGGAGAGGGTTTTCTTGAAGTTGTCTCCCACTCATGGGCCAGATAAAATGATTAGAAAACAAGCCAAAGCTGCAGCCTTTTGTCTATCCTGACTCTCAGGAGCCCACACCTGTTCCTTGGACCTGGCCGGTTCAGCAAGTTCCATTTTCTGCAACTGTGAGCCCCTGAGGGGTGATGATTGGCTGACCTGGGCAGCCTTACCATGCCGGCCAGCCCTCCCCAGGTGTGCCTGGGTTGAGATCAATATAAATACCACTCCAGGCAGCAAGAGCCCCTGCAGCTGTGCCTGACGCCATTTTCTCTGCCCTGTCAGCAGTCTCGGGGCTGGGCTGGTGGGAAGGAGTGAGAGGCCACGGCTTTGTGGGTGGCCCAGTGTGAGTGGGGCCCTGCTGGACTTTCTGCAGCAGTTGCCAGGCTGCCACCTGCTAAAGAAGAGGATGTGTCACCCATACCTGCTGCTGGAATTTCTCCCTGGGCAGAGGTGAGGAAGGAAAAAAGCAGTGGGGGCAGGGACAGGACGGGTATCTCAGGCAGGGAAATGGAAATCTTCCAGAAGAGCACCCAGGGCCAGGACCATCCTGGCTGGCCTGCAGGCACCAAGTCAGCTGGCATGCTGTCACTCATGTGGCTCCATGGCCCTTCCTCTAGGCTTTCAAGTCCTTGTATATATTCAGGTGTTTTACCTGGGAAGGGTGGGGACAGTTCAGCAGCAACTGGCCTGGGGCTCAGCTCACGTTCACTCACAGATGCCTCGGCACGGTGCCCCAGCTTTGCAATGAGGACGCTTGTTGTGTGGGGGCTGCTGGCTGAATGGGAGACGATTCCCCACCACTGACCAACTTCAGAATTGTTTACAACTGGAGCAAGTGCCCTGATACGGTTTTCCTCTGAGTAACTGGTGGGTTCTGTTTTTTTTTTCTCTTTTTCGTTTTTGGTTCAAGGTAGATTTTATTCCTCTTTTTTGTATTTACAGATATAAGCATGGAAATAATTTATTCATATAAATACATGTATGTGAAGGGAATAATTGTTTTTTCTGTTTTATTTTTTAAATTTTATTTCTTTTTAATTTTGAATTTTATTTTATATTTTTATACAGCAGGTTCTTATTGGTTATCTATTTTATACATATAAATGTTTACATGCCAATCCCAATCTCTCAACTCCTCCCACCACCACCCCCCCAAGAGCTTCCCCCCTTGTTGTCCATACGATTGTTGTCTACATCTGTTGCTCTATTTATGCCTTGCAAAACGGTTAATCTGTACAGTTTTTCTAGGTTCCACATATATGCATGAATATACAAGATTTGTTTTTCTCTTTCTGACTTACTTCACTCTGTATGACAGTCTCTAGATCCATCGACGTCTCTACAAATGACCCAATTTCATTCCTTTCATGGCTTAGTAATATTCCATTTTATATATGTACCACATCTTTATGCATTCGTCTGTCTGTGGGCATTTAGGTTGCTTCCATTACCTCGATATTGTAAATAGTGATGCAATGAACATTGCGGTGAATGTCTCTTTTTGATTTCTGGTTTTGTCTGGGTATATGTCCAGTACTGGGATTGCTGTATCATATGGTAATTCTATTATTAGTTTCTTAAGACTCCATATTGTTCTCCATAGTGACTGTATCAATTTATATTCCCAAAAATAGTGGAAGAGGCTTCCTTTCCCCACACCCTTTCCAGCAATTGTTGTTTGTAGATTTTCAGATGATGCCCATTCTAACAGGTGTGAGGTGATACCTCATTGTTGAGTCCATTTCCTTGAGCAAGGGGTAGGTCTTGTCTATTACATATTTGGCTTATGGAACGGTATCTGTGCTAATTTCAAACTCTGGTTTTATGCAGAACCCCAACTCACCTTTCCCCTTAAGCAAGCATAAGTTGGTTTTCTACATTTGAGACCCTGTTCTGTTTTGTAATTCAGTTCATGTGTAGCCAAGTATACATTTCATGTATTAGTGATACCTTATGATGTTTCTTTTTCTGTGTGACATATTTCACTTAGAATCATCGTGCCTCAATCCACTCATTATGCTGGTTCAGGCCTGGTGACACAGATTTCATTGCTGAGTGGTATTCTGTTGTACGTTAAGTACCGCAACTTATTTATCAATTATTTGCTCTCTGGGATACTTAACTTGTACCATAGAAGAGGTTCCTGTAAACAGAGCCGTCCCAAATTTTGGGGTGGCTGTGTCTTTTTGATTTTAATTTCCCTAAGCTATAGGACCATAAGTGGAAATGCCCTAGACTCTGTTGCTTTGTTTTTCAGATGTATCAGGAAACACCATACACTTCTCCAGAGTGGCTGTTGGCAATTTACATCCCGCCCATCAGCATAACAAGGCTCCTTTATCCCCATGGCCTGTCTTGCCTTTCTGCATTTTACACTTTTTTCAGATGGCTCTTTAGACCGGGGGGAAGTGACACTTCATAGTAGTTCGGATTTCCATTGCAAGCTTGCTTGGTTTGCCAAATAGGGCGTATGCGTTTTTTCCTGAATATATTCAGGAAAAAACGCATACGCCCTTTTTGTCCAAGTGCATCATTGTGGACGTTCTGCCTCTTTCCCTATGCTTTACATGCAATTCCAGTCTTCCTCCTGAAATCGGTTTCCTGCAATTCTGCCCCGCATTCAAGTCCTCTTGGCAGCCTTACTTCAATATATTTTTGGACGATAGCTGTCATTTATAACTCTGCATGTCTGTGAATGACAGTGCCCCTGAGCTCCTTTCTTCAACTCGCTTTCTTGTGAGCTGGCCGCAACACCGCAGGATTGCTTCAGGCCGTAGTGTGGTTCCGGCATGGCACGCTGAGCCTTTGGTTAATTCCTCTTCCTGGTGGGAAATGAGAGTTAAATTTGCCCGTCCAGACACCTCCAGCTAGTCTCTCATTGGTTCTCCCTATTCCTGTTCATTTTCCGCAGAAATTGCAAACTGGGCCAAACAGGAGGTTAAAGGCACTGACTCTCCAAGTGGGGAGAGTTTTAGTAAAGTGTCTGGAATGTTGCACCCGACTACCAGGGGACGAAACTGAGACACATTTGAACACGTTTCCCGATCACACGGTGTATCATACTCTGGGTTCCACATGCATGTTTTAGCTGAAGGAAGAATCCCTTAAACCTGGAGAGTTGAGACCCATGGAATGGGTACCATGCAATATGATTTCAAAGGGTCTGTATTTGCTCACCGAACCTCACCAATCCTATCACTGTAACGTTTATGCTGCTGTACACACGCTTGATTCTCTTTCGGAGACATATAAATCCATAGGTTTTAAGATTCTTACTAGTCAGGTATATTCTTAGACGTTTAATATGGGGTGTTGTGTCCTCTTTATTGAGCAAGGAGTAGCTCTTGTCTATTACATATTTGGCTTATGGAACGGTATCTGTGCTAATTTCAATCTCTGATTTTATGCAGCACCCCAACTCACCTTTCCCCTTAAGCAAGCATAAGTTGGTTTTCTACATTTGAGACCCTGTTCTGTTTGGTAATTCAGTTCCTGGGTAGCCAAGTTTACATTCCGTGTAGTAGTGATATCTTATGATGTTTCTTTTCTGTGTGACTTATTTCACTAAGATTCATCGTACCTGAATCCACTCATTATGCTGCTATGGGCCTGATGATATAGATTTCATTGCTGAGTGATATTGCATTGTACGTAAGTACCACAATTTCTTTATCCATTTTTTGCTTTCTGTGATATTGAACTTGTACCGTAAACGAGGTTCTTGTAAACAGAGCCATCCCAAACTTTCGGGTGGCTGTGTCTTTTTGATTTTTATTTCCCTAAGCTATAGGACCATAAGTGGAAGTGCCCTAGGCTCTGTTGCTTTGTTTTTTAGATGTTTCAGGAAACACCATACACTTCTCCAGAGTGGCTGTTGGCAATTTACATCCCACCCATCAGCATAACAAGGCTCCCAGTTCTCCATGGCCTGTCCTGCCTTTCTGGATTTTATACTTTTTTCAGATGGCCCTTTTGACCGGGGGGCAGTGAGACTTCATTGTAGTGCAGATTTCTTTGCAAGCTTGCTTGGTTGGCCAAAAAGGGCGTATGCGTTTTTTCCTGAATATATTCAGGAAAAAACGCATACGCCCTTTTTGGCCAAGTGCATCATTGTGGACGTTCTGCCTCTTTTCCTATGCTTTACATGCAATTCCAGTCTACCTCCTGAAATCGGTTTCCTGCAATTCTGCCCCGCTTTCAAGTCCTCTTGGCAGCCTTACTTCAATAAATTTTTGGACGATAGCTATCATTTATAACCCTGCAGGTTTGTGAATTCAAGTGCCCCTGAGTTCCTTTCTTCAACTCGCTTTCTTGTGAGCTGGCCGCAACACCGCAGCATTGCTTCAGGCCCTAGTGTGGTTCCGGCATGGCACGCTGAGCCTTTGGTTAATTCCTCTTCCTGGTGGGAAATGAGAGTTAAATTTGCCCGTCCAGACACCTCCAGCTAGTCTCTCATTGGTTCTCCCTATTCCTGTTCATTTTCCGCAGAAATTGCAAACTGGGCCAAACAGGAGGTTAAAGGCACTGACTCTCCAAGTGGGGGAGTGTTAGTAAAGCGTCTGGAATGTTGCACCCGAGTACCAGAGCACGAAAACTGACACATTTGAACACATTTCCCGATCACACGGTGGATCATACTCTGGGTTCCACATGCATGTTTTAGCTGAAGGAAGAATCCCTTAAACCTGGAGAGTTGAGACCCATGGAATGGGTACCATGCAATATGACTTCAAAGGGTCTGCATTTGCTCACCGAACCTCACCAATCCTATCACTGCTGCATTTACGCCGCTGTACACACGCTTGTTTCTCTTTTGGAGACATATAAATCCATAGGTTTTAAGATTCTTACTAGTCAGGTATATTCTTAGGCGTTTAGTATGGGGTGTAGAGTCCACTTCGTTGAGCAAGGAGTAGCTCTTGTCTATTACATATTTGGCTTATGGAACGGTATCTGTGCTAATTTCAATCTCTGGTTTTATGCAGCACCCCAACTCACCTTTCCCCTTAAGCAACCATAAGTTGGTTTTCTACATTTGAGACCCTGTTCTGTTTTGTAATTCAGTTCCTGGGTAGCCAAGTTTACATTCCGTGTAGTAGTGATATCTTATGATGTTTCTTTTTCTGTGTGACTTATCTCACTTAGAATCATCGTACCTGAATCCACTCATTATGCTGCTATGGGCCTGATGACATAGATTTCATTGCTGAGTGATATTGCATTGTACGTAAGTACCACAATTTCTTTATCCATTTTTTGCTTTCTGTGATATTGAACTTGTACCGTAAACGAGGTTCTTGTAAACAGAGCCATCCCAAACTTTGGGGTGGCTGTGTCTTTTTGATTTTTATTTCCCTAAGCTATAGGACCATAAGTGGAAGTGCCCTAGGCTCTGTTGCTTTGTTTTTTAGATGTTTCAGGAAACACCATACACTTCTCCAGAGTGGCTGTTGGCAATTTACATCCCACCCATCAGCATAACAAGGCTCCCAGTTCTCCATGGCCTGTCCTGCCTTTCTGGATTTTACACTTTTTTCAGATGGCCCTTTTGACCGGGGGGCAGTGAGACTTCATTATAGTGCAGATTTCTTTGCAAGCTTGCTTGGTTGGCCAAAAAGGGCGTATGCGTTTTTTCCTGAATATATTCAGGAAAAAACGCATACGCCCTTTTTGGCCAAGTGCATCATTGTGGACGTTCTGCCTCTTTTCCTATGCTTTACATGCAATTCCAGTCTACCTCCTGAAATCGGTTTCCTGCAATTCTGCCCCGCTTTCAAGTCCTCTTGGCAGCCTTACTTCAATAAATTTTTGGACGATAGCTATCATTTATAACCCTGCAGGTTTGTGAATTACAGTGCCCCTGAGCTCCTTTCTTCAACTCGCTTTCTTGTGAGCTGGCCGCAACACCGCAACATTGCTTCAGGCCCTAGTGTGGTTCCGGCATGGCACGCTGAGCCTTTGGTTAATTCCTCTTCCTGGTGGGAAATGAGAGTTAAATTTGCCCGTCCAGACACCTCCAGCTAGTCTCTCATTGGTTCTCCCTATTCCTGTTCATTTTCCGCAGAAATTGCAAACTGGGCCAAACAGGAGGTTAAAGGCCCTGACTCTCCAAGTGGGGAGAGTGTTAGTAAAGCGTCTGGAATGTTGCACCCGAGTACCAGGGGACGAAAACTGACACATTTGAACATGTTTCCCGATCACACGGTGGATCATACTCTGGGTTCCACATGCATGTTTTAGCTGAAGGAAGAATCCCTTAAACCTGGAGAGTTGAGACCCATGGAATGGGTACCATGCAATATGACTTCAAAGGGTCTGCATTTGCTCACCAAACCTCACCAATCCTATCACTGCTGCGTTTATGCCGCTGTACACATGCTTGATTCTCTTTCGGAGACATATAAATCCATAGGTTTTAAGATTCTTACTAGTCAGGTATATTCTTAGGCGTTTAATATGGGGTGTAGAGTCCACTTCATTGAGCAAGGAGTAGCTCTTGTCTATTACATATTTGGCTTATGGAAAGGTATCTGTGCTAATTTCAATCTTTGGTTTTATGCAGCACCCCAACTCACCTTTCCTCTTAAGCAAGCATAAGTTGGTTTTCTACATTTGAGACCCTGTTCTATTTTGTAATTCAGTTCCTGTGTAGCCAAGTTTACATTCCGTGTAGTAGTGATATCTTATGATGTTTCTTTTTCTGTGTGACTTATCTCACTTAGAATCATCGTACCTGAATCCACTCATTATGCTGCTACGGGCCTGATGATATAGATTTCATTGCTGAGTGATATTGCATTGTACGTAAGTACCACAACTTCTTTATCCATTTTTCGCTTTCTGTGATATTGAACTTGTACCGTAAACGAGGTTCTTGTAAACAGAGCCGTCCCAAACTTTGGGGTGGCTGTGTCTTTTTGATTTTAATTTCCCTAAGCTATAGGACCATAAGTGGAAGTGCCCTAGGCTCTGTTGCTTTGTTTTTTAGATGTTTCAGGAAACACCATACACTTCTCCAGAGTAGCCGTTGGCAATTTACATCCCGCCCATCAGCATAACAAGGCTCCCAGTTCCTCCATGGCCTGTCCTGCCTTTCTGGATTTTACACTTTTTTCAGATGGCCCTTTGACCGGGGGGCAGTGAGACTTCATTGTAGTGCAGATTTCCTTTGCAAGCTTGCTTGGTTGGCCAAAAAGGGCGTATGCGTTTTTTCCTGAATATATTCAGGAAAAAACGCATACGCCCTTTTTGGCCAAGTGCATCATTGTGGACGTTCTGCCTCTTTTCCTATGCTTTACATGCAATTCCAGTCTACCTCCTGAAATCGGTTTCCTGCAATTCTGCCCCGCTTTCAAGTCCTCTTGGCAGCCTTACTTCAATATATTTTTGGACGATAGCTGTCATTTATAACTCTGCAGGTTTGTGAATTACAGTGCCCCTGAGCTCCTTTCTTCAACTCGCTTTCTTGTGAGCTGGCCGCAACACCGCAGCATTGCTTCAGGCCCTAGTGTGGTTCCGGCATGGCACGCTGAGCCTTTGGTTAATTCCTCTTCCTGGTGGGAAATGAGAGTTAAATTTGCCCGTCCAGACACCTCCAGCTAGTCTCTCATTGGTTCTCCCTATTCCTGTTCATTTTCCGCAGAAATTGCAAACTGGGCCAAACAGGAAGTTAAAGGCACTGACTCTCGAAGTGGGGGAGTGTTAGTAAAGCGTCTGGAATGTTGCACCCGAGTACCAGAGCATGAAAACTGACACATTTGAACACATTTCCCGATCACACGGTGGATCATACTCTGGGTTCCACATGCATGTTTTAGCTGAAGGAAGAATCCCTTAAACCTGGAGAGTTGAGACCCATGGAATGGGTACCATGAAATATGACTTCAAAGGGCCTGCATTTGCTCACCGAACCTCACCAATCCTATCACTGCTGCATTTATGCCGCTGTACACACGCTTGATTCTCTTTCAGAGACATATAAATCCATAGGATTTAAGATTCTTACTAGTCAGGTATATTCTTAGGCGTTTAATATGGGGTGTTGAGTCCACTTCGTTGAACAAGGAGTCGCTCCTGTTTATTACATATTTGGCTTATGGAACGGTATCTGTGCTAATTTCAATCTTTGGTTTTATGCAGCACCCCAACTCACCTTTCCTCTTAAGCAAGCATAAGTTGGTTTTCTACATTTGAGACCCTGTTCTGTTTTGTAATTCAGTTCATGTGTAGCCAAGTTTACATTCCGTGTAGTAGTGATATCTTATGATGTTTCTTTTTCTGTGTGACTTATTTCACTTAGAATCATCGTACCTGAATCCACTCATTATGCTGCTACGGGCCTGATGACATAGATTTCATTGCTGAGTGATATTGCATTGTACGTAAGTACCACTACATCTTTATCCATTTTTCGCTTTCTGTGATATTGAACTTGTACCGTAAACGAGGTTCTTGTAAACAGATCCGTCCCAAACTTTGGGGTGGTTGTGTCTTTTTGATTTTAATTTCCCTAAGCTATAGGACCATAAGTGGAAGTGCCCTAGGCTCTGTTGCTTTGTTTTTTAGATGTTTCAGGAAACACCATACACTTCTCCAGAGTAGCTGTTGGCAATTTACATCCCGCCCATCAGCATAACAAGGCTCCCAGTTCTCCATGGCCTGTCCTGCCTTTCTGGATTTTACACTTTTTTCAGATGGCCCTTTGACCGGGGGACAGTGAGACTTCATTGTAGTGCAGATTTCCTTTGCAAGCTTGCTTGGTTGGCCAAAAAGGGCGTATGCGTTTTTTCCTGAATATATTCAGGAAAAAACGCATACGCCCTTTTTGGCCAAGTGCATCATTGTGGACGTTCTGCCTCTTTTCCTATGCTTTACATGCAATTCCAGTCTACCTCCTGAAATCGGTTTCCTGCAATTCTGCCCCGCTTTCAAGTCCTCTTGGCAGCCTTACTTCAATATATTTTTGGACGATAGCTGTCATTTATAACTCTGCAGGTTTGTGAATTACAGTGCCCCTGAGCTCCTTTCTTCAACTCGCTTTCTTCTGAGCTGGCCGCAACACCGCAGCATTGCTTCAGGCCCTAGTGTGGTTCCGGCATGGCACGCTGAGCCTTTGGTTAATAACTCTTCCTGGTGGGAAATGAGAGTTAAATTTGCCCGTCCAGACACCTCCAGCTAGTCTCTCATTGGTTCTCCCTATTCCTGTTCATTTTCCACAGAAATTGCAAACTGGGCCAAACAGGAGGTTAAAGGCACTGACTCTCGAAGTGGGGGAGTGTTAGTAAAGCGACTGGAATGTTGCACCCGAGTACCAGAGCACGAAAACTGACACATTTGAACACATTTCCCGATCACACGGTGGATCATACTCTGGGTTCCACATGCATGTTTTAGCTGAAGGAAGAATCCCTTAAACCTGGAGAGTTGAGACCCATGGAATGGGTACCATGAAATATGACTTCAAAGGGTCTGCATTTGCTCACCGAATCTCACCAATCCTATCACTGCTGCATTTATGCCGCTGTACACAGGCTTGATTCTCTTTCGGAGACATATAAATCCATAGGATTTAAGATGCTTACTAGTCAGGTATATTCTTAGGCGTTTAATACGGGGTGTTGAGTCCACTTCGTTGAACAAGGAGTCGCTCCTGTTTATTACATATTTGGCTTATGGAACGGTATCTGTGCTAATTTCAATCTTTGGTTTTATGCAGCACCCCAACTCACCTTTCCTCTTAAGCAAGCATAAGTTGGTTTTCTACATTTGAGACCCTGTTCTGTTTTGTAATTCAGTTCCTGTGTAGCCAAGATTACATTCCGTGTAGTAGTGATATCTTATGATGTTTCTTTTTCTGTGTGACTTATTTCACTTAGAATCATCGTACCTGAATCCACTCATTATGCTGCTACGGGCCTGATGACATAGATTTCATTGCTGAGTGATATTGCATTGTACGTAAGTACCACAATTTCTTTATCCATTTTTCGCTTTCTGTGATATTGAACTTGTACCGTAAACGAGGTTCTTGTAAACAGAGCCGTCCCAAACTTTGGGGTGGCTGTGTCTTTTTGATTTTAATTTCCCTAAGCTATAGGACCATAAGTGGAAGTGCCCTAGGCTCTGTTGCTTTGTTTTTTAGATATTTCAGGAAACACCATACACTTCTCCAGAGTGGCTGTTGGCAATTTACATCCCGCCAATCAGCATAACAAGGCTCCCAGTTCTCCATGGCCTGTCCTGCCTTTCTGGATTTTACACTTTTTTCAGATGTCCCTTTTGACCGAGGGGCAGTGAGACTTCATTGTAGTGCAGATTTCCTTTGCAAGCTTGCTTGGTTGGCCAAAGAGGGCGTATGCGTTTTTTCCTGAATATATTCAGGAAAAAACGAATACGCCATTTTTGGCCAAGTGCATCATTGTGGACGTTCTGCCTCTTTTCCTATGCTTTACATGCAATTCCAGTCTACCTCCTGAAATCGGTTTCCTGCAATTCTGCCCCGCTTTCAAGTCCTCTTGGCAGCCTTACTTCAATAAATTTTTGGACGATAACTGTCATTTATAACCCTGCAGGTTTGTGAATTACAGTGCCCCTGAGCTCCTTTCTTCAACTTGCTTTCTTGTGAGCTGTCCGCAACACCGCAGCATTGCTTCAGGCCCTAGTGTGGTTCTGGCATGGTACGCTGAGCCTTTGGTTAATTCCTCTTCCTGGTGGGAAATGAGAGTTAAATTTGCCCGTCCAGACACCTCCAGCTAGTCTCTCATTGGTTCTCCCTATTCCTGTTCATCTTCCACAGAAATTGCAAACTGGCCCAAACAGGAGGTTAAAGGCACTGACTCTCCAAGTGGGGAGAGTGTTAGTAAAGCGTTTGGAATGTTGCACCCGAGTACCAGGGGACGAAACCTGAGACACATTTGAACACGTTTCCCGATCACACGGTGGATCATACTCTGGGTTCCACATGCATGTTTTAGCTGAAGGAAGAATCCCTTAAACCTGGAGAGTTGAGACCCATGGAATGGGTACCATGCAATATGACTTCAAAGGGTCTGCATTTGCTCACCGAACCTCACCAATCCTATCACTGCTGCGTTTATGCCACTGTACACACGCTTCATTCACTTTCGGAGACATAGAAATCCATAGGTTTTAAGATTTTTACTAGTCAGGTGTATTCTTAGGCGTTTAATACGGGGTGTAGAGTCCACTTCGTTGAGCAAGGAGTAGCTCTTGTCTATTACATATTTGGCTTATGGAACGTTATCTGTGCTAATTTCAATCTCTGGTTTTATGCAGCACCCCAACTCACCTTTCCCCTTAAGCAAGCATAAGTTGGATTTCTACATTTGAGACCCTGTTCTGTTTTGTAATTCAGTTCCTGTGTAGCCAAGTTTCCATTCCGTGTAGTAGTGATATCTTATGATGTTTCTTTTTCTGTGTGACTTATTTCACTTAGAATCATCGTACCTGAATCCACTCATTATGCTGCTATGGGCCTGATGACATAGATTTCATTGCTGAGTGATATTGCATTGTACGTAAGTACCACAACTTCTTTATCCATTTTTCACTTTCTGTGATATTGAACTTGTACCGTAAACGAGGTTCTTGTAAACAGAGCCGTCCCAAACTTTGGGGTGGCTGTGTCTTTTTGATTTTAATTTCCCTAAGCTATAGGACCATAAGTGGAAGTGCCCTAGGCTCTGTTGCTTTGTTTTTTAGATGTTTCAGGAAACACCATACACTTCTCCAGAGTGGCTGTGGGCAATTTACATCCTGCCCATCAGCATAACAAGGCTCCCAGTTCTCCATGGCCTGGCCTGCCTTTCTGGATTTTACACTTTTTTCAGATGGCCCTTTTGACCGGGGGGGGGCAGTGAAACTTCATTGTAGTGCAGATTTCCTTTGCAAGCTTGCCTGGTTGGCCAAAAAGGGCGTATGCGTTTTTTCCTGAATATATTCAGGAAAAAACGCATACGCCCTTTTTGGCCAAGTGCATCATTGTGGACGTTCTGTCTCTTTTCCTATGCTTTACATGCAATTCCAGTCTACCTCCTGAAATCGGTTGCCTGCAATTCTGCCCCGCTTTCAAGTCCTCTTGGCAGCGTTACTTCAATATATTTTTGTACGATAGCTGTCATTTACAACTCTGCAGGTTTGTGAATTACAGTGCCCCTGAGCTCCTTTCTTCAACTCGCTTTCTTGTGAGCTGGCCGCAACACCGCAGCATTGCTTCAGGCCCTAGTGTGGTTCCGGCATGGCACGCTGAGCCTTTGGTTAATTCCTCTTCCTGGTGGGAAATGAGAGTTAAATTTGCCCGTCCAGACACCTCCAGCTAGTCTGTCATTGGTTCTCCCTATTCCTGTTCATCTTCCACAGAAATTGCAAACTGGCCCAAACAGGAGGTTAAAGGCACTGACTCTCCAAGTGGGGAGAGTGTTAGTAAAGCGTTTGGAATGTTGCACCCGAGTACCAGGGGACGAAACCTGAGACACATTTGAACACGTTTCCCGATCACACGGTGGATCATACTCTGGGTTCCACATGCATGTTTTAGCTGAAGGAAGAATCCCTTAAACCTGGAGAGTTGAGACCCATGGAATGGGTACCATGCAATATGACTTCAAAGGGTCTGCATTTGCTCACCGAACCTCACTAATCCTATCACTGCTGCGTTTATGCCACTGTGCACACGCTTCATTCACTTTCGGAGGCATAGAAATCCATAGGTTTTAAGATTTTTACTAGGCAGGTATATTCTTAGACGTTTAATATGGGGTGTTGATTCCACTTGGTTGAGCAAGGAGTAGCTCTTGTCTATTACATATTTGGCTTATGGAATGGTATCTGTACTAATTTCAATCGCTGGTTTTATGCAGCACCCCAACTCACCTTTCCCCTTAAGCAAGCATAAGTTGGTTTTCTACATTTGAGACCCTGTTCTGTTTTGTAATTCAGTTCCTGGGTAGCCAAGATTACATTCCGTGTAGTAGTGATAACTTATGATGTTTCTTTTTCTGTGTGACTTATTTCACTTAGAATCATCGTACCTGAATCCACTCATTATGCTGCTATGGGCCTGATGACATAGATTTCATTGCTGAGTGATATTGCATTGTACGTAAGTACCACAACTTCTTTATCCATTTTTCACTTTCTGTGATATTGAACTTGTACCGTAAACGAGGTTCTTGTAAAGAGAGCCGTCCCAAACTTTGGGGTGGCTGTGTCTTTTTGATTTTAATTTCCCTGTGCTATAGGACCATAAGTGGAAGTGCCCTAGGCTCTGTTGCTTTGTTTTTTAGATGTTTCAGGAAACACCATACACTTCTCCAGAGTGGCTGTTGGCAATTTACATCCCGTCCATCAGCATAACAAGGCTTCCAGTTCTCCATGGCCTGTCGTGCCTTTCTGGATTTTACACTTTTTTCAGATGGCCCTTTTGACCGGGGGGGCAGTGAAACTTCATTGTAGTGCAGATATCCTTTGCAAGCTTGCTTGGTTGGCCAGAAAGGGCGTATGCGTTTTCTCCTGAATATATTCAGGAAAAAACGCATACGCCCTTTTTGGCCAAGTGCATCATTGTGGACGTTCTGCCTCTTTTCCTATGCTTTACATGCAATTCCAGTCTACCTCCTGAAATCGGTTGCCTGCAATTCTGCCCCGCTTTCAAGTCCTCTTGGCAGCGTTACTTCAATATATTTTTGTACGATAGCTGTCATTTATAACTCTGCAGGTTTGTGAATTACAGTGCCCCTGAGCTCCTTTCTTCAACTCGCTTTCTTGTGAGCTGGCCGCAACACCGCAGCATTGCTTCAGGCCCTAGTGTGGTTCCGGCATGGCACGCTGAGCCTTTGGTTAATTCCTCTTCCTGGTGGGAAATGAGAGTTAAATTTGCCCGTCCAGACACCTCCAGCTAGTCTGTCATTGGTTCTCCCTATTCCTGTTCATCTTCCACAGAAATTGCAAACTGGCCCAAACAGGAGGTTAAAGGCACTGACTCTCCAAGTGGGGAGAGTGTTAGTAAAGCGTTTGGAATGTTGCACCCGAGTACCAGGGGACGAAACCTGAGACACATTTGAACACGTTTCCCGATCACACGGTGGATCATACTCTGGGTTCCACATGCATGTTTTAGCTGAAGGAAGAATCCCTTAAACCTGGAGAGTTGAGACCCATGGAATGGGTACCATGCAATATGACTTCAAAGGGTCTGCATTTGCTCACCGAACCTCACCAATCCTATCACTGCTGCGTTTATGCCACTGTACACACGCTTCTTTCACTTTCGGAGACATAGAAATCCATAGGTTTTAAGATTTTTACTAGGCAGGTATATTCTTAGACGTTTAATATGGGGTGTTGATTCCACTTGGTTGAGCAAGGAGTAGCTCTTGTCTATTACATATTTGGCTTATGGAACGGTATCTGTACTAATTTCAATCCCTGGTTTTATGCAGCACCCCAACTCACCTTTCCCCTTAAGCAAGCATAAGTTGGTTTTCTACATTTGAGACCCTGTTCTGTTTTGTAATTCAGTTCCTGGGTAGCCAAGATTACATTCCGTGTAGTAGTGATAACTTATGATGTTTCTTTTTCTGTGTGACTTATTTCACTTAGAATCATCGTACCTGAATCCACTCATTATGCTGCTATGGGCCTGATGACATAGATTTCATTGCTGAGTGATATTCCATTGTACGTAAGTACCACAACTTCTTTATCCATTTTTCACTTTCTGTGATATTGAACTTGTACCGTAAACGAGGTTCTTGTAAACAGAGCCGTCCCAAACTTTGGGGTGGCTGTGTCTTTTTGATTTTAATTTCCCTGTGCTATAGGACCATAAGTGGAAGTGCCCTAGGCTCTGTTGCTTTGTTTTTTAGATGTTTCAGGAAACACCATACACTTCTCCAGAGTGGCTGTTGGCAATTTACATCCCGTCCATCAGCATAACAAGGCTTCCAGTTCTCCATGGCCTGTCGTGCCTTTCTGGATTTTACACTTTTTTCAGATGGCCCTTTTGACCGGGGGGGCAGTGAAACTTCATTGTAGTGCAGATTTCCTTTGCAAGCTTGCTTGGTTGGCCAGAAAGGGCGTATGCGTTTTCTCCTGAATATATTCAGGAAAAAACGCATACGCCCTTTTTGGCCAAGTGCATCATTGTGGACGTTCTGCCTCTTTTCCTATGCTTTACATGCAATTCCAGTCTACCTCCTGAAATCGGTTTCCTGCAATTCTGCCCCCCGTTCAAGTCTTCTTGGCAGCCTTACTTCAATATATTTCTGGACGATAGCTGTCATTTATAACTCTGCAGGTTTGTGAATTACAGTGACCCTGAGCTTCTTTCTTCAACTCGCTTTCTTATGAGCTGGCCGCAACACCGCAGGATTGCTTCAGGCCCTAGTGTGGTTCCGGCATGGCACGCTGAGACTTTGGGTAATTCCTCTTCCTGGTGGGAAATGAGAGTTAAATTTGCCCGTCCAGACACCTCCAGCTAGTCTCTCATTGGTTCTCCCTATTCCTGTTCATCTTCCGCAGAAATTGCAAACTGGCCCAAACAGGAGGTTAAAGGCACTGACTCTCCAAGTGGGGAGAGTGTTAGTAAAGCGTCTGGAATGTTGCACCCGAGTACCAGGGGACGAAAACTGACACATTTGAACACGTTTCCCGATCACACGGTGGATCATATTCTGGGTTCCACATGCATGTTTTAGCTGAAGGAAGAATCCCTTAAACCTGGATAGTTGAGAACCATGGAATGTGTACCATGCAATATGACTACAAAGGTTCTGCATTTGCTCACCGAACCTCACCAATCCTATCACTGCTGCGCTTATGCCACTGTACACACGCTTGATTCTCTTTTGGAGACATATAAATCCATAGGTTTTAAGATTCTTACTAGTCAGGTATATTCTTAGACATTTAATATTGGGTGCTCTGTCCTCTTCATTTAGCAAGGAGTAGCTCTTGTCTATTACATATTTGGCTTATGGAACGGTATCTGTGCTAATTTCAATCTCTGGTTTTATGCAGCACCCCACCTCACCATTCCCCTTAAGCAAGCGTAAGTTGGTTTTCTACATTTGAGACCCTGTTCTGTTTTGTAATTCAGTTCCTG
Organism: Pseudorca crassidens; assembly: GCF_039906515.1. NCBI lineage: Eukaryota > Metazoa > Chordata > Mammalia > Artiodactyla > Delphinidae > Pseudorca > Pseudorca crassidens. The sequence continues at coordinate 357,443 of NW_027135938.1, forward strand.
TGTAGCCAAGTTTACATTCCATGTAGTAGTGATATCTTATGATGTTTCTTTTTCTGTGTGACTTATTTCACTTAAAATCATCATACCTGAATCCACTCATTATGCTGCTATGGGCCTGATGACATAGATTTCATTGCTGAGTGATATTGCATTGTATGTAAGTACCACAACTTCTTTATCCATTTTTCGCTTTCTGTGATATTGAACTTGTACCGTAAACGAGGTTCTTGTAAACAGAGCCGTCCCAAACTTTGGGGTGGCTGTGTCTTTTTGATTTTAATTTCCCTAAGCTATAGGACCATAAGTGGAAGTGCCCTAGGCTCTGTTGCTTTGTTTTTTAGATGTTTCAGGAAACACCATACACTTCTCCAGAGTGGCTGTTGGCAATTTACATCCCGCCCATCAGCATAACAAGGCTCCCAGTTCCTCCATGGCCTGTCCTGCCTTTCTGGATTTTACACATTTTTCAGATGGCCCTTTTGACCGGGGGCCAGTGAGACTTCATTGTAGTGCAGATTTCCTTTGCAAGCTTGCTTGGTTGGCCAAAAAGTGCGTATGCGTTTTTTCCTGAATATATTCAGGAAAAAACGCATACGCCCTTTTTGGCCAAGTGCATCATTGTGGACGTTCTGCCTCTTTTCCTATGCTTTACATGCAATTCCAGTCTACCTCCTGAAATCGGTTTCCTGCAATTCTGCCCCGCTTTCAAGTCCTCTTGGCAGCCTTACTTCAATATATTTTTGGACGATAATTGTCATTTATAACTCTGAAGGTTTGTGAATTACAGTGCCCCTGAGCTCCTTTCTTCAACTGGCTTTCTTGTGAGCTGGCCGCAACACCGCAGGATTGCTTCAGGCCCTAGTGTGGTTCCGACATGGCACGCTGAGCCTTTGGTTAATTCCTCTTCCTGGTGGGAAATGAGAGTTAAATTTGCCCGTACAGGCACCTCCAGCTAGTCTCTCATTGGTTCTCCCTATTCCTGTTCATTTTCCGCAGCAATTGCAAACTGGGCCAAACAGGAGGTTAAAGGCACTGACTCCCCAAGTGGGGAGAGTGTTAGTAAAGCGTCTAGAATGTTGCACCCGAGTACCAGGGGACGAAAACTGACACATTTGAACACGTTTCCCGATCACACGGTGGATCATACTCTGGGTTCCACATGCATGTATTAGCTGAAGGAAGAATCCCTTAAACCTGGAGAGTTGAGACCCATGGAATTAGTACCATGCAATATGACTTCAAAGGGTCTGCATTTGCTCACCGAACCTCACCAATCCTATCACTGCTACGTTTATGCCGCTATACACACGCTTGATTCTCTTTCGGAGACATATAAATCCATAGGTTTTGAGATACTTTCTAGTCAGCTATATTCTTAGGCGTTTAATATGGGGTGTAGAGTCCACTTCTTTGAGCAAGGAGTAGCTCTTGTCTATTACATATTTGGCTTATGGAACGGTATCTGTGCTAATTTCAATCTCTGGTTTTATGCAGCACCCCAACTCACCTTTCCTCTTAAGCAAGCATAAGTTGGTTTTCTACATTTGAGACCCTATTCTGTTTTGTAATTCAGTTCCTGGGTAGCCAAGATTTCATTCCGTGTAGTAGTGATAACTTATGATGTTTCTTTTTCTCTGTGACTTATTTCACTTAGAATCATCGTACCTGAATCCACTCATTATGCTGCTATGGGCCTGATGACATAGACTTCATTGCTGAGTGATATTGCATTGTACGTAAGTACCACAACTTCTTTATCCATTTTTCGCTTTCTGTGATATTGAACTTGTACCGTAAACGAGGTTCTTGTAAACAGAGCTGTCTCAAACTTTGGGGTGGCTGTGTCTTTTTGATTTTAATTTCCCTAAGCTATAGGACCATAAGTGGAAGTGCCCTAGGCTCTGTTGCTTTGTTTTTTAGATGTTTCAGGAAACACCATACACTTCTCCAGAGTGGCTGTTGGCAAATTACATCCCGCCCATCAGCATGACAACGCTCCCAGTTCTCCATGGCCTGTCTTGCCTTTCTGGATTTTATACTTTTTTCAGATGGCCCTTTTGACCAGGGGGCAGTGAGACTTCATTGTAGTGCAGATTTCCTTTGCAAGCTTGCTTGGTTGGCCAAAAAGGGCGTATGCGTTTTTTCCTGAATATATTCAGGAGAAAACACATACGCCCTTTTTGGCCAAGTGCATCATTGTGGACGTTCTGCCTCTTTTCCTATGCTTTACATGCAATTCCAGTCTACCTCCTGAAATCGGTTTCCTGCAATTCTGCCCCGCTTTCAAGTCCTCTTGGCAGCCTTACTTCAATATATTTTTGGATGATAGCTGTCATTTATAACTCTGCAGGTTTGTGAATTACAGTGCCCCTGAGCTCCTTTCTTCAACTCGCTTTCTTGTGAACTGGACGCAACACCGCAGCATTGCTTCAGGCCCTAGTGTGGTTCCGGCATGGCACGCTGAGCCTTTGGTTAATTCCTCTTCCTGGTGGGAAATGAGAGTTAAATTTGCCCGTCCAGACACCTCCAGCTAGTCTCTCATTGGTTCTCCCTATTCCTGTTCATTTTCCGCAGAAATTGCAAACTGGGCCAAACAGGAGGTTAAAGGCACTGACTCTCCAAGTGGGGAGAGTGTTAGTAAAGCGTCTGGAATGTTGCACCCAAGTACCAGGGGACGAAAACTGAGACACATTTGAAAACGTTTCCCCATCACATGGTGGATCATACTCTGGGTTCCACATGCATGTTTTAGCTGAAGGAAGAATCCCTTAAACCTGGAGAGTTGAGACCCATGGAATGGGTACCATGCAATATGACTTCAAAGTGTCTGCATTTGTTCACCGAACCTCACCAATCCTATAACTGCTGCGTTTATGCCGCTGTACACACGCTTGATTCTCTTTCGGAGACATATAAATCCATAGGTTTTAAGATTCTTACTAGTCAGGTATATTTTTAGGCGTTTAATATGGGGTGTAGAGTCCACTTCGTTGAGCAAGGAGTAGCTCTTGTCTATTACATATTTGGCTTATGGAACGGTATCTGTGCTAATTTCAATCTCTGGTTTTATGCAGCACCCCAACTCACCATTCCCCTTAAGCAAGCGTAAGTTGGTTTTCTACATTTGAGACCCTGTTCTGTTTTGTAATTCAGTTCCCGTGTAGCCAAGTTTACATTCCATGTAGTAGTGATATCTTATGATGTTTCTTTTTCTGTGTGACTTATTTCACTTAAAATCATCATACCTGAATCCACTCATTATGCTGCTATGGGCCTGATGACATAGATTTCATTGCTGAGTGATATTGCATTGTATGTAAGTACCACAACTTCTTTATCCATTTTTCGCTTTCTGTGATATTGAACTTGTACCGTAAACGAGGTTCTTGTAAACAGAGCCGTCCCAAACTTTGGGGTGGCTGTGTCTTTTTGATTTTAATTTCCCTAAGCTATAGGACCATAAGTGGAAGTGCCCTAGGCTCTGTTGCTTTGTTTTTTAGATGTTTCAGGAAACACCATACACTTCTCCAGAGTGGCTGTTGGCAATTTACATCCCGCCCATCAGCATAACAAGGCTCCCAGTTCCTCCATGGCCTGTCCTGCCTTTCTGGATTTTACACATTTTTCAGATGGCCCTTTTGACCGGGAGCCAGTGAGACTTCATTGTAGTGCAGATTTCCTTTGCAAGCTTGCTTGGTTGGCCAAAAAGGGCGTATGCGTTTTTTCCTGAATATATTCAGGAAAAAACGCATATGCTCTTTTTGGCCAAGTGCATCATTGTGGACGTTCTGCCTCTTTTCCTATGCTTTACATGCAATTCCAGTCTACCTCCTGAAATCGGTTTCCTGCAATTCTGCCCCGCTTTCAAGTCCTCTTGGCAGCCTTACTTCAATATATTTTTGGACGATAATTGTCATTTATAACTCTGCAGATTTGTGAATTACAGTGCCCCTGAGCTCCTTTCTTCAACTCGCTTTCTTGTGAGCTGGCCGCAACACCGCAGGATTGCTTCAGGCCCTAGTGTGGTTCCGGCATGGCACGCTGAGCCTTTGGTTAATTCCTCTTCCTGGTGGGAAATGAGAGTTAAATTTGCCCGTACAGGCACCTCCAGCTAGTCTCTCATTGGTTCTCCCTATTCCTGTTCATTTTCCGCAGAAATTGCAAACTGGGCCAAACAGGAGGTTAAAGGCACTGACTCCCCAAGTGGAGAGAGTGTTAGTAAAGCGTCTAGAATGTTGCACCCGAGTACCAGGGGACGAAAACTGACACATTTGAACACGTTTCCCGATCACACGGTGGATCATACTCTGGGTTCCACATGCATGTATTAGCTGAAGGAAGAATCCCTTAAACCTGGAGAGTTGGGACCCATGGAATGGTTACCATGGAATATGACTTCAAAGGGTCTGCATTTGTTCACCGAACCTCACCAATCCTATCACTGCTGCGTTTATGCCGCTGTACACACGCTTGATTCTCTTTCGGAGACATATAAATCCATAGCTTTTAAGATTCTTACTTGTCAGGTATATTCTTAGGCGTTTAATATGGGGTGTAGAGTCCACTTTGTTGAGCAAGGAGTAGCTCTTGTCTATTACATATTTGGCTTATGGAATGGTCTGTGCTAATTTCAATCTCTGGTTTTATGCAGCACCCCAACTCACCTTTCCCCTTAAGCAAGCATAAGATGGTTTTCTACATTTGAGACCCTGTTCTGTTTTGTAATTCAGTTCCTGTGTAGCCAAGTTTACATTCCGTGTAGTAGTGATATCTTATGATGTTTCTTTTTCTGTGTGACTTATTTCACTTAGAATCATCATACCTGAATCCACTCATTATGCTGCTATGGGCCTGATGGCATAGATTTCATTGCTGAGTGATATTGCATTGTATGTAAGTACCACAACTTCTTTATCCATTTTTCGCTTTCTGTGATATTGAACTTGTACCGTAAACGAGGTTCTTGTAAACAGAGCTGTCCCAAACTTTGGGGTGGCTGTGTCTTTTTGATTTTAATTTCCCTAAGCTATAGGACCATAAGTGGAATTGCCCTAGGCTCTGTTGCTTTGTTTTTTAGATGTTTCAGGAAACACCATACACTTCTCCAGAGTGGCTGTTGGCAATTTACATCCCGCTCATCAGCATAACAAGGCTCCCAGTTCTCCATGGCCTGTCCTGCCTTTCTGGATTTTACACATTTTTCAGATGGCCCTTTTGACCGGGGGGCAGTGAGACTTCATTGTAGTGCAGATTTCCTTTGCAAGCTTGCTTGGTTGGCCAAAAAGGGCGTATGCGTTTTTTCCTCAATATATTCAGGAAAAAACGCATACGCCCTTTTTGGCCAAGTGCATCATTGTGGACCTTCTGCCTCTTTTCCTATGCTTTACATGCAATACCAGTCTACCTCCTGAAATCAGTTTCCTACAATTCTGCCCCACTTTCAAATCGTCTTGGCAACGTTACTTCAATATATTTTTGGATGATAGCTGTCATTTATAACTCCGCAGGTTTGTGAATTACAGTGCCCCTGAGCTCCTTTCTTCAACTCGCTTTCTTGTGAGCTGGCCGCAACACCGAAGCATTTCTTCAGGCCCTAGTGTGGTTCTGGCATGGCACGCTGAGCCTTTGGTTAATTCCTCTTCCTGGTGGGAAATGAGAGTTAAATTTGCCCGTCCAGACACCTCCAGCTAGTCTCTCATTGGTTCTCCCTATTCCTGTTCATGTTCCGCAGAAATTGCAAACTGGGCCAAACAGGAGGTTAAAGGCACTGACTCTCCAAGTGGGGAGAGTGTTAGTAAAGCGTCTGGAATGTTGCACCCGAGTACAAGGGGACGTAAACTGAGACACATTTGAACACGTTTCCCGATCACACGGTGGATTATACTTTGGGTTCCACATGCATGTTTTAGCTGAAGGAAGAATCCCTTAAACCTGGAGAGTTGAGACCCATGGAATGGGTACCATGCAATATGACTTCAAAGGGTCTGCATTTGTTCACCGAACCACACCAATCCTATCACTGTGGCGTTTATGCCGCTGTACACACGCTTGATTCACTTTCGGAGACATAGAAATCCATAGGTTTTAAGATTCTTACTAGTCAGGTATATTCTTAGGCGTTTAATATGGGGTGTAGAGTCCACTTCGTTGAGCAAGGAGTAGCTCTTGTCTATTACATATTTGGCTTATGGAACGGTATCTGTGCTAATTTCAATCTCTGGTTTTATGCAGCACCCCAACTCACCTTTCCCCTTAAGCAAGCATAAGTTGGTTTTCTACATTTGAGACCCTGTTCTGTTTTGTAATTCAGTTCCAGTGTAGCCAAGTTTACATTCCGTGTAGTAGTGATATCTTATGATGTTTCTTTTTCTGTGTGACTTATTTCACTTAGAATCATTGTACCTGAATCCACTCATTATGCTGCTATGGGCCTGATGGCATAGATTTCATTGCTGAGTGATATTGCTTTGTATGTAAGTACAACAACTTCTTTATCCATTTTTCGCTTTCTGTGATATTGAACTTGTACTGTAAACGAGGTTCTTGTAAACAGAGCCGTCCCAAACTTTGGGGTGGCTGTGTCTTTTTGATTTTAATTTCCCTAAGCTATAGGACCATAAGTGGAAGCGCCCTAGGCTCTGTTGCTTTGTTTTTTAGATGTTTCAGGAAACACCATACACTTCTCCAGAGTGGCTGTTGGCAATTTACATCCCGCCCATCAGCATAACAAGGCTCCCAGTTCTCCATGGCCTGTCCTGCCTTTCTGGATTTTACACTTTTTTAAGATGGCCCTTTTGACCGGGGGGCAGTGAGACTTCATTGTAGTGCAGATTTCCTTTGCAAGCTTACTTGGTTGGCCAAAAAGGGCGTATGCGTTTTTTCCTGAATATATTCAGGAAAAAACGCATACGCCCTTTTTGGCCAAGTGCATCATTGTGGACGTTCTGCCTCTTTTCCTATGCTTTACATGCAATTCCAGTCTACCTCCTGAAATCGGATTCCTGCAATTCTGCCCCGCTTTCAAGTCCTCTTGGCAGCCGTACTTCAATATGTTTTTGTACGATAGCTGTCATTTACAACTCTGCAGGTTTGTGAATTACAGTGCCCCTGAGATCCTTTCTTCAACTCGCTTTCTTGTGAGCTGGCCGCAACACCGCAGGATTACTTTAGGCCCTAGGGTGGTTCCGGCATGGCACACTGAGCCTTTGGTTAATTCCTCTTCCTGGTGGGAAATGAGAGTTAAATTTGCCTGTACAGACACCTCCAGCTAGTCTCTCATTGGTTCTCCCTATTCCTGTTCATTTTCCACAGAAATTGCAAACTGGGCCAAACAGGAGGTTAAAGGCACTGACTCTCCAAGTGGGGAGAGTGTTAGTAAAGCGTCTGGAATGTTGCACCCGAGTACCAGGGGACGAAAACTGACACATTTGAACACGTTTCCCGATCACACGGTGGATCATACTCTGGGTTCCACATGCATGTTTTAGCTGAAGGAAGAATCCCTTAAACCTGGAGAGTTGAGACCCATGGAATGGGTACCATGCAATATGACTTCAAAGGGTCTGCATTTGTTCACCGAACCTCACCAATCCTATCACTGCTGCGTTTATGCCACTGTACACACGCTTGATTCTCTTTCGGAGACATAGAAATCCATAGGTTTTAAGATTCTTACTAGGCAGGTATATTCTTAGGCGTTTAATATGGGGTGTTGAGTCCACTTGGTTTAGCAAGGAGTAGCTCTTGTCTATTACATATTTGGCTTATGGAACGGTATTTGTGCTAATTTCAATCTCTGGTTTTATGCAGCACCCCAACTCACCTTTCCCCTTAAGCAAGCATAAGTTGGTTTTCTACATTTGAGACCCTGTTCTGTTTTGTAATTCAGTTCCTGTGTAGCCAAGTTTACATTCCGTGTAGTAGTGATATCTTATGATGTTTCTTTTTCTGTGTGACTTATTTCACTTAGAATCATCGTACCTGAATCCACTCCTTATGCAGCTATGGGCCTGATGATATAGATTTCATGGCTGAGTGATATTGCATTGTACGTAAGTACCACAACTTCTTTATCCATTTTTCGCTTTCTGTTTTATTGAACTTGTTCCGTAAACGAGGTTCTTGTAAACAGAGCTGTCCCAAACTTTGGGGTGGCTGTGTCTTTTTGATTTTAATTTCCCTAAGCTATAGGACCATAAGTGGAAGTGCCCTAGGCTCTGTTGCTTTGTTTTTTAGATGTTTCAGGAAACACCATACACTTCTCCAGAGTGGCTGTTGACAATTTACATCCCGCCCATCAGCATAACAAGGCTCCCAGTTCTCCATGGCCTGTCCTGCCTTTCTGCATTTTACACTTTTTTCAGATGTCCCTTTTGACTGGGGGGCAGTGAGACTTCTTTGTAGTGCAGATTTCCTTTGCAAGCTTGCTTGGTTGGCCAAAAAGTGCGTATGCGTTTTTTCCTGAATATATTCAGGAAAAAACGCATACGCACTTTTTGGCCAAGTGCCTCATTGTGGACGTTCTGCCTATTTTCCTATGCTTTACATGCAATTCCAGTCTACCTCCTGAAATCGATTTCCTGCAATTCTGCCCCGCGTTCAAGTCCTCTTGGCAGCCTTACTTCAATATATTTTTGGACGATAGCTGTCATTTATAACTCTGCAGATTTGTGAATTACAGTGCCCCTGAGCTCCTTTCTTCAACTCGCTTTCTTGTGAGCTGGCCGCAACACCGCACCATTGCTTCAGACACTAGTGTGCTTCCGGCATGGCACGCTGAGCCTTTGGTTAATTCCTCTTCCTGGTGGGAAATGAGAGTTAAATTTGCCCGTCCAGACACCTCCTGCTAGTCTCTCATTGGTTCTCCCTATTCCTGTTCATCTTCCGCAGAAGTTGCAAACTGGGCCAAACAGGAGGTTAAAGGCACTGACTCTCCATGTGGGGAGAGTGTTAGTAAAGCGTCTGGAATGTTTCACCCGAGTACCAGGGGACGAAGAATGAGACACATTTGAACACGTTTCCCGATCACACGGTGGATCATACTCTGGGTTCCACATGCATGTTTTAGCTGAAGGAAGAATCCCTTAAACCTGGAGAGTTGAGACCCATGGAATGGGTACCATGCAATATGACTTCAAAGGGTCTGCATTTGTTCACCGAACCTCACCAATCCTATCACTGCTGCGTTTATGCCACTGTACACACGCTTGATTCTCTTTCGGAGACATAGAAATCCATAGGTTTTAAGATTCTTACTAGGCAGGTATATTCTTAGGCGTTTAATATGGGGTGTTGAGTCCACTTGGTTTAGCAAGGAGTAGCACTTGTCTATTACATATTTGGCTTATGGAATGGTATCTGTGTTAATTTCAATCTCTGGTTTTATGCAGCACCCCAACTCACCTTTCCCCTTAAGCAAGCATAAGTTGGTTTTCTACATTTGAGACCCTGTTCTGCTTTGTAATTCAGTTCCTGTGTAGCCAAGTTTACATTCCGTGTAGTAGTGATATCTTATGATGTTTCTTTTTCTGTGTGACTTATTTCACTTAGAATCATCGTACCTGAATCCACTCATTATGCTGCTATGGGCCTGATGACATAGATTTCATTGCTGAGTGATATTGCATTGTACGTAAGTACCACAACTTCTTTATCTATTTTTCACTTTCTGTGATATTGAAATTGTACCACAAACGAGGTTCTTGTAAACAGAGCCGTCCCATACTTTGGGGTGGCTGTGTCTTTTTGATTTTAAATTCCCTAAGCTATAGGACCATAAGTGGAAGTGCCCTAGGCTCTGTTGCTTTGTTTTTTAGATGTTTCAGGAAACACCATACACTTCTCCAGAGTGGCTGTTGGCAATTTACATCCCGCCCATCAGCATGACAAGGCTCCCAGTTCTCCATGGCCTGTCCTGCCTTTCTGGATTTTACACATTTTTCAGATGGCCCTTTTGACTGGGGGGCAGTGAGACTTCATTGTAGTGCAGATTTCCTTTGCAAGCTTGCTTGGTTGGCCAAAAAGGGCGTATGCGTTTTTTCCTCAATATATTCAGGAAAAAACGCATACGCCCTTTTTGGCCAAGTGCATCATTGTGGACCTTCTGCCTCTTTTCCTATGCTTTACATGCAATTCCAGTCTACCTCCTGAAATCGGTTTCCTGCAATTCTGCCCCGCTTTCAAGTCCTCTTGGCAGCCTTACTTCAATATATTTTTGTACGATAGCTGTCATTTACAACTCTGCAGGTTTGTGAATTACAGTGCCCCTGAGCTCCTTTCTTCAACTCGCTTTCTTGTGAGCTGGCCGAAACATCGCAGGATTGCTTCAGGCCCTAGGGTGGTTCCGGCATGGCACGCTGAGCCTTTGGTTAATTCCTCTTCCTGGTGGGAAATGAGAGTTAAATTTGCCTGTCCAGACACCTCCAGCTAGTCTCTCATTGGTTCTCCCTATTCCTGTTCATTTTCCATAGAAATTGCAAACTGCGCCAAATAGGAGGTTAAAGGCACTGACTCTCCAAGTGGGGAGAGTGTTAGTAAAGCGTCTGGAATGTTGCACCCGAGTACCAGTGGACAATATCTGAGACACATTTGAACACGTTTCCCGATCACACGGTGGATCATACTCTGGGTTCCACATGCATGTTTTAGCTGAAGGAAGATTCCCTTAAACCTGGAGAGTTGAGACCCATGGAATGGGTACCATGCAATATGACTTCAAAAGGTCTGCATTTGCTCAGCGAACCTCACCAATCCTATCACTGCTGCGTTTATGCCGCTGTACACACGCTTGATTCTCTTTCAGAGACATATAAATCCATAGGTTTTAAGATTCTTACTAGTCAGGTATGTTCTTAGGCGTTTAATATGGGGTGTTGAGTCCACTTCGTTGAGCAAGGAGTAGCTCATGTCTATTACATATTTGGCTTATGGAACTGTATCTGTGCAAATTTCAATCTCTGGTTTTATGCAGCACCCGAACTCACCTTTCCCCTTAAGCAAGCATAAGTTGGTTTTCTACATTTGAGAACCTGTTCTGTTTTGTAATTCAGTTCCTGTGTAGCCAAGTTTACATTCCGTGTAGCAGTGATATCTTATGATATTTCTTTTTCTGTGTGACTTATTTCACTTAGAATCATCGTACCTGAATCCATTCATTATGCTGTTACTGGCCTGATCACATAGATTTCATTGCTGAGTGATATTACATTGTACGTAAGTACCACAACTTCTTTATCCATTTTTCGCTTTCTGTGATATTGAACTTGTACCGTAAACGAGGTTCTTGTAAACACAGCTGTCCCAAACTTTGGGGTGGCTGTGTCTTTTTTATTTTAATTTCCCTAAGCTATAGGACCATAAGTGGAAGTGCCCTAGGCTCTATTGCTTTGTTTTTTAGTTGTTTCAGGAAACACCATACACTTCTCCAGAGTGGCTGTTGGCAATTTACCTCCCGCCCATCAGCATAACAAGTCTCCCAGTTCTCCATGGCCTGTCCTGCCTTTCTGGATTTTATAGTTTTTTCAGATGGCCCTTTTGACCTGGGGGCAGTGAGACTTCATTGTAGTGCAGATTTCCTTTGCAAGCTTGCTTGGTTGGCCAAAAAGAGCGTATGCGTTTTTTCCTGAATATATTCAGGAAAAAACGCATACGCCCTTTTTGGCCAAGTGCATCATTGTGGACGTTCTGCCTCTTTTCCTATGCTTTACATGCAATTCCAGTCTACCTCCTGAAATCGGTTTCCTGCAATTCTGCCCCGCTTTCAAGTCCTCTTGGCAGCCTTACTTCAATATATTTTTGGACGATAGCTGTCATTTATAACTCTGCAGGTTTGTGAATTACAGTGCCCCTGAGCTCCTTTCTTCAACTCGCTTTCTTGTGAGCTGGCCGCAACACCGCAGCATTGCTTCAGGCCCTAGTGTGGTTCCGGCATGGCACGTTGAGCCTTTGGTTAATTCCTCTTCCTGGTGGGAAATGAGAGTTAAATTTGCCCGTCCAGACACCTCCAGCTAGTCTCTCATTGGTTCTCCCTATTCCTGTTCATTTTCCGCAGAAATTGCAAACTGGGCCAAACAGGAGGTTAAAGGCACTGACTCTCCAAGTGGGGAGAGTGTTAGTAAAGCGTCTGGAATGTTGCACCCGAGTACCAGGGGACGAAAACTGACACATTTGAACACGTTTCCCGATCACACGGTGGATCATACTCTGGGTTCCACATGCATGTTTTAGCTGAAGGAAGAATCCCTTAAACCTGGAGAGTTGAGACCCATGGAATGGGTACCATGCAATATGACTTCAAAGGGTCTGCATTTGCTGACCGAACCTCACCAATCCTATCACTGCTGCATTTATGCCGCTGTACACATGCTTGATTCTCTTTCAGAGACAAATAAATCCATAGGTTTTAAGATTCTTACTAGTCAGGTATAATCTTAGGCGTTTAATATGGGGTGTAGAGTCCACTTCGTTGAGCAAGGAGTAGCTCTTGTCTATTACATATTTGGCTTAGGGAACGGTATCTGTGCTAATTTCAATCTCTGGTTTTATGCAGCACCCCAACTCACCTTTCCCCTTAAGCAAGCATAAGTTGGCTTTCTACATTTGAGACCCTGTTCTGTTTTGTAATTCTGTTCCTGTGTAGACAAGTTTACATTCCGTGTAGTAGTGATATCTTATGATGTTTCTTTTTCTGTGTGACTTATTTCACTTAGAATCATCGTACCTGAATCCACTCATTATGCTGCTATGGGCCTGATGACATAGATCTCATTGCTGAGTGACATTGCATTGTACGTAAGTACCACAACTTCTTTATCCATTTTTCGCTTTCTGTGATATTGAACTTGTACTGTAAACGAGGTTCTTGTAAACAGAGCCGTCCCAAACATTGGGGTGGCTGTGTCTTTTTGATTTTAATTTCCCTAAGCTATAGGACCATAAGTGGAAGTGCCCTAGGCTCTGTTGCTTTGTTTTTTAGATGTTTCAGGAAACACCATACACTTCGCCAGAGTAGCTGTTGGCAATTTACATCCCGCCCATCAGCATAACAAGGCTCCCAGTTCTCCATGGCCTGTCCTGCCTTTCTGGATTTTACACTTTTTTCAGATGGCCCTTTTGACCGGGGGGCAGTGAGACTTCATTATAGTGCAGATTTCATTTGCAAGCTTGCTTGGTTGGCCAAAAAGGGCGTATGCGTTTTTTCCTGAATATATTCAGGAAAAAACGCATACGCCCTATTTGGCCAAGTGCATCATTGTGGACGTTCTGCCTCTTTTCCTATGCTTTACATGCAATTCCAGTCTACCTCCTGAAATCGGTTTCCTGCAATTCTGCTCCACTTTCAAGGCCCCTTGGCAGCCGTACTTCAATATAATTTTGGACGATAGCTGTCATTTATAACTCTGCAGGTTTGAGAATTACAGTGCCCCTGAGCTCCTTTCTTCAACTCGCTTTCTTGTGATCTGGCCGCAACACCGCAGCATTGCTTCAGGCCCTAGTGTGGTTCCGGCATGGCACGCTGAGCCTTTGGTTAATTCCTCTTCCTGGTGGGAAATGAGAGTTAAATTTGCCCGTCCAGACACCTCCAGCTAGTCTCTCATTGGTTCTCCCTATTCCTGTTCATTTTCCGCAGAAATTGCAAACTGGGCCAAACAGGAGGTTAAAGGCACTGACTCTCCAAGTGGGGAGAGTGTTAGTAAAGTGTCTGGAATGTTGCACCCGATTACCAGGGGACGTAAACTGAGACGTATTTAAACACGTTTCCCGATCACATGGGGGATCATACTCTGGGTTCCACATGCATGTTTTAGCTCAAGGAAGAATCCCTTAAACCTGGAGAGTTGAGACCCATGGAATGGGTACCATGCAATATGACTTCAAAGGGTCTGCATTTGTTCACCGAACCTCACCAATCCTATCACTGCTGCGTTTATGCCGCTGTACACACGCTTGATTCTCTTTCGGAGACATATAAATCCATAGGTTTTAAGATTCTTACTAGTCAGGGATATTCTTAGGCGTTTAATATGGGGTGTAGAGTGCACTACGTTGAGCAAGGAGTAGCTCTTGTCTATTACATATTTGGCTTATGGAACGGTATCTGTGCTAATTTCAATCTCTGGTTTTATGCAGCACCCCAACTCACCTTTCCCCTTAAGCAAGCATAAGTTGGTTTTCTACATTTGAGACCCTGTTCTGTTTTGTAATTCAGTTCCTGTGTAGCCAAGTTTACATTCCATGTAGTAGTGATATCTTATGATGTTTCATTTTCTGTGTTACTTATTTTACTTAGAATCATCATACCTGAATCCACTCATTATGCTGCTATGGGCCTGATGACATAGATTTCATTGCTGAGTGATATTGCATTGTACATAAGTACCACAACATCTTTATCCATTTTTCACTTTCTGTGATATTGAACTTGTACTGTAAACGAGGTTCTTGTAAACAGAGCCGTCCCAAACTTTGGGGTGGCTGTGTCTTTTTGATTTTAATTTCCCTAAGCTATAGGACCATAAGTGGAAGTGCCCTAGGCTCTGTTGCTTTGTTTTTTAGATGTTTCAGGAAACACCATACACTTCTCCAGAGTGGCTGTTGGCAGTTTACATCCCGTCCATCAGCATAACAAGTCTTCCAGTTCTCCATGGCATGTCGTGCCTTTCTGGATTTTACACTTTTTTCAGATGGCCCTTTTGACCGGGGGGCAGTGAGACTTCATTGTAGTGCAGATTTCCTTTGCAAGCTTGCTTGGTTCGCCAAAAAGGGCGTATGCGTTTTTTCCTGAATATATTCAGGAAAAAACGCATATGCACTTTTTGGCCAAGTGCATCATTGTGGACGTTCTGCCTCTTTTCCTATGCTTTACATGCAATTCCAGTCTACCTCCTGAAATCGGTTTCCTGCAATTCTGCCCCGCTTTCAAGTCCTCTTGGCAGCCTTACTTCAATATATTTTTGGACGATAGCTGTCAGTTATAACTCTGAAGGTTTGTGAATTACAGTGCCCCTGAGCTCCTTTCTTCAACTCACTTTCTTGTGAGCTGGCCGCAACACTGCAGCATCGCTTCAGGCCCTAGTGTGGTTCCGCCATGGCACGTTGAGCCTTTGGTTAATTCCTCTTCCTGGTGGGAAATGAGAGTTAAATTTGCCCGTCCAGACACCTCCAACTAGTCTCTCATTGGTTCTCCCTATTCCTGTTCATTTTCCGCAGAAATTGCAAACTGGGCCAAACAGGAGGTTAAAGGCACTGACTCTCCAAGTGGGGAGAGTGTTAGTAAAGTGTCTGGAATGTTGCACCCGAGTACCAGGGGACGAAATCTGACACATTTGAACACGTTTCCCGATCACACGGTGGATCATACTCTGGGTTCCACATGCATGTTTTAGCTGAAGGAAGAATCCCTTAAACCTGGAGAGTTGAGAACCATGGAAAGGGTACCATGCAATATGACTTCAAAGGGTCTGCATTTGCTCACCGAACCTCACCAATCCTATCACTGCTGCATTTATGCCACTGTACACACGCTTGACTCTCTTTCGGAGACATATAAATCCATAGGTTTTAAGATTCTTACTAGTCAGGTATATTCTTAGGGGTTTAATATGGGGTGTAGAGTCCACTTCGTTGAGCAAGGAGTAGCTCTTGTCTATTACATATTCGGCTTATGGAACAGTATCTGTGCTAATTTCAATCTCTGGTTTCATGCAGCACCCCAAGTCACCTTTCCCCTTAAGCAAGCATAAGTTGGTTTTCTACATTTGAGACCCTGTTCTGTTTTGTAATTCAGTTCCTGTCTAGACAATTTTACATTCCGTGTAGCAGTGATATATTATGATGTTTCTTTTTCTGTGTGACATTTCACTTAGATTCATCGTATCTGAATCCACTCATGTTGCGGCTATGGGCCTGATGACATAGATTTCATTGCTGAGTGATATTGCATTGCACATAAGTAGCACAGCTTCTTTATCCATTTTTCACTTTCTGTGATATTGAACTTGTACTGTAAACGAGGTTCTTGTAAACAGAGCCGTCCCAAAGTTTGGGGTGGCTGTGTCTTTTTGATTTTAATTTCCCTAAGCTATAGGACCATAAGTGGAAGTGCCCTAGGCTCTGTTTCTTTGCTTTTTAGATGTTTCAGGAAACACCATACACTTCTCCAGAATGGCTGTTGGCAATTTACATCCTGCCCATCAGCATAACAAGGCTCCCTGTTCTCCATGGCCTGTCCTGCCTTTCTGGATTTTACACTTTTATCAGATGGCCCTTTTGACCAGGGGGCAGTGAGACTTCATTGTAGTGCAGATTTCCTTTGCAAGCTTGCTTGGTTGGCCAAAAAGTGCGTATGCTTTTTTTCCTGAGGAAAAAACGCATATGCCCTTTTAGGCCAAGTGCATCATTGTGGACGTTCTGCCTCTTTTCCTATGCTTTACATGCAATTCCAGTCTACCTCATGAAATCGGTTTCCTGCAATTCTGCCCCGCTTTCAAGTCCTCTTGGCAGCCTTACTTCAATATATTTTTGGACGATAGCAGTCATTTATAACTCTGCATGTTTGTGAATTACAGTGCCCCTGAGCTCCTTTCTTCAACTCGCTTTCTTGTGAGCTGGCCGCAACACCGCAGCATTGCTTCAGGCCCTAGTGTGGTTCCGGCATGGCACGCTGAGCCTTTGGTTAATTCCTATTCCTCGTGGGAAATGAGAGTTAAATTGGCCCGTCCAGACACCTCCAGTTAGTCTTTCGTTGGTTCTCCCTATTCCTGTTAATTTTCCGCAGAGATTGCAAACTGGGCCAAACAGGAGCTTAAAGGCACTGACTCTCCAAGTGGGGAGAGTGTTAGTAAAGCGTCTGGAATGTTGCACCTGAGTACCAGGGGACGAAAACTGAAACGCATTTGAACACGTTTCCCGATCACACGGTGGATCATACTCTGGGTTCCACATGCATGTTTTAGCTGAAGGAAGAATCCCTTAAACCTGGACAGTTGAGACCCATGGAATGGGTACCATGCAATATGACTTCAAAGGGTCTGCATTTGTTCACCGAACCTCACCAATCCTATCACTGCTGCGCTTATGCCGCTGTACACATGCTTGATTCTCTTTCGGAGACATATAAATCCATAAGTTTTAAGATTCTTAATAGTCAGGCATATTCTTAGGCGGTTAATATGGGGTGTAGAGTCCACTTTGTTGAGCAAGGAGTAGCTCTTGTCTATTACATATTTGGCTTATGGAACGGTATCTGTGCTAATTTCAATCTCTGGTTTTATGCAGCACCCCAACTCACCTTTCCCCTTAAGCAAGCATAAGTTGGTTTTCTACATTTGAGACCCTCTTCTGTTTTGTAATTCAGTTCCTGTGTAGACAAGTTTACATTCCGTGTAGCAGTGATATCTTATGATGTTTCTTTTTCTGTGTGACATATTTCACTTAGAAACATCATACCTGAATCCACTCATTATGCTGCTATGGGCCTGATGACATAGATTTCATTGCTGAGTGATATTGCATTGCACATAAGTAGCACAGCTTCTTTATCCATTTTTCACTTTCTGTGATATTGAACTTGTACTGTAAACGAGGTGCTTGTAAACAGAGCCGTCCCAAAATTTGGGGTGGCTGTGTCTTTTTGATTTTAATTTCCCTAAGCTATAGAACCATAAGTGGAAGTGCCCTAGGCTCTGTTGCTTTGCTTTTTTAGATGTTTCAGGAAGCACCATACAGTTCTCCAGAATGGCTGTTGGCAATTTACATCCCGCCCATCAGCATAACAAGGCTCCCAGTTCTCCATGGCCTGTCCTGCCTTTCTGGATTTTACACTTTTTTCAGACGGCCCTTTTGACTGGGGGCAGTGAGACTTCATTGTACTGCAGATTTCCTTTGCAAGCTTGCTTGGTTGGCCAAAAAGGGCGTATGCGTTTATTCCTGAATATATTCAGGAGAAAACTCATACGCCCTTTTTGGCCAAGTGCATCATTGTGGAAGTTCTGCCTCTTTTCCTATGCTTTACATGCAATTCCAGTCTACCTCCTGAAATCGGTTTCCTGCAATTCTGCCCCTCTTTCAAGTCCTCTTGGCAGTCTTACTTCAATATATTTCTGGACGATAGCTGTCATTTATAACTCTGCAGGTTTGTGAATTACAGTGCCCCTGAGCTCCTTTCTTCAACTCGCTTTCTTGTGAGCTGGCCGCAACACCGCAGCATTGCTTCAGGCCCTAGTGTGGTTCTGGCATGGCACACTGAGCCTTTGGTTAATTCCTCTTCCTGGTGGGAAATGAGAGTTAAAGTTGCTATTCCAGACACCTCCAGCTAGTCTCTCATTGGTTCCCCCTATTCCTGTTTATTTTCCACAGAAATTGCAAACTGGGCCAAACAGGAGGTTAAAGGCACTGACTCTCCAAGTGGGGAGAGTGTTAGTAAAGCGTCTGGAATGTTGTACCCGAGTACCAGGGGACGAAAACTGAGACACATTTGAACACGTTTCCCGATCACACAGTGGATCATACTATGGGTTCCACATGCATGTTTTAGCTGAAGGAAGAATCCCTTAAACCTGGAGAGTTGAGACCCATGGAATGGGTACCATGCAATATGACTTCAAAGGGTCTGCATTTGCTCACCGAACCTCACCAATCCTATCACTGCTGCGTTTATGCCGCTGTACACACTCTTGATTCTCTTTCGGAGACATATAAATCCATAGGTTATAAGATTCTTACTAGTCAGGTATATTCTTAGGCGTTTAATATGGGGTGTTGAGTCCACTTCGTTGAGCAAGGAGTAGCTCTTGTCTATTACATATTTGGCTTATGGAACGGTATCTGTGCTAATTTCAATCTCTGGTTTTATGCAGCACCCCAACTCACCTTTCCCCTTAAGCAAGCATAAGTTGGTTTTCTACATTTGAGACCCTGTTCTATTTTGTAATTCAGTTCCTGTGTAGCCAAGTTTACATTCCGTGTAGTAGTGATATCTTATGATGTTTCTTTTTCTGTGTGACTTATTTCACTTAGAATCATCGTACCTGAATCCACTCATTATGCTGCTACGGGCCTGATGACATAGGTTTCATTGCTGAGTGATATTGCATTGTACGTAAGTACCACAACTTCCTTATCCATTTTTCGCTTTCTACGAGATTGAACTTGTACCGTAAACGAGATTCTTGTAAACAGAGCCGGCCCAAACTTTTGGGTGGCTGTGTCTTTTTGATTTTAATTTCCCTAAGCTATAGGACCATAAGTGGAAGTGCCCTAGGCTCTGTTGCTTTGTTTTTTAGATGTTTCAGGAAACACCATACACTTCTCCAGAGTGGCTGTTGGCAATTTACATCCCGCCCATCAGCATAACAAGGCTCCCAGTTCTCCATGGCCTGTCCTGCCTTTCTGGATTTTACACTTTTTTCAGATGGCCCTTTTGACTGGGGGGCAGTGAGACTTCATTGTAGTGCAGATTTCCTTTGCAAGCTTGCTTGGTTGGCCAAAAAGTGCGTATGCGTTTTTTCCTGAATATATTCAGGAAAAAACGCATACGCACTTTTTGGCCAAGTGCATCATTGTGGACGTTCTGCTTCTTTTCCTATGCTTTAAAGGCAATTGCTATCTACCTCCTGAAATCGGTTTACTGCAATTCTGCCCCGCTTTCAAGTCCTCTTGGCAGCCTTACTTCAATATATTTTTGGAAGATAGCTGTCATTTATAACTCTGCAGGTTTGTGAATGACAGTGCCCCTGAGCTCCTTTCTTCAACTCGCTTTCTTGTGAGCTGGCCACAACACCACAGGAATGCTTCAGGCCCTCGTGTGGTTCTGGCATGGCACGCTGAGCCTTTGGTTAATTCCTCTTACTGGTGGGAAATGAGAGTTGAAATTGCCCGTCCAGACACCTCCAGCTTGTCTCTCATTGGTTCTCCCTCTTCCTGTTCATTTTCCGCAGAAATTGCAAACTGGGCCAAACAGGAGGTTAAAGGCCCTGACTCTCCAAGTGCAGAGAGTGTTAGTAAAGCGTCTGGAATGTTGCACCCGAGTACCAGGGGACGAAAACTGAGACACATTTGAACACAATTCCCCATCACACGGTGGAACATACTGTGGGTTCCACATGCATGTTTTAGCTGAAGGAAGAATCCCTTAAACCTGGAGAGTTGAGACCCATGGAATGGGTACCATGCAATATGACTTCAATGGGTCTGCATTGGCTCACCGATCCTCACCAATCCTATCACTGCTGCTTTTATGCTGTTGTACACACGCTTCATTCTCTTTTGGAGACATATAAATCCAAGGTTTTAAGATTCTTACTAGTCAGGTATATTCTTAGGAGTTTAATATGGCGTGTGGAGTCCTCTTCGTTGAGCAAGGAGTAGCTCTTGTCTATTACATATTTGGCTTATGGAACGGTATTTGTGCTAATTTCAATCTCTGCTTTTATACAGCCCCCCAACTCACCTTTCCCCTTAAGCAAGCATAAGTTGGTTTTCTACATCTGAGACCCTGTTCTGTTTTGTAATTCAGTTCCTGTGTAGCCAAGTTTACATTCCGTGTAGTAGTGGAATCTTATGATGTTTCTTTTTCTGTGTGACTTATTTCACTTAGAATCATCGTACCTGAATCCACTCATTATCCTTCTATGGGCCTGATGACGTAGATTTCATTGCTGAGTGATATTGCATTGTACGTAAGTACCACAACTTCTTTATCCATTTTTTGCTTTCTGCGATATTGAACTTGTACCGTAAATGAGGTTCTTGTAAACAGAGCTGTCCCAGACTTTGGGGTCGCTCTGTCTTTTTGATTTTAATTTCCCTAAGCTATAGGACCATAAGTGGAATTGCCCTAGGCTCTGTTGCTTTGTTTTTTAGATGTTTCAGGAAACACCATACACTTCTCCAGAGTGGCTGTTGGCAATTTACATCCCGCCCATCAGCATAACAAGGCTCCCAGTTCTCCATGGCCTGTCCTGCCTTTCTGGATTTTACACTTTTTTCAGATGGCCCTTTTGATCGGGGGGCAGTGAGACTTCATTGTACTGCAGATTTCCTTTGCAAGCTTGCTTGGTTGGCCAAAAAGGGCGTATGCTTTTTTTCCTGAGGAAAAAACGCATACGCCCTTTTTGGCCAAGTGCATCATTGTGGACGTTCTGCCTCTTTTCCTATGCTTTACATGCAATTCCAGTCTACCTCCTGAAATCGGTTTCCCAGAATTCTGCCCCGTTTTCAAGTCCTCTTGGCAGCCTTACTTCAATATATTTTTGGACGATAGCTGTCATTTTTAACTCTGCAGGTTTGTGAACTACAGTGCCCCTGAGCTCCTTTCTTCAACTCGCTTTCTTGTGAGCTGGCCGCAACACCGCAGCATTGCTTCAGGCCCTAGTGTGGTTCCGGCATGGCACGCTGAGCCTTTGGTTAATTCCTCTTCCTGGTGGGAAATGAGAGTTAAATTTGCCCGTCCAGACACCTCCAGCTAGTCTCTCATTGGTTCTCCCTATTCCTGTTCATTTTGCGCAGAAATTGCAAACTGGGACAAACAGGAGGTTAAAGGCACTGACTCTCCAAGTGGGGAGAGTGTTAGTAAAGCGTCTGGAATGTTGCACCCGAGTACCAGGGGACAAAACCTGAGACACATTTGAACACGTTTCCCGATCACACGGTGGATCATACTCTGGGTTCCACATGCATGTTTTAGCTGAAGGAAGAATCCCTTAAACCTGGAGAGTTGAGACCCGTGGAATGGGTACCATGCAATATGATTTCAAAGGGTCTGCATTTGCTCACCGAACCTCACCAATCCTATCACTGCTGCGTTTATGCCGCTGTACACACGCTTGATTCTCTTTCGGAGACATATAAATCCATAGGTTTTAAGATTCTTACTTGTCAGGTATATTCTTAGGCGTTTAATATGGGGCGTTGAGTCCACTTCGTTGAGCAAGGAGTAGCTCATGTCTATTACATATTTGGCTTATGGAACGGTATCTGTGCTAATTTCAATCTCTGGTTTTATGCAGCACCCCAACTCACCTTTCCCCTTAAGCAAGCATAAGTTGGTTTTCTACATTTGAGACCCTGTTCTGTTTTGTAATTCAGTTCCTGTGTAGCCAAGTTTACATTCCGTGTAGTAGTGATATCATATGATGTTTCTTTCTCTGTGTGACTTATTTCACTTAGAATCATCGTACCTGAATCCACTCATTATGCTGCTACGGGCCTGATGACATAGGTTTCATTGCTGAGTGATATTGCATTGTACGTAAGTACCACAACTTCTTTATCCATTTTTCACTTTCTGTGATATTGTACTTGTACTGTAAACGAGGTGCTTGTAAACAGAGCCGTCCCAAAATTTGGGGTGGCTGTGTCTTTTTGATTTTAATTTCCCTAAGCTATAGAACCATAAGTGGAAGTGCCCTAGGCTCTGTTGCTTTGCTTTTTTAGATGTTTCAGGAAGCACCATACAGTTCTCCAGAATGGCTGTTGGCAATTTACATCCCGCCCATCAGCATAACAAGGCTCCCAGTTCTCCATGGCCTGTCCTGCCTTTCTGGATTTTACACTTTTTTCAGACGGCCCTTTTGACTGGGGGCAGTGAGACTTCATTGTAGTGCAGATTTCCTTTGCAAGCTTGCTTGGTTGGCCAAAAAGGGCGTATGCGTTTATTCCTGAATATATTCAGGAGAAAACTCATACGCCCTTTTTGGCCAAGTGCATCATTGTGGAAGTTCTGCCTCTTTTCCTATGCTTTACATGCAATTCCAGTCTACCTCCTGAAATCGGTTTCCTGCAATTCTGCCCCTCTTTCAAGTCCTCTTGGCAGTCTTACTTCAATATATTTCTGGACGATAGCTGTCATTTATAACTCTGCAGGTTTGTGAATTACAGTGCCCCTGAGCTCCTTTCTTCAACTCGCTTTCTTGTGAGCTGGCCGCAACACCGCAGCATTGCTTCAGGCCCTAGTGTGGTTCTGGCATGGCACACTGAGCCTTTGGTTAATTCCTCTTCCTGGTGGGAAATGAGAGTTAAAGTTGCTATTCCAGACACCTCCAGCTAGTCTCTCATTGGTTCCCCCTATTCCTGTTTATTTTCCACAGAAATTGCAAACTGGGCCAAACAGGAGGTTAAAGGCACTGACTCTCCAAGTGGGGAGAGTGTTAGTAAAGCGTCTGGAATGTTGTACCCGAGTACCAGGGGACGAAAACTGAGACACATTTGAACACGTTTCCCGATCACACAGTGGATCATACTATGGGTTCCACATGCATGTTTTAGCTGAAGGAAGAATCCCTTAAACCTGGAGAGTTGAGACCCATGGAATGGGTACCATGCAATATGACTTCAAAGGGTCTGCATTTGCTCACCGAACCTCACCAATCCTATCACTGCTGCGTTTATGCCGCTGTACACACTCTTGATTCTCTTTCGGAGACATATAAATCCATAGGTTATAAGATTCTTACTAGTCAGGTATATTCTTAGGCGTTTAATATGGGGTGTTGAGTCCACTTCGTTGAGCAAGGAGTAGCTCTTGTCTATTACATATTTGGCTTATGGAACGGTATCTGTGCTAATTTCAATCTCTGGTTTTATGCAGCACCCCAACTCACCTTTCCCCTTAAGCAAGCATAAGTTGGTTTTCTACATTTGAGACCCTGTTCTATTTTGTAATTCAGTTCCTGTGTAGCCAAGTTTACATTCCGTGTAGTAGTGATATCTTATGATGTTTCTTTTTCTGTGTGACTTATTTCACTTAGAATCATCGTACCTGAATCCACTCATTATGCTGCTACGGGCCTGATGACATAGGTTTCATTGCTGAGTGATATTGCATTGTACGTAAGTACCACAACTTCCTTATCCATTTTTCGCTTTCTACGAGATTGAACTTGTACCGTAAACGAGATTCTTGTAAACAGAGCCGGCCCAAACTTTTGGGTGGCTGTGTCTTTTTGATTTTAATTTCCCTAAGCTATAGGACCATAAGTGGAAGTGCCCTAGGCTCTGTTGCTTTGTTTTTTAGATGTTTCAGGAAACACCATACACTTCTCCAGAGTGGCTGTTGGCAATTTACATCCCGCCCATCAGCATAACAAGGCTCCCAATTCTCCATGGCCTGTCCTGCCTTTCTGGATTTTACACTTTTTTCAGATGGCCCTTTTGACTGGGGGGCAGTGAGACTTCATTGTAGTGCAGATTTCCTTTGCAAGCTTGCTTGGTTGGCCAAAAAGTGCGTATGCGTTTTTTCCTGAATATATTCAGGAAAAAACGCATACACACTTTTTGGCCAAGTGCATCATTGTGGACGTTCTGCTTCTTTTCCTATGCTTTAAAGGCAATTGCTATCTACCTCCTGAAATCGGTTTACTGCAATTCTGCCCCGCTTTCAAGTCCTCTTGGCAGCCTTACTTCAATATATTTTTGGAAGATAGCTGTCATTTATAACTCTGCAGGTTTGTGAATGACAGTGCCCCTGAGCTCCTTTCTTCAACTCGCTTTCTTGTGAGCTGGCCACAACACCACAGGAATGCTTCAGGCCCTCGTGTGGTTCTGGCATGGCACGCTGAGCCTTTGGTTAATTCCTCTTACTGGTGGGAAATGAGAGTTGAAATTGCCCGTCCAGACACCTCCAGCTTGTCTCTCATTGGTTCTCCCTATTCCTGTTCATTTTCCGCAGAAATTGCAAACTGGGCCAAACAGGAGGTTAAAGGCCCTGACTCTCCAAGTGCAGAGAGTGTTAGTAAAGCGTCTGGAATGTTGCACCCGAGTACCAGGGGACGAAAACTGAGACACATTTGAACACAATTCCCCATCACACGGTGGAACATACTGTGGGTTCCACATGCATGTTTTAGCTGAAGGAAGAATCCCTTAAACCTGGAGAGTTGAGACCCATGGAATGGGTACCATGCAATATGACTTCAATGGGTCTGCATTGGCTCACCGATCCTCACCAATCCTATCACTGCTGCTTTTATGCTGTTGTACACACGCTTCATTCTCTTTTGGAGACATATAAATCCAAGGTTTTAAGATTCTTACTAGTCAGGTATATTCTTAGGAGTTTAATATGGCGTGTGGAGTCCTCTTCGTTGAGCAAGGAGTAGCTCTTGTCTATTACATATTTGGCTTATGGAACGGTATTTGTGCTAATTTCAATCTCTGCTTTTATACAGCCCCCCAACTCACCTTTCCCCTTAAGCAAGCATAAGTTGGTTTTCTACATCTGACACCCTGTTCTGTTTTGTAATTCAGTTCCTGTGTAGCCAAGTTTACATTCCGTGTAGTAGTGGAATCTTATGATGTTTCTTTTTCTGTGTGACTTATTTCACTTAGAATCATCGTACCTGAATCCACTCATTATGCTTCTATGGGCCTGATGACGTAGATTTCATTGCTGAGTGATATTGCATTGTACGTAAGTACCACAACTTCTTTATCCATTTTTTGCTTTCTGCGATATTGAACTTGTACCGTAAACGAGGTTCTTGTAAACAGAGCTGTCCCAGACTTTGGGGTCGCTCTGTCTTTTTGATTTTAATTTCCCTAAGCTATAGGACCATAAGTGGAATTGCCCTAGGCTCTGTTGCTTTGTTTTTTAGATGTTTCAGGAAACACCATACACTTCTCCAGAGTGGCTGTTGGCAATTTACATCCCGCCCATCAGCATAACAAGGCTCCCAGTTCTCCATGGCCTGTCCTGCCTTTCTGGATTTTACACTTTTTTCAGATGGCCCTTTTGATCGGGGGGCAGTGAGACTTTATTGTACTGCAGATTTCCTTTGCAAGCTTGCTTGGTTGGCCAAAAAGGGCGTATGCTTTTTTTCCTGAGGAAAAAACGCATACGCACTTTTTGGCCAAGTGCATCATTGTGGACGTTCTGCCTCTTTTCCTATGCTTTACATGCAATTCCAGTCTACCTCCTGAAATCGGTTTCCCGCAATTCTGCCCCGTTTTCAAGTCCTCTTGGCAGCCTTACTTCAATATATTTTTGGACGATAGCTGTCATTTTTAACTCTGCAGGTTTGTGAACTACAGTGCCCCTGAGCTCCTTTCTTCAACTCGCTTTCTTGTGAGCTGGCCGCAACACCGCAGCATTGCTTCAGGCCCTAGTGTGGTTCCGGCATGGCACGCTGAGCCTTTGGTTAATTCCTCTTCCTGGTGGGAAATGAGAGTTAAATTTGCCCGTCCAGACACCTCCAGCTAGTCTCTCATTGGTTCTCCCTATTCCTGTTCATTTTGCGCAGAAATTGCAAACTGGGACAAACAGGAGGTTAAAGGCACTGACTCTCCAAGTGGGGAGAGTGTTAGTAAAGCGTCTGGAATGTTGCACCCGAGTACCAGGGGACAAAACCTGAGACACATTTGAACACGTTTCCCGATCACACGGTGGATCATACTCTGGGTTCCACATGCATGTTTTAGCTGAAGGAAGAATCCCTTAAACCTGGAGAGTTGAGACCCGTGGAATGGGTACCATGCAATATGATTTCAAAGGGTCTGCATTTGCTCACCGAACCTCACCAATCCTATCACTGCTGCGTTTATGCCGCTGTACACACGCTTGATTCTCTTTCGGAGACATATAAATCCATAGGTTTTAAGATTCTTACTTGTCAGGTATATTCTTAGGCGTTTAATATGGGGCGTTGAGTCCACTTCGTTGAGCAAGGAGTAGCTCATGTCTATTACATATTTGGCTTATGGAACGGTATCTGTGCTAATTTCAATCTCTGGTTTTATGCAGCACCCCAACTCACCTTTCCCCTTAAGCAAGCATAAGTTGGTTTTCTACATTTGAGACCCTGTTCTGTTTTGTAATTCAGTTCCTGTGTAGCCAAGTTTACATTCCGTGTAGTAGTGATATCATATGATGTTTCTTTCTCTGTGTGACTTATTTCACTTAGAATCATCGTACCTGAATCCACTCATTATGCTGCTACGGGCCTGATGACATAGGTTTCATTGCTGAGTGATATTGCATTGTACGTAAGTACCACAACTTCTTTATCCATTTTTCACTTTCTGTGATATTGTACTTGTACTGTAAACGAGGTGCTTGTAAACAGAGCCGTCCCAAAATTTGGGGTGGCTGTGTCTTTTTGATTTTAATTTCCCTAAGCTATAGAACCATAAGTGGAAGTGCCCTAGGCTCTGTTGCTTTGCTTTTTTAGATGTTTCAGGAAGCACCATACAGTTCTCCAGAATGGCTGTTGGCAATTTACATCCCACCCATCAGCATAACAAGGCTCCCAGTTCTCCATGGCCTGTCCTGCCTTTCTGGATTTTACACTTTTTTCAGACGGCCCTTTTGACTGGGGGCAGTGAGACTTCATTGTAGTGCAGATTTCCTTTGCAAGCTTGCTTGGTTGGCCAAAAAGGGCGTATGCGTTTATTCCTGAATATATTCAGGAGAAAACTCATACGCCCTTTTTGGCCAAGTGCATCATTGTGGAAGTTCTGCCTCTTTTCCTATGCTTTACATGCAATTCCAGTCTACCTCCTGAAATCGGTTTCCTGCAATTCTGCCCCTCTTTCAAGTCCTCTTGGCAGTCTTACTTCAATATATTTCTGGACGATAGCTGTCATTTATAACTCTGCAGGTTTGTGAATTACAGTGCCCCTGAGCTCCTTTCTTCAACTCGCTTTCTTGTGAGCTGGCCGCAACACCGCAGCATTGCTTCAGGCCCTAGTGTGGTTCTGGCATGGCACACTGAGCCTTTGGTTAATTCCTCTTCCTGGTGGGAAATGAGAGTTAAAGTTGCTATTCCAGACACCTCCAGCTAGTCTCTCATTGGTTCCCCCTATTCCTGTTTATTTTCCACAGAAATTGCAAACTGGGCCAAACAGGAGGTTAAAGGCACTGACTCTCCAAGTGGGGAGAGTGTTAGTAAAGCGTCTGGAATGTTGTACCCGAGTACCAGGGGATGAAAACTGAGACACATTTGAACACGTTTCCCGATCACACAGTGGATCATACTATGGGTTCCACATGCATGTTTTAGCTGAAGGAAGAATCCCTTAAACCTGGAGAGTTGAGACCCATGGAATGGGTACCATGCAATATGACTTCAAAGGGTCTGCATTTGCTCACCGAACCTCACCAATCCTATCACTGCTGCGTTTATGCCGCTGTACACACTCTTGATTCTCTTTCGGAGACATATAAATCCATAGGTTATAAGATTCTTACTAGTCAGGTATATTCTTAGGCGTTTAATATGGGGTGTTGAGTCCACTTCGTTGAGCAAGGAGTAGCTCTTGTCTATTACATATTTGGCTTATGGAACGGTATCTGTGCTAATTTCAATCTCTGGTTTTATGCAGCACCCCAACTCACCTTTCCCCTTAAGCAAGCATAAGTTGGTTTTCTACATTTGAGACCCTGTTCTATTTTGTAATTCAGTTCCTGTGTAGCCAAGTTTACATTCCGTGTAGTAGTGATATCTTATGATGTTTCTTTTTCTGTGTGACTTATTTCACTTAGAATCATCGTACCTGAATCCACTCATTATGCTGCTACGGGCCTGATGACATAGGTTTCATTGCTGAGTGATATTGCATTGTACGTAAGTACCACAACTTCCTTATCCATTTTTCGCTTTCTACGAGATTGAACTTGTACCGTAAACGAGATTCTTGTAAACAGAGCCGGCCCAAACTTTTGGGTGGCTGTGTCTTTTTGATTTTAATTTCCCTAAGCTATAGGACCATAAGTGGAAGTGCCCTAGGCTCTGTTGCTTTGTTTTTTAGATGTTTCAGGAAACACCATACACTTCTCCAGAGTGGCTGTTGGCAATTTACATCCCGCCCATCAGCATAACAAGGCTCCCAATTCTCCATGGCCTGTCCTGCCTTTCTGGATTTTACACTTTTTTCAGATGGCCCTTTTGACTGGGGGGCAGTGAGACTTCATTGTAGTGCAGATTTCCTTTGCAAGCTTGCTTGGTTGGCCAAAAAGTGCGTATGCGTTTTTTCCTGAATATATTCAGGAAAAAACGCATACGCACTTTTTGGCCAAGTGCATCATTGTGGACGTTCTGCTTCTTTTCCTATGCTTTAAAGGCAATTGCTATCTACCTCCTGAAATCGGTTTACTGCAATTCTGCCCCGCTTTCAAGTCCTCTTGGCAGCCTTACTTCAATATATTTTTGGAAGATAGCTGTCATTTATAACTCTGCAGGTTTGTGAATGACAGTGCCCCTGAGCTCCTTTCTTCAACTCGCTTTCTTGTGAGCTGGCCACAACACCACAGGAATGCTTCAGGCCCTCGTGTGGTTCTGGCATGGCACGCTGAGCCTTTGGTTAATTCCTCTTACTGGTGGGAAATGAGAGTTGAAATTGCCCGTCCAGACACCTCCAGCTTGTCTCTCATTGGTTCTCCCTCTTCCTGTTCATTTTCCGCAGAAATTGCAAACTGGGCCAAACAGGAGGTTAAAGGCCCTGACTCTCCAAGTGCAGAGAGTGTTAGTAAAGCGTCTGGAATGTTGCACCCGAGTACCAGGGGACGAAAACTGAGACACATTTGAACACAATTCCCCATCACACGGTGGAACATACTGTGGGTTCCACATGCATGTTTTAGCTGAAGGAAGAATCCCTTAAACCTGGAGAGTTGAGACCCATGGAATGGGTACCATGCAATATGACTTCAATGGGTCTGCATTGGCTCACCGATCCTCACCAATCCTATCACTGCTGCTTTTATGCTGTTGTACACACGCTTCATTCTCTTTTGGAGACATATAAATCCAAGGTTTTAAGATTCTTACTAGTCAGGTATATTCTTAGGAGTTTAATATGGCGTGTGGAGTCCTCTTCGTTGAGCAAGGAGTAGCTCTTGTCTATTACATATTTGGCTTATGGAACGGTATTTGTGCTAATTTCAATCTCTGCTTTTATACAGCCCCCCAACTCACCTTTCCCCTTAAGCAAGCATAAGTTGGTTTTCTACATCTGACACCCTGTTCTGTTTTGTAATTCAGTTCCTGTGTAGCCAAGTTTACATTCCGTGTAGTAGTGGAATCTTATGATGTTTCTTTTTCTGTGTGACTTATTTCACTTAGAATCATCGTACCTGAATCCACTCATTATGCTTCTATGGGCCTGATGACGTAGATTTCATTGCTGAGTGATATTGCATTGTACGTAAGTACCACAACTTCTTTATCCATTTTTTGCTTTCTGCGATATTGAACTTGTACCGTAAACGAGGTTCTTGTAAACAGAGCTGTCCCAGACTTTGGGGTCGCTCTGTCTTTTTGATTTTAATTTCCCTAAGCTATAGGACCATAAGTGGAATTGCCCTAGGCTCTGTTGCTTTGTTTTTTAGATGTTTCAGGAAACACCATACACTTCTCCAGAGTGGCTGTTGGCAATTTACATCCCGCCCATCAGCATAACAAGGCTCCCAGTTCTCCATGGCCTGTCCTGCCTTTCTGGATTTTACACTTTTTTCAGATGGCCCTTTTGATCGGGGGGCAGTGAGACTTTATTGTACTGCAGATTTCCTTTGCAAGCTTGCTTGGTTGGCCAAAAAGGGCGTATGCTTTTTTTCCTGAGGAAAAAACGCATACGCACTTTTTGGCCAAGTGCATCATTGTGGACGTTCTGCCTCTTTTCCTATGCTTTACATGCAATTCCAGTCTACCTCCTGAAATCGGTTTCCCGCAATTCTGCCCCGTTTTCAAGTCCTCTTGGCAGCCTTACTTCAATATATTTTTGGACGATAGCTGTCATTTTTAACTCTGCAGGGTTGTGAACTACAGTGCCCCTGAGCTCCTTTCTTCAACTCGCTTTCTTGTGAGCTGGCCGCAACACCGCAGCATTGCTTCAGGCCCTAGTGTGGTTCCGGCATGGCACGCTGAGCCTTTGGTTAATTCCTCTTCCTGGTGGGAAATGAGAGTTAAATTTGCCCGTCCAGACACCTCCAGCTAGTCTCTCATTGGTTCTCCCTATTCCTGTTCATTTTGCGCAGAAATTGCAAACTGGGACAAACAGGAGGTTAAAGGCACTGACTCTCCAAGTGGGGAGAGTGTTAGTAAAGCGTCTGGAATGTTGCACCCGAGTACCAGGGGACAAAACCTGAGACACATTTGAACACGTTTCCCGATCACACGGTGGATCATACTCTGGGTTCCACATGCATGTTTTAGCTGAAGGAAGAATCCCTTAAACCTGGAGAGTTGAGACCCGTGGAATGGGTACCATGCAATATGATTTCAAAGGGTCTGCATTTGCTCACCGAACCTCACCAATCCTATCACTGCTGCGTTTATGCCGCTGTACACACGCTTGATTCTCTTTCGGAGACATATAAATCCATAGGTTTTAAGATTCTTACTTGTCAGGTATATTCTTAGGCGTTTAATATGGGGCGTTGAGTCCACTTCGTTGAGCAAGGAGTAGCTCATGTCTATTACATATTTGGCTTATGGAACGGTATCTGTGCTAATTTCAATCTCTGGTTTTATGCAGCACCCCAACTCACCTTTCCCCTTAAGCAAGCATAAGTTGGTTTTCTACATTTGAGACCCTGTTCTGTTTTGTAATTCAGTTCCTGTGTAGCCAAGTTTACATTCCGTGTAGTAGTGATATCATATGATGTTTCTTTCTCTGTGTGACTTATTTCACTTAGAATCATCGTACCTGAATCCACTCATTATGCTGCTACGGGCCTGATGACATAGGTTTCATTGCTGAGTGATATTGCATTGTACGTAAGTACCACAACTTCTTTATCCATTTTTCACTTTCTGTGATATTGTACTTGTACTGTAAACGAGGTGCTTGTAAACAGAGCCGTCCCAAAATTTGGGGTGGCTGTGTCTTTTTGATTTTAATTTCCCTAAGCTATAGAACCATAAGTGGAAGTGCCCTAGGCTCTGTTGCTTTGCTTTTTTAGATGTTTCAGGAAGCACCATACAGTTCTCCAGAATGGCTGTTGGCAATTTACATCCCGCCCATCAGCATAACAAGGCTCCCAGTTCTCCATGGCCTGTCCTGCCTTTCTGGATTTTACACTTTTTTCAGACGGCCCTTTTGACTGGGGGCAGTGAGACTTCATTGTAGTGCAGATTTCCTTTGCAAGCTTGCTTGGTTGGCCAAAAAGGGCGTATGCGTTTATTCCTGAATATATTCAGGAGAAAACTCATACGCCCTTTTTGGCCAAGTGCATCATTGTGGAAGTTCTGCCTCTTTTCCTATGCTTTACATGCAATTCCAGTCTACCTCCTGAAATCGGTTTCCTGCAATTCTGCCCCTCTTTCAAGTCCTCTTGGCAGTCTTACTTCAATATATTTCTGGACGATAGCTGTCATTTATAACTCTGCAGGTTTGTGAATTACAGTGCCCCTGAGCTCCTTTCTTCAACTCGCTTTCTTGTGAGCTGGCCGCAACACCGCAGCATTGCTTCAGGCCCTAGTGTGGTTCTGGCATGGCACACTGAGCCTTTGGTTAATTCCTCTTCCTGGTGGGAAATGAGAGTTAAAGTTGCTATTCCAGACACCTCCAGCTAGTCTCTCATTGGTTCCCCCTATTCCTGTTTATTTTCCACAGAAATTGCAAACTGGGCCAAACAGGAGGTTAAAGGCACTGACTCTCCAAGTGGGGAGAGTGTTAGTAAAGCGTCTGGAATGTTGTACCCGAGTACCAGGGGACGAAAACTGAGACACATTTGAACACGTTTCCCGATCACACAGTGGATCATACTATGGGTTCCACATGCATGTTTTAGCTGAAGGAAGAATCCCTTAAACCTGGAGAGTTGAGACCCATGGAATGGGTACCATGCAATATGACTTCAAAGGGTCTGCATTTGCTCACCGAACCTCACCAATCCTATCACTGCTGCGTTTATGCCGCTGTACACACTCTTGATTCTCTTTCGGAGACATATAAATCCATAGGTTATAAGATTCTTACTAGTCAGGTATATTCTTAGGCGTTTAATATGGGGTGTTGAGTCCACTTCGTTGAGCAAGGAGTAGCTCTTGTCTATTACATATTTGGCTTATGGAACGGTATCTGTGCTAATTTCAATCTCTGGTTTTATGCAGCACCCCAACTCACCTTTCCCCTTAAGCAAGCATAAGTTGGTTTTCTACATTTGAGACCCTGTTCTATTTTGTAATTCAGTTCCTGTGTAGCCAAGTTTACATTCCATGTAGTAGTGATATCTTATGATGTTTCTTTTTCTGTGTGACTTATTTCACTTAGAATCATCGTACCTGAATCCACTCATTATGCTGCTACGGGCCTGATGACATAGGTTTCATTGCTGAGTGATATTGCATTGTACGTAAGTACCACAACTTCCTTATCCATTTTTCGCTTTCTACGAGATTGAACTTGTACCGTAAACGAGATTCTTGTAAACAGAGCCGGCCCAAACTTTTGGGTGGCTGTGTCTTTTTGATTTTAATTTCCCTAAGCTATAGGACCATAAGTGGAAGTGCCCTAGGCTCTGTTGCTTTGTTTTTTAGATGTTTCAGGAAACACCATACACTTCTCCAGAGTGGCTGTTGGCAATTTACATCCCGCCCATCAGCATAACAAGGCTCCCAATTCTCCATGGCCTGTCCTGCCTTTCTGGATTTTACACTTTTTTCAGATGGCCCTTTTGACTGGGGGGCAGTGAGACTTCATTGTAGTGCAGATTTCCTTTGCAAGCTTGCTTGGTTGGCCAAAAAGTGCGTATGCGTTTTTTCCTGAATATATTCAGGAAAAAACGCATACACACTTTTTGGCCAAGTGCATCATTGTGGACGTTCTGCTTCTTTTCCTATGCTTTAAAGGCAATTGCTATCTACCTCCTGAAATCGGTTTACTGCAATTCTGCCCCGCTTTCAAGTCCTCTTGGCAGCCTTACTTCAATATATTTTTGGAAGATAGCTGTCATTTATAACTCTGCAGGTTTGTGAATGACAGTGCCCCTGAGCTCCTTTCTTCAACTCGCTTTCTTGTGAGCTGGCCACAACACCACAGGAATGCTTCAGGCCCTCGTGTGGTTCTGGCATGGCACGCTGAGCCTTTGGTTAATTCCTCTTACTGGTGGGAAATGAGAGTTGAAATTGCCCGTCCAGACACCTCCAGCTTGTCTCTCATTGGTTCTCCCTCTTCCTGTTCATTTTCCGCAGAAATTGCAAACTGGGCCAAACAGGAGGTTAAAGGCCCTGACTCTCCAAGTGCAGAGAGTGTTAGTAAAGCGTCTGGAATGTTGCACCCGAGTACCAGGGGACGAAAACTGAGACACATTTGAACACAATTCCCCATCACACGGTGGAACATACTGTGGGTTCCACATGCATGTTTTAGCTGAAGGAAGAATCCCTTAAACCTGGAGAGTTGAGACCCATGGAATGGGTACCATGCAATATGACTTCAATGGGTCTGCATTGGCTCACCGATCCTCACCAATCCTATCACTGCTGCTTTTATGCTGTTGTACACACGCTTCATTCTCTTTTGGAGACATATAAATTCAAGGTTTTAAGATTCTTACTAGTCAGGTATATTCTTAGGAGTTTAATATGGCGTGTGGAGTCCTCTTCGTTGAGCAAGGAGTAGCTCTTGTCTATTACATATTTGGCTTATGGAACGGTATTTGTGCTAATTTCAATCTCTGCTTTTATACAGCCCCCCAACTCACCTTTCCCCTTAAGCAAGCATAAGTTGGTTTTCTACATCTGACACCCTGTTCTGTTTTGTAATTCAGTTCCTGTGTAGCCAAGTTTACATTCCGTGTAGTAGTGGAATCTTATGATGTTTCTTTTTCTGTGTGACTTATTTCACTTAGAATCATCGTACCTGAATCCACTCATTATGCTTCTATGGGCCTGATGACGTAGATTTCATTGCTGAGTGATATTGCATTGTACGTAAGTACCACAACTTCTTTATCCATTTTTTGCTTTCTGCGATATTGAACTTGTACCGTAAACGAGGTTCTTGTAAACAGAGCTGTCCCAGACTTTGGGGTCGCTCTGTCTTTTTGATTTTAATTTCCCTAAGCTATAGGACCATAAGTGGAATTGCCCTAGGCTCTGTTGCTTTGTTTTTTAGATGTTTCAGGAAACACCATACACTTCTCCAGAGTGGCTGTTGGCAATTTACATCCCGCCCATCAGCATAACAAGGCTCCCAGTTCTCCATGGCCTGTCCTGCCTTTCTGGATTTTACACTTTTTTCAGATGGCCCTTTTGATCGGGGGGCAGTGAGACTTTATTGTACTGCAGATTTCCTTTGCAAGCTTGCTTGGTTGGCCAAAAAGGGCGTATGCTTTTTTTCCTGAGGAAAAAACGCATACGCACTTTTTGGCCAAGTGCATCATTGTGGACGTTCTGCCTCTTTTCCTATGCTTTACATGCAATTCCAGTCTACCTCCTGAAATCGGTTTCCCGCAATTCTGCCCCGTTTTCAAGTCCTCTTGGCAGCCTTACTTCAATATATTTTTGGACGATAGCTGTCATTTTTAACTCTGCAGGTTTGTGAACTACAGTGCCCCTGAGCTCCTTTCTTCAACTCGCTTTCTTGTGAGCTGGCCGCAACACCGCAGCATTGCTTCAGGCCCTAGTGTGGTTCCGGCATGGCACGCTGAGCCTTTGGTTAATTCCTCTTCCTGGTGGGAAATGAGAGTTAAATTTGCCCGTCCAGACACCTCCAGCTAGTCTCTCATTGGTTCTCCCTATTCCTGTTCATTTTGCGCAGAAATTGCAAACTGGGACAAACAGGAGGTTAAAGGCACTGACTCTCCAAGTGGGGAGAGTGTTAGTAAAGCGTCTGGAATGTTGCACCCGAGTACCAGGGGACAAAACCTGAGACACATTTGAACACGTTTCCCGATCACACGGTGGATCATACTCTGGGTTCCACATGCATGTTTTAGCTGAAGGAAGAATCCCTTAAACCTGGAGAGTTGAGACCCGTGGAATGGGTACCATGCAATATGATTTCAAAGGGTCTGCATTTGCTCACCGAACCTCACCAATCCTATCACTGCTGCGTTTATGCCGTTGTACACACGCTTGATTCTCTTTCGGAGACATATAAATCCATAGGTTTTAAGATTCTTACTTGTCAGGTATATTCTTAGGCGTTTAATATGGGGCGTTGAGTCCACTTCGTTGAGCAAGGAGTAGCTCATGTCTATTACATATTTGGCTTATGGAACGGTATCTGTGCTAATTTCAATCTCTGGTTTTATGCAGCACCCCAACTCACCTTTCCCCTTAAGCAAGCATAAGTTGGTTTTCTACATTTGAGACCCTGTTCTGTTTTGTAATTCAGTTCCTGTGTAGCCAAGTTTACATTCCGTGTAGTAGTGATATCATATGATGTTTCTTTCTCTGTGTGACTTATTTCACTTAGAATCATCGTACCTGAATCCACTCATTATGCTGCTACGGGCCTGATGACATAGGTTTCATTGCTGAGTGATATTGCATTGTACGTAAGTACCACAACTTCTTTATCCATTTTTCACTTTCTGTGATATTGTACTTGTACTGTAAACGAGGTGCTTGTAAACAGAGCCGTCCCAAAATTTGGGGTGGCTGTGTCTTTTTGATTTTAATTTCCCTAAGCTATAGAACCATAAGTGGAAGTGCCCTAGGCTCTGTTGCTTTGCTTTTTTAGATGTTTCAGGAAGCACCATACAGTTCTCCAGAATGGCTGTTGGCAATTTACATCCCGCCCATCAGCATAACAAGGCTCCCAGTTCTCCATGGCCTGTCCTGCCTTTCTGGATTTTACACTTTTTTCAGACGGCCCTTTTGACTGGGGGCAGTGAGACTTCATTGTAGTGCAGATTTCCTTTGCAAGCTTGCTTGGTTGGCCAAAAAGGGCGTATGCGTTTATTCCTGAATATATTCAGGAGAAAACTCATACGCCCTTTTTGGCCAAGTGCATCATTGTGGAAGTTCTGCCTCTTTTCCTATGCTTTACATGCAATTCCAGTCTACCTCCTGAAATCGGTTTCCTGCAATTTTGCCCCTCTTTCAAGTCCTCTTGGCAGTCTTACTTCAATATATTTCTGGACGATAGCTGTCATTTATAACTCTGCAGGTTTGTGAATTACAGTGCCCCTGAGCTCCTTTCTTCAACTCGCTTTCTTGTGAGCTGGCCGCAACACCGCAGCATTGCTTCAGGCCCTAGTGTGGTTCTGGCATGGCACACTGAGCCTTTGGTTAATTCCTCTTCCTGGTGGGAAATGAGAGTTAAAGTTGCTATTCCAGACACCTCCAGCTAGTCTCTCATTGGTTCCCCCTATTCCTGTTTATTTTCCACAGAAATTGCAAACTGGGCCAAACAGGAGGTTAAAGGCACTGACTCTCCAAGTGGGGAGAGTGTTAGTAAAGCGTCTGGAATGTTGTACCCGAGTACCAGGGGACGAAAACTGAGACACATTTGAACACGTTTCCCGATCACACAGTGGATCATACTATGGGTTCCACATGCATGTTTTAGCTGAAGGAAGAATCCCTTAAACCTGGAGAGTTGAGACCCATGGAATGGGTACCATGCAATATGACTTCAAAGGGTCTGCATTTGCTCACCGAACCTCACCAATCCTATCACTGCTGCGTTTATGCCGCTGTACACACTCTTGATTCTCTTTCGGAGACATATAAATCCATAGGTTATAAGATTCTTACTAGTCAGGTATATTCTTAGGCGTTTAATATGGGGTGTTGAGTCCACTTCGTTGAGCAAGGAGTAGCTCTTGTCTATTACATATTTGGCTTATGGAACGGTATCTGTGCTAATTTCAATCTCTGGTTTTATGCAGCACCCCAACTCACCTTTCCCCTTAAGCAAGCATAAGTTGGTTTTCTACATTTGAGACCCTGTTCTATTTTGTAATTCAGTTCCTGTGTAGCCAAGTTTACATTCCGTGTAGTAGTGATATCTTATGATGTTTCTTTTTCTGTGTGACTTATTTCACTTAGAATCATCGTACCTGAATCCACTCATTATGCTGCTACGGGCCTGATGACATAGGTTTCATTGCTGAGTGATATTGCATTGTACGTAAGTACCACAACTTCCTTATCCATTTTTCGCTTTCTACGAGATTGAACTTGTACCGTAAACGAGATTCTTGTAAACAGAGCCGGCCCAAACTTTTGGGTGGCTGTGTCTTTTTGATTTTAATTTCCCTAAGCTATAGGACCATAAGTGGAAGTGCCCTAGGCTCTGTTGCTTTGTTTTTTAGATGTTTCAGGAAACACCATACACTTCTCCAGAGTGGCTGTTGGCAATTTACATCCCGCCCATCAGCATAACAAGGCTCCCAATTCTCCATGGCCTGTCCTGCCTTTCTGGATTTTACACTTTTTTCAGATGGCCCTTTTGACTGGGGGGCAGTGAGACTTCATTGTAGTGCAGATTTCCTTTGCAAGCTTGCTTGGTTGGCCAAAAAGTGCGTATGCGTTTTTTCCTGAATATATTCAGGAAAAAACGCATACACACTTTTTGGCCAAGTGCATCATTGTGGACGTTCTGCTTCTTTTCCTATGCTTTAAAGGCAATTGCTATCTACCTCCTGAAATCGGTTTACTGCAATTCTGCCCCGCTTTCAAGTCCTCTTGGCAGCCTTACTTCAATATATTTTTGGAAGATAGCTGTCATTTATAACTCTGCAGGTTTGTGAATGACAGTGCCCCTGAGCTCCTTTCTTCAACTCGCTTTCTTGTGAGCTGGCCACAACACCACAGGAATGCTTCAGGCCCTCGTGTGGTTCTGGCATGGCACGCTGAGCCTTTGGTTAATTCCTCTTACTGGTGGGAAATGAGAGTTGAAATTGCCCGTCCAGACACCTCCAGCTTGTCTCTCATTGGTTCTCCCTCTTCCTGTTCATTTTCCGCAGAAATTGCAAACTGGGCCAAACAGGAGGTTAAAGGCCCTGACTCTCCAAGTGCAGAGAGTGTTAGTAAAGCGTCTGGAATGTTGCACCCGAGTACCAGGGGACGAAAACTGAGACACATTTGAACACAATTCCCCATCACACGGTGGAACATACTGTGGGTTCCACATGCATGTTTTAGCTGAAGGAAGAATCCCTTAAACCTGGAGAGTTGAGACCCATGGAATGGGTACCATGCAATATGACTTCAATGGGTCTGCATTGGCTCACCGATCCTCACCAATCCTATCACTGCTGCTTTTATGCTGTTGTACACACGCTTCATTCTCTTTTGGAGACATATAAATCCAAGGTTTTAAGATTCTTACTAGTCAGGTATATTCTTAGGAGTTTAATATGGCGTGTGGAGTCCTCTTCGTTGAGCAAGGAGTAGCTCTTGTCTATTACATATTTGGCTTATGGAACGGTATTTGTGCTAATTTCAATCTCTGCTTTTATACAGCCCCCCAACTCACCTTTCCCCTTAAGCAAGCATAAGTTGGTTTTCTACATCTGACACCCTGTTCTGTTTTGTAATTCAGTTCCTGTGTAGCCAAGTTTACATTCCGTGTAGTAGTGGAATCTTATGATGTTTCTTTTTCTGTGTGACTTATTTCACTTAGAATCATCGTACCTGAATCCACTCATTATGCTTCTATGGGCCTGATGACGTAGATTTCATTGCTGAGTGATATTGCATTGTACGTAAGTACCACAACTTCTTTATCCATTTTTTGCTTTCTGCGATATTGAACTTGTACCGTAAACGAGGTTCTTGTAAACAGAGCTGTCCCAGACTTTGGGGTCGCTCTGTCTTTTTGATTTTAATTTCCCTAAGCTATAGGACCATAAGTGGAATTGCCCTAGGCTCTGTTGCTTTGTTTTTTAGATGTTTCAGGAAACACCATACACTTCTCCAGAGTGGCTGTTGGCAATTTACATCCCGCCCATCAGCATAACAAGGCTCCCAGTTCTCCATGGCCTGTCCTGCCTTTCTGGATTTTACACTTTTTTCAGATGGCCCTTTTGATCGGGGGGCAGTGAGACTTTATTGTACTGCAGATTTCCTTTGCAAGCTTGCTTGGTTGGCCAAAAAGGGCGTATGCTTTTTTTCCTGAGGAAAAAACGCATACGCACTTTTTGGCCAAGTGCATCATTGTGGACGTTCTGCCTCTTTTCCTATGCTTTACATGCAATTCCAGTCTACCTCCTGAAATCGGTTTCCCGCAATTCTGCCCCGTTTTCAAGTCCTCTTGGCAGCCTTACTTCAATATATTTTTGGACGATAGCTGTCATTTTTAACTCTGCAGGTTTGTGAACTACAGTGCCCCTGAGCTCCTTTCTTCAACTCGCTTTCTTGTGAGCTGGCCGCAACACCGCAGCATTGCTTCAGGCCCTAGTGTGGTTCCGGCATGGCACGCTGAGCCTTTGGTTAATTCCTCTTCCTGGTGGGAAATGAGAGTTAAATTTGCCCGTCCAGACACCTCCAGCTAGTCTCTCATTGGTTCTCCCTATTCCTGTTCATTTTGCGCAGAAATTGCAAACTGGGACAAACAGGAGGTTAAAGGCACTGACTCTCCAAGTGGGGAGAGTGTTAGTAAAGCGTCTGGAATGTTGCACCCGAGTACCAGGGGACAAAACCTGAGACACATTTGAACACGTTTCCCGATCACACGGTGGATCATACTCTGGGTTCCACATGCATGTTTTAGCTGAAGGAAGAATCCCTTAAACCTGGAGAGTTGAGACCCGTGGAATGGGTACCATGCAATATGATTTCAAAGGGTCTGCATTTGCTCACCGAACCTCACCAATCCTATCACTGCTGCGTTTATGCCGCTGTACACACGCTTGATTCTCTTTCGGAGACATATAAATCCATAGGTTTTAAGATTCTTACTTGTCAGGTATATTCTTAGGCGTTTAATATGGGGCGTTGAGTCCACTTCGTTGAGCAAGGAGTAGCTCATGTCTATTACATATTTGGCTTATGGAACGGTATCTGTGCTAATTTCAATCTCTGGTTTTATGCAGCACCCCAACTCACCTTTCCCCTTAAGCAAGCATAAGTTGGTTTTCTACATTTGAGACCCTGTTCTGTTTTGTAATTCAGTTCCTGTGTAGCCAAGTTTACATTCCGTGTAGTAGTGATATCATATGATGTTTCTTTCTCTGTGTGACTTATTTCACTTAGAATCATCGTACCTGAATCCACTCATTATGCTGCTACGGGCCTGATGACATAGGTTTCATTGCTGAGTGATATTGCATTGTACGTAAGTACCACAACTTCTTTATCCATTTTTCACTTTCTGTGATATTGTACTTGTACTGTAAACGAGGTGCTTGTAAACAGAGCCGTCCCAAAATTTGGGGTGGCTGTGTCTTTTTGATTTTAATTTCCCTAAGCTATAGAACCATAAGTGGAAGTGCCCTAGGCTCTGTTGCTTTGCTTTTTTAGATGTTTCAGGAAGCACCATACAGTTCTCCAGAATGGCTGTTGGCAATTTACATCCCGCCCATCAGCATAACAAGGCTCCCAGTTCTCCATGGCCTGTCCTGCCTTTCTGGATTTTACACTTTTTTCAGACGGCCCTTTTGACTGGGGGCAGTGAGACTTCATTGTAGTGCAGATTTCCTTTGCAAGCTTGCTTGGTTGGCCAAAAAGGGCGTATGCGTTTATTCCTGAATATATTCAGGAGAAAACTCATACGCCCTTTTTGGCCAAGTGCATCATTGTGGAAGTTCTGCCTCTTTTCCTATGCTTTACATGCAATTCCAGTCTACCTCCTGAAATCGGTTTCCTGCAATTCTGCCCCTCTTTCAAGTCCTCTTGGCAGTCTTACTTCAATATATTTCTGGACGATAGCTGTCATTTATAACTCTGCAGGTTTGTGAATTACAGTGCCCCTGAGCTCCTTTCTTCAACTCGCTTTCTTGTGAGCTGGCCGCAACACCGCAGCATTGCTTCAGGCCCTAGTGTGGTTCTGGCATGGCACACTGAGCCTTTGGTTAATTCCTCTTCCTGGTGGGAAATGAGAGTTAAAGTTGCTATTCCAGACACCTCCAGCTAGTCTCTCATTGGTTCCCCCTATTCCTGTTTATTTTCCACAGAAATTGCAAACTGGGCCAAACAGGAGGTTAAAGGCACTGACTCTCCAAGTGGGGAGAGTGTTAGTAAAGCGTCTGGAATGTTGTACCCGAGTACCAGGGGACGAAAACTGAGACACATTTGAACACGTTTCCCGATCACACAGTGGATCATACTATGGGTTCCACATGCATGTTTTAGCTGAAGGAAGAATCCCTTAAACCTGGAGAGTTGAGACCCATGGAATGGGTACCATGCAATATGACTTCAAAGGGTCTGCATTTGCTCACCGAACCTCACCAATCCTATCACTGCTGCGTTTATGCCGCTGTACACACTCTTGATTCTCTTTCGGAGACATATAAATCCATAGGTTATAAGATTCTTACTAGTCAGGTATATTCTTAGGCGTTTAATATGGGGTGTTGAGTCCACTTCGTTGAGCAAGGAGTAGCTCTTGTCTATTACATATTTGGCTTATGGAACGGTATCTGTGCTAATTTCAATCTCTGGTTTTATGCAGCACCCCAACTCACCTTTCCCCTTAAGCAAGCATAAGTTGGTTTTCTACATTTGAGACCCTGTTCTATTTTGTAATTCAGTTCCTGTGTAGCCAAGTTTACATTCCGTGTAGTAGTGATATCTTATGATGTTTCTTTTTCTGTGTGACTTATTTCACTTAGAATCATCGTACCTGAATCCACTCATTATGCTGCTACGGGCCTGATGACATAGGTTTCATTGCTGAGTGATATTGCATTGTACGTAAGTACCACAACTTCCTTATCCATTTTTCGCTTTCTACGAGATTGAACTTGTACCGTAAACGAGATTCTTGTAAACAGAGCCGGCCCAAACTTTTGGGTGGCTGTGTCTTTTTGATTTTAATTTCCCTAAGCTATAGGACCATAAGTGGAAGTGCCCTAGGCTCTGTTGCTTTGTTTTTTAGATGTTTCAGGAAACACCATACACTTCTCCAGAGTGGCTGTTGGCAATTTACATCCCGCCCATCAGCATAACAAGGCTCCCAATTCTCCATGGCCTGTCCTGCCTTTCTGGATTTTACACTTTTTTCAGATGGCCCTTTTGACTGGGGGGCAGTGAGACTTCATTGTAGTGCAGATTTCCTTTGCAAGCTTGCTTGGTTGGCCAAAAAGTGCGTATGCGTTTTTTCCTGAATATATTCAGGAAAAAACGCATACGCACTTTTTGGCCAAGTGCATCATTGTGGACGTTCTGCTTCTTTTCCTATGCTTTAAAGGCAATTGCTATCTACCTCCTGAAATCGGTTTACTGCAATTCTGCCCCGCTTTCAAGTCCTCTTGGCAGCCTTACTTCAATATATTTTTGGAAGATAGCTGTCATTTATAACTCTGCAGGTTTGTGAATGACAGTGCCCCTGAGCTCCTTTCTTCAACTCGCTTTCTTGTGAGCTGGCCACAACACCACAGGAATGCTTCAGGCCCTCGTGTGGTTCTGGCATGGCACGCTGAGCCTTTGGTTAATTCCTCTTACTGGTGGGAAATGAGAGTTGAAATTGCCCGTCCAGACACCTCCAGCTTGTCTCTCATTGGTTCTCCCTCTTCCTGTTCATTTTCCGCAGAAATTGCAAACTGGGCCAAACAGGAGGTTAAAGGCCCTGACTCTCCAAGTGCAGAGAGTGTTAGTAAAGCGTCT
The DNA here is from genome assembly GCF_039906515.1 of Pseudorca crassidens. Classification (NCBI taxonomy): domain Eukaryota; kingdom Metazoa; phylum Chordata; class Mammalia; order Artiodactyla; family Delphinidae; genus Pseudorca; species Pseudorca crassidens. The sequence continues at coordinate 401,101 of NW_027135938.1, forward strand.
GGAATGTTGCACCCGAGTACCAGGGGACGAAAACTGAGACACATTTGAACACAATTCCCCATCACATGGTGGAACATACTGTGGGTTCCACATGCATGTTTTAGCTGAAGGAAGAATCCCTTAAACCTGGAGAGTTGAGACCCATGGAATGGGTACCATGCAATATGACTTCAATGGGTCTGCATTGGCTCACCGATCCTCACCAATCCTATCACTGCTGCTTTTATGCTGTTGTACACACGCTTCATTCTCTTTTGGAGACATATAAATCCAAGGTTTTAAGATTCTTACTAGTCAGGTATATTCTTAGGAGTTTAATATGGCGTGTGGAGTCCTCTTCGTTGAGCAAGGAGTAGCTCTTGTCTATTACATATTTGGCTTATGGAACGGTATTTGTGCTAATTTCAATCTCTGCTTTTATACAGCCCCCCAACTCACCTTTCCCCTTAAGCAAGCATAAGTTGGTTTTCTACATCTGACACCCTGTTCTGTTTTGTAATTCAGTTCCTGTGTAGCCAAGTTTACATTCCGTGTAGTAGTGGAATCTTATGATGTTTCTTTTTCTGTGTGACTTATTTCACTTAGAATCATCGTACCTGAATCCACTCATTATGCTTCTATGGGCCTGATGACGTAGATTTCATTGCTGAGTGATATTGCATTGTACGTAAGTACCACAACTTCTTTATCCATTTTTTGCTTTCTGCGATATTGAACTTGTACCGTAAACGAGGTTCTTGTAAACAGAGCTGTCCCAGACTTTGGGGTCGCTCTGTCTTTTTGATTTTAATTTCCCTAAGCTATAGGACCATAAGTGGAATTGCCCTAGGCTCTGTTGCTTTGTTTTTTAGATGTTTCAGGAAACACCATACACTTCTCCAGAGTGGCTGTTGGCAATTTACATCCCGCCCATCAGCATAACAAGGCTCCCAGTTCTCCATGGCCTGTCCTGCCTTTCTGGATTTTACACTTTTTTCAGATGGCCCTTTTGATCGGGGGGCAGTGAGACTTTATTGTACTGCAGATTTCCTTTGCAAGCTTGCTTGGTTGGCCAAAAAGGGCGTATGCTTTTTTTCCTGAGGAAAAAACGCATACGCACTTTTTGGCCAAGTGCATCATTGTGGACGTTCTGCCTCTTTTCCTATGCTTTACATGCAATTCCAGTCTACCTCCTGAAATCGGTTTCCCGCAATTCTGCCCCGTTTTCAAGTCCTCTTGGCAGCCTTACTTCAATATATTTTTGGACGATAGCTGTCATTTTTAACTCTGCAGGTTTGTGAACTACAGTGCCCCTGAGCTCCTTTCTTCAACTCGCTTTCTTGTGAGCTGGCCGCAACACCGCAGCATTGCTTCAGGCCCTAGTGTGGTTCCGGCATGGCACGCTGAGCCTTTGGTTAATTCCTCTTCCTGGTGGGAAATGAGAGTTAAATTTGCCCGTCCAGACACCTCCAGCTAGTCTCTCATTGGTTCTCCCTATTCCTGTTCATTTTGCGCAGAAATTGCAAACTGGGACAAACAGGAGGTTAAAGGCACTGACTCTCCAAGTGGGGAGAGTGTTAGTAAAGCGTCTGGAATGTTGCACCCGAGTACCAGGGGACAAAACCTGAGACACATTTGAACACGTTTCCCGATCACACGGTGGATCATACTCTGGGTTCCACATGCATGTTTTAGCTGAAGGAAGAATCCCTTAAACCTGGAGAGTTGAGACCCGTGGAATGGGTACCATGCAATATGATTTCAAAGGGTCTGCATTTGCTCACCGAACCTCACCAATCCTATCACTGCTGCGTTTATGCCGCTGTACACACGCTTGATTCTCTTTCGGAGACATATAAATCCATAGGTTTTAAGATTCTTACTTGTCAGGTATATTCTTAGGCGTTTAATATGGGGCGTTGAGTCCACTTCGTTGAGCAAGGAGTAGCTCATGTCTATTACATATTTGGCTTATGGAACGGTATCTGTGCTAATTTCAATCTCTGGTTTTATGCAGCACCCCAACTCACCTTTCCCCTTAAGCAAGCATAAGTTGGTTTTCTACATTTGAGACCCTGTTCTGTTTTGTAATTCAGTTCCTGTGTAGCCAAGTTTACATTCCGTGTAGTAGTGATATCATATGATGTTTCTTTCTCTGTGTGACTTATTTCACTTAGAATCATCGTACCTGAATCCACTCATTATGCTGCTACGGGCCTGATGACATAGGTTTCATTGCTGAGTGATATTGCATTGTACGTAAGTACCACAACTTCTTTATCCATTTTTCACTTTCTGTGATATTGTACTTGTACTGTAAACGAGGTGCTTGTAAACAGAGCCGTCCCAAAATTTGGGGTGGCTGTGTCTTTTTGATTTTAATTTCCCTAAGCTATAGAACCATAAGTGGAAGTGCCCTAGGCTCTGTTGCTTTGCTTTTTTAGATGTTTCAGGAAGCACCATACAGTTCTCCAGAATGGCTGTTGGCAATTTACATCCCGCCCATCAGCATAACAAGGCTCCCAGTTCTCCATGGCCTGTCCTGCCTTTCTGGATTTTACACTTTTTTCAGACGGCCCTTTTGACAGGGGGCAGTGAGACTTCATTGTAGTGCAGATTTCCTTTGCAAGCTTGCTTGGTTGGCCAAAAAGGGCGTATGCGTTTATTCCTGAATATATTCAGGAGAAAACTCATACGCCCTTTTTGGCCAAGTGCATCATTGTGGAAGTTCTGCCTCTTTTCCTATGCTTTACATGCAATTCCAGTCTACCTCCTGAAATCGGTTTCCTGCAATTCTGCCCCTCTTTCAAGTCCTCTTGGCAGTCTTACTTCAATATATTTCTGGACGATAGCTGTCATTTATAACTCTGCAGGTTTGTGAATTACAGTGCCCCTGAGCTCCTTTCTTCAACTCGCTTTCTTGTGAGCTGGCCGCAACACCGCAGCATTGCTTCAGGCCCTAGTGTGGTTCTGGCATGGCACACTGAGCCTTTGGTTAATTCCTCTTCCTGGTGGGAAATGAGAGTTAAAGTTGCTATTCCAGACACCTCCAGCTAGTCTCTCATTGGTTCCCCCTATTCCTGTTTATTTTCCACAGAAATTGCAAACTGGGCCAAACAGGAGGTTAAAGGCACTGACTCTCCAAGTGGGGAGAGTGTTAGTAAAGCGTCTGGAATGTTGTACCCGAGTACCAGGGGACGAAAACTGAGACACATTTGAACACGTTTCCCGATCACACAGTGGATCATACTATGGGTTCCACATGCATGTTTTAGCTGAAGGAAGAATCCCTTAAACCTGGAGAGTTGAGACCCATGGAATGGGTACCATGCAATATGACTTCAAAGGGTCTGCATTTGCTCACCGAACCTCACCAATCCTATCACTGCTGCGTTTATGCCGCTGTACACACTCTTGATTCTCTTTCGGAGACATATAAATCCATAGGTTATAAGATTCTTACTAGTCAGGTATATTCTTAGGCGTTTAATATGGGGTGTTGAGTCCACTTCGTTGAGCAAGGAGTAGCTCTTGTCTATTACATATTTGGCTTATGGAACGGTATCTGTGCTAATTTCAATCTCTGGTTTTATGCAGCACCCCAACTCACCTTTCCCCTTAAGCAAGCATAAGTTGGTTTTCTACATTTGAGACCCTGTTCTATTTTGTAATTCAGTTCCTGTGTAGCCAAGTTTACATTCCGTGTAGTAGTGATATCTTATGATGTTTCTTTTTCTGTGTGACTTATTTCACTTAGAATCATCGTACCTGAATCCACTCATTATGCTGCTACGGGCCTGATGACATAGGTTTCATTGCTGAGTGATATTGCATTGTACGTAAGTACCACAACTTCCTTATCCATTTTTCGCTTTCTACGAGATTGAACTTGTACCGTAAACGAGATTCTTGTAAACAGAGCCGGCCCAAACTTTTGGGTGGCTGTGTCTTTTTGATTTTAATTTCCCTAAGCTATAGGACCATAAGTGGAAGTGCCCTAGGCTCTGTTGCTTTGTTTTTTAGATGTTTCAGGAAACACCATACACTTCTCCAGAGTGGCTGTTGGCAATTTACATCCCGCCCATCAGCATAACAAGGCTCCCAATTCTCCATGGCCTGTCCTGCCTTTCTGGATTTTACACTTTTTTCAGATGGCCCTTTTGACTGGGGGGCAGTGAGACTTCATTGTAGTGCAGATTTCCTTTGCAAGCTTGCTTGGTTGGCCAAAAAGTGCGTATGCGTTTTTTCCTGAATATATTCAGGAAAAAACGCATACGCACTTTTTGGCCAAGTGCATCATTGTGGACGTTCTGCTTCTTTTCCTATGCTTTAAAGGCAATTGCTATCTACCTCCTGAAATCGGTTTACTGCAATTCTGCCCCGCTTTCAAGTCCTCTTGGCAGCCTTACTTCAATATATTTTTGGAAGATAGCTGTCATTTATAACTCTGCAGGTTTGTGAATGACAGTGCCCCTGAGCTCCTTTCTTCAACTCGCTTTCTTGTGAGCTGGCCACAACACCACAGGAATGCTTCAGGCCCTCGTGTGGTTCTGGCATGGCACGCTGAGCCTTTGGTTAATTCCTCTTACTGGTGGGAAATGAGAGTTGAAATTGCCCGTCCAGACACCTCCAGCTTGTCTCTCATTGGTTCTCCCTCTTCCTGTTCATTTTCCGCAGAAATTGCAAACTGGGCCAAACAGGAGGTTAAAGGCCCTGACTCTCCAAGTGCAGAGAGTGTTAGTAAAGCGTCTGGAATGTTGCACCCGAGTACCAGGGGACGAAAACTGAGACACATTTGAACACAATTCCCCATCACACGGTGGAACATACTGTGGGTTCCACATGCATGTTTTAGCTGAAGGAAGAATCCCTTAAACCTGGAGAGTTGAGACCCATGGAATGGGTACCATGCAATATGACTTCAATGGGTCTGCATTGGCTCACCGATCCTCACCAATCCTATCACTGCTGCTTTTATGCTGTTGTACACACGCTTCATTCTCTTTTGGAGACATATAAATCCAAGGTTTTAAGATTCTTACTAGTCAGGTATATTCTTAGGAGTTTAATATGGCGTGTGGAGTCCTCTTCGTTGAGCAAGGAGTAGCTCTTGTCTATTACATATTTGGCTTATGGAACGGTATTTGTGCTAATTTCAATCTCTGCTTTTATACAGCCCCCCAACTCACCTTTCCCCTTAAGCAAGCATAAGTTGGTTTTCTACATCTGACACCCTGTTCTGTTTTGTAATTCAGTTCCTGTGTAGCCAAGTTTACATTCCGTGTAGTAGTGGAATCTTATGATGTTTCTTTTTCTGTGTGACTTATTTCACTTAGAATCATCGTACCTGAATCCACTCATTATGCTTCTATGGGCCTGATGACGTAGATTTCATTGCTGAGTGATATTGCATTGTACGTAAGTACCACAACTTCTTTATCCATTTTTTGCTTTCTGCGATATTGAACTTGTACCGTAAACGAGGTTCTTGTAAACAGAGCTGTCCCAGACTTTGGGGTCGCTCTGTCTTTTTGATTTTAATTTCCCTAAGCTATAGGACCATAAGTGGAATTGCCCTAGGCTCTGTTGCTTTGTTTTTTAGATGTTTCAGGAAACACCATACACTTCTCCAGAGTGGCTGTTGGCAATTTACATCCCGCCCATCAGCATAACAAGGCTCCCAGTTCTCCATGGCCTGTCCTGCCTTTCTGGATTTTACACTTTTTTCAGATGGCCCTTTTGATCGGGGGGCAGTGAGACTTTATTGTACTGCAGATTTCCTTTGCAAGCTTGCTTGGTTGGCCAAAAAGGGCGTATGCTTTTTTTCCTGAGGAAAAAACGCATACGCACTTTTTGGCCAAGTGCATCATTGTGGACGTTCTGCCTCTTTTCCTATGCTTTACATGCAATTCCAGTCTACCTCCTGAAATCGGTTTCCCGCAATTCTGCCCCGTTTTCAAGTCCTCTTGGCAGCCTTACTTCAATATATTTTTGGACGATAGCTGTCATTTTTAACTCTGCAGGGTTGTGAACTACAGTGCCCCTGAGCTCCTTTCTTCAACTCGCTTTCTTGTGAGCTGGCCGCAACACCGCAGCATTGCTTCAGGCCCTAGTGTGGTTCCGGCATGGCACGCTGAGCCTTTGGTTAATTCCTCTTCCTGGTGGGAAATGAGAGTTAAATTTGCCCGTCCAGACACCTCCAGCTAGTCTCTCATTGGTTCTCCCTATTCCTGTTCATTTTGCGCAGAAATTGCAAACTGGGACAAACAGGAGGTTAAAGGCACTGACTCTCCAAGTGGGGAGAGTGTTAGTAAAGCGTCTGGAATGTTGCACCCGAGTACCAGGGGACAAAACCTGAGACACATTTGAACACGTTTCCCGATCACACGGTGGATCATACTCTGGGTTCCACATGCATGTTTTAGCTGAAGGAAGAATCCCTTAAACCTGGAGAGTTGAGACCCGTGGAATGGGTACCATGCAATATGATTTCAAAGGGTCTGCATTTGCTCACCGAACCTCACCAATCCTATCACTGCTGCGTTTATGCCGCTGTACACACGCTTGATTCTCTTTCGGAGACATATAAATCCATAGGTTTTAAGATTCTTACTTCTCAGGTATATTCTTAGGCGTTTAATATGGGGCGTTGAGTCCACTTCGTTGAGCAAGGAGTAGCTCATGTCTATTACATATTTGGCTTATGGAACGGTATCTGTGCTAATTTCAATCTCTGGTTTTATGCAGCACCCCAACTCACCTTTCCCCTTAAGCAAGCATAAGTTGGTTTTCTACATTTGAGACCCTGTTCTGTTTTGTAATTCAGTTCCTGTGTAGCCAAGTTTACATTCCGTGTAGTAGTGATATCATATGATGTTTCTTTCTCTGTGTGACTTATTTCACTTAGAATCATCGTACCTGAATCCACTCATTATGCTGCTACGGGCCTGATGACATAGGTTTCATTGCTGAGTGATATTGCATTGTACGTAAGTACCACAACTTCTTTATCCATTTTTCACTTTCTGTGATATTGTACTTGTACTGTAAACGAGGTGCTTGTAAACAGAGCCGTCCCAAAATTTGGGGTGGCTGTGTCTTTTTGATTTTAATTTCCCTAAGCTATAGAACCATAAGTGGAAGTGCCCTAGGCTCTGTTGCTTTGCTTTTTTAGATGTTTCAGGAAGCACCATACAGTTCTCCAGAATGGCTGTTGGCAATTTACATCCCGCCCATCAGCATAACAAGGCTCCCAGTTCTCCATGGCCTGTCCTGCCTTTCTGGATTTTACACTTTTTTCAGACGGCCCTTTTGACAGGGGGCAGTGAGACTTCATTGTAGTGCAGATTTCCTTTGCAAGCTTGCTTGGTTGGCCAAAAAGGGCGTATGCGTTTATTCCTGAATATATTCAGGAGAAAACTCATACGCCCTTTTTGGCCAAGTGCATCATTGTGGAAGTTCTGCCTCTTTTCCTATGCTTTACATGCAATTCCAGTCTACCTCCTGAAATCGGTTTCCTGCAATTCTGCCCCTCTTTCAAGTCCTCTTGGCAGTCTTACTTCAATATATTTCTGGACGATAGCTGTCATTTATAACTCTGCAGGTTTGTGAATTACAGTGCCCCTGAGCTCCTTTCTTCAACTCGCTTTCTTGTGAGCTGGCCGCAACACCGCAGCATTGCTTCAGGCCCTAGTGTGGTTCTGGCATGGCACACTGAGCCTTTGGTTAATTCCTCTTCCTGGTGGGAAATGAGAGTTAAAGTTGCTATTCCAGACACCTCCAGCTAGTCTCTCATTGGTTCCCCCTATTCCTGTTTATTTTCCACAGAAATTGCAAACTGGGCCAAACAGGAGGTTAAAGGCACTGACTCTCCAAGTGGGGAGAGTGTTAGTAAAGCGTCTGGAATGTTGTACCCGAGTACCAGGGGACGAAAACTGAGACACATTTGAACACGTTTCCCGATCACACAGTGGATCATACTATGGGTTCCACATGCATGTTTTAGCTGAAGGAAGAATCCCTTAAACCTGGAGAGTTGAGACCCATGGAATGGGTACCATGCAATATGACTTCAAAGGGTCTGCATTTGCTCACCGAACCTCACCAATCCTATCACTGCTGCGTTTATGCCGCTGTACACACTCTTGATTCTCTTTCGGAGACATATAAATCCATAGGTTATAAGATTCTTACTAGTCAGGTATATTCTTAGGCGTTTAATATGGGGTGTTGAGTCCACTTCGTTGAGCAAGGAGTAGCTCTTGTCTATTACATATTTGGCTTATGGAACGGTATCTGTGCTAATTTCAATCTCTGGTTTTATGCAGCACCCCAACTCACCTTTCCCCTTAAGCAAGCATAAGTTGGTTTTCTACATTTGAGACCCTGTTCTATTTTGTAATTCAGTTCCTGTGTAGCCAAGTTTACATTCCGTGTAGTAGTGATATCTTATGATGTTTCTTTTTCTGTGTGACTTATTTCACTTAGAATCATCGTACCTGAATCCACTCATTATGCTGCTACGGGCCTGATGACATAGGTTTCATTGCTGAGTGATATTGCATTGTACGTAAGTACCACAACTTCCTTATCCATTTTTCGCTTTCTACGAGATTGAACTTGTACCGTAAACGAGATTCTTGTAAACAGAGCCGGCCCAAACTTTTGGGTGGCTGTGTCTTTTTGATTTTAATTTCCCTAAGCTATAGGACCATAAGTGGAAGTGCCCTAGGCTCTGTTGCTTTGTTTTTTAGATGTTTCAGGAAACACCATACACTTCTCCAGAGTGGCTGTTGGCAATTTACATCCCGCCCATCAGCATAACAAGGCTCCCAATTCTCCATGGCCTGTCCTGCCTTTCTGGATTTTACACTTTTTTCAGATGGCCCTTTTGACTGGGGGGCAGTGAGACTTCATTGTAGTGCAGATTTCCTTTGCAAGCTTGCTTGGTTGGCCAAAAAGTGCGTATGCGTCTTTTCCTGAATATATTCAGGAAAAAACGCATACGCACTTTTTGGCCAAGTGCATCATTGTGGACGTTCTGCTTCTTTTCCTATGCTTTAAAGGCAATTGCTATCTACCTCCTGAAATCGGTTTACTGCAATTCTGCCCCGCTTTCAAGTCCTCTTGGCAGCCTTACTTCAATATATTTTTGGAAGATAGCTGTCATTTATAACTCTGCAGGTTTGTGAATGACAGTGCCCCTGAGCTCCTTTCTTCAACTCGCTTTCTTGTGAGCTGGCCACAACACCACAGGAATGCTTCAGGCCCTCGTGTGGTTCTGGCATGGCACGCTGAGCCTTTGGTTAATTCCTCTTACTGGTGGGAAATGAGAGTTGAAATTGCCCGTCCAGACACCTCCAGCTTGTCTCTCATTGGTTCTCCCTCTTCCTGTTCATTTTCCGCAGAAATTGCAAACTGGGCCAAACAGGAGGTTAAAGGCCCTGACTCTCCAAGTGCAGAGAGTGTTAGTAAAGCGTCTGGAATGTTGCACCCGAGTACCAGGGGACGAAAACTGAGACACATTTGAACACAATTCCCCATCACACGGTGGAACATACTGTGGGTTCCACATGCATGTTTTAGCTGAAGGAAGAATCCCTTAAACCTGGAGAGTTGAGACCCATGGAATGGGTACCATGCAATATGACTTCAATGGGTCTGCATTGGCTCACCGATCCTCACCAATCCTATCACTGCTGCTTTTATGCTGTTGTACACACGCTTCATTCTCTTTTGGAGACATATAAATCCAAGGTTTTAAGATTCTTACTAGTCAGGTATATTCTTAGGAGTTTAATATGGCGTGTGGAGTCCTCTTCGTTGAGCAAGGAGTAGCTCTTGTCTATTACATATTTGGCTTATGGAACGGTATTTGTGCTAATTTCAATCTCTGCTTTTATACAGCCCCCCAACTCACCTTTCCCCTTAAGCAAGCATAAGTTGGTTTTCTACATCTGACACCCTGTTCTGTTTTGTAATTCAGTTCCTGTGTAGCCAAGTTTACATTCCGTGTAGTAGTGGAATCTTATGATGTTTCTTTTTCTGTGTGACTTATTTCACTTAGAATCATCGTACCTGAATCCACTCATTATGCTTCTATGGGCCTGATGACGTAGATTTCATTGCTGAGTGATATTGCATTGTACGTAAGTACCACAACTTCTTTATCCATTTTTTGCTTTCTGCGATATTGAACTTGTACCGTAAACGAGGTTCTTGTAAACAGAGCTGTCCCAGACTTTGGGGTCGCTCTGTCTTTTTGATTTTAATTTCCCTAAGCTATAGGACCATAAGTGGAATTGCCCTAGGCTCTGTTGCTTTGTTTTTTAGATGTTTCAGGAAACACCATACACTTCTCCAGAGTGGCTGTTGGCAATTTACATCCCGCCCATCAGCATAACAAGGCTCCCAGTTCTCCATGGCCTGTCCTGCCTTTCTGGATTTTACACTTTTTTCAGATGGCCCTTTTGATCGGGGGGCAGTGAGACTTTATTGTACTGCAGATTTCCTTTGCAAGCTTGCTTGGTTGGCCAAAAAGGGCGTATGCTTTTTTTCCTGAGGAAAAAACGCATACGCACTTTTTGGCCAAGTGCATCATTGTGGACGTTCTGCCTCTTTTCCTATGCTTTACATGCAATTCCAGTCTACCTCCTGAAATCGGTTTCCCGCAATTCTGCCCCGTTTTCAAGTCCTCTTGGCAGCCTTACTTCAATATATTTTTGGACGATAGCTGTCATTTTTAACTCTGCAGGTTTGTGAACTACAGTGCCCCTGAGCTCCTTTCTTCAACTCGCTTTCTTGTGAGCTGGCCGCAACACCGCAGCATTGCTTCAGGCCCTAGTGTGGTTCCGGCATGGCACGCTGAGCCTTTGGTTAATTCCTCTTCCTGGTGGGAAATGAGAGTTAAATTTGCCCGTCCAGACACCTCCAGCTAGTCTCTCATTGGTTCTCCCTATTCCTGTTCATTTTGCGCAGAAATTGCAAACTGGGACAAACAGGAGGTTAAAGGCACTGACTCTCCAAGTGGGGAGAGTGTTAGTAAAGCGTCTGGAATGTTGCACCCGAGTACCAGGGGACAAAACCTGAGACACATTTGAACACGTTTCCCGATCACACGGTGGATCATACTCTGGGTTCCACATGCATGTTTTAGCTGAAGGAAGAATCCCTTAAACCTGGAGAGTTGAGACCCGTGGAATGGGTACCATGCAATATGATTTCAAAGGGTCTGCATTTGCTCACCGAACCTCACCAATCCTATCACTGCTGCGTTTATGCCGCTGTACACACACTTGATTCTCTTTCGGAGACATATAAATCCATAGGTTTTAAGATTCTTACTTCTCAGGTATATTCTTAGGCGTTTAATATGGGGCGTTGAGTCCACTTCGTTGAGCAAGGAGTAGCTCATGTCTATTACATATTTGGCTTATGGAACGGTATCTGTGCTAATTTCAATCTCTGGTTTTATGCAGCACCCCAACTCACCTTTCCCCTTAAGCAAGCATAAGTTGGTTTTCTACATTTGAGACCCTGTTCTGTTTTGTAATTCAGTTCCTGTGTAGCCAAGTTTACATTCCGTGTAGTAGTGATATCATATGATGTTTCTTTCTCTGTGTGACTTATTTCACTTAGAATCATCGTACCTGAATCCACTCATTATGCTGCTACGGGCCTGATGACATAGGTTTCATTGCTGAGTGATATTGCATTGTACGTAAGTACCACAACTTCTTTATCCATTTTTCACTTTCTGTGATATTGTACTTGTACCGTAAACGAGGTTCTTGTAAAGACAGCCGTCCCAAACTTTGGGGTGGCTGTGTCTTTTTGATTTTAATTTCCCTGTGCTATAGGACCATAAGTGGAAGTGCCCTAGGCTCTGTTGCTCTGTATTTTAGATGTTTCAGGAAACACCATACACTTCTCCAGAGTGGCTGTTGGCAATTTACATCCCATCCATCAGGATAACAAGGCTTCCAGTTCTCCATGGCCTGTCGTGGCTTTCTGGATTTTATACTGTTTTCAGATGGCCCTTTTGACCGGGGGGCAGTGAAACTTCATTGTAGTGCAGATTTCCTTTGCAAGCTTGCTTGGTTGGCCAAAAAGGGCGTATGCGTTTTCTCCTGAATATATTCAGGAAAAAACGCATACGCCCTTTTTGGCCAAGTGCATCATTGTGGACGTTCTGCCTCTTTTCCTGTGCTTTACATGCAATTCCAGTCTACCTCCTGAAATCGGTTTCCTGCAATTCTGCCCCGCTTTCAAGTCCTCTTGGCAGCCTTACTTCAATATATTTTTGGACGATAGCTGTCATTTATAACTCTGCAGGTTTGTGAATTACAGTGCCCCTGAGCTCTTTTCTTCAACTCGCTTTCTTGTGAGCTGGCCGCTACACCGCAGCATTGCTTCAGGCCCTAGTGTGGTTCCGGCATGGCACGCTGAGCCTTTGTTTAATTCCTCTTCCTGGTGGGAAATGAGAGTTAAATTTGCCCGTCCAGACACCTCCAGCTAGTCTCTCATTGGTTCTCCCTATTCCTGTTCATTTTCCGCAGAAATTGCAAACTGACCCAAACAGGAGGTTAAAGGCACTGACTCTCCAAGTGGGGAGAGTGTTAGTAAGGCGTCTGGAATGTTGCACCCGAGTACCAGGGACGAAAACTGACCCATTTGAACACGTTTCCCGATCACACGGTGGATCATACTCTGGGTTCCACATGCATGTTTTAGCTGAAGGAAGAATCCCTTAAACCTGGAGAGTTGAGACCCATGGAATGGGTACCATGCAATATGACTTCAAATGGTCTGCATTTGCTCACCGAACCTCACCAATCGTATCACTGCTGCGTTTATGCCGCTGTACACATGCTTGATTCTCTTTCGGAGAAATAGAAATCCATAGGTTTTAAGATTCTTACTAGTCAGGTATATTCTTAGGCGTTTAATATGGGGCATTGAGTCCACTTCGTTGAGCAAGGAGTAGCTCTTGTCTATTACATATTTGGCTTATGGAACGGTATCTGTGCTAATTTCAATCTCTGGTTTTATGCAGCACCCCAACTCACCTTTCCTCTTAAGCAAGAATAAGTTGGTTTTCTACATTTGAGACCCTGTTCTGTTTTGTAATTCAGTTCCTGTGTAGCCAAGTTTACATTCCGTGTAGTAGTGATATCTTATGATGTTTCTTTTTCTGTGTGACTTATTTCACTTAGAATCATTGTACCTGAATCCACTCATTATGCTGCTACGGGCCTGATGACATAGGTTTCATTGCTGATTGACATTGCATTGTACGTAAGTACCACAACTTCTTTATCCATTTTTCACTGTCTGTGATATTGAATTTGTACTGTAAATGAGGTTCTTGTAATCAGAGCCGTCCCAAACTTTGGGGTGGCTATGTCTTTTTGATTTTAATTTCCCTAAGCTATAGGTCCATAAGTGGAAGTGCCCTAGGCTCTGTTGCTTTGTTTTTTAGATGTTTCAGGAAACACCATACACTTCTCCAGAGTGGCTGTTGGCAATTTACATCCCGCCCTTCAGCATAACAAGGCTCCCACGTCTCCATGGCCTGTCCTGCCTTTCTGGATTTTACACTTTATTCAGATTGCCCTTTTGACAGGGGGTCAGTGAGACTTCATTGTAGTGCAGATTTCCTTTGCAAGATTGCTTGGTTGGCCAAAAAGGGCGTATGCGTTTTTTCCTGAATATATTCAGGAAAAAACGTATACGCACTTTTTGGCCAAGTGCATCATTGTGGACGTTCTGCCTCTTTTCCTATGCTTTACATGCAATTGCAGTCTACCTCCTGAAATCGGTTTCCTGCAATTCTGTCCCGCTTTCAAGTCCTCTTGGCAGCCTTACTTCAATATATTTTTGGACGATAGCTGTCATTCATAACTCTGCAGGTTTTTGAATTACAGTGCCCCTGAGCTCCTTTCTTCAACTCGCTTTCTTGTGAGCTGGCCGCAACACCGCAGGATGGCTTCAGGCCCTAGTGTGGTTCCGGCATGGCACGCTGAGCCTTTGGTTAATTCCTCTTCCTGGTGGGAAATGAGAGTTAAATTTGCCCGTCCAGACACCTCCAGCTAGTCTCTCATTGGTTCTCCCTATTCCTGTTCATCTTCCTCAGAAGTTGCAAACTGGGCCAAACAGGAGGTTAAAGGCACTGACTCTCCAAGTGGGGACAGTGTTAGTAAAGCGTCTGGAATGTTGCACCCGAGTACCAGGGGACGAAAACTGAGACACATTTGAACACGTTTCCCGATCACACGGTGGATCATACTCTGGGTTCCACATGCATGTTTTAGCTGAAGGAAGAATCCCTTAAACCTTGAGAGTTGAGACCCATGGAATGGATACCATGCAATATGACTTCTAACGGTCTGCATTTGCTCACCGAACCTCACCAATCCTATCACTGCTGCGTTTATGCCGCTGTACACACGCTTGATTCTCTTTCGGAGACATATAAATCCATAGGTTTTAAGATTCTTACTAGTCAGGTATATTCTTAGGCGTTTAATATGGGGTGTTGAGTCCACTTCGTTGAGCAAGGAGTAGCTCATGTCTATTACATATTTGGCTTATGGAATGGTATCTGTGCTAATTTCAATCTCTGGTTTTATGCAGCACCCCAACTCACCTTTCCCCTTAAGCAAGCATAAGTTGGTTTTCTACATTTGAGACCCTGTTCTGTTTTGTAATTCAGTTCCTGGGTAGCCAAGATTACATTCCGTGTAGTAGTGATAACTTATGATGTTTCTTTTTCTGTGTGACTTATTTCACTTAGAATCATCGTACCTGAATCCACTCATTATGCTGCTGTGGGCCTGATGGCACAGATTTCATTGCTGAGTGATGTTATATTGTACGTAAGTACCACAACTTCTTTATCCATTTTTCTCTTTCTATGATATTGAACTTGTACCGGAAACGAGGTTCTTGTAAACAGAGCCGTCCCAAACTTTGGGGTGGCTGTGTCTTTTTGATTTTAATTTCCCTAAGCTATAGGACCATAAGTGGAAGTGCCCTAGGCTCTGTTGCTTTGTTTTTTAGATGTTTCAGGAAACACCATACACTTCTCCAGAGTGGCTGTTGGCAATTTACATCCCGCCCATCAGCATAACAAGGCTCCCAGTTCTCCATGGTCTGTCCTGCCTTTCTGGATTTTACACTTTTATCAGATTGCCCTTTTGACCGGGGGGCAGTGAGACTTCATTGTAGTGCAGATTTCCTTTGCAAGCTTGCTTGGTTGGCCAAAAAGGGCGTATGCGTTTTTTCCTGAATATATTCAGGAAAAAACGCATACGCCCTTTTTGGCCAAGTGCATCATTGTGGACGTTCTGCCTCTTTTCCTATGCTTTACATGCAATTCCAGTCTACCTCCTGAAATCGGTTTCCTGCAATTCTGTCCCGCTTTCAAGTCCTCTTGGCAGCCTTACTTCCATATATTTTTTGACGATAATTGTCTTTCATAACTCTGCAGGTTGGTGAATTACAGTGCCCCTGAGCTCCTTTCTTCAACTCGCTTTCTTGTGAGCTGGCCGCAACACCGCAGCATTGCTTCAGGCCCTAGTGTGGTTCCGGCATGGCACGCTGAGCCTTTGGTTAATTCCACTTCCTGGTGGGAAATGAGAGTTAAATTTGCCCGTCCAGACACCTCCAGCTAGTCTCTCATTGGTTCTCCCTATTCCTGTTCATTTTCCGCAGAAATTGCAAACTGGGCCAAACAGGAGCTTAAAGGCACTGACTCTCCAAGTGGGGAGAGTGTTAGTAAAGCATCTGGAATGTTGCACCCGAGTACCAGGGGACGAAACCTGAGACACATTTGAACACGTTTCCCGATCACACGGTGGATCATACTCTGGGTTCCACATGCATGTTTTAGCTGAAGGAAGAATCCCTTAAACCTGGAGAGTTGAGACCCATGGAATGGGTACCATGCAATATGACTTCTAACGGTCTGCATTTGCTCACCGAACCTCACCAATCCTATCACTGCTGCGTTTATGCCGCTGTACACACGTTTGATTCTCTTTCGGAGACATAGAAATCCATAGGTTTTAAGATTCTTACTAGTCAGGTATATTCTTAAGTGTTTAATATGGGGTGTAGAGTCCACTTGGTTTACCAAGGAGTAGCTCTTGTCTATTACATATTTGGCTTATGGAATGGTATCTGTGCTAATTTCAATCTCTGGTTTTATGCAGCACCCCAACTCACCTTTCCCCTTAAGCAAGCATAAGTTGGTTTTCTACATTTGAGACCCTGTTCTGTTTTGTAATTCAGTTCCTGTGTAGCCAAGTTTACATTCCCTGTAGTAGTGATATCTTATGATGTTTCTTTTTCTGTGTGACTTATTTCACTTAGAATCATCGTACCTGAATCCACTCATTATGCTGCTACGGGCCTGATGACATAGGTTTCATTGCTGAGTGACATTGCATTGTACGTAAGTACCACAACTTCTTTATCCATTTTTCACTTTCTGTGATATTGAATTTGTACTGTAAACGAGGTTCTTGTAAACAGAGCCGTCCCAAACTTTGGGGTGGCTGTGTCTTTTTGATTTTAATTTCCCTAAGCTATAGGACCATAAGTGGAAGTGCCCTAGGCTCTGTTGCTTTGTTTTTTAGATGTTTCAGGAAACACCATACACTTCTCCAGAGTGGCTGTTGGCAATTTACATCCCGCCCATCAGCATAACAAGGCTCCCACGTCTCCATGGGCTGTCCTGCCTTTCTGGATTTTACACTTTTTTCAGATGGCCCTTTTGACCGGGGGGCAGTGAGACTTCATTGTAGTGCAGATTTCCTTTGCAAGCTTGCTTGGTTGGCCAAAAAGTGCGTATGCGTTTTTTCCTGAGGAAAAAACGTATACGCCCTTTTTGGCCAAGTGCATCATTGTGGACGTTCTGCCTCTTTTCCTATGCTTTACATGCAATTCCAGTCTACCTCCTGAAATCGGTTTCCTGCAATTCTGCCCCGCTTTCAAGTCCTCTTGGCAGCCTTACTTCAATATATTTTTGGACCATAGCTGTCATTTATAACTCTGCAGGTTTGTGGATTACAGTGCCCCTGAGCTCCATTCTTCAACTCGCTTTCTTGTGAGCTGCCCGTAACACCGCAGGATTGCTTCAGACCCTAGTGTGGTTCCGGCATGGCACGCTGAGCCTTTGGTTAATTCCTCTTCCTGGTGGGAAATGAGAGTTAAATTTGCCCGTCCAGACACTTCCAGCTAGTCTCTCATTGGTTCTCCCTATTCCTGTTCATCTTCCTCAGAAGTTGCAAACTGGGCCAAACAGGAGGTTAAAGGCACTGACTCTCCAAGTGGGGAGAGTGTTAGTAAAGCGTCTGGAATGTTGCACCCGAGTACCCGGGGACGAAAACTGAGACACATTTGAACACGTTTCCCGATCACACGGTGGATCATACTCTGGGTTCCACATGCATGTTTTAGCTGAAGGAAGAATCCCTTAAACCTTGAGAGTTGAGACCCATGGAATGGATACCATGCAATATGACTTCTAACGGTCTGCATTTGCTCACCGAACCTCACCAATCCTATCACTGCTGCGTTTATGCCGCTGTACACACGCTTGATTCTCTTTCGGAGACATATAAATCCATAGGTTTTAAGATTCTTACTAGTCAGGTATATTCTTAGGCGTTTAATATGGGGCGTTGAGTCCACTTCGTTGAGCAAGGAGTAGCTCATGTCTATTACATATTTGGCTTATGGAATGGTATCTGTGCTAATTTCAATCTCTGGTTTTATGCAGCACCCCAACTCACCTTTCCCCTTAAGCAAGCATAAGTTGGTTTTCTACATTTGAGACCCTGTTCTGTCTTGTAATTCAGTTCCTGGGTAGCCAAGATTACATTCCGTGTAGTAGTGATAACTTATGATGTTTCTTTTTCTGTGTGACTTATTTCACTTAGAATCATCGTACCTGAATCCACTCATTATGCTGCTGTGGGCCTGATGGCACAGATTTCATTGCTGAGTGAAATTACATTGTACGTAAGTACCACAACTTCTTTATCCATTTTTCACTTTCTATGATATTGAACGTGTACCGGAAACGAGGTTCTTGTAAACAGAGCCGTCCCAAACTTTGGGGTGGCTGTGTCTTTTTGAATTTAATTTCCCTAAGCTATAGGACCATAAGTGGAAGTGCCCTAGGCTCTGTTGCTTTCTTTTTTAGATGTTTCAGGAAACACCATACACTTCTCCAGAGTGGCTGTTGGCAATTTACATCCCGCCCATCAGCATAACAAGGCTCCCACGTCTCCATGGCCTGTCCTGCCTTTCTGGATTTTACACATTTTTCAGATGGCCCTTTTGATCGGGGGGCAGTGAGACTTCATTGTAGTGCAGATTTCCTTTGCAAGCTTGCTTGGTTGGCCAAACGTGCGTATGCGTTTTTTCCTGAATATACGCATACGCCTTTTTGGCCAAGTGCATCATTGTGGACGTTCTGCCTCTTTTCCTATGCTTTACATGCAATTCCAGTCTACCTCCTGAAATCGGTTTCCTGCAATTCTGTCCCACTTTCAAGTCCTCTTGGCAGCCTTACTTCAATATATTTTTGGACGATAGCTGTCATTTATAACTCTGCAGGTTTGTGAATTACAGTGCCCCTGAGCTCCTTTCTTCAACTCGCTTTCTTGTGAGCTGGCCGCAACACCGCAGGAATGCTTCAGGCCCTAGTGTGGTTCTGGCATGGCACGCTGAGCCTTTGGTTAATTCCTCTTCCTGGTGGGAAATGAGAGTTAAATTTGCCCGTCCAGACACCTCCAGATAGTCTCTCATTTGTTCTCCCTATTCCTGTTCATTTTCCGCAGAAATTGCAAACTGGGCCAAACAGGAGGTTAAAGGCACTGACTCTCCAAGTGGGGAGAGTGTTAGTAAAGCGTCTGGAATGTTGCACCCGAGTACCAGGGGACGAAAACTGAGACACATTTGAACACGTTTCCCGATCACACGGTGGATCATACTCTGGGTTCCACATGCATGTTTTAGCTGAAGGAAGAATCCCTTAAACCTGGAGAGTTGAGACCCATGGAATGGGTACCATGCAATATGACTTCAAAGGGTCTGCATTTGCTCACCGAAACTCACCAATCCTATCACTGCTACGTTTATGCCGCTGTACACACGCTTGATTCTCTTTCGGAGACATAGAAATCCATAGGTTTTAAGATTCTTACTAGTCAGGTATATTCTTAGGCGTTTAATATGGGGTGTTGAGTCCACTTCGTTGAGCAAGGAGTAGCTCTTGTCTATTACATATTTGGCTTATGGAACGGTATCTGTGCTAATTTCAATCTCTGGTTTTATGCAGCACCCCAACTCACCTTTCCCCTTAAGCAAGCATAAGTTGGTTTTCTACATTTGAGACCCTGTTCTGTTTTGTAATTCAGTTCCTGTGTAGCCAAGTTTACATTCCGTGTAGTAGTGATATCTTATGATGTTTCTTTTTCTGTGTGACTTATTTCACTTAGAATCATCGTACCTGAATCCACTCATTATGCTGCTATGGGCCTGATGACATAGTTTTCATTGCTGAGTGATATTGCATTGTACGTAAGTACCACAACTTTTTTATCCATTTTTCGCGCTCTGCGATATTGAACTTGTACCGTAAACGAGGTTCTTGTAAACAGTGCCATCCCAAACTTTGGGGTGGCTGTGTGTTTTTGATTTTAATTTCCCTAAGCTATAGGTCCATAAGTGGAAGTGCCTTAGGCTCTGTTGCTTTGTTTTTTAGATGTTTCAGGAAACACCATACACTTCTCCGGAGTGGCTGTTGGCAATTTACATCCCGCCCACCAGCATAACAAGGCTCCCAGTTCTCCATGGCCTGTCCTGCTTTTCTGGATTTTACACTTTTTTCAGATGGCCCTTTTGACTGGGGTGAAGTGAGACTTCATTGTAGTGCAGATTTCCTTTGCAATCTTGTTTTGTTGGCCAAAAAGGGCATATGCGTTTCTTCCTGAATATATTCAGGAAAAAACGCATGCGCACTTTTTGGCCAAGTGCATCATTGTCGACGTTCTGAGTCTTTTCATATGTTGTCAATGCAATTCTTGTCTACCTCTTGAAATCGGTTTCCTGCAATTCTGCCTTGCTGTCAGTGCCTCTTCATAGCCTTACCTCAATATACTTTTGGAAAATAGTTGGCCTTTATAACTCTGCAGGTTTTTGAATTGCAGTGGCCCTTAGTCTATTTTTCAGCTCTTATTTTTGTGATCTTGCCTCATATCCTCAGGATTTTTTTATGCCCTATTCTTCTTCTGGGGCGCCTTGCTCTGCCTTTGGTTAATTCTTCTTCCTAATGTGAAATTAGAGTGACATGTGCCCATTGAAACCGCTACAGCTATTTTCTCACTGGTTCCCCCTATTCCCATTCATCCTCCGCACTAACTGCAGACTGTGCGATACCGGAACTTAAAGGCATTGACTCTCCATGTGGGGATGTTTTTAGTAAAGTGGCTGGAATGTTGATCCAGAGCCCCAGGAGAGGAAAATGAGGTGCGTTTTAGAAACCTTTCCCGATCATATGGTATACCATCCGCTGGATTTCCCATGCATGGTTTAGCTGTAGGAAGATTCCGTTCAACCTGGAGTGTTGGGACCCTTGGAATGAGTAGCATGAAGTATTGCATTAAACTTTCGGCAGTTGCTCACCAAAGCTCACCAATCCTCTCAGCCCCAAGTGTCCAGCCTTATGTCTTATCCAGCTGTGGGTTTATATGTGGTCATTCCAGGTTGCATCACAGCCCCTGAGCGAATTTTGTAAGAATTTTTCTCTCTTTCATTGTTTCTGCGTTTTGGTTTTAAAATTTATTTCTATAATGGGGTTTAGCTCATTTTCACTGCTGTGTTTGGCCGCTCTGCACACACTTGATTCCCTTATGGAGATATATCAATACATGGGTTTTAAGATTCTTATTACTCAGATATATTTCTCTGCGGTGTATAGGGTGTGTTGAGGCCAGTTCATTGAGCAAGGTGTAGATCTTGTCTAATACCTATTTGGTTTATTGAACGGTATCTGTGCTAATTTCAAACTCTGGTTTTATGCATCAGCCCACCTCTCCTTTCCCCTTAAGCTGACATAAGTGTGTTTTCTAAATGTGAGACACTGTTCTGTTTTGTAATTCATTTTTTGTGCAGCCATATTTATCCTCCCTCTATAAGTGATATCTTATGATATGTTTCTTTTTCTGTTTGACTTATTTCAAGTAGTATTATCGGACCTAAATCCACTCTTTATCCTTCTACTAGCCTTATTACATTGATTTCATGGTGAAGAGATATTCCATTGTACATAAGTACCACATTTTCTTTATCCATTGTTCTCTTTCCTGGGATATTTAAGGTGTACTGAAGTTGAGGTTCTTGTAAACAGAGTAGCCATAAACTGTGGTGTGCTTGTGTCTTGTTGATTTTTAGACTTCCCTAGATATACTTCCATGATTGGAAGTGCCCTATGCTCTGTAGCTCTGTTTTTTAGATGATTTAGGAACCACCATACACTTCTCCAGAGTGGCTCTCGGCAGTTCACACACTGTCCATCAGCGTATAAAGGCTCCCTGTTCTCCATGGCCTGTCCTGCATTTCTGGTTTTTACAATTTTTTCGGATGGCCCTTTTGACCGGTGGGAAATGAGACTTCTTTGTTGTGCACATTTGCATTGCTTGCTTGCTTGGTTGCCCATAAAGTGCGTATGCGTTTTTTCCTGGATATATTCAGGAAAAAATGCATACTCCCTTTTGGGCCAACTGCATCATTGTCAAAATTCTGCCGCTTTTCATGTGCTTTAAAGACGAGTCCAATCTATCTCTTGAAATCTGTTTCTTGCAATTCTGTCTTGCATTCAGATCCTCTTCTTTGCCTTACCTCAACATATTTTTGGACGTTAGTTTTCATTTATAACTCTGCAGGTTTGTGAATTGCAGTGGCCCTGAGCTCCATTTTTTAAGTTGCTCTTTTGTGAGCTGGCCTCAAAGCTGCAGGATTGCTTCAGGCCCTATTTTGGCTCCGGCGAGGCGGGCTGAGCCTTTTTTTAATTCTTATTCTTAATGGGAAATTAGAGTGACATGTGTCCGTCCAAACCCCTACAACTATTCTCTCATTGGTTCCCCCTCTTCCCGTTCATCCTCCTCACAATTTGCAAAATGTGTGAAACAGAAGTTTAAATGTGCTGATTCTCTAAGTGGGGAGATTCTAAGTAACGTGGCTGGAATGATGAACAGGAGCACCAGGAGAGGATAAATGAGGTGCATTTTAGACACATCTCCCGATCACATGGTGTACAGTCCTCTGGGTTTTCCATGCATGTTTTAGCTGTAGGAAGATCCCTTGAACCTGCAGATTTGGGACCCATTGAATGGGTACCAGGTAGTATTACTTTAAAGGGTGTGCATTTCCTCACCCAACCTCACATTTCTCTTAGCACGAACAGTTTCCAGCCTTATGTCTCATCCTGCTGTGGGTCTAGATGTGTTCAATCCATGTTGCATCACCGTCCCTGAGGAAAAGTTGTAAGAGGTTTTCTCTTTCTCTCTGTCGTTTATTTTTTTCAATTTATTACTATATTGGTTACAGCTGATTTTCAAAGCTCTGTTTCTTGCTGCTGTACATCTACTTGATTCACATACAGAGAGACATCAATAAATTCTTTTTCAGATTCTTACCAGTCATATATATTCTTTTCCGGTGACTTGAGTGTGCTGAGTGCAGTTCTTTTAGCTACCGTGTAGGCCTTGTTGATTATCAGTTTGGTATTTGGAATGGTATCTTTGCTAATTTCAACCTCCTGGATGATGCCTCACCCCTCCCCACCTTTCCCGTTTAGCAGCCTTACGTGTGTTTTCTACATATTTGACTATGTTTTTGTTTTGTAATTTATTTCATGTGTAGCCATTTTGGATTCCACCTTTAAGTGATATCTTATGATATGTGTCTTTTTCTTTTTGAATTATGTCACTTAGAATGATCATACGTAACTCCTCCGGAGTTGTTACAACTGGCCATATTTCATTGATTTCCAGGCTGAGTAATATTCCACTCTACATAAGTACCACATCTCTATCCATTTTTTCCCTCCAGAGACATTTAAGTTATATCCTAGTCGAGGATCTTTTAAACAGAGAGGCAGTAAACATTGGGGTGCCTGTGTCCTCTCGATTTTTGTTTTTCCCAAGACATACGCCCATGAGTGCAAGTGCCCTATGCTCTGTAGCTCATTTTTTAGATGCTTTAGTAAACACAATACACTTCTCCAGAATGGCCGTTGGCAATATACATTTCCACTATAAGCCTCACAGGGCTCCCTCTTCTCCTTGCCCTGTCCTGCATTTCTGGTGTTTACACTTTATGAGGATGGCTCTTCTGACTGAGGCGAAGTGATATCTTTTGTAGTATTGATTTCCAGTGCCCACCTGTTTGGTTGGCTAAAAAAGTGTATGCCCTTTTCTTGAATATATACAGAAAAAAACGCATACAGCCTTTTTGGCCAACTGCAATGTTGGCAATGTTCAGCCCCTTTTCTTGTGCTTAATGGCGAGTCCTTTCTACCTCCTCAAATCCCTTTCCTGCCATTCTCCCTTGCTTACCAATCCTTTTCTCTGACTTTCCTCAAGACATTTTTCAGTGATAGATATTTTCAACTCTGCAGTTTCGTGAATTTTACTGTCCCTGAGTTCCATTGTTCAACTTGTGTTTATGGGAACTGGCCACAAAGCAGTGGGATTTCCTCAAGCCCTATACTGTTTCCATGGGCAACCCTAGCCTTTGGTCAATTCGTCTTCCTGATTGGAAATTAGAGTGACATGTGCCTGTCTGAACACCTAGGACTTGTCTCTCATTGTTCCTCATCCTTCCGCTTCATCCTCTGGACAAATTCCAAACTGTACGCAACAGGATGTTGACAGTGCTGACATCTCCAAGTGGGGAGACTGTTAGTAAAGACGCTGGAGGGGTGAACCCGAGCACCAGGAGATGAGGAGATGAGATGCCTTTTCCAAACTCTTCCCAATCAGACGGTATACCATCCTCTGTGTGTGACAGACATGTTTTAGCAGTAGGAAGAGTCCCATTCATGTAAGGAGAACACCAGGGCTTTTTCAAAATCAGTGTCTCCCCGAAACCCAAACTGGGGAATTTTTTAAGCTACGGCTACACATATGTTCATTAAGGGCCTTGGGAAGTAGGCAGAGTCCAAACTTTAGATGATTGAAGTCTTCAGGGTCAGAAGCACTCACCACCGGCTTCCCTTAGGTTACACTTTAACTGTCATTGATAGATGATGTCAATAAAAATATCTATTCTTTTTCCGATTATTTCCCCTTATAGGTTATTGCAAAATATTGAGTGTAGTTCCCTGTGCTATACAGTAGTTCCTTGTTGATGATCTATTTTATACATAGCAGTGTGTATGTGTTAATTCCAAACTGTTAATTTATCCCTCCTCCCACCTTTCCCCTTTGGTAATAATAAATTATAAGATTTTATACTTCTCAGAAATGGGAGAGCTGAAAGAGAGGTATCATTTTCAATGGAAAAGCATTTAAAACAAGATTGAAGCTTTAACCAAGATTATTAGATGTACATCCTTGGAAAGAAATCACTTCATTTCTCTAATATTGACCTGACAAATAAGACAAACCTTTTCACTGAACTTGCTTATAATAAAGTGATGGAAATATCAAATGGAAGTGTTAGAAACATCTTATTTTACCCGAGCCTTATAAACTGTTCTATGTTAACTACAGTTTGGCTCACACATCTGTTCATTGAAGTTACAATAGTCTCAATTTCTGTTACTGATCCTCCAGAGTGGACCCCAACAAGTGTCCCCCTGCCCAGTGTCATTGGGGCCAACAGATCGAGACTGAGTTTGGTTCACAAGGAAAGGAAACTTTATATTTTAAACAGAGAATGGAGAGGTGAGAGCATGCACTAAACCGTGGGCTGTGGGCTGGGCTGCTGTGTAGAGATCCTGTCAGAGTCAGTGGGAGGGAGGGGGCGGAGCACTCGAGGGCTGGGTTGGCTGCAGCTCAGGCTCTATATCTCGGAGTCTGCACTGGGCCCCAGGAGCTGAGGTGTCGACCCAGCCATTCTGCACTAGGAAATCTGGTCTGAAGTGCCGGGTGTGGAACCTCTGCATGCGGGACCCTAGGAGCACGTGAAATTAGACAAAGCACAAAGGATAAAAAAGGTCAGACTTGACTTTATTGCCCAGATTCTATTTTTATCTCCCAGGGATTTT
This sequence comes from Pseudorca crassidens, assembly GCF_039906515.1. Classification (NCBI taxonomy): domain Eukaryota; kingdom Metazoa; phylum Chordata; class Mammalia; order Artiodactyla; family Delphinidae; genus Pseudorca; species Pseudorca crassidens. The sequence goes on from NW_027135938.1 coordinate 426,365, forward strand.
TAATGGGCTTTGCTGGGGACAAACCCCTCCTCTGCCTTTTGTCCCGTTCCTCATTCTTGGAGTGCTGAGGGTGCAGACCCTTCTTCTGTAACTGCTGAGTGCTGAGTTGGGAGCCTCATACCAGGGGACGAGGGTCAGAACTTCTCCCCAGCAGCCTCCAGGTGACGTTGATTGGCCCCAGGACCCCTGCCTCCCTGCTCGTCCACCTGAGCACCAGCATTGGAAGTGTTATAGATTCTAATGACCTTTAAGGGCCCAGGAAAGAGATGTGCAGAGACGCTGTGGGGGCCGGTTTCACCCCGCCCCACATTTGTTCGGCCACCTTAGGCTGACCGTTTCTGCCAGCCTAGATGCTCTGACCAGTAGTCTGCTCTTTCTTCAATTAGGCCCCTGAATTAACGTAAAAACAGCACCAGGTGTCAGAGCCCTGCCCGCTCAACTCCCAGACAGTCCAGGGTCAGTGGTGATCAAGGACCATGATGGCCACTGAGTCAACAGCCTTTTGAAGTAAACAGGAGTCCAGCCGGTCTTATTGGCCACCATCATCACGGTGTCTGTAGGCTTTTCTATGGTGACAGTGTGATATACGTTTCCCCCGCCAAGATTATTAGCTCCCCTCCGGGTGCAGTAAGTCCTGCAAGCAGTAGTCTACTCCTTCGGGACACACTATTGTTGTTTTATGAGAGAAACTCCAGGTCAAGTGATGTTCACACGAGTCGTCATGGTGCCCTGTTGCCCCCGGTTATCTCTCTGGATGTTGGAGTTGGAGGGCCTCCTCACTCGAGGTCGGTGTGCCCACGGAGTGAACCCTGCAACTTCAGGGCATGGTTGGTGATTAGGATCACCACGTGGGGTCCTTTTCCCTTAGGAGGGAGGTGGCCTTTTGGGCTGCTGATTTCCAGGTTTTTAGATACCGCCAGTATCTTGGCCAGATGTGGCAGTGGGCCAAGCCCCTTGGTGACTCTATTTTATCCTACCTGGATGGCATTCTTGCGTTGTTCCATTTCAAGTGGTCCCAGTTTTTGCACTAATTCTCTAATGGCGACTCACCTTTCACCGGGAATGGAAAGGTCAAAGGGTTTAGCTCAATTAGGGAGTTCCAGGGCAAGGGTCTGAATTGACTGCTCTTTCCATTCTTGAAAGGCCACTTCTGGATTCTGTTCAAAAGGATCATCATCTTTTCCTTTCAGTGTTTCATATAGAGGCCCAGCTAGTAGACTGTAGTTAGGGATCCAGAAGCAGCAAACCCTGGCCTCCCCAGGAACCCCTAAGCTGTCTTCTAGTTTTAGAAAGGGGTAAGGCTGCAAATGGTTTCTTCCCTTTCCTGGGATGGGCTTCTCCGACCTTCTGTGAGAATGAAGCCCAGGCAGGTCACCGCAGTCTCTGATATTTGAGCTTTTTCTTGGACAACTTCTATCCTTTATTGGCTTGGTAGTTCAGAGGCCTCCTTAGTAGGGCTGGCGATCAGAATGTCGTCTGCATATTGAAGGAGGGTTTCCTTTTCCAGAGGTAGAACTTTTCGGTCTTTAGCTAAGCTTTCCCCAAAGATGGTGTGGGAATTTTTGAACCCTTGGGGCAAGACGGCCCGGAAGTATTGTTTTAGTTGTATGTTGAGTCCTGCCACTCACAAGCCAAAATTTCTTGTGACTCTGGGACTAATGGAATACAAAAGAAGGCATCATTGAAGACTAATACAGAATACCATGTCCTGGTGGTTGGTAGAATGACCAGCAGGGTGTAGGAATTAGGAGCAACTGGAGGTATATCCTCGGTGGCTTCACTGACTGTCCTGACATCCTTTACCAGGTCCCCAGCAGCCCATGGGGCTCTCGTGGTCAGGCCAATCCCAGGATATGGAGCTCTCCTGGGCAGGTACCCCACCCCCATCCCAGCCCACGGGGCTCTCATGGTCAGGCCTCTCCCAGGATACAGAGCTACCCTTGCAGGTACCGTGGCAGGGCTGGGCACACAGGAACCGTGCACATAGCCCTCACTGAAGAGCACCCCCATCTCACCTGTCGCTCAGAGCTGACACAGAGCACCTCAGAGCAGGACTTGAACTAACAAACAGCAGCTCCGACAGGTCTGTGACCCTGGGCATCACTCTGTGTGGCCTCCCTCCACCTGGTCTTCCAGAGACTTCCACTGCACCCGGGGCACCAAGCCTCTGTCTCCAACCACCACCCACCCCTCCTCTCCCTGACTCCTGGGTTCCTCTCATTAGGAGAGGGTTTTCTTGAAGTTGTCTCCCACTCATGGGCCAGATAAAATGATTAGAAAACAAGCCAAAGCTGCAGCCCCTTGTCTATCCTGACTCTCAGGAGCCCACACCTGTTCCTTGGACCTGGCCGGTTCAGCAAGTTCCATTTTCTGCAACTGTGAGCCCCTGAGGTGTGATGATTGGCTGACCTGGGCAGCCTTACCATGCCGGCCAGCCCTCCCCAGGTGTGCCTGGGTTGAGATCAATATAAATACCACTCCAGGCAGCAAGAGCCCCTGCAGCTGTGCCTGATGCCATTTTCTCTGCCCTGTCAGCAGTCTCGGGGCTGGGCTGGTGGGAGGGAGGGAGAGGCCACGGCTTTGTGGGTGGCCCAGTGTGAGTGGGGCTCTGCTGGACTTTCTGCAGCAGTTGCCAGGCTGCCACCTGCTAAAGAAGAGGATGTGTCACCCATACCTGCTGCTGGAATTTCTCCCTGGGCAGAGGTGAGGAAGGAAAAAAGCAGTGGGGGCAGGGACAGGACGGGTATCTCAGGCAGGGAAATGGAAATCTTCCAGAAGAGCACCCAGGGCCAGGACCATCCTGGCTGGCCTGCAGGCACCAAGTCAGCTGGCATGCTGTCACTCATGTGGCTCCATGGCCCTTCCTCTAGGCTTTCAAGTCCTTGTATATATTCAGGTGTTTTACCTGGGAAGGGTGGGGACAGTTCAGCAGCAACTGGCCTGGGGCTCAGCTCACGTTCACTCACAGATGCCTCGGCACGGTGCCCCAGCTTTGCAATGAGGACGCTTGTTGTGTGGGAGCTGCTGGCTGAATGGGAGACGATTCCCCACCACTGACCAACTTCAGAATTTTTACAACTGGAGCAAGTGCCCTGATACGGTTTTCCTCTGAGTAACTGGTGGGTTCTGTTTTTTTTTTTCTCTTTTTCGTTTTTGGTTCAAGGTAGATTTTATTCCTCTTTTTTGTATTTACAGATATAAGCATGGAAATAATTTATTCATATAAATACATGTATGTGAAGGGAATAATTGTTTTTTCTGTTTTATTTTTTAAATCTTATTTCTTTTTAATTTTGAATTTTATTTTATATTTTTATACAGCAGGTTCTTATTGGTTATCTATTTTATACATATAAATGTTTACATGCCAATCCCAATCTCTCAGCTCCTCCCACCACCACCCCCCCAAGAGCTTTCCCCCCTTGTTGTCCATACGATTGTTGTCTACATCTGTTGCTCTATTTATGCCTTGCAAAACGGTTAATCTGTACAGTTTTTCTAGGTTCCACATATATGCATGAATATACAAGATTTGTTTTTCTCTTTCTGACTTACTTCACTCTGTATGACAGTCTCTAGATCCATCGACGTCTCTACAAATGACCCAATTTCATTCCTTTCATGGCTTAGTAATATTCCATTTTATATATGTACCACATCTTTATGCATTCGTCTGTCTGTGGGCATTTAGGTTGCTTCCATTACCTCGATATTGTAAATAGTGATGCAATGAACATTGCGGTGAATGTCTCTTTTTGATTTATGGTTTTGTCTGGGTATATGTCCAGTACTGGGATTGCTGTATCATATGGTAATTCTATGATTAGTTTCTTAAGAAACTCCATATTGTTCTCCATAGTGACTGTATCAATTTATATTCCCAACAATAGTGGAAGAGGCTTCCTTTTCCCCACACCCTTTCCAGCAATTGTTGTTTGTAGATTTTCAGATGATGCCCATTCTAACAGGTGTGAGGTGATACCTCATTGTTGAGTCCATTTCGTTGAGCAAGGGGTAGGTCTTGTCTATTACATATTTGGCTTATGGAACGGTATCTGTGCTAATTTCAAACTCTGGTTTTATGCAGAACCCCAACTCACCTTTCCCCTTAAGCAAGCATAAGTTGGTTTTCTAAACTTGAGACCCTGTTCTGTTTTGTAATTCAGTTCATGTGTAGCCAAGTTTACATTCCATGTATTAGTGATACCTTATGATGTTTCTTTTTCTGTGTGACTTATTTCACTTGGAATCATCGTGCCTCAATCCACTCATTATGCTGGTACAGGCCTGGTGACACAGATTTCATTGCTGAGTGGTATTCTGTTGTACGTTAAGTACCGCAACTTCTTTATCAATTATTTGCTCTCTGGGATACTTAACTTGTACCGTAGAAGAGGTTCCTGTAAACAGAGCCGTCCCAAATTTTGGGGTGGCTGTGTCTTTTTGATTTTAATTTCCCTAAGCTATAGGACCATAAGTGGAAATGCCCTAGACTCTGTTGCTTTGTTTTTCAGATGTATCAGGAAACACCATACACTTCTCCAGAGTGGCTGTTGGCAATTTACATCCCGCCCATCAGCATAACAAGGCTCCTTTATCCCCATGGCCTGTCTTGCCTTTCTGCATTTTACACTTTTTTCAGATGGCCCTTTAGACCGGGGGGAAGTGACACTTCATAGTAGTTCGGATTTCCATTGCAAGCTTGCTTGGTTTGCCAAAAAGGGCGTATGCGTTTTTTCCTGAATATATTCAGGAACAAACTCATACGCCCTTTTTTGCCAAGTGCATCATTGTTGATGTTCTGCCTCTTTTCCTATGCTTCAAATGCAAATCCAATCTACCTCCTGAAATCGGTTTCCTGAAATTCTGCCCCGCTTTCAAATCCTCTTCGCAGCCTTACTTCAATATATTTTTGGATGTTATCTGTCATTTATAACTCTGCAGGTTTGTGAATTACAGGGCCGCTGAGCTCCTTTCTTCAACTCGCTTTCTTGTGAGCTGGCCGCAAACCCGCAAGACTGCTTCAGGCCCTAATCTGCTTCTGGCAGGGCATGCTGAGCCTTTGGTTAATTCCTCTTCCTGGTGGGAAATGAGTGTTAAATATGCCCGTCCAGACACCTACCTCACTCTCAACCCCTTGGTGATGTGAGTCCTCTGGTTTGTGGCCACCTTTATGGGTTCCTCACCTTTCGATGATGTGGGACCAATGGACTTAGGAGACTCCTGCCTGGTTCACATCCCCTTGGTGATGTGGGCCCTCTGTTGAGAGTCTGATCCTGGCAGGGTTCCTCACCCATCTGTGAGGTGGGCCGTCTGCTGTGAGGTCACTCCTGCCTGGCTTGCTCATCTCGCCTTGTGGACATGAGCCCTCTGGTGGCACATGGAGCCTGCTGGGAGCCTCCTCCCATCGGTGATGAGGGCCCTCTGGCGTCAGGCCCTAACGGCTGGGCTCCCCACATTTTGTGATGTGCACCCAGTGGTGCGAGGACACTCCATCCAGGTTCACATCCCCATTGGGATGTGGGACTTCTGCTCTGAGGTCCCAACGCCTGAGTTGCTCACAGTTTCATGATGTGGGCTCTCTGCTGTTAGTTCACTCCTGCCTGCATCCCATAGCTTCTGTGCTCTCGGCCGCCTGCTGGGAGGTTCCAACTGCTGGATTCCTCAACTTTTTTATTCTATGTGCCCTCTGTTGTGAGGCTCCTCCTGCCTGCCTCACTGCCAGCCCCTTGGTGATGACTGTCCTATGGCTTGAGGCCACATGTGCTGCGTTCCTCACCTTTCGATGATGTGGCCCCACTCGTGTGAGGACACTCCTGCCTGGTTCCCATCCCCTTGGTGAGGTGGGCCCTCTGGCGAGAGTCTGATCCTGGCTGGGTTCCTCAACGTTCTGTGAGGTAGGCCCTCTGCTGTGAGGTCACTCCTGCCTGGCTGGCACACGTCACCTTGGAGATGTGAGACATCTGGTGGCAGTTGGAGCGTGCAGGGTGCCTCCTCCTCTCGGTGATGACGGCCCTCTGGCGTCAGGCCCTAAATGGTGGGCTCCCCACATTTTCTGATGTGCGCCCAGTGGTGCGAGGACACTCCAGCCAGGTTCCCATTCCCATGGGGATGTGGGCCTTCTGCGCTGAGGTCCCAACGCCTGGGTTGCTCACAGTTTTATGATGTGGGCCCTCTGCTGTGAGTTCACTGCGGCCTGGATCCCATAGCCTCGGTGTTCTGAGCCACCTGCTGGAAGGTCTAAATGCTGGAATCCTCACGTTTTTTATATTATGTGCCCTGTGTTGTGAGGCTACTCCTGCCTGCCTCACTCCAAGGCCCTTGGTGATGTGGGTCCTCTGGTTTGAGGACACATGTGCTGGGTTCCTCACCTTAAGATGATGAGGCCCCACTAGTGTGAGGATAATCCTGACTGGTTCCCATCCCCTTTGTGATGTGGGCCCTCTGGTGAGAGTCTGATCCTGGCTGGGTTCCTCACCCATCTGTGAGGTGGGCCCTCTACTATCAGGTAACTCTTGCCTGGCTTGCTCACCTCGCCTTGTTGACATGAGCCCTCTGGTGGCACTTGGACCCTGCTGGGAGCCTCCTCACATCTGTGATGAGGGCCCTCTGACGTCAGGCCCTAACTGCTGGGCTCCCCAACTTTTCTTAGTGAGCCCAGTGATGCTCGGGCACTCCTCTTAGGTTCCCATCTCCATGGGGATGTGGTCCTTCTGCTCTGAGGTTCCAACGGCTGGGTTGATCACAGTTTCATGATGTGGGCTCTCTGGTGTTAGTTCACTGTGGCCTGGATCCCATAGCCTCTGTGCTCTTGGCCACCTGCTGGGAGGTTCCAACTGCTGGATTCCTCACTTTTTTAATCTTTTAGGCCCTCTGTTGTGAGGATCCTCCTGCCTGCCTCACTCCCAGCCCCTTCGTGATGTGTGTCCTCTGGTTTGAGGCCACATGTGCTGGGTTCCTCACCTTTCGATGATGTGGGACCAATGGTCTTAGGAGACTCCTGCCTGGTTCACATCCCCTTGGTGATGTGGGCCCTCTGTTGAGAGTCTGATCCTGGCAGGGTTCCTCACCCTTCTGTGAGGTGGGCCGTCTGCTGTGAGGTCACTCCTGCCTGGCTTGCTCACCTCGCCTTGTGGACATGAGCCCTCTGGTGGCACTTGGAGCCTGCTGGGAGCCTCCTCCCCTCGGTGATGAGGGCCCTCTGGCGTCAGGCCCTAACGGCTGGGCTCCCCACATTTTGTGATGTGCGCCCAGTGGTGCGAAGACACTCCATCCAGGTTCACATCCCCATTGGGATGTGGGACTTCTGCTCTGAGGTCCCAACGGCTGGGTTGTTCACAGTTTCATGATGTGGGCTCTCTGCTGTTAGTTCACTCTGGCCTGGATGCCATAGCCTCTGTGCTCTGGGCCGCCTGCTGGGAGGTTCCAACTGCTCGATTCCTCAACTTTTGTATTCTATGGGTCCTGTGTTGCGATACTCCTCCTGCCTGCCTCACTCACAACCCCTTCGTGATGTGGGTCCTCTGGTTTGAACCACATGTGCTGGGTTCCGCAACTTTCAATGATGTGGCCCCACTGGTGTGAGGACACTCCTGCCTGGTTCCCATCCCCTTGGTGATGTGGGCCTTCTGGTGACAGTCTTATCCTGGCTGGGTTCGTCACTCTTCTGTGACGTAGGCCCTCTGCTGTGAGGTCAATCCTGCCTGACTTGCACACATCACCTTGGCGACGTGGGCCCTCTGTTGACACATGGAACCTGCTGGGAGCCTCCTGCCCTCGGTGATGACGGCCCTCTAGCATCAGGCCCTAACTGCTGGGCTCCCCACGTTTTCTGATGTGAGCCCAGTGATGCCAGGACACTCCTGTCAGGTTCCCATCCCCATGGGGATGTGGGCTTTCTGCTCTGAGGTCCCAACGCCTGGGTTGCTCACAGTTTCATGATGTGGGCTCTCTGGTGTTAGTTCACTCCTGCCTGCATTCCATAGCTTCTGTGCTCTCGGCCGCCTGCTGGGAGGTTCCAAATGCTGGATTCCTCACCTTTTTTATTCTTTGGGCCCTCTGTTTTTAGGCTACTCCTACCTGCCTCACTCCCATCCCCTTTGTGATGTATGTCCTCTGATATGAGGCCGCATGTGCTGGGTTCCTCACCTTTCGATGATGTGGCCCCACTGGTGGGAGGACAGTCCTGACTGGTTCCCATCCCCTTGGTGTTGTGGGCCCTCTGGCGAGAGTCTCATCCTACCTCGGTTCCTCACCCTTCTGTGAGATAGGCCCTCTGCTGTGTGGTCACTACTGCCTGGCTGGCGCATGCCACCTTGTAGACGTGGGCCCTCTGTTGGCAGTTGGAACCTGCTGGGAGTCTCCTCCCCTCAGTTATGAGGGCCCCCTGGCGTCAGGCCCTAACTGCTGGGCTCCTAACATTTTCTGATATGTGCTAAGTGGTGCGAAGCCACTCCTGCCAGGTTCCCATCCCAATGGTTGTGGGCCTTCTGTTCTGAGGTCCCAACGGCTGGGCTGCTCACAGGTTCATGATGTGGGCCCTCTGCTGTGAGTTCACTGCGGCCTGGATCCCATAGCCTCGGTGCTCTGGGCTGCTTGCTGGGAGGTTCCAACTGCTGGATTCCTCAACTTTTATATTCTATGGACCCTGTGTTGTGAGGCCGGTCCTGCCAGCCTCATTCCGAACCCCTTGGTGATGTGGTTCCTCTGGTTTGAGGCTACATGTGCTGGGATCCTCACCTTTCGATGATGTTGTCCCACTGGTGTGGGGACACTCCTGCCTGGTTCCCATCCCCTTGGTGATGTGGGCCCTCTGGTGAGAGTCTGATCCTGGCTGTGTTCCTCACCCTTCTGTGAGGTGGGCCCTCTGCTGTGAGGTCACTCCTGCCGGCCTGGCACACATCGCCTTGGTGACGTTGGCCCTCTGGTGGCAGCTGGAGCCTGCTGGGAGCCTCCTCCCCTCGGTGATGAGTGCCCTCTAGCGTCAGGCCCTAACTTCTGAGCACCCCACGTTTTCTGATGTGAGCCCAGTGATGCCAGAACACTCCTGTCATGTTCCCATCACCATGAGAATGTGGGCCTTCTGCTCTGAGGTCCCAATGTCTGGGTTGCTCACAGTTTCATGATGTGGGCTCTCTGGTGTTACTTCACTCTGGCTTGGATCCCCTAGCCTCTGTGCTCTGGGCCGCCTGCTGGGAAGTTCCAACTGCTGGATTCCTCACTTTTCTTATTTTGGGGCCCTCTGTTGTGAGGCTCCTCCTGCCTGCCTCACTCCCAGCCCCTCGGTGATGGGTGTCCTATGGTTTGAAGCCACATGTTCTGGGTTCCTCACCTTTAGATGATGTGGCCCTACTCATGTGAGGACACTCCTGCCTGGTTCCAATCCATTTGGTGATGTGGGCCCTCTGGTGCGAGTCTGATCCTGACTGGGTTCGTCACACTTCTCTGAGGTGGGCCCTCTGCTGTGAGGTCATTCGTGCCTGGTTGACACACATCGCCTTGGCGACGTCACCCTCTGGTGGCAGTTGGAGCCTGCTGGGAGCCTCCTTCCCTTGGTGATGAGGGTCCTCTGGCGTCAGGCCCTAACTGCTGGTCGCCCAAAATTTTCTGATACGTTCTCAGTGGTACGAGGACACTCCTACCAGATTTATATCCCCATGGGAATGTGGGCCTCCTGCTCTGAGGTCCCAATGGCTGGGTGGCTCAATTTCATGACATGGGCCCTCTTCTGTGAGTTCACTGTGGCCTGGATCCCATAGCCTCGGTGCTCTGGGCTGCCTGCTGGGAGGTTCCAACTGCTGGATTCCTCACTTTTTTATTCTATGGGCCCAGTGTTGTGAGGCTACTCCTGCCTGCCTCACTCCGAGGCCCTTGGTGATGTGGGTCCTCTGGTTTGAGGACACATGTGCTGAGTAGCTCACCTTTCGATGATGTGGCCCCACTGGTGTGAAGACACTCCTGCCTGGTTCCCATCCCCTTGGTGATGTGGGCCCTCTGGTGAGAGTCTGATATTGGCTGGGTTTCTCACCCTTCTGTGAGGTGGGACCTCTGCTATGAGGTAACTCATGCCTGGCTTCCTCACGTTGCCTTGGCAACGTGAGCACTCAGGTGGCAGTTGGAGCCTGCTGGGAATCTCCTCCCCTCGGTTATGAGAGCTCTGGATAAAACACATATGCCCTTTTTTGCCAAGTGCATTATTTTCCAAGTTCTGTCTCTTTTCCTATGCTTTAAGAGCGACTTCCGTGTACCTTCTGAATTCGGTTTCCAGCAATTGTGCCCCGCATTCAAGTCCTCTTGGCAGCCTTACTTCAATATATTTTTGGACGATAGCTGTCATTTATAACTCTGCAGGTTTGTGAATTACAGTGCCCCTGAGCTCCTTTCTTCAACTCGCTTTCTTGTGAGCTGGCCGCAACACCGCAGCATTGCTTCAGGCCCTAGTGTGGTTCCGGCATGGCATGCTGAGCCTTTGGTTAATTCCTCTTCCTGGTGGGAAATGAGAGTTAAATTTGCCCGTCCAGACACCTCCAGCTAGTCTCTCATTGGTTCTCCCTATTCCTGTTCATTTTCCGCAGAAATTGCAAACTGGGCCAAACAGGAGGTTAAAGGCACTGACTCTCCAAGTGGGGAGAGTGTTAGTAAAGCGTCTGGAATGTTGCACCCGAGTACCAGGGGATGAAAACTGACACATTTGAACACGTTTACCGATCACACGGTGGATCATACTCTGGGTTCCACATGCATGTTTTAGCTGAAGGAAGAATCCCTTAAACCTGGAGAGTTGAGACCCATGGAATGGGTACCATGCAATATGACTTCAAAGGGTCTGCATTTGTTCACCGAACCTCACCAATCCTATCACTGCTGCATTTATGCCGCTGTACACATGCTTGATTCTCTTTCAGAGACATATAAATCCATAGGTTTTAAGATTCTTGCTAATCAGGTTTAATCTTAGGCGTTTAATATGGGGTGTAGAGTCCACTTCGTTGAGCAAGGAGTAGCTCTTGTCTGTTACATATTTGGCTTAGGGAACGGTATCTGTGCTAATTTCAATCTCTGGTTTTATGCAGCACCCCAACTCACCTTTCCTCTTAAGCAAGCATAAGTTGGTTTTCTACATTTGAGACCCTGTTCTGTTTTGTAATTCTGTTCCTGTGTAGACAAGTTTACATTCCGTGTAGTAGTGATATCTTATGATGTTTCTTTTTCTGTGTGACTTATTTCACTTAGAATCATCGTACCTGAATCCACTCATTATGCTGCTATGGGCCTGATGACATAGATTTCATTGCTGAGTGACATTGCATTGTACGTAAGTACCACAACGTCTTTATCCATTTTTCACTTTCTGTGATATTGAACTTGTACTGTAAACGAGGTTCTTGTAAACAGAGCCGTCCCAAACTTTGGGGTGGCTGTGTCTTTTTGATTTTAATTTCCCTAAGCTATAGGACCATAAGTGGAAGTGCCCTAGGCTCTGTTGCTTTGTTTTTTAGATGTTTCAGGAAACACCATACACTTCTCCAGAGTAGCTGTTGGCAATTTACATCCCGCCCATCAGCATAACAAGGCTCCCAGTTCTCCATGGCCTGTCCTGCCTTTCTGGATTTTACACTTTTTTCAGATGGCCCTTTTGACCGGAGGGCAGTGAGACTTCATTGTAGTGCAGATTTCCTTTGCAAGCTTGCTTGGTTCGCCAAAAAGGGCGTATGCGTTTTCTCCTGAATATATTCAGGAAAAAACGCATATGCCCTTTTTGGCCAAGTGCATCATTGTGGACGTTCTGCCTCTTTTCCTATGCTTTACATGCAATTCCAGTCTACCTCCTGAAATCGGTTTCCTGCAATTCTGCCCCGCTTTCAAGTCCTCTTGGCAGCCTTACTTCAATATATTTTTGGACTATAGCTGTCAGTTATAACTCTGAAAGTTTGTGAATTACAGTGCCCCTGAGCTCCTTTCTTCAACTCACTTTCTTGTGAGCTGGCCGCAACACTGCAGCATTGCTTCAGGCCCTAGTGTGGTTCTGGCATGGCACGCTGAGCCTTTGTTTAATTCCTCTTCCTGGTGGGAAATGAGAGTTAAATTGGCCCGTCCAGACACCTCCAGTTAGTCTTTCGTTGGTTCTCCCTATTCCTGTTAATTTTCCGCAGAAATTGCAAACTGGGCCAAACAGGAGGTTAAAGGCCCTGACTCTCCAAGTGGTGAGAGTTTTAGTAAAGCGTCTGGAATGTTGCACCCGAGTACCAGGGGACGAAAACTGAAACGCATTTGAACACGTTTCCTGATCACACGGTGGATCATACTCTGGGTTCCACATGCATGTTTTAGCTGAAGGAAGAATCCCTTAAACCTGGAGAGTTGAGACCCATGGAATGGGTACCATAAAATATGACTTCAAAGGGTCTGCATTTGCTCACTGAACCTCACCAATCCTATCACTGCTGCGTTTATGCCGCTGTACACACGCTTGATTCTCTTTTGGAGACATATAAATCCATAGGTTTTAAGATTCTTACTAGTCAGGTATATTCTTAGGCCTTTAATATGGGGCATTGAGTCCACTTCGTTGAGCAAGGAGTAGCTCTTGTCTATTACATATTTGGCTTATGGAATGGTATCTGTGCTAATTTCAATCTCTGGTTTTATGCAGCACCCCAACTCACCTTTCCCCTTAAGCAAGCATAAGTTGGTTTTCTACATTTGAGACCCTGTTCTGTTTTGTAATTCAGTTCCTGTGTAGCCAAGTTTACATTCTGTGTAGTAGTGATATCTTATGATGTTTCTTTTTCTGTGTGACTTATTTCACTTAGAATCATCGTACCTGAATCCACTCATTATGCTGCTATGGGCCTGATGACATAGATTTCATTGCTGAGTGATATTGCATTGTACATAAGTACCACAACTTTTTTATCCATTTTTCGCGCTCTGCGATATTGAACTTGTACCGTAAACGAGGTTCTTGTAAACAGTGCCATCCCAAACTTTGGGGTGGCTGTGTGTTTTTGATTTTAATTTCCCTAAGCTATAGGTCCATAAGTGGAAGTGCCCTAGGCTCTGTTGCTTTGTTTTTTAGATGTTTCAGGAAACACCATACACTTCTCCGGAGTGGCTGTTGGCAATTTACATCCCGCCCACCAGCATAACAAGGCTCCCAGTTCTCCATGGCCTGTCCTGCTTTTCTGGATTTTACACTTTTTTCAGATGGCCCTTTTGACTGGGGGGAAGTGAGACTTCATTGTAGTGCAGATTTCCTTTGCAATCTTGTTTGGTTGGCCAAAAAGGGCATATGCGTTTCTTCCTGAATATATTCAGGAAAAAACGCATGCGCACTTTTTGGCCAAGTGCATCATTGTCGACGTTCTGAGTCTTTTCATATGTTGTCAATGCAATTCTTGTCTACCTCTTGAAATCGGTTTCCTGCAATTCTGCCTTGCTGTCAGTGCCTCTTCATAGCCTTACCTCAATATACTTTTGGAAAATAGTTGGCCTTTATAACTCTGCAGGTTTTTGAATTGCAGTGGCCCTTAGTCTATTTTTCAGCTCTTATTTTTGTGATCTTGCCTCATATCCTCAGGATTTTTTTATGCCCTATTCTTCTTCTGGGGCGCCTTGCTCTGCCTTTGGTTAATTCTTCTTCCTAATGTGAAATTAGAGTGACATGTGCCCATTGAAACCGCTACAGCTATTTTCTCACTGGTTCCCCCTATTCCCATTCATCCTCCGCACTAACTGCAGACTGTGCGATACCGGAACTTAAAGGCATTGACTCTCCATGTGGGGATGTTTTTAGTAAAGTGGCTGGAATGTTGATCCAGAGCCCCAGGAGAGGAAAATGAGGTGCGTTTTAGAAACCTTTCCCGATCATATGGTATACCATCCGCTGGATTTCCCATGCATGGTTTAGCTGTAGGAAGATTCCGTTCAACCTGGAGTGTTGGGACCCTTGGAATGAGTAGCATGAAGTATTGCATTAAACTTTCGGCAGTTGCTCACCAAAGCTCACCAATCCTCTCAGCCCCAAGTGTCCAGCCTTATGTCTTATCCAGCTGTGGGTTTATATGTGGTCATTCCAGGTTGCATCACAGCCCCTGAGCGAATTTTGTAAGAATTTTTCTCTCTTTCATTGTTTCTGCGTTTTGGTTTTAAAATTTATTTCTATAATGGGGTTTAGCTCATTTTCACTGCTGTGTTTGGCCGCTCTGCACACACTTGATTCCCTTATGGAGATATATCAATACATGGGTTTTAAGATTCTTATTACTCAGATATATTTCTCTGCGGTGTATAGGGTGTGTTGAGGCCAGTTCATTGAGCAAGGTGTAGATCTTGTCTAATACCTATTTGGTTTATTGAACGGTATCTGTGCTAATTTCAAACTCTGGTTTTATGCATCAGCCCACCTCTCCTTTCCCCTTAAGCTGACATAAGTGTGTTTTCTAAATGTGAGACACTGTTCTGTTTTGTAATTCATTTTTTGTGCAGCCATATTTATCCTCCCTCTATAAGTGATATCTTATGATATGTTTCTTTTTCTGTTTGACTTATTTCAAGTAGTATTATCGGACCTAAATCCACTCTTTATCCTTCTACTAGCCTTATTACATTGATTTCATGGTGAAGAGATATTCCATTGTACATAAGTACCACATTTTCTTTATCCATTGTTCTCTTTCCTGGGATATTTAAGGTGTACTGAAGTTGAGGTTCTTGTAAACAGAGTAGCCATAAACTGTGGTGTGCTTGTGTCTTGTTGATTTTTAGACTTCCCTAGATATACTTCCATGATTGGAAGTGCCCTATGCTCTGTAGCTCTGTTTTTTAGATGATTTAGGAACCACCATACACTTCTCCAGAGTGGCTCTCGGCAGTTCACACACTGTCCATCAGCGTATAAAGGCTCCCTGTTCTCCATGGCCTGTCCTGCATTTCTGGTTTTTACAATTTTTTCGGATGGCCCTTTTGACCGGTGGGAAATGAGACTTCTTTGTTGTGCACATTTGCATTGCTTGCTTGCTTGGTTGCCCATAAAGTGCGTATGCGTTTTTTCCTGGATATATTCAGGAAAAAATGCATACTCCCTTTTGGGCCAACTGCATCATTGTCAAAATTCTGCCGCTTTTCATGTGCTTTAAAGACGAGTCCAATCTATCTCTTGAAATCTGTTTCTTGCAATTCTGTCTTGCATTCAGATCCTCTTCTTTGCCTTACCTCAACATATTTTTGGACGTTAGTTTTCATTTATAACTCTGCAGGTTTGTGAATTGCAGTGGCCCTGAGCTCCATTTTTTAAGTTGCTCTTTTGTGAGCTGGCCTCAAAGCTGCAGGATTGCTTCAGGCCCTATTTTGGCTCCGGCGAGGCGGGCTGAGCCTTTTTTTAATTCTTATTCTTAATGGGAAATTAGAGTGACATGTGTCCGTCCAAACCCCTACAACTATTCTCTCATTGGTTCCCCCTCTTCCCGTTCATCCTCCTCACAATTTGCAAAATGTGTGAAACAGAAGTTTAAATGTGCTGATTCTCTAAGTGGGGAGATTCTAAGTAACGTGGCTGGAATGATGAACAGGAGCACCAGGAGAGGATAAATGAGGTGCATTTTAGACACATCTCCCGATCACATGGTGTACAGTCCTCTGGGTTTTCCATGCATGTTTTAGCTGTAGGAAGATCCCTTGAACCTGCAGATTTGGGACCCATTGAATGGGTACCAGGTAGTATTACTTTAAAGGGTGTGCATTTCCTCACCCAACCTCACATTTCTCTTAGCACGAACAGTTTCCAGCCTTATGTCTCATCCTGCTGTGGGTCTAGATGTGTTCAATCCATGTTGCATCACCGTCCCTGAGGAAAAGTTGTAAGAGGTTTTCTCTTTCTCTCTGTCGTTTATTTTTTTCAATTTATTACTATATTGGTTACAGCTGATTTTCAAAGCTCTGTTTCTTGCTGCTGTACATCTACTTGATTCACATACAGAGAGACATCAATAAATTCTTTTTCAGATTCTTACCAGTCATATATATTCTTTTCCGGTGACTTGAGTGTGCTGAGTGCAGTTCTTTTAGCTACCGTGTAGGCCTTGTTGATTATCAGTTTGGTATTTGGAATGGTATCTTTGCTAATTTCAACCTCCTGGATGATGCCTCACCCCTCCCCACCTTTCCCGTTTAGCAGCCTTACGTGTGTTTTCTACATATTTGACTATGTTTTTGTTTTGTAATTTATTTCATGTGTAGCCATTTTGGATTCCACCTTTAAGTGATATCTTATGATATGTGTCTTTTTCTTTTTGAATTATGTCACTTAGAATGATCATACGTAACTCCTCCGGAGTTGTTACAACTGGCCATATTTCATTGATTTCCAGGCTGAGTAATATTCCACTCTACATAAGTACCACATCTCTATCCATTTTTTCCCTCCAGAGACATTTAAGTTATATCCTAGTCGAGGATCTTTTAAACAGAGAGGCAGTAAACATTGGGGTGCCTGTGTCCTCTCGATTTTTGTTTTTCCCAAGACATACGCCCATGAGTGCAAGTGCCCTATGCTCTGTAGCTCATTTTTTAGATGCTTTAGTAAACACAATACACTTCTCCAGAATGGCCGTTGGCAATATACATTTCCACTATAAGCCTCACAGGGCTCCCTCTTCTCCTTGCCCTGTCCTGCATTTCTGGTGTTTACACTTTATGAGGATGGCTCTTCTGACTGAGGCGAAGTGATATCTTTTGTAGTATTGATTTCCAGTGCCCACCTGTTTGGTTGGCTAAAAAAGTGTATGCCCTTTTCTTGAATATATACAGAAAAAAACGCATACAGCCTTTTTGGCCAACTGCAATGTTGGCAATGTTCAGCCCCTTTTCTTGTGCTTAATGGCGAGTCCTTTCTACCTCCTCAAATCCCTTTCCTGCCATTCTCCCTTGCTTACCAATCCTTTTCTCTGACTTTCCTCAAGACATTTTTCAGTGATAGATATTTTCAACTCTGCAGTTTCGTGAATTTTACTGTCCCTGAGTTCCATTGTTCAACTTGTGTTTATGGGAACTGGCCACAAAGCAGTGGGATTTCCTCAAGCCCTATACTGTTTCCATGGGCAACCCTAGCCTTTGGTCAATTCGTCTTCCTGATTGGAAATTAGAGTGACATGTGCCTGTCTGAACACCTAGGACTTGTCTCTCATTGTTCCTCATCCTTCCGCTTCATCCTCTGGACAAATTCCAAACTGTACGCAACAGGATGTTGACAGTGCTGACATCTCCAAGTGGGGAGACTGTTAGTAAAGACGCTGGAGGGGTGAACCCGAGCACCAGGAGATGAGGAGATGAGATGCCTTTTCCAAACTCTTCCCAATCAGACGGTATACCATCCTCTGTGTGTGACAGACATGTTTTAGCAGTAGGAAGAGTCCCATTCATGTAAGGAGAACACCAGGGCTTTTTCAAAATCAGTGTCTCCCCGAAACCCAAACTGGGGAATTTTTTAAGCTACGGCTACACATATGTTCATTAAGGGCCTTGGGAAGTAGGCAGAGTCCAAACTTTAGATGATTGAAGTCTTCAGGGTCAGAAGCACTCACCACCGGCTTCCCTTAGGTTACACTTTAACTGTCATTGATAGATGATGTCAATAAAAATATCTATTCTTTTTCCGATTATTTCCCCTTATAGGTTATTGCAAAATATTGAGTGTAGTTCCCTGTGCTATACAGTAGTTCCTTGTTGATGATCTATTTTATACATAGCAGTGTGTATGTGTTAATTCCAAACTGTTAATTTATCCCTCCTCCCACCTTTCCCCTTTGGTAATAATAAATTATAAGATTTTATACTTCTCAGAAATGGGAGAGCTGAAAGAGAGGTATCATTTTCAATGGAAAAGCATTTAAAACAAGATTGAAGCTTTAACCAAGATTATTAGATGTACATCCTTGGAAAGAAATCACTTCATTTCTCTAATATTGACCTGACAAATAAGACAAACCTTTTCACTGAACTTGCTTATAATAAAGTGATGGAAATATCAAATGGAAGTGTTAGAAACATCTTATTTTACCCGAGCCTTATAAACTGTTCTATGTTAACTACAGTTTGGCTCACACATCTGTTCATTGAAGTTACAATAGTCTCAATTTCTGTTACTGATCCTCCAGAGTGGACCCCAACAAGTGTCCCCCTGCCCAGTGTCATTGGGGCCAACAGATCGAGACTGAGTTTGGTTCACAAGGAAAGGAAACTTTATATTTTAAACAGAGAATGGAGAGGTGAGAGCATGCACTAAACCGTGGGCTGTGGGCTGGGCTGCTGTGTAGAGATCCTGTCAGAGTCAGTGGGAGGGAGGGGGCGGAGCACTCGAGGGCTGGGTTGGCTGCAGCTCAGGCTCTATATCTCGGAGTCTGCACTGGGCCCCAGGAGCTGAGGTGTCGACCCAGCCATTCTGCACTAGGAAATCTGGTCTGAAGTGCCGGGTGTGGAACCTCTGCATGCGGGACCCTAGGAGCACGTGAAATTAGACAAAGCACAAAGGATAAAAAAGGTCAGACTTGACTTTATTGCCCAGATTCTATTTTTATCTCCCAGGGATTTTTAATGGGCTTTGCTGGGGACAAACCCCTCCTCTGCCTTTTGTCCCGTTCCTCATTCTTGGAGTGCTGAGGGTGCAGACCCTTCTTCTGTAACTGCTGAGTGCTGAGTTGGGAGCCTCATACCAGGGGACGAGGGTCAGAACTTCTCCCCAGCAGCCTCCAGGTGACGTTGATTGGCCCCAGGACCCCTGCCTCCCTGCTCGTCCACCTGAGCACCAGCATTGGAAGTGTTATAGATTCTAATGACCTTTAAGGGCCCAGGAAAGAGATGTGCAGAGACGCTGTGGGGGCCGGTTTCACCCCGCCCCACATTTGTTCGGCCACCTTAGGCTGACCGTTTCTGCCAGCCTAGATGCTCTGACCAGTAGTCTGCTCTTTCTTCAATTAGGCCCCTGAATTAACGTAAAAACAGCACCAGGTGTCAGAGCCCTGCCCGCTCAACTCCCAGACAGTCCAGGGTCAGTGGTGATCAAGGACCATGATGGCCACTGAGTCAACAGCCTTTTGAAGTAAACAGGAGTCCAGCCGGTCTTATTGGCCACCATCATCACGGTGTCTGTAGGCTTTTCTATGGTGACAGTGTGATATACGTTTCCCCCGCCAAGATTATTAGCTCCCCTCCGGGTGCAGTAAGTCCTGCAAGCAGTAGTCTACTCCTTCGGGACACACTATTGTTGTTTTATGAGAGAAACTCCAGGTCAAGTGATGTTCACACGAGTCGTCATGGTGCCCTGTTGCCCCCGGTTATCTCTCTGGATGTTGGAGTTGGAGGGCCTCCTCACTCGAGGTCGGTGTGCCCACGGAGTGAACCCTGCAACTTCAGGGCATGGTTGGTGATTAGGATCACCACGTGGGGTCCTTTTCCCTTAGGAGGGAGGTGGCCTTTTGGGCTGCTGATTTCCAGGTTTTTAGATACCGCCAGTATCTTGGCCAGATGTGGCAGTGGGCCAAGCCCCTTGGTGACTCTATTTTATCCTACCTGGATGGCATTCTTGCGTTGTTCCATTTCAAGTGGTCCCAGTTTTTGCACTAATTCTCTAATGGCGACTCACCTTTCACCGGGAATGGAAAGGTCAAAGGGTTTAGCTCAATTAGGGAGTTCCAGGGCAAGGGTCTGAATTGACTGCTCTTTCCATTCTTGAAAGGCCACTTCTGGATTCTGTTCAAAAGGATCATCATCTTTTCCTTTCAGTGTTTCATATAGAGGCCCAGCTAGTAGACTGTAGTTAGGGATCCAGAAGCAGCAAACCCTGGCCTCCCCAGGAACCCCTAAGCTGTCTTCTAGTTTTAGAAAGGGGTAAGGCTGCAAATGGTTTCTTCCCTTTCCTGGGATGGGCTTCTCCGACCTTCTGTGAGAATGAAGCCCAGGCAGGTCACCGCAGTCTCTGATATTTGAGCTTTTTCTTGGACAACTTCTATCCTTTATTGGCTTGGTAGTTCAGAGGCCTCCTTAGTAGGGCTGGCGATCAGAATGTCGTCTGCATATTGAAGGAGGGTTTCCTTTTCCAGAGGTAGAACTTTTCGGTCTTTAGCTAAGCTTTCCCCAAAGATGGTGTGGGAATTTTTGAACCCTTGGGGCAAGACGGCCCGGAAGTATTGTTTTAGTTGTATGTTGAGTCCTGCCACTCACAAGCCAAAATTTCTTGTGACTCTGGGACTAATGGAATACAAAAGAAGGCATCATTGAAGACTAATACAGAATACCATGTCCTGGTGGTTGGTAGAATGACCAGCAGGGTGTAGGAATTAGGAGCAACTGGAGGTATATCCTCGGTGGCTTCACTGACTGTCCTGACATCCTTTACCAGGTCCCCAGCAGCCCATGGGGCTCTCGTGGTCAGGCCAATCCCAGGATATGGAGCTCTCCTGGGCAGGTACCCCACCCCCATCCCAGCCCACGGGGCTCTCATGGTCAGGCCTCTCCCAGGATACAGAGCTACCCTTGCAGGTACCGTGGCAGGGCTGGGCACACAGGAACCGTGCACATAGCCCTCACTGAAGAGCACCCCCATCTCACCTGTCGCTCAGAGCTGACACAGAGCACCTCAGAGCAGGACTTGAACTAACAAACAGCAGCTCCGACAGGTCTGTGACCCTGGGCATCACTCTGTGTGGCCTCCCTCCACCTGGTCTTCCAGAGACTTCCACTGCACCCGGGGCACCAAGCCTCTGTCTCCAACCACCACCCACCCCTCCTCTCCCTGACTCCTGGGTTCCTCTCATTAGGAGAGGGTTTTCTTGAAGTTGTCTCCCACTCATGGGCCAGATAAAATGATTAGAAAACAAGCCAAAGCTGCAGCCCCTTGTCTATCCTGACTCTCAGGAGCCCACACCTGTTCCTTGGACCTGGCCGGTTCAGCAAGTTCCATTTTCTGCAACTGTAAGCCCCTGAGGTGTGATGATTGGCTGACCTGGGCAGCCTTACCATGCCGGCCAGCCCTCCCCAGGTGTGCCTGGGTTGAGATCAATATAAATACCACTCCAGGCAGCAAGAGCCCCTGCAGCTGTGCCTGATGCCATTTTCTCTGCCCTGTCAGCAGTCTCGGGGCTGGGCTGGTGGGAGGGAGGGAGAGGCCACGGCTTTGTGGGTGGCCCAGTGTGAGTGGGGCTCTGCTGGACTTTCTGCAGCAGTTGCCAGGCTGCCACCTGCTAAAGAAGAGGATGTGTCACCCATACCTGCTGCTGGAATTTCTCCCTGGGCAGAGGTGAGGAAGGAAAAAAGCAGTGGGGGCAGGGACAGGACGGGTATCTCAGGCAGGGAAATGGAAATCTTCCAGAAGAGCACCCAGGGCCAGGACCATCCTGGCTGGCCTGCAGGCACCAAGTCAGCTGGCATGCTGTCACTCATGTGGCTCCATGGCCCTTCCTCTAGGCTTTCAAGTCCTTGTATATATTCAGGTGTTTTACCTGGGAAGGGTGGGGACAGTTCAGCAGCAACTGGCCTGGGGCTCAGCTCACGTTCACTCACAGATGCCTCGGCACGGTGCCCCAGCTTTGCAATGAGGACGCTTGTTGTGTGGGAGCTGCTGGCTGAATGGGAGACGATTCCCCACCACTGACCAACTTCAGAATTTTTACAACTGGAGCAAGTGCCCTGATACGGTTTTCCTCTGAGTAACTGGTGGGTTCTGTTTTTTTTTTTCTCTTTTTCGTTTTTGGTTCAAGGTAGATTTTATTCCTCTTTTTTGTATTTACAGATATAAGCATGGAAATAATTTATTCATATAAATACATGTATGTGAAGGGAATAATTGTTTTTTCTGTTTTATTTTTTAAATCTTATTTCTTTTTAATTTTGAATTTTATTTTATATTTTTATACAGCAGGTTCTTATTGGTTATCTATTTTATACATATAAATGTTTACATGCCAATCCCAATCTCTCAGCTCCTCCCACCACCACCCCCCCAAGAGCTTTCCCCCCTTGTTGTCCATACGATTGTTGTCTACATCTGTTGCTCTATTTATGCCTTGCAAAACGGTTAATCTGTACAGTTTTTCTAGGTTCCACATATATGCATGAATATACAAGATTTGTTTTTCTCTTTCTGACTTACTTCACTCTGTATGACAGTCTCTAGATCCATCGACGTCTCTACAAATGACCCAATTTCATTCCTTTCATGGCTTAGTAATATTCCATTTTATATATGTACCACATCTTTATGCATTCGTCTGTCTGTGGGCATTTAGGTTGCTTCCATTACCTCGATATTGTAAATAGTGATGCAATGAACATTGCGGTGAATGTCTCTTTTTGATTTATGGTTTTGTCTGGGTATATGTCCAGTACTGGGATTGCTGTATCATATGGTAATTCTATGATTAGTTTCTTAAGAAACTCCATATTGTTCTCCATAGTGACTGTATCAATTTATATTCCCAACAATAGTGGAAGAGGCTTCCTTTTCCCCACACCCTTTCCAGCAATTGTTGTTTGTAGATTTTCAGATGATGCCCATTCTAACAGGTGTGAGGTGATACCTCATTGTTGAGTCCATTTCGTTGAGCAAGGGGTAGGTCTTGTCTATTACATATTTGGCTTATGGAACGGTATCTGTGCTAATTTCAAACTCTGGTTTTATGCAGAACCCCAACTCACCTTTCCCCTTAAGCAAGCATAAGTTGGTTTTCTAAACTTGAGACCCTGTTCTGTTTTGTAATTCAGTTCATGTGTAGCCAAGTTTACATTCCATGTATTAGTGATACCTTATGATGTTTCTTTTTCTGTGTGACTTATTTCACTTGGAATCATCGTGCCTCAATCCACTCATTATGCTGGTACAGGCCTGGTGACACAGATTTCATTGCTGAGTGGTATTCTGTTGTACGTTAAGTACCGCAACTTCTTTATCAATTATTTGCTCTCTGGGATACTTAACTTGTACCGTAGAAGAGGTTCCTGTAAACAGAGCCGTCCCAAATTTTGGGGTGGCTGTGTCTTTTTGATTTTAATTTCCCTAAGCTATAGGACCATAAGTGGAAATGCCCTAGACTCTGTTGCTTTGTTTCTCAGATGTATCAGGAAACACCATACACTTCTCCAGAGTGGCTGTTGGCAATTTACATCCCGCCCATCAGCATAACAAGGCTCCTTTATCCCCATGGCCTGTCTTGCCTTTCTGCATTTTACACTTTTTTCAGATGGCCCTTTAGACCGGGGGGAAGTGACACTTCATAGTAGTTCGGATTTCCATTGCAAGCTTGCTTGGTTTGCCAAAAAGGGCGTATGCGTTTTTTCCTGAATATATTCAGGAACAAACTCATACGCCCTTTTTTGCCAAGTGCATCATTGTTGATGTTCTGCCTCTTTTCCTATGCTTCAAATGCAAATCCAATCTACCTCCTGAAATCGGTTTCCTGAAATTCTGCCCCGCTTTCAAATCCTCTTCGCAGCCTTACTTCAATATATTTTTGGATGTTATCTGTCATTTATAACTCTGCAGGTTTGTGAATTACAGGGCCGCTGAGCTCCTTTCTTCAACTCGCTTTCTTGTGAGCTGGCCGCAAACCCGCAAGACTGCTTCAGGCCCTAATCTGCTTCTGGCAGGGCATGCTGAGCCTTTGGTTAATTCCTCTTCCTGGTGGGAAATGAGTGTTAAATATGCCCGTCCAGACACCTACCTCACTCTCAACCCCTTGGTGATGTGGGTCCTCTGGTTTGTGGCCACCTTTATGGGTTCCTCACCTTTTGATGATGTGGGACCAATGGTCTTAGGAGACTCCTGCCTGGTTCACATCCCCTTGGTGATGTGGGCCCTCTGTTGAGAGTCTGATCCTGGCAGGGTTCCTCACCCATCTGTGAGGTGGGCCGTCTGCTGTGAGGTCACTCCTGCCTGGCTTGCTCATCTCGCCTTGTGGACATGAGCCCTCTGGTGGCACTTGGAGCCTGCTGGGAGCCTCCTCCCATCGGTGATGAGGGCCCTCTGGCGTCAGGCCCTAACGGCTGGGCTCCCCACATTTTGTGATGTGCGCCCAGTGGTGCGAGGACACTCCATCCAGGTTCACATCCCCATTGGGATGTGGGCCTTCTGCTCTGAGGTCCCAACGCCTGAGTTGCTCACAGTTTCATGATGTGGGCTCTCTGCTGTTAGTTCACTCCTGCCTGCATCCCATAGCTTCTGTGCTCTCGGCCGCCTGCTGGGAGGTTCCAACTGCTGGATTCCTCAACTTTTTTATTCTATGTGCCCTCTGTTGTGAGGCTCCTCCTGCCTGCCTCACTGCCAGCCCCTTGGTGATGACTGTCCTATGGCTTGAGGCCACATGTGCTGCGTTCCTCACCTTTCGATGATGTGGCCCCACTCGTGTGAGGACACTCCTGCCTGGTTCCCATCCCCTTGGTGAGGTGGGCCCTCTGGCGAGAGTCTGATCCTGGCTGGGTTCCTCAACGTTCTGTGAGGTAGGCCCTCTGCTGTGAGGTCACTCCTGCCTGGCTGGCACACGTCACCTTGGAGATGTGAGACATCTGGTGGCAGTTGGAGCGTGCAGGGTGCCTCCTCCTCTCGGTGATGACGGCCCTCTGGCGTCAGGCCCTAAATGGTGGGCTCCCCACATTTTCTGATGTGCGCCCAGTGGTGCGAGGACACTCCAGCCAGGTTCCCATTCCCATGGGGATGTGGGCCTTCTGCGCTGAGGTCCCAACGCCTGGGTTGCTCACAGTTTTATGATGTGGGCCCTCTGCTGTGAGTTCACTGCGGCCTGGATCCCATAGCCTCGGTGTTCTGAGCCACCTGCTGGAAGGTCTAAATGCTGGAATCCTCACGTTTTTTATATTATGTGCCCTGTGTTGTGAGGCTACTCCTGCCTGCCTCACTCCAAGGCCCTTGGTGATGTGGGTCCTCTGGTTTGAGGACACATGTGCTGGGTTCCTCACCTTAAGATGATGAGGCCCCACTAGTGTGAGGATAATCCTGACTGGTTCCCATCCCCTTTGTGATGTGGGCCCTCTGGTGAGAGTCTGATCCTGGCTGGGTTCCTCACCCATCTGTGAGGTGGGCCCTCTACTATCAGGTAACTCTTGCCTGGCTTGCTCACCTCGCCTTGTTGACATGAGCCCTCTGGTGGCACTTGGACCCTGCTGGGAGCCTCCTCACATCTGTGATGAGGGCCCTCTGACGTCAGGCCCTAACTGCTGGGCTCCCCAACTTTTCTTAGTGAGCCCAGTGATGCTCGGGCACTCCTCTTAGGTTCCCATCTCCATGGGGATGTGGTCCTTCTGCTCTGAGGTTCCAACGGCTGGGTTGATCACAGTTTCATGATGTGGGCTCTCTGGTGTTAGTTCACTGTGGCCTGGATCCCATAGCCTCTGTGCTCTTGGCCACCTGCTGGGAGGTTCCAACTGCTGGATTCCTCACTTTTTTAATCTTTTAGGCCCTCTGTTGTGAGGATCCTCCTGCCTGCCTCACTCCCAGCCCCTTCGTGATGTGTGTCCTCTGGTTTGAGGCCACATGTGCTGGGTTCCTCACCTTTCGATGATGTGGGACCAATGGTCTTAGGAGACTCCTGCCTGGTTCACATCCCCTTGGTGATGTGGGCCCTCTGTTGAGAGTCTGATCCTGGCAGGGTTCCTCACCCTTCTGTGAGGTGGGTCGTCTGCTGTGAGGTCACTCCTGCCTGGCTTGCTCACCTCGCCTTGTGGACATGAGCCCTCTGGTGGCACTTGGAGCCTGCTGGGAGCCTCCTCCCCTCGGTGATGAGGGCCCTCTGGCGTCAGGCCCTAACGGCTGGGCTCCCCACATTTTGTGATGTGCGCCCAGTGGTGCGAAGACACTCCATCCAGGTTCACATCCCCATTGGGATGTGGGACTTCTGCTCTGAGGTCCCAACGGCTGGGTTGTTCACAGTTTCATGATGTGGGCTCTCTGCTGTTAGTTCACTCTGGCCTGGATGCCATAGCCTCTGTGCTCTGGGCCGCCTGCTGGGAGGTTCCAACTGCTCGATTCCTCAACTTTTGTATTCTATGGGTCCTGTGTTGCGATACTCCTCCTGCCTGCCTCACTCACAACCCCTTCGTGATGTGGGTCCTCTGGTTTGAACCACATGTGCTGGGTTCCGCAACTTTCAATGATGTGGCCCCACTGGTGTGAGGACACTCCTGCCTGGTTCCCATCCCCTTGGTGATGTGGGCCTTCTGGTGACAGTCTTATCCTGGCTGGGTTCGTCACTCTTCTGTGACGTAGGCCCTCTGCTGTGAGGTCAATCCTGCCTGACTTGCACACATCACCTTGGCGACGTGGGCCCTCTGTTGACACATGGAACCTGCTGGGAGCCTCCTGCCCTCGGTGATGACGGCCCTCTAGCATCAGGCCCTAACTGCTGGGCTCCCCACGTTTTCTGATGTGAGCCCAGTGATGCCAGGACACTCCTGTCAGGTTCCCATCCCCATGGGGATGTGGGCTTTCTGCTCTGAGGTCCCAACGCCTGGGTTGCTCACAGTTTCATGATGTGGGCTCTCTGGTGTTAGTTCACTCCTGCCTGCATTCCATAGCTTCTGTGCTCTCGGCCGCCTGCTGGGAGGTTCCAAATGCTGGATTCCTCACCTTTTTTATTCTTTGGGCCCTCTGTTTTTAGGCTACTCCTACCTGCCTCACTCCCATCCCCTTTGTGATGTATGTCCTCTGATATGAGGCCGCATGTGCTGGGTTCCTCACCTTTCGATGATGTGGCCCCACTGGTGGGAGGACAGTCCTGACTGGTTCCCATCCCCTTGGTGTTGTGGGCCCTCTGGCGAGAGTCTCATCCTACCTCGGTTCCTCACCCTTCTGTGAGATAGGCCCTCTGCTGTGTGGTCACTACTGCCTGGCTGGCGCATGCCACCTTGTAGACGTGGGCCCTCTGTTGGCAGTTGGAACCTGCTGGGAGTCTCCTCCCCTCAGTTATGAGGGCCCCCTGGCGTCAGGCCCTAACTGCTGGGCTCCTAACATTTTCTGATATGTGCTAAGTGGTGCGAAGCCACTCCTGCCAGGTTCCCATCCCAATGGTTGTGGGCCTTCTGTTCTGAGGTCCCAACGGCTGGGCTGCTCACAGGTTCATGATGTGGGCCCTCTGCTGTGAGTTCACTGCGGCCTGGATCCCATAGCCTCGGTGCTCTGGGCTGCTTGCTGGGAGGTTCCAACTGCTGGATTCCTCAACTTTTATATTCTATGGACCCTGTGTTGTGAGGCCGGTCCTGCCAGCCTCATTCCGAACCCCTTGGTGATGTGGTTCCTCTGGTTTGAGGCTACATGTGCTGGGATCCTCACCTTTCGATGATGTTGTCCCACTGGTGTGGGGACACTCCTGCCTGGTTCCCATCCCCTTGGTGATGTGGGCCCTCTGGTGAGAGTCTGATCCTGGCTGTGTTCCTCACCCTTCTGTGAGGTGGGCCCTCTGCTGTGAGGTCACTCCTGCCGGCCTGGCACACATCGCCTTGGTGACGTTGGCCCTCTGGTGGCAGCTGGAGCCTGCTGGGAGCCTCCTCCCCTCGGTGATGAGTGCCCTCTAGCGTCAGGCCCTAACTTCTGAGCACCCCACGTTTTCTGATGTGAGCCCAGTGATGCCAGAACACTCCTGTCATGTTCCCATCACCATGAGAATGTGGGCCTTCTGCTCTGAGGTCCCAATGTCTGGGTTGCTCACAGTTTCATGATGTGGGCTCTCTGGTGTTACTTCACTCTGGCTTGGATCCCCTAGCCTCTGTGCTCTGGGCCGCCTGCTGGGAAGTTCCAACTGCTGGATTCCTCACTTTTCTTATTTTGGGGCCCTCTGTTGTGAGGCTCCTCCTGCCTGCCTCACTCCCAGCCCCTCGGTGATGGGTGTCCTATGGTTTGAAGCCACATGTTCTGGGTTCCTCACCTTTAGATGATGTGGCCCTACTCATGTGAGGACACTCCTGCCTGGTTCCAATCCATTTGGTGATGTGGGCCCTCTGGTGCGAGTCTGATCCTGACTGGGTTCGTCACACTTCTCTGAGGTGGGCCCTCTGCTGTGAGGTCATTCGTGCCTGGTTGACACACATCGCCTTGGCGACGTCACCCTCTGGTGGCAGTTGGAGCCTGCTGGGAGCCTCCTTCCCTTGGTGATGAGGGTCCTCTGGCGTCAGGCCCTAACTGCTGGTCGCCCAAAATTTTCTGATACGTTCTCAGTGGTACGAGGACACTCCTACCAGATTTATATCCCCATGGGAATGTGGGCCTCCTGCTCTGAGGTCCCAATGGCTGGGTGGCTCAATTTCATGACATGGGCCCTCTTCTGTGAGTTCACTGTGGCCTGGATCCCATAGCCTCGGTGCTCTGGGCTGCCTGCTGGGAGGTTCCAACTGCTGGATTCCTCACTTTTTTATTCTATGGGCCCAGTGTTGTGAGGCTACTCCTGCCTGCCTCACTCCGAGGCCCTTGGTGATGTGGGTCCTCTGGTTTGAGGACACATGTGCTGAGTAGCTCACCTTTCGATGATGTGGCCCCACTGGTGTGAAGACACTCCTGCCTGGTTCCCATCCCCTTGGTGATGTGGGCCCTCTGGTGAGAGTCTGATATTGGCTGGGTTTCTCACCCTTCTGTGAGGTGGGACCTCTGCTATGAGGTAACTCATGCCTGGCTTCCTCACGTTGCCTTGGCAACGTGAGCACTCAGGTGGCAGTTGGAGCCTGCTGGGAATCTCCTCCCCTCGGTTATGAGAGCTCTGGATAAAACACATATGCCCTTTTTTGCCAAGTGCATTATTTTCCAAGTTCTGTCTCTTTTCCTATGCTTTAAGAGCGACTCCCGTGTACCTTCTGAATTCGGTTTCCAGCAATTGTGCCCCGCATTCAAGTCCTCTTGGCAGCCTTACTTCAATATATTTTTGGACGATAGCTGTCATTTATAACTCTGCAGGTTTGTGAATTACAGTGCCCCTGAGCTCCTTTCTTCAACTCGCTTTCTTGTGAGCTGGCCGCAACACCGCAGCATTGCTTCAGGCCCTAGTGTGGTTCCGGCATGGCACGCTGAGCCTTTGGTTAATTCCTCTTCCTGGTGGGAAATGAGAGTTAAATTTGCCCGTCCAGACACCTCCAGCTAGTCTCTCATTGGTTCTCCCTATTCCTGTTCATTTTCCGCAGAAATTGCAAACTGGGCCAAACAGGAGGTTAAAGGCACTGACTCTCCAAGTGGGGAGAGTGTTAGTAAAGCGTCTGGAATGTTGCACCCGAGTACCAGGGGATGAAAACTGACACATTTGAACACGTTTAACGATCACACGGTGGATCATACTCTGGGTTCCACATGCATGTTTTAGCTGAAGGAAGAATCCCTTAAACCTGGAGAGTTGAGACCCATGGAATGGGTACCATGCAATATGACTTCAAAGGGTCTGCATTTGTTCACCGAACCTCACCAATCCTATCACTGCTGCATTTATGCCGCTGTACACATGCTTGATTCTCTTTCAGAGACATATAAATCCATAGGTTTTAAGATTCTTGCTAATCAGGTTTAATCTTAGGCGTTTAATATGGGGTGTAGAGTCCACTTCGTTGAGCAAGGAGTAGCTCTTGTCTGTTACATATTTGGCTTAGGGAACGGTATCTGTGCTAATTTCAATCTCTGGTTTTATGCAGCACCCCAACTCACCTTTCCTCTTAAGCAAGCATAAGTTGGTTTTCTACATTTGAGACCCTGTTCTGTTTTGTAATTCTGTTCCTGTGTAGACAAGTTTACATTCCGTGTAGTAGTGATATCTTATGATGTTTCTTTTTCTGTGTGACTTATTTCACTTAGAATCATCGTACCTGAATCCACTCATTATGCTGCTATGGGCCTGATGACATAGATTTCATTGCTGAGTGACATTGCATTGTACGTAAGTACCACAACGTCTTTATCCATTTTTCACTTTCTGTGATATTGAACTTGTACTGTAAACGAGGTTCTTGTAAACAGAGCCGTCCCAAACTTTGGGGTGGCTGTGTCTTTTTGATTTTAATTTCCCTAAGCTATAGGACCATAAGTGGAAGTGCCCTAGGCTCTGTTGCTTTGTTTTTTAGATGTTTCAGGAAACACCATACACTTCTCCAGAGTAGCTGTTGGCAATTTACATCCCGCCCATCAGCATAACAAGGCTCCCAGTTCTCCATGGCCTGTCCTGCCTTTCTGGATTTTACACTTTTTTCAGATGGCCCTTTTGACCGGAGGGCAGTGAGACTTCATTGTAGTGCAGATTTCCTTTGCAAGCTTGCTTGGTTCGCCAAAAAGGGCGTATGAGTTTTCTCCTGAATATATTCAGGAAAAAACGCATATGCCCTTTTCGGCCAAGTGCATCATTGTGGACGTTCTGCCTCTTTTCCTATGCTTTACATGCAATTCCAGTCTACCTCCTGAAATCGGTTTCCTGCAATTCTGCCCCGCTTTCAAGTCCTCTTGGCAGCCTTACTTCAATATATTTTTGGACGATAGCTGTCAGTTATAACTCTGAAGGTTTGTGAATTACAGTGCCCCTGAGCTCCTTTCTTCAACTCACTTTCTTGTGAGCTGGCCGCAACACTGCAGCATTGCTTCAGGCCCTAGTGTGGTTCTGGCATGGCACGCTGAGCCTTTGGTTAATTCCTCTTCCTGGTGGGAAATGAGAGTTAAATTGGCCCGTCCAGACACCTCCAGTTAGTCTTTCGTTGGTTCTCCCTATTCCTGTTAATTTTCCGCAGAAATTGCAAACTGGGCCAAACAGGAGGTTAAAGGCCCTGACTCTCCAAGTGGTGAGAGTTTTAGTAAAGCGTCTGGAATGTTGCACCCGAGTACCAGGGGACGAAAACTGAAACGCATTTGAACACGTTTCCTGATCACACGGTGGATCATACTCTGGGTTCCACATGCATGTTTTAGCTGAAGGAAGAATCCCTTAAACCTGGAGAGTTGAGACCCATGGAATGGGTACCATGCAATATGACTTCAAAGGGTCTGCATTTGCTCACCGAACCTCACCAATCCTATCACTGCTGCGTTTATGCCGCTGTACACACGCTTGATTCTCTTTTGGAGACATATAAATCCATAGGTTTTAAGATTCTTACTAGTCAGGTATATTCTTAGGCCTTTAATATGGGGCATTGAGTCCACTTCGTTGAGCAAGGAGTAGCTCTTGTCTATTACATATTTGGCTTATGGAACGGTATCTGTGCTAATTTCAATCTCTGGTTTTATGCAGCACCCCAACTCACCTTTCCCCTTAAGCAAGCATAAGTTGGTTTTCTACATTTGAGACCCTGTTCTGTTTTGTAATTCAGTTCCTGTGTAGCCAAGTTTACATTCTGTGTAGTAGTGATATCTTATGATGTTTCTTTTTCTGTGTGACTTATTTCACTTAGAATCATCGTACCTGAATCCACTCATTATGCTGCTATGGGCCTGATGACATAGATTTCATTGCTGAGTGATATTGCATTGTACATAAGTACCACAACTTTTTTATCCATTTTTCGCGCTCTGCGATATTGAACTTGTACCGTAAACGAGGTTCTTGTAAACAGTGCCATCCCAAACTTTGGGGTGGCTGTGTGTTTTTGATTTTAATTTCCCTAAGCTATAGGTCCATAAGTGGAAGTGCCCTAGGCTCTGTTGCTTTGTTTTTTAGATGTTTCAGGAAACACCATACACTTCTCCGGAGTGGCTGTTGGCAATTTACATCCCGCCCACCAGCATAACAAGGCTCCCAGTTCTCCATGGCCTGTCCTGCTTTTCTGGATTTTACACTTTTTTCAGATGGCCCTTTTGACTGGGGGGAAGTGAGACTTCATTGTAGTGCAGATTTCCTTTGCAATCTTGTTTGGTTGGCCAAAAAGGGCATATGCGTTTCTTCCTGAATATATTCAGGAAAAAACGCATGCGCACTTTTTGGCCAAGTGCATCATTGTCGACGTTCTGAGTCTTTTCATATGTTGTCAATGCAATTCTTGTCTACCTCTTGAAATCGGTTTCCTGCAATTCTGCCTTGCTGTCAGTGCCTCTTCATAGCCTTACCTCAATATACTTTTGGAAAATAGTTGGCCTCTATAACTCTGCAGGTTTTTGAATTGCAGTGGCCCTTAGTCTATTTTTCAGCTCTTATTTTTGTGATCTTGCCTCATATCCTCAGGATTTTTTTATGCCCTATTCTTCTTCTGGGGCGCCTTGCTCTGCCTTTGGTTAATTCTTCTTCCTAATGTGAAATTAGAGTGACATGTGCCCATTGAAACCGCTACAGCTATTTTCTCACTGGTTCCCCCTATTCCCATTCATCCTCCGCACTAACTGCAGACTGTGCGATACCGGAACTTAAAGGCATTGACTCTCCATGTGGGGATGTTTTTAGTAAAGTGGCTGGAATGTTGATCCAGAGCCCCAGGAGAGGAAAATGAGGTGCGTTTTAGAAACCTTTCCCGATCATATGGTATACCATCCGCTGGATTTCCCATGCATGGTTTAGCTGTAGGAAGATTCCGTTCAACCTGGAGTGTTGGGACCCTTGGAATGAGTAGCATGAAGTATTGCATTAAACTTTCGGCAGTTGCTCACCAAAGCTCACCAATCCTCTCAGCCCCAAGTGTCCAGCCTTATGTCTTATCCAGCTGTGGGTTTATATGTGGTCATTCCAGGTTGCATCACAGCCCCTGAGCGAATTTTGTAAGAATTTTTCTCTCTTTCATTGTTTCTGCGTTTTGGTTTTAAAATTTATTTCTATAATGGGGTTTAGCTCATTTTCACTGCTGTGTTTGGCCGCTCTGCACACACTTGATTCCCTTATGGAGATATATCAATACATGGGTTTTAAGATTCTTATTACTCAGATATATTTCTCTGCGGTGTATAGGGTGTGTTGAGGCCAGTTCATTGAGCAAGGTGTAGATCTTGTCTAATACCTATTTGGTTTATTGAACGGTATCTGTGCTAATTTCAAACTCTGGTTTTATGCATCAGCCCACCTCTCCTTTCCCCTTAAGCTGACATAAGTGTGTTTTCTAAATGTGAGACACTGTTCTGTTTTGTAATTCATTTTTTGTGCAGCCATATTTATCCTCCCTCTATAAGTGATATCTTATGATATGTTTCTTTTTCTGTTTGACTTATTTCAAGTAGTATTATCGGACCTAAATCCACTCTTTATCCTTCTACTAGCCTTATTACATTGATTTCATGGTGAAGAGATATTCCATTGTACATAAGTACCACATTTTCTTTATCCATTGTTCTCTTTCCTGGGATATTTAAGGTGTACTGAAGTTGAGGTTCTTGTAAACAGAGTAGCCATAAACTGTGGTGTGCTTGTGTCTTGTTGATTTTTAGACTTCCCTAGATATACTTCCATGATTGGAAGTGCCCTATGCTCTGTAGCTCTGTTTTTTAGATGATTTAGGAACCACCATACACTTCTCCAGAGTGGCTCTCGGCAGTTCACACACTGTCCATCAGCGTATAAAGGCTCCCTGTTCTCCATGGCCTGTCCTGCATTTCTGGTTTTTACAATTTTTTCGGATGGCCCTTTTGACCGGTGGGAAATGAGACTTCTTTGTTGTGCACATTTGCATTGCTTGCTTGCTTGGTTGCCCATAAAGTGCGTATGCGTTTTTTCCTGGATATATTCAGGAAAAAATGCATACTCCCTTTTGGGCCAACTGCATCATTGTCGAAATTCTGCCGCTTTTCATGTGCTTTAAAGACGAGTCCAATCTATCTCTTGAAATCTGTTTCTTGCAATTCTGTCTTGCATTCAGATCCTCTTCTTTGCCTTACCTCAACATATTTTTGGACGTTAGTTTTCATTTATAACTCTGCAGGTTTGTGAATTGCAGTGGCCCTGAGCTCCATTTTTTAAGTTGCTCTTTTGTGAGCTGGCCTCAAAGCTGCAGGATTGCTTCAGGCCCTATTTTGGCTCCGGCGAGGCGGGCTGAGCCTTTTTTTAATTCTTATTCTTAATGGGAAATTAGAGTGACATGTGTCCGTCCAAACCCCTACAACTATTCTCTCATTGGTTCCCCCTCTTCCCGTTCATCCTCCTCACAATTTGCAAAATGTGTGAAACAGAAGTTTAAATGTGCTGATTCTCTAAGTGGGGAGATTCTAAGTAACGTGGCTGGAATGATGAACAGGAGCACCAGGAGAGGATAAATGAGGTGCATTTTAGACACATCTCCCGATCACATGGTGTACAGTCCTCTGGGTTTTCCATGCATGTTTTAGCTGTAGGAAGATCCCTTGAACCTGCAGATTTGGGACCCATTGAATGGGTACCAGGTAGTATTACTTTAAAGGGTGTGCATTTCCTCACCCAACCTCACATTTCTCTTAGCACGAACAGTTTCCAGCCTTATGTCTCATCCTGCTGTGGGTCTAGATGTGTTCAATCCATGTTGCATCACCGTCCCTGAGGAAAAGTTGTAAGAGGTTTTCTCTTTCTCTCTGTCGTTTATTTTTTTCAATTTATTACTATATTGGTTACAGCTGATTTTCAAAGCTCTGTTTCTTGCTGCTGTACATCTACTTGATTCACATACAGAGAGACATCAATAAATTCTTTTTCAGATTCTTACCAGTCATATATATTCTTTTCCGGTGACTTGAGTGTGCTGAGTGCAGTTCTTTTAGCTACCGTGTAGGCCTTGTTGATTATCAGTTTGGTATTTGGAATGGTATCTTTGCTAATTTCAACCTCCTGGATGATGCCTCACCCCTCCCCACCTTTCCCGTTTAGCAGCCTTACGTGTGTTTTCTACATATTTGACTATGTTTTTGTTTTGTAATTTATTTCATGTGTAGCCATTTTGGATTCCACCTTTAAGTGATATCTTATGATATGTGTCTTTTTCTTTTTGAATTATGTCACTTAGAATGATCATACGTAACTCCTCCGGAGTTGTTACAACTGGCCATATTTCATTGATTTCCAGGCTGAGTAATATTCCACTCTACATAAGTACCACATCTCTATCCATTTTTTCCC
Source organism: Pseudorca crassidens (assembly GCF_039906515.1). Classification (NCBI taxonomy): domain Eukaryota; kingdom Metazoa; phylum Chordata; class Mammalia; order Artiodactyla; family Delphinidae; genus Pseudorca; species Pseudorca crassidens. The sequence goes on from NW_027135938.1 coordinate 461,371, forward strand.
TCCAGAGACATTTAAGTTATATCCTAGTCGAGGATCTTTTAAACAGAGAGGCAGTAAACATTGGGGTGCCTGTGTCCTCTCGATTTTTGTTTTTCCCAAGACATACGCCCATGAGTGCAAGTGCCCTATGCTCTGTAGCTCATTTTTTAGATGCTTTAGTAAACACAATACACTTCTCCAGAATGGCCGTTGGCAATATACATTTCCACTATAAGCCTCACAGGGCTCCCTCTTCTCCTTGCCCTGTCCTGCATTTCTGGTGTTTACACTTTATGAGGATGGCTCTTCTGACTGAGGCGAAGTGATATCTTTTGTAGTATTGATTTCCAGTGCCCACCTGTTTGGTTGGCTAAAAAAGTGTATGCCCTTTTCTTGAATATATACAGAAAAAAACGCATACAGCCTTTTTGGCCAACTGCAATGTTGGCAATGTTCAGCCCCTTTTCTTGTGCTTAATGGCGAGTCCTTTCTACCTCCTCAAATCCCTTTCCTGCCATTCTCCCTTGCTTACCAATCCTTTTCTCTGACTTTCCTCAAGACATTTTTCAGTGATAGATATTTTCAACTCTGCAGTTTCGTGAATTTTACTGTCCCTGAGTTCCATTGTTCAACTTGTGTTTATGGGAACTGGCCACAAAGCAGTGGGATTTCCTCAAGCCCTATACTGTTTCCATGGGCAACCCTAGCCTTTGGTCAATTCGTCTTCCTGATTGGAAATTAGAGTGACATGTGCCTGTCTGAACACCTAGGACTTGTCTCTCATTGTTCCTCATCCTTCCGCTTCATCCTCTGGACAAATTCCAAACTGTACGCAACAGGATGTTGACAGTGCTGACATCTCCAAGTGGGGAGACTGTTAGTAAAGACGCTGGAGGGGTGAACCCGAGCACCAGGAGATGAGGAGATGAGATGCCTTTTCCAAACTCTTCCCAATCAGACGGTATACCATCCTCTGTGTGTGACAGACATGTTTTAGCAGTAGAAAGAGTCCCATTCATGTAAGGAGAACACCAGGGCTTTTTCAAAATCAGTGTCTCCCCGAAACCCAAACTGGGGAATTTTTTAAGCTACGGCTACACATATGTTCATTAAGGGCCTTGGGAAGTAGGCAGAGTCCAAACTTTAGATGATTGAAGTCTTCAGGGTCAGAAGCACTCACCACCGGCTTCCCTTAGGTTACACTTTAACTGTCATTGATAGATGATGTCAATAAAAATATCTATTCTTTTTCCGATTATTTCCCCTTATAGGTTATTGCAAAATATTGAGTGTAGTTCCCTGTGCTATACAGTAGTTCCTTGTTGATGATCTATTTTATACATAGCAGTGTGTATGTGTTAATTCCAAACTGTTAATTTATCCCTCCTCCCACCTTTCCCCTTTGGTAATAATAAATTATAAGATTTTATACTTCTCAGAAATGGGAGAGCTGAAAGAGAGGTATCATTTTCAATGGAAAAGCATTTAAAACAAGATTGAAGCTTTAACCAAGATTATTAGATGTACATCCTTGGAAAGAAATCACTTCATTTCTCTAATATTGACCTGACAAATAAGACAAACCTTTTCACTGAACTTGCTTATAATAAAGTGATGGAAATATCAAATGGAAGTGTTAGAAACATCTTATTTTACCCGAGCCTTATAAACTGTTCTATGTTAACTACAGTTTGGCTCACACATCTGTTCATTGAAGTTACAATAGTCTCAATTTCTGTTACTGATCCTCCAGAGTGGACCCCAACAAGTGTCCCCCTGCCCAGTGTCATTGGGGCCAACAGATCGAGACTGAGTTTGGTTCACAAGGAAAGGAAACTTTATATTTTAAACAGAGAATGGAGAGGTGAGAGCATGCACTAAACCGTGGGCTGTGGGCTGGGCTGCTGTGTAGAGATCCTGTCAGAGTCAGTGGGAGGGAGGGGGCGGAGCACTCGAGGGCTGGGTTGGCTGCAGCTCAGGCTCTATATCTCGGAGTCTGCACTGGGCCCCAGGAGCTGAGGTGTCGACCCAGCCATTCTGCACTAGGAAATCTGGTCTGAAGTGCCGGGTGTGGAACCTCTGCATGCGGGACCCTAGGAGCACGTGAAATTAGACAAAGCACAAAGGATAAAAAAGGTCAGACTTGACTTTATTGCCCAGATTCTATTTTTATCTCCCAGGGATTTTTAATGGGCTTTGCTGGGGACAAACCCCTCCTCTGCCTTTTGTCCCGTTCCTCATTCTTGGAGTGCTGAGGGTGCAGACCCTTCTTCTGTAACTGCTGAGTGCTGAGTTGGGAGCCTCATACCAGGGGACGAGGGTCAGAACTTCTCCCCAGCAGCCTCCAGGTGACGTTGATTGGCCCCAGGACCCCTGCCTCCCTGCTCGTCCACCTGAGCACCAGCATTGGAAGTGTTATAGATTCTAATGACCTTTAAGGGCCCAGGAAAGAGATGTGCAGAGACGCTGTGGGGGCCGGTTTCACCCCGCCCCACATTTGTTCGGCCACCTTAGGCTGACCGTTTCTGCCAGCCTAGATGCTCTGACCAGTAGTCTGCTCTTTCTTCAATTAGGCCCCTGAATTAACGTAAAAACAGCACCAGGTGTCAGAGCCCTGCCCGCTCAACTCCCAGACAGTCCAGGGTCAGTGGTGATCAAGGACCATGATGGCCACTGAGTCAACAGCCTTTTGAAGTAAACAGGAGTCCAGCCGGTCTTATTGGCCACCATCATCACGGTGTCTGTAGGCTTTTCTATGGTGACAGTGTGATATACGTTTCCCCCGCCAAGATTATTAGCTCCCCTCCAGGTGCAGTAAGTCCTGCAAGCAGTAGTCTACTCCTTCGGGACACACTATTGTTGTTTTATGAGAGAAACTCCAGGTCAAGTGATGTTCACACGAGTCGTCATGGTGCCCTGTTGCCCCCGGTTATCTCTCTGGATGTTGGAGTTGGAGGGCCTCCTCACTCGAGGTCGGTGTGCCCACGGAGTGAACCCTGCAACTTCAGGGCATGGTTGGTGATTAGGATCACCACGTGGGGTCCTTTTCCCTTAGGAGGGAGGTGGCCTTTTGGGCTGCTGATTTCCAGGTTTTTAGATACCGCCAGTATCTTGGCCAGATGTGGCAGTGGGCCAAGCCCCTTGGTGACTCTATTTTATCCTACCTGGATGGCATTCTTGCGTTGTTCCATTTCAAGTGGTCCCAGTTTTTGCACTAATTCTCTAATGGCGACTCACCTTTCACCGGGAATGGAAAGGTCAAAGGGTTTAGCTCAATTAGGGAGTTCCAGGGCAAGGGTCTGAATTGACTGCTCTTTCCATTCTTGAAAGGCCACTTCTGGATTCTGTTCAAAAGGATCATCATCTTTTCCTTTCAGTGTTTCATATAGAGGCCCAGCTAGTAGACTGTAGTTAGGGATCCAGAAGCAGCAAACCCTGGCCTCCCCAGGAACCCCTAAGCTGTCTTCTAGTTTTAGAAAGGGGTAAGGCTGCAAATGGTTTCTTCCCTTTCCTGGGATGGGCTTCTCCGACCTTCTGTGAGAATGAAGCCCAGGCAGGTCACCGCAGTCTCTGATATTTGAGCTTTTTCTTGGACAACTTCTATCCTTTATTGGCTTGGTAGTTCAGAGGCCTCCTTAGTAGGGCTGGCGATCAGAATGTCGTCTGCATATTGAAGGAGGGTTTCCTTTTCCAGAGGTAGAACTTTTCGGTCTTTAGCTAAGCTTTCCCCAAAGATGGTGTGGGAATTTTTGAACCCTTGGGGCAAGACGGCCCGGAAGTATTGTTTTAGTTGTATGTTGAGTCCTGCCACTCACAAGCCAAAATTTCTTGTGACTCTGGGACTAATGGAATACAAAAGAAGGCATCATTGAAGACTAATACAGAATACCATGTCCTGGTGGTTGGTAGAATGACCAGCAGGGTGTAGGAATTAGGAGCAACTGGAGGTATATCCTCGGTGGCTTCACTGACTGTCCTGACATCCTTTACCAGGTCCCCAGCAGCCCATGGGGCTCTCGTGGTCAGGCCAATCCCAGGATATGGAGCTCTCCTGGGCAGGTACCCCACCCCCATCCCAGCCCACGGGGCTCTCATGGTCAGGCCTCTCCCAGGATACAGAGCTACCCTTGCAGGTACCGTGGCAGGGCTGGGCACACAGGAACCGTGCACATAGCCCTCACTGAAGAGCACCCCCATCTCACCTGTCGCTCAGAGCTGACACAGAGCACCTCAGAGCAGGACTTGAACTAACAAACAGCAGCTCCGACAGGTCTGTGACCCTGGGCATCACTCTGTGTGGCCTCCCTCCACCTGGTCTTCCAGAGACTTCCACTGCACCCGGGGCACCAAGCCTCTGTCTCCAACCACCACCCACCCCTCCTCTCCCTGACTCCTGGGTTCCTCTCATTAGGAGAGGGTTTTCTTGAAGTTGTCTCCCACTCATGGGCCAGATAAAATGATTAGAAAACAAGCCAAAGCTGCAGCCCCTTGTCTATCCTGACTCTCAGGAGCCCACACCTGTTCCTTGGACCTGGCCGGTTCAGCAAGTTCCATTTTCTGCAACTGTAAGCCCCTGAGGTGTGATGATTGGCTGACCTGGGCAGCCTTACCATGCCGGCCAGCCCTCCCCAGGTGTGCCTGGGTTGAGATCAATATAAATACCACTCCAGGCAGCAAGAGCCCCTGCAGCTGTGCCTGATGCCATTTTCTCTGCCCTGTCAGCAGTCTCGGGGCTGGGCTGGTGGGAGGGAGGGAGAGGCCACGGCTTTGTGGGTGGCCCAGTGTGAGTGGGGCTCTGCTGGACTTTCTGCAGCAGTTGCCAGGCTGCCACCTGCTAAAGAAGAGGATATGTCACCCATACCTGCTGCTGGAATTTCTCCCTGGGCAGAGGTGAGGAAGGAAAAAAGCAGTGGGGGCAGGGACAGGACGGGTATCTCAGGCAGGGAAATGGAAATCTTCCAGAAGAGCACCCAGGGCCAGGACCATCCTGGCTGGCCTGCAGGCACCAAGTCAGCTGGCATGCTGTCACTCATGTGGCTCCATGGCCCTTCCTCTAGGCTTTCAAGTCCTTGTATATATTCAGGTGTTTTACCTGGGAAGGGTGGGGACAGTTCAGCAGCAACTGGCCTGGGGCTCAGCTCACGTTCACTCACAGATGCCTCGGCACGGTGCCCCAGCTTTGCAATGAGGACGCTTGTTGTGTGGGAGCTGCTGGCTGAATGGGAGACGATTCCCCACCACTGACCAACTTCAGAATTTTTACAACTGGAGCAAGTGCCCTGATACGGTTTTCCTCTGAGTAACTGGTGGGTTCTGTTTTTTTTTTTCTCTTTTTCGTTTTTGGTTCAAGGTAGATTTTATTCCTCTTTTTTGTATTTACAGATATAAGCATGGAAATAATTTATTCATATAAATACATGTATGTGAAGGGAATAATTGTTTTTTCTGTTTTATTTTTTAAATCTTATTTCTTTTTAATTTTGAATTTTATTTTATATTTTTATACAGCAGGTTCTTATTGGTTATCTATTTTATACATATAAATGTTTACATGCCAATCCCAATCTCTCAGCTCCTCCCACCACCACCCCCCCAAGAGCTTTCCCCCCTTGTTGTCCATACGATTGTTGTCTACATCTGTTGCTCTATTTATGCCTTGCAAAACGGTTAATCTGTACAGTTTTTCTAGGTTCCACATATATGCATGAATATACAAGATTTGTTTTTCTCTTTCTGACTTACTTCACTCTGTATGACAGTCTCTAGATCCATCGACGTCTCTACAAATGACCCAATTTCATTCCTTTCATGGCTTAGTAATATTCCATTTTATATATGTACCACATCTTTATGCATTCGTCTGTCTGTGGGCATTTAGGTTGCTTCCATTACCTCGATATTGTAAATAGTGATGCAATGAACATTGCGGTGAATGTCTCTTTTTGATTTATGGTTTTGTCTGGGTATATGTCCAGTACTGGGATTGCTGTATCATATGGTAATTCTATGATTAGTTTCTTAAGAAACTCCATATTGTTCTCCATAGTGACTGTATCAATTTATATTCCCAACAATAGTGGAAGAGGCTTCCTTTTCCCCACACCCTTTCCAGCAATTGTTGTTTGTAGATTTTCAGATGATGCCCATTCTAACAGGTGTGAGGTGATACCTCATTGTTGAGTCCATTTCGTTGAGCAAGGGGTAGGTCTTGTCTATTACATATTTGGCTTATGGAACGGTATCTGTGCTAATTTCAAACTCTGGTTTTATGCAGAACCCCAACTCACCTTTCCCCTTAAGCAAGCATAAGTTGGTTTTCTAAACTTGAGACCCTGTTCTGTTTTGTAATTCAGTTCATGTGTAGCCAAGTTTACATTCCATGTATTAGTGATACCTTATGATGTTTCTTTTTCTGTGTGACTTATTTCACTTGGAATCATCGTGCCTCAATCCACTCATTATGCTGGTACAGGCCTGGTGACACAGATTTCATTGCTGAGTGGTATTCTGTTGTACGTTAAGTACCGCAACTTCTTTATCAATTATTTGCTCTCTGGGATACTTAACTTGTACCGTAGAAGAGGTTCCTGTAAACAGAGCCGTCCCAAATTTTGGGGTGGCTGTGTCTTTTTGATTTTAATTTCCCTAAGCTATAGGACCATAAGTGGAAATGCCCTAGACTCTGTTGCTTTGTTTCTCAGATGTATCAGGAAACACCATACACTTCTCCAGAGTGGCTGTTGGCAATTTACATCCCGCCCATCAGCATAACAAGGCTCCTTTATCCCCATGGCCTGTCTTGCCTTTCTGCATTTTACACTTTTTTCAGATGGCCCTTTAGACCGGGGGGAAGTGACACTTCATAGTAGTTCGGATTTCCATTGCAAGCTTGCTTGGTTTGCCAAAAAGGGCGTATGCGTTTTTTCCTGAATATATTCAGGAACAAACTCATACGCCCTTTTTTGCCAAGTGCATCATTGTTGATGTTCTGCCTCTTTTCCTATGCTTCAAATGCAAATCCAATCTACCTCCTGAAATCGGTTTCCTGAAATTCTGCCCCGCTTTCAAATCCTCTTCGCAGCCTTACTTCAATATATTTTTGGATGTTATCTGTCATTTATAACTCTGCAGGTTTGTGAATTACAGGGCCGCTGAGCTTCTTTCTTCAACTCGCTTTCTTGTGAGCTGGCCGCAAACCCGCAAGACTGCTTCAGGCCCTAATCTGCTTCTGGCAGGGCATGCTGAGCCTTTGGTTAATTCCTCTTCCTGGTGGGAAATGAGTGTTAAATATGCCCGTCCAGACACCTACCTCACTCTCAACCCCTTGGTGATGTGGGTCCTCTGGTTTGTGGCCACCTTTATGGGTTCCTCACCTTTTGATGATGTGGGACCAATGGTCTTAGGAGACTCCTGCCTGGTTCACATCCCCTTGGTGATGTGGGCCCTCTGTTGAGAGTCTGATCCTGGCAGGGTTCCTCACCCATCTGTGAGGTGGGCCGTCTGCTGTGAGGTCACTCCTGCCTGGCTTGCTCATCTCGCCTTGTGGACATGAGCCCTCTGGTGGCACTTGGAGCCTGCTGGGAGCCTCCTCCCATCGGTGATGAGGGCCCTCTGGCGTCAGGCCCTAACGGCTGGGCTCCCCACATTTTGTGATGTGCGCCCAGTGGTGCGAGGACACTCCATCCAGGTTCACATCCCCATTGGGATGTGGGCCTTCTGCTCTGAGGTCCCAACGCCTGAGTTGCTCACAGTTTCATGATGTGGGCTCTCTGCTGTTAGTTCACTCCTGCCTGCATCCCATAGCTTCTGTGCTCTCGGCCGCCTGCTGGGAGGTTCCAACTGCTGGATTCCTCAACTTTTTTATTCTATGTGCCCTCTGTTGTGAGGCTCCTCCTGCCTGCCTCACTGCCAGCCCCTTGGTGATGACTGTCCTATGGCTTGAGGCCACATGTGCTGCGTTCCTCACCTTTCGATGATGTGGCCCCACTCGTGTGAGGACACTCCTGCCTGGTTCCCATCCCCTTGGTGAGGTGGGCCCTCTGGCGAGAGTCTGATCCTGGCTGGGTTCCTCAACGTTCTGTGAGGTAGGCCCTCTGCTGTGAGGTCACTCCTGCCTGGCTGGCACACGTCACCTTGGAGATGTGAGACATCTGGTGGCAGTTGGAGCGTGCAGGGTGCCTCCTCCTCTCGGTGATGACGGCCCTCTGGCGTCAGGCCCTAAATGGTGGGCTCCCCACATTTTCTGATGTGCGCCCAGTGGTGCGAGGACACTCCAGCCAGGTTCCCATTCCCATGGGGATGTGGGCCTTCTGCGCTGAGGTCCCAACGCCTGGGTTGCTCACAGTTTTATGATGTGGGCCCTCTGCTGTGAGTTCACTGCGGCCTGGATCCCATAGCCTCGGTGTTCTGAGCCACCTGCTGGAAGGTCTAAATGCTGGAATCCTCACGTTTTTTATATTATGTGCCCTGTGTTGTGAGGCTACTCCTGCCTGCCTCACTCCAAGGCCCTTGGTGATGTGGGTCCTCTGGTTTGAGGACACATGTGCTGGGTTCCTCACCTTAAGATGATGAGGCCCCACTAGTGTGAGGATAATCCTGACTGGTTCCCATCCCCTTTGTGATGTGGGCCCTCTGGTGAGAGTCTGATCCTGGCTGGGTTCCTCACCCATCTGTGAGGTGGGCCCTCTACTATCAGGTAACTCTTGCCTGGCTTGCTCACCTCGCCTTGTTGACATGAGCCCTCTGGTGGCACTTGGACCCTGCTGGGAGCCTCCTCACATCTGTGATGAGGGCCCTCTGACGTCAGGCCCTAACTGCTGGGCTCCCCAACTTTTCTTAGTGAGCCCAGTGATGCTCGGGCACTCCTCTTAGGTTCCCATCTCCATGGGGATGTGGTCCTTCTGCTCTGAGGTTCCAACGGCTGGGTTGATCACAGTTTCATGATGTGGGCTCTCTGGTGTTAGTTCACTGTGGCCTGGATCCCATAGCCTCTGTGCTCTTGGCCACCTGCTGGGAGGTTCCAACTGCTGGATTCCTCACTTTTTTAATCTTTTAGGCCCTCTGTTGTGAGGATCCTCCTGCCTGCCTCACTCCCAGCCCCTTCGTGATGTGTGTCCTCTGGTTTGAGGCCACATGTGCTGGGTTCCTCACCTTTCGATGATGTGGGACCAATGGTCTTAGGAGACTCCTGCCTGGTTCACATCCCCTTGGTGATGTGGGCCCTCTGTTGAGAGTCTGATCCTGGCAGGGTTCCTCACCCTTCTGTGAGGTGGGCCGTCTGCTGTGAGGTCACTCCTGCCTGGCTTGCTCACCTCGCCTTGTGGACATGAGCCCTCTGGTGGCACTTGGAGCCTGCTGGGAGCCTCCTCCCATCGGTGATGAGGGCCCTCTGGCGTCAGGCCCTAACGGCTGGGCTCCCCACATTTTGTGATGTGCGCCCAGTGGTGCGAAGACACTCCATCCAGGTTCACATCCCCATTGGGATGTGGGACTTCTGCTCTGAGGTCCCAACGGCTGGGTTGTTCACAGTTTCATGATGTGGGCTCTCTGCTGTTAGTTCACTCTGGCCTGGATGCCATAGCCTCTGTGCTCTGGGCCGCCTGCTGGGAGGTTCCAACTGCTCGATTCCTCAACTTTTGTATTCTATGGGTCCTGTGTTGCGATACTCCTCCTGCCTGCCTCACTCACAACCCCTTCGTGATGTGGGTCCTCTGGTTTGAACCACATGTGCTGGGTTCCGCAACTTTCAATGATGTGGCCCCACTGGTGTGAGGACACTCCTGCCTGGTTCCCATCCCCTTGGTGATGTGGGCCTTCTGGTGACAGTCTTATCCTGGCTGGGTTCGTCACTCTTCTGTGACGTAGGCCCTCTGCTGTGAGGTCAATCCTGCCTGACTTGCACACATCACCTTGGCGACGTGGGCCCTCTGTTGACACATGGAACCTGCTGGGAGCCTCCTGCCCTCGGTGATGACGGCCCTCTAGCATCAGGCCCTAACTGCTGGGCTCCCCACGTTTTCTGATGTGAGCCCAGTGATGCCAGGACACTCCTGTCAGGTTCCCATCCCCATGGGGATGTGGGCTTTCTGCTCTGAGGTCCCAACGCCTGGGTTGCTCACAGTTTCATGATGTGGGCTCTCTGGTGTTAGTTCACTCCTGCCTGCATTCCATAGCTTCTGTGCTCTCGGCCGCCTGCTGGGAGGTTCCAAATGCTGGATTCCTCACCTTTTTAATTCTTTGGGCCCTCTGTTTTTAGGCTACTCCTACCTGCCTCACTCCCATCCCCTTTGTGATGTATGTCCTCTGATATGAGGCCGCATGTGCTGGGTTCCTCACCTTTCGATGATGTGGCCCCACTGGTGGGAGGACAGTCCTGACTGGTTCCCATCCCCTTGGTGTTGTGGGCCCTCTGGCGAGAGTCTCATCCTACCTCGGTTCCTCACCCTTCTGTGAGATAGGCCCTCTGCTGTGTGGTCACTACTGCCTGGCTGGCGCATGCCACCTTGTAGACGTGGGCCCTCTGTTGGCAGTTGGAACCTGCTGGGAGTCTCCTCCCCTCAGTTATGAGGGCCCCCTGGCGTCAGGCCCTAACTGCTGGGCTCCTAACATTTTCTGATATGTGCTAAGTGGTGCGAAGCCACTCCTGCCAGGTTCCCATCCCAATGGTTGTGGGCCTTCTGTTCTGAGGTCCCAACGGCTGGGCTGCTCACAGGTTCATGATGTGGGCCCTCTGCTGTGAGTTCACTGCGGCCTGGATCCCATAGCCTCGGTGCTCTGGGCTGCTTGCTGGGAGGTTCCAACTGCTGGATTCCTCAACTTTTATATTCTATGGACCCTGTGTTGTGAGGCCGGTCCTGCCAGCCTCATTCCGAACCCCTTGGTGATGTGGTTCCTCTGGTTTGAGGCTACATGTGCTGGGATCCTCACCTTTCGATGATGTTGTCCCACTGGTGTGGGGACACTCCTGCCTGGTTCCCATCCCCTTGGTGATGTGGGCCCTCTGGTGAGAGTCTGATCCTGGCTGTGTTCCTCACCCTTCTGTGAGGTGGGCCCTCTGCTGTGAGGTCACTCCTGCCGGCCTGGCACACATCGCCTTGGTGACGTTGGCCCTCTGGTGGCAGCTGGAGCCTGCTGGGAGCCTCCTCCCCTCGGTGATGAGTGCCCTCTAGCGTCAGGCCCTAACTTCTGAGCACCCCACGTTTTCTGATGTGAGCCCAGTGATGCCAGAACACTCCTGTCATGTTCCCATCACCATGAGAATGTGGGCCTTCTGCTCTGAGGTCCCAATGTCTGGGTTGCTCACAGTTTCATGATGTGGGCTCTCTGGTGTTACTTCACTCTGGCTTGGATCCCCTAGCCTCTGTGCTCTGGGCCGCCTGCTGGGAAGTTCCAACTGCTGGATTCCTCACTTTTCTTATTTTGGGGCCCTCTGTTGTGAGGCTCCTCCTGCCTGCCTCACTCCCAGCCCCTCGGTGATGGGTGTCCTATGGTTTGAAGCCACATGTTCTGGGTTCCTCACCTTTAGATGATGTGGCCCTACTCATGTGAGGACACTCCTGCCTGGTTCCAATCCATTTGGTGATGTGGGCCCTCTGGTGCGAGTCTGATCCTGACTGGGTTCGTCACACTTCTCTGAGGTGGGCCCTCTGCTGTGAGGTCATTCGTGCCTGGTTGACACACATCGCCTTGGCGACGTCACCCTCTGGTGGCAGTTGGAGCCTGCTGGGAGCCTCCTTCCCTTGGTGATGAGGGTCCTCTGGCGTCAGGCCCTAACTGCTGGTCGCCCAAAATTTTCTGATACGTTCTCAGTGGTACGAGGACACTCCTACCAGATTTATATCCCCATGGGAATGTGGGCCTCCTGCTCTGAGGTCCCAATGGCTGGGTGGCTCAATTTCATGACATGGGTCCTCTTCTGTGAGTTCACTGTGGCCTGGATCCCATAGCCTCGGTGCTCTGGGCTGCCTGCTGGGAGGTTCCAACTGCTGGATTCCTCACTTTTTTATTCTATGGGCCCAGTGTTGTGAGGCTACTCCTGCCTGCCTCACTCCGAGGCCCTTGGTGATGTGGGTCCTCTGGTTTGAGGACACATGTGCTGAGTAGCTCACCTTTCGATGATGTGGCCCCACTGGTGTGAAGACACTCCTGCCTGGTTCCCATCCCCTTGGTGATGTGGGCCCTCTGGTGAGAGTCTGATATTGGCTGGGTTTCTCACCATTCTGTGAGGTGGGACCTCTGCTATGAGGTAACTCATGCCTGGCTTCCTCACGTTGCCTTGGCAACGTGAGCACTCAGGTGGCAGTTGGAGCCTGCTGGGAATCTCCTCCCCTCGGTTATGAGAGCTCTGGATAAAACACATATGCCCTTTTTTGCCAAGTGCATTATTTTCCAAGTTCTGTCTCTTTTCCTATGCTTTAAGAGCGACTCCCGTGTACCTTCTGAATTCGGTTTCCAGCAATTGTGCCCCGCATTCAAGTCCTCTTGGCAGCCTTACTTCAATATATTTTTGGACGATAGCTGTCATTTATAACTCTGCAGGTTTGTGAATTACAGTGCCCCTGAGCTCCTTTCTTCAACTCGCTTTCTTGTGAGCTGGCCGCAACACCGCAGCATTGCTTCAGGCCCTAGTGTGGTTCCGGCATGGCACGCTGAGCCTTTGGTTAATTCCTCTTCCTGGTGGGAAATGAGAGTTAAATTTGCCCGTCCAGACACCTCCAGCTAGTCTCTCATTGGTTCTCCCTATTCCTGTTCATTTTCCGCAGAAATTGCAAACTGGGCCAAACAGGAGGTTAAAGGCACTGACTCTCCAAGTGGGGAGAGTGTTAGTAAAGCATCTGGAATGTTGCACCCGAGTACCAGGGGATGAAAACTGACACATTTGAACACGTTTACCGATCACACGGTGGATCATACTCTGGGTTCCACATGCATGTTTTAGCTGAAGGAAGAATCCCTTAAACCTGGAGAGTTGAGACCCATGGAATGGGTACCATGCAATATGACTTAAAAGGGTCTGCATTTGTTCACCGAACCTCACCAATCCTATCACTGCGGCATTTATGCCGCTGTACATATGCTTGATTCTCTTTCAGAGACATATAAATCCATAGGTTTTAAGATTCTTGCTAGTCAGGTTTAATCTTAGGCGTTTAATATGGGGTGTAGAGTCCAATTCGTTGAGCAAGGAGTAGCTCTTGTCTGTTACATATTTGGCTTAGGGAACGGTATCTGTGCTAATTTCAATCTCTGGTTTTATGCAGCACCCCAACTCACCTTTCCCCTTCAGCAAGCATAAGTTGGTTTTCTACATTTGAGACCCTGTTCTGTTTTGTAATTCAGTTCCAGTGTAGCCAAGTTTACATTCCGTGTAGTAGTGATATCTTATGATGTTTCTTTTTCTGTGTGACTTATTTCACTTAGAATCATCGTACCTGAATCCACTCATTATGCTGCTATGGGCCTGATGACATAGATTTCATTGCTGAGTGATATTGCATTGTAAGTAAGTACCACAACTTCTTTATCCATTTTTCCCTTTCTGTGATATTGAACTTGTACCGTAAACGAGGTTCTTGTAAACACAGCTGTCACAAACTTTGGGGTGGCTGTGTCTTTTTGATTTTAATTTCCCTAAGCTATAGGACCATAAGTGGAAGTGCCCTAGGCTCTGTTGCTTTGTTTTTTAGATGTTTCAGGAAACACCATACACTTCTGCATAGAGGCTGTTGGCAATTTCCATCCCGCCCATCAGCATAACAAGGCTCCCAGTTCTCCATGGCCTGTCCTGCCTTTCTGGATTTTACACTTTTTTCAGAAGGCCCTTTTGACTGTGGGGCAGTGAGAATATATTCCTAAATATATATCCTGAATATATTTCCTGAATATATTCAGGAAAAAACGCATACGCCCTTTTTGGCCAAGTGCATCATTGTGGACGTTCTGCCTCTTTTCCTATGCTTTACATGCAATTCCAGTCTACCTCCTGAAATCGGTTTCTGGCAATTCTGCCCCGTTTTCGAGTCCTCTTGGCAGCCTTACTTCAATATATTTTTGGACGATAGCTGTCATTTATAACTCTGCAGGTTTGTGAATTACAGTGCCCCTGAGCTCCTTTCTTTAACTCGCTTTCTTGTGAGGTGGCCGCAACACCGCAGCATTGCTTCAGGCCCTAGTGTGGTTCGGCATGGCACGCAGAGCCTTTGGTTAATTCCTCTTCGTGGTGGGAAATGAGAGTTAAATTTGCCCGTCCAGACACCTCCAGCTAGTCTCTCATTGGTTCTCCCTATTCCTGTTCATTTTCCGCAGAAATTGCAAACTGGGCCAAACAGGAGGTTAAAGGCACTGACTCTTCAAGTGGGGAGAGTGTTAGTAAAGCGTCTGGAATGTTGCACCCGAGTACCAGGGGACGAAACCTGAGACACATTTGAACACGTTTCCCGATCACATGGTGGATCATACTCTGGGTTCCACATGCATGTTTTAGCTGAAGGAAGAATCCCTTAGACGTGGAGAGTTGAGACCCATGGAATGGGTACCATGCAATATGACTTCAATGGGTCTGCATTTGCTCACCGATCCTCACCAATCCTATCACCGCTGCGTTTATGCTTCTGTACACATTCTTCATTCTCTTTTGGAGACATATAAATCCAAGGTTTTAAGATTCTTACTAGTCAGGTATATTCTTAGGCGTTTAATATGGTGTGTGGAGTCCTCTTCGTTGAGCAAGGAGTAGCTCTTGTCTATTACATATTTGGCTTATGGAACGGTATCTGTGCTAATTTCAATCTCTGGTTTTATGCAGCACCCCAACTCACCTTTCCCCTTCAGCAAGCATAAGTTGGTTTTCTACATTTGAGACCCTGTTCTGTTTTGTAATTCTGTTCCTGTGTAGCCAAGTTTACATTCCGTGTAGTAGTGATATCTTATGATGTTTCTTTTCTGTGTGACTTATTTCACTTAGAATCATCGTACCTGAATCCACTCATTATGCTGCTATGGGCCTGATGACATAGATTTCATTGCTGAGTGATATTGCATTGTACGTAAGTACCACAACTTCTTTATCCATTTTTCGCTTTCTGTGATATTGAACTTGTACCGCAAACGAGGTCCTTGTAAACAGAGCCGTCCCAAACTTTGGGGTGGCTGTGTCTTTTTGATTTTAATTTCCCTAAGCTATAGAACCATAAGTGGAAGTGCCCCAGGCTCTGTTGCTTTGTTTTTTAGATGTTTCAGGAAACACCATACACTTCTCCAGAGTGGCTGTTGGCAATTTACATCCCGCCCATCAGCATGACAAGGCTCCCAGTTCTCAATGACCTGTCCTGCCTTTCTGGATTTTACACTTTTTTCAGAAGGCCCTTTTGACTGTGGGGCAGTGAGAATATATTCCTGAATATATTTCCTGAATATATTTCCTGAATATATTCAGGAAAAAACGCATACGCCCTTTTTGGCCAAGTGCATCATTGTGGACGTTCTGCCTCTTTTCCTATGCTTTACATGCAATTCCAGTCTACCTCCTGAAATCGGTTTCCTGCAATTCTGCCCCGCTTTCAAGTCCTTTTGGCAGCCTTACTTCAATATATTTTTGGACGATAGTTGTCATTTATAACTCTGCAGGTTTGTGAATTACAGTGCCCCTGAGCTCCTTTCTTCAACTCGCTTTCTTGTGAGCTGGCCGCAACACCGGAGCATTGCTTCAGGCCCTAGTGTGGTTCTGGCATGGCATGCTGAGCCTTTGGTTAATTCCTCTTCCTGGTGGGAAATGAGAGTTAAATTTGCCCGTCCAGACACCTCCAGCTAGTCTCTCATTGGTTCTCCCTATTCCTGTTCATTTTCCGCAGAAATTGCAAACTGGGCCAAACAGGAGGTTAAAGGCACTGACTCTCCAAGTGGGGAGAGTGTTAGTAAAGCGTCTGGAATGTTGCACCCGAGTACCAGGGGACGAAAACTGATACATTTGAACACATTTCCCGATCACACGGTGGATCATACTCTGGGTTCCACATGCATGTTTTAGCTGAAGGAAGAATCTGTTAAACCTGGAGAGTTGAGACCCATGGAATGGGTACCATGCAATATGACTTCAAAGGGTCTGCATTTGTTCACCGAACCTCACCAATCCTATCACTGCTGCGTTTATGCCGCTGTACACACGCTTGATTCTCTTTCGGAGACATAGAAATCCATAGGTTTTAAGATTCTTACTAGTCAGGTATATTCTTAGGGGTTTAATATGGGGTGTAGAGTCCAGTTCGTTGAGCAAGGAGTAGCTCTTCTCTATTATATATTTGGCTTATGGAACGGTATCTGTGCTAATTTCAATCTCTGGTTTTATGCAGCACCCCAAATCACCTTTCCCCTTAAGCAAGCATAAGTTGGTTTTCTACATTTGAGACCCTGTTCTGTTTTGTAATTCAGTTCCTGTGTAGCCAAGTTTACATTCCGTGTAGTAGTGATATCTTATGATGTTTCTTTTTCTGTGCGACTTATTTCACTTAGAATCATCGCACCTGAATCCACTCATTATGCTGCTATGGGCCTGATGACATAGATTTCATTGCTGAGTGACATTGCATTGTACGTAAGTACTACAACTTCTTTATCCATTTTTCACTTTCTGTGATATTGAACTTGTACCGTAAATGAGGTTCTTGTAAACAGAGCCGTCCCAAACTTTGGGGTGGCTGTGTCTTTTTGATTTTAATTTCCCTAAGCTATAGGACCATAAGCGGAAGTGCCCTAGGCTCTGTTGCTTTGTTTTTTAGATGTTTCAGGAAACACCATACACTTCTCCAGAGTGGCTGTTGGCAATTTACATCCCACCCATCAGCATAACAAGGCTCCCAGTTCTTCATGGCCTGTCCTGCCTTTCTGGATTTTACACATTTTTCTGATGGCCCTTTTGACAGGGGGGCAGTGAGACTTCATTGTAGTGCAGATTTCCTTTGCAAGCTTGCTTGGTTGGCCAAAAAGGGCGTATGCGTTTTTTCCTGAATATATTCAGTAAAAAACGAATACGCCCTTTTTGGCCAAGTGCATCATTGTGGACGTTCTGCCTCTTTTCCTATGCTTTACATGCAATTCTACTCTTCCTCCTGAAATCGGTTTCCTGCAATTCTGCCCTGCTTTCAAGTCCTCTTGGCAGCCTTACTTCAATATATTTTTGGACGATAGCTGTCATTTATAACTCTGCAGGTTTGTGAATTACAGTGTCCCTGATCTCCTTTCTTCAACTCGCTTTCTTGTGAGCTGGCCACAACACCGCAGGAATGCTTCAGGCCCTAGTGTGGTTCTGGCATGGCACGCTGAGCCTTTGGTTAATTCCTCTTACTGGTGGGAAATGAGAGTTGAATTTGCCCGTCCAGACACCTCCAGCTAGTCTCTCATTGGTTCTCCCTCTTCCTGTTCATTTTCCGCAGAAATTGCAAACTGGGCCAAACAGGATGTTAAAGGCCCTGACTCTCCAAGTGGGGAGAGTGTTAGTAAAGCTTCTGGAATGTTGCACCCGAGTACCAGGGGACGAAACCTGAGACACATTTGAACACGATTCCCCATCACATGGTGGAACATACTGTGGGTTCCACATGCATGTTTTAGCTGAAGGAAGAATCCCTTAGACGTGGAGAGTTGAGACCCATGGAATGGGTACCATGCAATATGACTTCAATGGGTCTGCATTTGCTCACCGATCCTCACCAATCCTATCACCGCTGCGTTTATGCTTCTGTACACACGCTTCATTGTCTTTTGGAGACATATAAATCCAAGGTTTTAAGATTCTTACTAGTCAGGTATATTCTTAGGCGTTTAATATGGCGTGTGGAGTCCTCTTCGTTGAGCAAGGAGTAGCTCTTGTCTATTACATATTTGGCTTATGGAACGGTATCTGTGCTAATTTCAATCTCTGGTTTTATGCAGCACCCCAACTCACCTTTCCCCTTAAGCAAGCATAAGTTGGTTTTCTACATTTGAGACCCTGTTCTGTTTTGTAATTCTGTTCCTGTGTAGCCAAGTTTACATTCCGTGTAGTAGTGATATCTTATGATGTTTCTTTTCTGTGTGACTTATTTCACTTAGAATCATCGTACCTGAATCCACTCATTATGCTGCTATGGGCCTGATGACATAGATTTCATTGCTGAGTGATATTGCATTGTACGTAAGTACCACAACTTCTTTATCCATTTTTCGCTTTCTGTGATATTGAACTTGTACCGCAAACGAGGTCCTTGTAAACAGAGCCGTCCCAAACTTTGGGGTGGCTGTGTCTTTTTGATTTTAATTTCCCTAAGCTATAGGACCATAAGTGGAAGTGTCCCAGGCTCTGTTGCTTTGTTTTTTAGATGTTTCAGGAAACACCATACACTTCTCCAGAGTGGCTGTTGGCAATTTACATCCCGCCCATCAGCATGACAAGGCTCCCAGTTCTCCATGACCTGTCCTGCCTTTCTGGATTTTACACTTTTTTCAGAAGGCCCTTTTGACTGTGGGGCAGTGAGAATATATTCCTGAATATATTTCCTGAATATAT
Source organism: Pseudorca crassidens (assembly GCF_039906515.1). Classification (NCBI taxonomy): domain Eukaryota; kingdom Metazoa; phylum Chordata; class Mammalia; order Artiodactyla; family Delphinidae; genus Pseudorca; species Pseudorca crassidens. Next base: position 479,888 of record NW_027135938.1, read on the forward strand.
TTCCTGAATATATTCAGGAAAAAACGCATACGCCCTTTTTGGCCAAGTGCATCATTCTGGACGTTCTGCCTCTTTACCTATGCTTTGCATGCAATTCCAGTCTACCTCCTGAAATCGGTTTCCTGCAATTCTGTCCCGTTTTCAAGTCCTCTTGGCAGCCTTACTTCAATATATTTTTGGACGATAGCTGTCATTTTTAACTCTGCAGGTTTGTGAACTACAGTGCCCCTGAGCTCCTTTCTTCAACTCGCTTTCTTGTGAGCTGGCCGCAACACCGCAGCATTGCTTCAGGCCCTAGTGTGGTTCCGGCATGGCACGCTGAGCCTTTGGTTAATTCCTCTTCCTGGTGGGAAATGAGAGTTAAATTTGCCCATCCAGACACCTCCAGCTAGTCTCTCATTGGTTCTCCCTATTCCTGTTCATTTTCCGCAGAAATTGCAAACTGGGCCAAGCAGGAGGTTAAAGGCACTGACTCTCCAAGTGGGGAGAGTGTTAGTAAAGCGTCTGGAATGTTGCACCTGAGTACCAGGGGACGAAACCTGAGACACATTTGAACACGTTTCCCGATCACACGGTGGATCATACTCTGTGTTCCACATGCATGTTTTAGCTGAAGGAAGAATCCCTTAAACCTGGAGAGTTGAGACCCATGGAATGGGTACCATGCCATATGACTTCAAAGGGTCTGCATTTGCTCACCGAACCTCACCAATCCTATCACTGCTGCGTTTATGCCGCTGTACACACGCTTGATTCTCTTTCGGAGACATATAAATCCATAGGTTTTAAGATTCTTACTAGTCAGGTATAATCTTAGGCGTTTAATATGGGGTGTAGAGTCCACTTCGTTGAGCAAGGAGTAGCTCTTGTCTGTTACATATTTGGCTTATGGAACGGTATCTGTGCTAATTTCAATCTCTGGTTTTATGCAGCACCCCAAATCACCTTTCCCCTTAAGCAAGCATAAGTTGGTTTTCTACATTTGAGACCCTGTTCTGTTTTGTAATTCAGTTCCTGTGTAGCCAAGTTTACATTCCGTGTAGTAGTGATATCTTATGATGTTTCTTTTTCTGTGCGACTTATTTCACTTAGAATCATCGCACCTGAATCCACTCATTATGCTGCTATGGGCCTGATGACATAGATTTCATTGCTGAGTGACATTGCATTGTACGTAAGTACTACAACTTCTTTATCCATTTCTCACTTTCTGTGATATTGAACTTGTACCGTAAACGAGGTTCTTGTAAACAGAGCCGTCCCAAACTTTGGGGTGGCTGTGTCTTTTTGATTTTAATTTCCCTAAGCTATAGGACCATAAGCGGAAGTGCCCTAGGCTCTGTTGCTTTGTTTTTTAGATGTTTCAGGAAACACCATACACTTCTCCAGAGTGGCTGTTGGCAATTTACATCCCACCCATCAGCATAACAAGGCTCCCAGTTCTTCATGGCCTGTCCTGCCTTTCTGGATTTTACACATTTTTCTGATGGCCCTTTTGACAGGGGGGCAGTGAGACTTCATTGTAGTGCAGATTTCCTTTGCAAGCTTGCTTGGTTGGCCAAAAAGGGCGTATGCGTTTTTTCCTGAATATATTCAGTAAAAAACGAATACGCCCTTTTTGGCCAAGTGCATCATTGTGGACGTTCTGCCTCTTTTCCTATGCTTTACATGCAATTCTACTCTTCCTCCTGAAATCGGTTTCCTGCAATTCTGCCCTGCTTTCAAGTCCTCTTGGCAGCCTTACTTCAATATATTTTTGGACGATAGCTGTCATTTATAACTCTGCAGGTTTTTGAATTACAGTGTCCCTGATCTCCTTTCTTCAACTCGCTTTCTTGTGAGCTGGCCACAACACCGCAGGAATGCTTCAGGCCCTAGTGTGGTTCTGGCATGGCACGCTGAGCCTTTGGTTAATTCCTCTTACTGGTGGGAAATGAGAGTTGAATTTGCCCGTCCAGACACCTCCAGCTAGTCTCTCATTGGTTCTCCCTCTTCCTGTTCATTTTCCGCAGAAATTGCAAACTGGGCCAAACAGGATGTTAAAGGCCCTGACTCTCCAAGTGGGGAGAGTGTTAGTAAAGCTTCTGGAATGTTGCACCCGAGTACCAGGGGACGAAACCTGAGACACATTTGAACACGATTCCCCATCACATGGTGGAACATACTGTGGGTTCCACATGCATGTTTTAGCTGAAGGAAGAATCCCTTAGACGTGGAGAGTTGAGACCCATGGAATGGGTACCATGCAATATGACTTCAATGGGTCTGCATTTGCTCACCGATCCTCACCAATCCTATCACCGCTGCGTTTATGCTTCTGTACACACGCTTCATTGTCTTTTGGAGACATATAAATCCAAGGTTTTAAGATTCTTACTAGTCAGGTATATTCTTAGGCGTTTAATATGGCGTGTGGAGTCCTCTTCGTTGAGCAAGGAGTAGCTCTTGTCTATTACATATTTGGCTTATGGAACGGTATCTGTGCTAATTTCAATCTCTGGTTTTATGCAGCACCCCAACTCACCTTTCCCCTTAAGCAAGCATAAGTTGGTTTTCTACATTTGAGACCCTGTTCTGTTTTGTAATTCTGTTCCTGTGTAGCCAAGTTTACATTCCGTGTAGTAGTGATATCTTATGATGTTTCTTTTCTGTGTGACTTATTTCACTTAGAATCATCGTACCTGAATCCACTCATTATGCTGCTATGGGCCTGATGACATAGATTTCATTGCTGAGTGATATTGCATTGTACGTAAGTACCACAACTTCTTTATCCATTTTTCGCTTTCTGTGATATTGAACTTGTACCGCAAACGAGGTCCTTGTAAACAGAGCCGTCCCAAACTTTGGGGTGGCTGTGTCTTTTTGATTTTAATTTCCCTAAGCTATAGGACCATAAGTGGAAGTGCCCCAGGCTCTGTTGCTTTGTTTTTTAGATGTTTCAGGAAACACCATACACTTCTCCAGAGTGGCTGTTGGCAATTTACATCCCGCCCATCAGCATGACAAGGCTCCCAGTTCTCCATGACCTGTCCTGCCTTTCTGGATTTTACACTTTTTTCAGAAGGCCCTTTTGACTGTGGGGCAGTGAGAATATATTCCTGAATATATTTCCTGAATATATTTCCTGAATATATTCAGGAAAAAACGCATACGCCCTTTTTGGCCAAGTGCATCATTCTGGACGTTCTGCCTCTTTACCTATGCTTTGCATGCAATTCCAGTCTACCTCCTGAAATCGGTTTCCTGCAATTCTGTCCCGTTTTCAAGTCCTCTTGGCAGCCTTACTTCAATATATTTTTGGACGATAGCTGTCATTTTTAACTCTGCAGGTTTGTGAACTACAGTGCCCCTGAGCTCCTTTCTTCAACTCGCTTTCTTGTGAGCTGGCCGCAACACCGCAGCATTGCTTCAGGCCCTAGTGTGGTTCCGGCATGGCACGCTGAGCCTTTGGTTAATTCCTCTTCCTGGTGGGAAATGAGAGTTAAATTTGCCCATCCAGACACCTCCAGCTAGTCTCTCATTGGTTCTCCCTATTCCTGTTCATTTTCCGCAGAAATTGCAAACTGGGCCAAGCAGGAGGTTAAAGGCACTGACTCTCCAAGTGGGGAGAGTGTTAGTAAAGCGTCTGGAATGTTGCACCTGAGTACCAGGGGACGAAACCTGAGACACATTTGAACACGTTTCCCGATCACACGGTGGATCATACTCTGTGTTCCACATGCATGTTTTAGCTGAAGGAAGAATCCCTTAAACCTGGAGAGTTGAGACCCATGGAATGGGTACCATGCCATATGACTTCAAAGGGTCTGCATTTGCTCACCGAACCTCACCAATCCTATCACTGCTGCGTTTATGCCGCTGTACACACGCTTGATTCTCTTTCGGAGACATATAAATCCATAGGTTTTAAGATTCTTACTAGTCAGGTATAATCTTAGGCGTTTAATATGGGGTGTAGAGTCCACTTCGTTGAGCAAGGAGTAGCTCTTGTCTGTTACATATTTGGCTTATGGAACGGTATCTGTGCTAATTTCAATCTCTGGTTTTATGCAGCACCCCAAATCACCTTTCCCCTTAAGCAAGCATAAGTTGGTTTTCTACATTTGAGACCCTGTTCTGTTTTGTAATTCAGTTCCTGTGTAGCCAAGTTTACATTCCGTGTAGTAGTGATATCTTATGATGTTTCTTTTTCTGTGTGACTTATTTCACTTAGAATCATCGCACCTGAATCCACTCATTATGCTGCTATGGGCCTGATGACATAGATTTCATTGCTGAGTGACATTGCATTGTACGTAAGTACTACAACTTCTTTATCCATTTCTCACTTTCTGTGATATTGAACTTGTACCGTAAACGAGGTTCTTGTAAACAGAGCCGTCCCAAACTTTGGGGTGGCTGTGTCTTTTTGATTTTAATTTCCCTAAGCTATAGGACCATAAGCGGAAGTGCCCTAGGCTCTGTTGCTTTGTTTTTTAGATGTTTCAGGAAACACCATACACTTCTCCAGAGTGGCTGTTGGCAATTTACATCCCACCCATCAGCATAACAAGGCTCCCAGTTCTTCATGGCCTGTCCTGCCTTTCTGGATTTTACACATTTTTCTGATGGCCCTTTTGACAGGGGGGCAGTGAGACTTCATTGTAGTGCAGATTTCCTTTGCAAGCTTGCTTGGTTGGCCAAAAAGGGCGTATGCGTTTTTTCCTGAATATATTCAGTAAAAAACGAATACGCCCTTTTTGGCCAAGTGCATCATTGTGGACGTTCTGCCTCTTTTCCTATGCTTTACATGCAATTCTACTCTTCCTCCTGAAATCGGTTTCCTGCAATTCTGCCCTGCTTTCAACTCCTCTTGGCAGCCTTACTTCAATATATTTTTGGACGATAGCTGTCATTTATAACTCTGCAGGTTTGTGAATTACAGTGCCCCTGATCTCCTTTCTTCAACTCGCTTTCTTGTGAGCTGGCCACAACACCGCAGGAATGCTTCAGGCCCTAGTGTGGTTCTGGCATGGCACGCTGAGCCTTTGGTTAATTCCTCTTACTGGTGGGAAATGAGAGTTGAATTTGCCCGTCCAGACACCTCCAGCTAGTCTCTCATTGGTTCTCCCTCTTCCTGTTCATTTTCCGCAGAAATTGCAAACTGGGCCAAACAGGATGTTAAAGGCCCTGACTCTCCAAGTGGGGAGAGTGTTAGTAAAGCTTCTGGAATGTTGCACCCGAGTACCAGGGGACGAAACCTGAGACACATTTGAACACGATTCCCCATCACATGGTGGAACATACTGTGGGTTCCACATGCATGTTTTAGCTGAAGGAAGAATCCCTTAGACGTGGAGAGTTGAGACCCATGGAATGGGTACCATGCAATATGACTTCAATGGGTCTGCATTTGCTCACCGATCCTCACCAATCCTATCACCGCTGCGTTTATGCTTCTGTACACACGCTTCATTGTCTTTTGGAGACATATAAATCCAAGGTTTTAAGATTCTTACTAGTCAGGTATATTCTTAGGCGTTTAATATGGCGTGTGGAGTCCTCTTCGTTGAGCAAGGAGTAGCTCTTGTCTATTACATATTTGGCTTATGGAACGGTATCTGTGCTAATTTCAATCTCTGGTTTTATGCAGCACCCCAACTCACCTTTCCCCTTAAGCAAGCATAAGTTGGTTTTCTACATTTGAGACCCTGTTCTGTTTTGTAATTCTGTTCCTGTGTAGCCAAGTTTACATTCCGTGTAGTAGTGATATCTTATGATGTTTCTTTTCTGTGTGACTTATTTCACTTAGAATCATCGTACCTGAATCCACTCATTATGCTGCTATGGGCCTGATGACATAGATTTCATTGCTGAGTGATATTGCATTGTACGTAAGTACCACAACTTCTTTATCCATTTTTCGCTTTCTGTGATATTGAACTTGTACCGCAAACGAGGTCCTTGTAAACAGAGCCGTCCCAAACTTTGGGGTGGCTGTGTCTTTTTGATTTTAATTTCCCTAAGCTATAGGACCATAAGTGGAAGTGCCCCAGGCTCTGTTGCTTTGTTTTTTAGATGTTTCAGGAAACACCATACACTTCTCCAGAGTGGCTGTTGGCAATTTACATCCCGCCCATCAGCATGACAAGGCTCCCAGTTCTCCATGACCTGTCCTGCCTTTCTGGATTTTACACTTTTTTCAGAAGGCCCTTTTGACTGTGGGGCAGTGAGAATATATTCCTGAATATATTTCCTGAATATATTTCCTGAATATATTCAGGAAAAAATGCATACGCCCTTTTTGGCCAAGTGCATCATTCTGGACGTTCTGCCTCTTTACCTATGCTTTGCATGCAATTCCAGTCTACCTCCTGAAATCGGTTTCCTGCAATTCTGTCCCGTTTTCAAGTCCTCTTGGCAGCCTTACTTCAATATATTTTTGGACGATAGCTGTCATTTTTAACTCTGCAGGTTTGTGAACTACAGTGCCCCTGAGCTCCTTTCTTCAACTCGCTTTCTTGTGAGCTGGCCGCAACACCGCAGCATTGCTTCAGGCCCTAGTGTGGTTCCGGCATGGCACGCTGAGCCTTTGGTTAATTCCTCTTCCTGGTGGGAAATGAGAGTTAAATTTGCCCATCCAGACACCTCCAGCTAGTCTCTCATTGGTTCTCCCTATTCCTGTTCATTTTCCGCAGAAATTGCAAACTGGGCCAAGCAGGAGGTTAAAGGCACTGACTCTCCAAGTGGGGAGAGTGTTAGTAAAGCGTCTGGAATGTTGCACCTGAGTACCAGGGGACGAAACCTGAGATACATTTGAACACGTTTCCCGATCACACGGTGGATCATACTCTGGGTTCCACATGCATGTTTTAGCTGAAGGAAGAATCCCTTAAACCTGGAGAGTTGAGACCCATGGAATGGGTACCATGCCATATGACTTCAAAGGGTCTGCATTTGCTCACCGAACCTCACCAATCCTATCACTGCTGCGTTTATGCCGCTGTACACACGCTTGATTCTCTTTCGGAGACATATAAACCCATAGGTTTTAAGATTCTTACTAGTCAGGTATAATCTTAGGCGTTTAATATGGGGTGTAGAGTCCACTTCGTTGAGCAAGGAGGAGCTCTTGTCTGTTACATATTTGGCTTATGGAACGGTATCTGTGCTAATTTCAATCTCTGGTTTTATGCAGCACCCCAACTCACCTTTCCCCTTAAGCAAGCATAAGTTGGTTTTCTACATTTGAGACCCTGTTCTGTTTTGTAATTCTGTCCCTGTGTAGCCAAGTTTACATTCCGTGTAGTAGTGATATCTTATGATGTTTCTTTTTCTGTGTGACTTATTTCACTTAGAATCATCGTACCTGAATCCACTCTTTATGCTGCTATGGGCCTGATGACATAGATTTCATTGCTGAGTGATATTGCATTGTACGTAAGTACCACAACTTCTTTATCCATTTTTCACTTTCTGTGATATTTAATTTGTACTGTAAACGAGGTTCTTGTAAACAGAGCCGTCCCAAACTTTGGGGTGGCTGTGTCTTTTTGATTTTAATTTCCCTAAGCTATAGGACCATAAGTGGAAGTGCCCTAGGCTCTGTTGCTTTGTTTTTTAGATGTTTCAGGAAACACCATACACTTCTCCAGAGTGGCTGTTGGCAATTTACATCCCACCCATCAGCATAACAAGGCTCCCAGTTCTCCATGGCCTGTCCTGCCTTTCTGGATTTTATACTTTTTTCAGATGGCCCTTTTGACCGGGGGTCAGTGAGACTTCTTTGTAGTGCAGATTTCCTTTGCAAGCTTGCTTGGTTGGCCAAAAAGGGCGTATGCGTTTTTTCCTGGATATATTCAGGAAAAAACGCATACGCACTTTTTGGCCAAGTGCATCATTGTGGACGTTCTGCCTCTTTTCCTATGCTTCACATGCAATTCCAGTCTACCTCCTGAAATCGGTTTCCTGCAATTCTGCCCCACTTTCAAGTCCTCTTGGCAGTCTTACTTCAATATATTTTTGGACGATAGGTGTCATTTATAACTCTGCAGGTTTGTGAATTACAGTGCCCCTGAGCTCCTTTCTTCAACTTGCTTTCTTGTGAGCTGGCCGCAACACGGCAGCATTGCTTCAGGCCCTAGTGTGGTTCCAGCATGGAACGCTGAGCCTTTGGTTAATTCCTCTTACTGGTGGGAAATGAGAGTTAAATTTGCACGTCCAGACACCTCCAGCTAGTCTCTCATTGGTTCTCCCTATTCCTGTTCATTTTCCGCAGAAATTGCAAACTTGGCCAAACAGGAAGTTAAAGGCACTGACTCTCCAAGTGGGGAGAGTGTTAGTAAAGCGTCTGGAATGTTGCACCCGAGTACCAGGGGACGAAATCTGAGACACATTTGAACACGTTTCCCAATCACACGGTGGATCATACTCTGGGTTCCACATGCATGTTTTAGCTGAAGGAAGAATCCCTTAAACCTGGAGAGTTGAGACCCATGGAATGGGTACCATGCAATATGACTTCAAAGGGTCTTCATTGGCTCACCGAACCTCACCAATCCTATCACTGCTACGTTTATGCCGCTGTACACACGCTTGATTCTCTTTCGGAGACATAGAAATCCATAGGTTTTAAGATTCTTACTAGGCAAGTATATTCTTAGGCGTTTCATATGGGGTGTTGAGTCCACTTGGTTTAGCAAGGAGTAGCTCTTGTCTATTACATATTTGGCTTATGGAACGGTATCTGTGCTAATTTCAATCTCTGGTTTTATGCAGCACCCCAACTCACCTTTCCCCTTAAGCAAGCATAAGATGGTTTTCTACATTTGAGACCCTGTTCTGTTTTGTAATTCAGTTCCTGTGTAGCCAAGTTTACATTCCGTGTAGTAGTGATATCTTATGATGTTTCTTTTTCTGTGTGACTTATTTCACTTAGAATCATCGTACCTCAATCCACTCATTATGCTGCTATGGGCCTGATGACATAGATTTCATTGCTGAGTGACATTGCATTGTACGTAAGTACTACAACTTCTTTATCCATTTTTCACTTTCTGTGATATTGAACTTGTACCGTAAACGAGGTTCTTGTAAACACAGCTGTCCCAAACTTTGGGGTGGCTGTGTCTTTTTGATTTTAATTTCCCTAAGCTATAGGACCATAAGCGGAAGTGCCCTAGGCTCTGTTGCTTTGTTTTTTAGATGTTTCAGGAAACACCATACACTTCTCCAGAGTGGCTGTTGGCAATTTACATCCCACCCATCAGCATAACAAGGCTCCCAGTTCTCCATGGCCTGTCCTGCCTTTCTGGATTTTACACATTTTTCTGATGGCCCTTTTGACCGGGGGGCAGTGAGACTTCATTGTAGTTCAGATTTCCTTTGCAAGCTTGCTTGGTTGGCCAAAAAGGGCGTATGCGTTTTTTCCTGAATATATTCAGTAAAAAACGCATACGCCCTTTTTGGCCAAGTGCATCATTGTGGACGTTCTGCCTCTTTTCCTATGCTTTACATGCAATTCTACTCTTCCTCCTGAAATCGGTTTCCTGCAATTCTGCCCTGCTTTCAAGTCCTCTTGGCAGCCTTACTTCAATATATTTTTGGACGATAGCTGTCATTTATAACTCTGCAGGTTTGTGAATTACAGTGCCCCTGATCTCCTTTCTTCAACTCGCTTTCTTGTGAGCTGGCCACAACACCGCAGGAATGCTTCAGGCCCTAGTGTGGTTCTGGCATGGCACGCTGAGCCTTTGGTTAATTCCTCTTACTGGTGGGAAATGAGAGTTGAAATTGCCCGTCCAGACACCTCCAGCTAGTCTCTCATTGGTTCTCCCTCTTCCTGTTTATTTTCCGCAGAAATTGCAAACTGGGCCAAACAGGATGTTAAAGGCCCTGACTCTCCAAGTGCGGAGAGTGTTAGTAAAGCTTCTGGAATGTTGCACCCAAGTACCAGGGGACGAAACCTGAGACACATTTGAACACGATTCCCCATCACATGGTGGAACATACTGTGGGTTCCACATGCATGTTTTAGCTGAAGGAAGAATCCCTTAGACGTGGAGAGTTGAGACCCATGGAATGGGTACCATGCAATATGACTTCAATGGGTCTGCATTTGCTCACCGATCCTCACCAATCCTATCACCGCTGTGTTTATGCTTCTGTACACACACTTCATTCTCTTTTGGAGACATATAAATCCAAGGTTTTAAGATTCTTACTAGTCAGGTATATTCTTAGGCGTTTAATATGGCGTGTGGAGTCCTCTTCGTTGAGCAAGGAGTAGCTCTTGTCTATTACATATTTGGCTTATGGAACGGTATCTGTGCTAATTTCAATCTCTGGTTTTATGCAGCACCCCAACTCACCTTTCCCCTTAAGCAAGCATAAGTTGGTTTTCTACATTTGAGACCCTGTTCTGTTTTGTAATTCTGTTCCTGTGTAGCCAAGTTTACATTCCGTGTAGTAATGATATCTTATGATGTTTCTTTTCTGTGTGACTTATTTCACTTAGAATCATCGTACCTGAATCCACTCATTATGCTGCTATGGGCCTGATGACATAGATTTCATTGCTGAGTGATATTGCATTGTACGTTAGTATCACAACTTCTTTATCCATTTTTCGCTTTCTGTGATATTGAACTTGTACCGCAAACGAGGTCCTTGTAAACAGAGCCGTCCCAAACTTTGGGGTGGCTGTGTCTTTTTGATTTTAATTTCCCTAAGCTATAGGACCATAAGTGGAAGTGCCCCAGGCTCTGTTGCTTTGTTTTTTAGATGTTTCAGGAAACACCATACACTTCTCCAGAGTGGCTGTTGGCAATTTACATCCCGCCCATCAGCATGACAAGGCTCCCAGTTCTCCATGACCTGTCCTGCCTTTCTGGATTTTACACTTTTTTCAGAAGGCCCTTTTGACTGTGGGGCAGTGAGAATATATTCCTGAATATATTTCCTGAATATATTTCCTGAATATATTCAGGAAAAAACGCATACGCCCTTTTTGGCCAAGTGCATCATTGTGGACGTTCTGCCTCTTTTCCTATGCTTTACATGCAATTCCACTCTTCCTCCTGAAATCGGTTTCCTGCAATTCTGCCCTGCTTTCAAGTCCTCTTGGCAGCCTTACTTCAATATATTTTTGGACGATAGCTGTCATTTATAACTCTGCAGGTTTGTGAATTACAGTGCCCCTGATCTCCTTTCTTCAACTCGCTTTCTTGTGAGCTGGCCACAACACCGCAGGAATGCTTCAGGCCCTAGTGTGGTTCTGGCATGGCACGCTGAGCCTTTGGTTAATTCCTCTTACTGGTGGGAAATGAGAGTTGAAATTGCCCATCCAGACACCTCCAGCTAGTCTCTCATTGGTTCTCCCTATTCCTGTTCATTTTCCGCAGAAATTGCAAACAGGGCCAAACAGGAGGTTAAAGGCACTGACTCTCCAAGTGGGGAGAGTGTTAGTAAAGCGTCTGGAATGTTGCACCCGAGTACCAGGGGACGAAACCTGAGACACATTTGAACACGTTTCCCGATCACACGGTGGATCATACTCTGGGTTCCACATGCATGTTTTAGCTGAAGGAAGAATCCCTTAAACCTGGAGAGTTGAGACCCATGGAATGGGTAACATGCAATATGACTTCAAAGGGTCTGCATTTGCTCACCGAACCTCACCAATCCTATCACTGATGCGTTTATGCCGCTGTACACACGGTTGATTCTCTTTCGGAGACATATAAATCCATAGGTTTTAATATTCTTACTAGTCAGGTATAATCTTAGGCGTTTAATATGGGGTGTAGAGTCCACTTCGTTGAGGAAGGAGTAGCTCTTGTCTGTTACATATTTGGCTTATGGAACGGTATCTGTGCTAATTTCAATCTCTGGTTTTATGCAGCACCCCAACTCACCTTTCCCCTTAAGCAAGCATAAGTTGGTTTTCTACATTTGAGACCCTGTTCTGTTTTGTAATTCAGTTCCTGTGTACCCAAGTTTACATTCCGTGTAGTAGTGATATCTTATGATGTTTCTTTTTCTGTGTGACTTATTTCACTTAGAATCATCGTACCTGAATCCACTCTTTATGCTGCTATGGGCCTGATGACATAGATTTCATTGCTGAGTGATATTGCATTGTACGTAAGTACCACAACTTCTTTATCCATTTTTCACTTTCTGTGATATTTAATTTATACTGTAAACGAGGTTCTTGTAAACAGAGCCGTCCCAAACTTTGGGGTGGCTGTGTCTTTTTGATTTTAATTTCCCTAAGCTATAGGACCATAAGTGGAAGTGCCCTAGGCTCTGTTGCTTTGTTTTTTAGATGTTTCAGGAAACACCATACACTTCTCCAGAGTGGCTGTGGGCAATTTACATCCCGCACATCAGCATAACAAGGCTCCCAGTTCTCCATGGCCTGTCCTGCCTTTCTGGATTTTACACTTTTTTCAGATGGCCCTTTTGACCGGGGGGCAGTGAGACTTCATTGTAGTGCAGATTTCCTTTGCAAGCTTGCTTGGTTGGCCAAAAAGGGCGTATGCGTTTTTTCCTGAATATATTCAGGAGAAAACGCATACGCCCTTTTTGGCCAAGTGCATCATTGTGGACGTTCTGCCTCTTTTCCTATGCTTTACATGCAATTCCAGTCTACCTCCTGAAATCGCTTTCCTGTAATTCTGCCCCGCTTTCAAGTCCTCTTGGCAACCTTACTTCAATATATTTTTGGACGATAGCTGTAATTTATAACTCTGCAGGTTTGTGAATTACAGTGCCCCTGAGCTCCTTTCTTCAACTCGCTTTCTTGTGAGCTGGCCGCAACACCGCAGCATTGCTTCAGGCCCTAGTGTGGTTCCGGCATGGCACGCTGAGCCTTTGGTTAATTCCTCTTACTGGTGGGAAATGAGAGTTAAATTTGCACGTCCAGACACCTCCAGCTAGTCTCTCATTGGTTCTCCCTATTCCTGTTCATTTTCCGCAGAAATTGCAAACTGGGCCAAACAGGAAGTTAAAGGCACTGACTCTCCAAGTGGGGAGAGTGTTAGTAAAGCGTCTGGAATGTTGCACCCGAGTACCAGGGGACGAAATCTGAGACACATTTGAACACGTTTCCCAATCACACGGTGGATCATACTCTGGGTTCCACATGCATGTTTTAGCTGAAGGAAGAATCCCTTAAACCTGGAGAGTTGAGACCCATGGAATGGGTACCATGCAATATGACTTCAAAGGGTCTGCATTTGTTCACCGAACCTCACCAATCCTATCACTGCTGCGTTTATGCCGCTGTACACACGCTTGATTCTCTTTCGGAGACATAGAAATCCATAGGTTTTAAGATTCTTACTAGTCAGGTATATTCTTAGGCATTTAATATGGGGCGTTGAGTCCACTTCGTTGAGCAAGGAGTAGCTCATGCCTATTACATATTTGGCTTATGGAACGGTATCTGTGCTAATTTCAATCTCTGGTTTTATGCAGCACCCCAACTCACCTTTCCCCTTAAGCAAGCATAAGTTGGTTTTCTACATTTGAGACCCTGTTCTGTTTTGTAATTCTGTTCCTGTGTAGCCAAGTTTACATTCCGTGTAGTAGTGATATCTTATAATGTTTCTTTTTCTGTGTGACATATTTCACTTAGAATCATCGTACCTGAATCCACTCATTATGCTGCTACGGGCCTGATGACATAGATTTCATTGCTGAGTGACATTGCATTGTACGTAAGTACTACAACTTCTTTATCCATTTTTCACTTTCTGTGATATTGAACTTGTACTGTAAACGAGGTTCTTGTAAACAGAGCCGTCCCAAACTTTGGGGTGGCTGTGTCTTTTTGATTTTAATTTCCCTAAGCTATAGGACCATAAGTGGAAGTGCCCTAGGCTCTGTTGCTTTGTTTTTTAGATGTTTCAGGAAACACCATACACTTCTCCAGAGTGGCTGTTGGCAATTTACATCCCGCCCATCAGCATGACAAGGCTCCCAGTTCTCCATGACCTGTCCTGCCTTTCTGGATTTTACACATTTTTCTGATGGCCCTTTTGACCGGGGGGCAGTGAGACTTCATTGTAGTGCAGATTTCCTTTGCAAGCTTGCTTGGTTGGCCAAAAAGGGCGTATGCGTTTTTTCCTGAATATATTCAGTAAAAAACGCATACGCCCTTTTTGGCCAAGTGCATCATTGTGGACGTTCTGCCTCTTTTCCTATGCTTTACATGCAATTCCACTCTTCCTCCTGAAATCGGTCTCCTGCAATTCTGCCCTGTTTTCAAGTCCTCTTGGCAGCCTTACTTCAATATATTTTTGGACGATAGCTGTCATTTATAACTCTGCAGGTTTGTGAATTACAGTGCCCCTGATCTCCTTTCTTCAACTCGCTTTCTTGTGAGCTGGCCACAACACCGCAGGAATGCTTCAGGCCCTAGTGTGGTTCTGGCATGGCACGCTGAGCCTTTGGTTACTTCCTCTTACTGGTGGGAAATGAGAGTTGAAATTGCCCGTCCAGACTCCTCCAGCTAGTCTCTCATTGGTTCTCCCTCTTCCTGTTCATTTTCCGCAGAAATTGCAAACTGGGCCAAACAGGATGTTAAAGGCCCTGACTCTCCAAGTGCGGAGAGTGTTAGTAAAGCTTCTGGAATGTTGCACCCGAGTACCAGGGGACGAAACCTGAGACACATTTGAACACGATTCCCCATCACATGGTGGAACATACTGTGGGTTCCACATGCATGTTTTAGCTGAAGGAAGAATCCCTTAGACGTGGAGAGTTGAGACCCATGGAATGGGTACCATGCAATATGACTTCAATGGGTCTGCATTTGCTCACCGAACCTCACCAATCCTATCACCGCTGCATTTATGCTGCTGTACACACGCATCATTCTCTTTTGGAGAAATATAAATCCAAGGTTTTAAGATTCTTACTAGTCAGGTATATTCTTAGGCGTTTAATATGGCGTGTGGAGTCCTCTTCATTGAGCAAGGAGTAGCTCTTGTCTATTACATATTTGGCTTATGGAACGGTATCTGTGCTAATTTCAATCTCTGGTTTTATGCAGCACCCCAACTCACCTTTCCCCTTAAGCAAGCATAAGTTGGTTTTCTACATTTGAGACCCTGTTCTGTTTTGTAATTCTGTTCCTGTGTAGCCAAGTTTACATTCCGTGTAGTAGTGATATCTTATGATGTTTCTTTTCTGTGTGACTTATTTCACTTAGAATCATCGTACCTGAATCCACTCATTATGCTGCTATGGGCCTGATGACATAGATTTCATTGCTGAGTTATATTGCATTGTACGTAAGTACCACAACTTCTTTATCCATTTTTCGCTTTCTGTGATATTGAACTTGTACCGCAAACGAGGTCCTTGTAAACAGAGCCGTCCCAAACTTTGGGGTGGCTGTGTCTTTTTGATTTTAATTTCCCTAAGCTATAGGACCATAAGTGGAAGTGCCCCAGGCTCTGTTGCTTTGTTTTTTAGATGTTTCAGGAAACACCATACACTTCTCCAGAGTGGCTGTTGGCAATTTACATCCCGCCCATCAGCATGACAAGGCTCCCAGTTCTCCATGACCTGTCCTGCCTTTCTGGATTTTACACTTTTTTCAGAAGGCCCTTTTGACTGTGGGGCAGTGAGAATATATTCCTGAATATATTTCCTGAATATATTTCCTGAATATATTCAGTAAAAAACGCATACGCCCTTTTTGGCCAAGTGCATCATTGTGGACGTTCTGCCTCTTTTCCTATGCTTTACATGCAATTCCACTCTTCCTCCTGAAATCGGTTTCCTGCAATTCTGCCCTGCTTTCAAGTCCTCTTGGCAGCCTTACTTCAATATATTTTTGGACGATAGCTGTCATTTATAACTCTGCAGGTTTGTGAATTACAGTGCCCCTGATCTCCTTTCTTCAACTCGCTTTCTTGTGAGCTGGCCACAACACCGCAGGAATGCTTCAGGCCCTAGTGTGGTTCTGGCATGGCACGCTGAGCCTTTGGTTAATTCCTCTTACTGGTGGGAAATGAGAGTTGAAATTGCCCGTCCAGACACCTCCAGCTAGTCTCTCATTGGTTCTCCCTCTTCCTGTTCATATTCCGCAGAAATTGCAAACTGGGCCAAACAGGATGTTAAAGGCCCTGACTCTCCAAGTGCGGAGAGTGTTAGTAAAGCTTCTGGAATGTTGCACCCGAGTACCAGGGGACGAAACCTGAGACACATTTGAACACGATTCCCCATCACATGGTGGAACATACTGTGGGATCCACATGCATGTTTTAGCTGAAGGAAGAATCCCTTAGACGTTGAGAGTTGAGACCCATGGAATGGGTACCATGCAATATGACTTCAATGGGTCTGCATTTGCTCACCGATCCTCACCAATCCTATCACCGCTGCGTTTATGCTTCTGTACACACGCTTCATTCTCTTTTGGAGACATATAAATCCAAGGTTTTAAGATTCTTACTAGTCAGGTATATTCTTAGGCGTTTAATATGGCATGTGGAGTCCTCTTCGTTGAGCAAGGAGTAGCTCTTGTCTATTACATATTTGGCTTATGGTACGGTATCTGTGCTAATTTCAATCTCTGGTTTTATGCAGCACCCCAACTCACCTTTCCCCTTAAGCAAGCATAAGTTGGTTTTCTACATTTGAGACCCTGTTCTGTTTTGTAATTCTGTTCCTGTGTAGCCAAGTTTACATTCCGTGTAGTAGTGATATCTTATGATGTTTCTTTTCTGTGTGACTTATTTCACTTAGAATCATCGTACCTGAATCCACTCATTATGCTGCTATGGGCCTGATGACATAGATTTCATTGCTGAGTGATATTGCATTGTACGTAAGTACCACAACTTCTTTATCCATTTTTCGCTTTCTGTGATATTGAACTGTACCGCAAACGAGGTCCTTGTAAACAGAGCTGTCCCAAACTTTGGGGTGGCTGTGTCTTTTTGATTTTAATTTCCCTAAGCTATAGGACCATAAGTGGAAGTGCCCCAGGCTCTGTTGCTTTGTTTTTTAGATGTTTCAGGAAACACCATACACTTCTCCAGAGTGGCTGTTGGCAATTTACATCCCGCCCATCAGCATGACAAGGCTCCCAGTTCTCCATGACCTGTCCTGCCTTTCTGGATTTTACACTTTTTTCAGAAGGCCCTTTTGACTGTGGGGCAGTGAGAATATATTCCTGAATATATTTCCTGAATATATTTCCTGAATATATTCAGGAAAAAACGCATATGCCCTTTTTGGCCAAGTGCATCATTGTGGACGTTCTGCCTCTTTTCCTATGCTTTACATGCAATTCCAGTCTACCTCCTGAAATCGGTTTCCTGCAATTCTGCCCCGCTTTCAAGTCCTCTTGGCAGCCTTACTTCAATATATTTTTGGACGATAGTTGTCATTTATAACTCTGCAGGTTTGTGAATTACAGTGCCCCTGAGCTCATTTCTTCAACTCGCTTTCTTGTGAGCTGGCCACAACACCGCAGGAATGCTTCAGGCCCTAGTGTGGTTCTGGCATGGCACGCTGAGCCTTTGGTTACTTCCTCTTACTGGTGGGAAATGAGAGTTGAAATTGCCCGTCCAGACTCCTCCAGCTAGTCTCTCATTGGTTCTCCCTCTTCCTGTTCATTTTCCGCAGAAATTGCAAACTGGGCCAAACAGGATGTTAAAGGCCCTGACTCTCCAAGTGCGGAGAGTGTTAGTAAAGCTTCTGGAATGTTGCACCCGAGTACCAGGGGACGAAACCTGAGACACATTTGAACACGATTCCCCATCACATGGTGGAACATACTGTGGGTTCCACATGCATGTTTTAGCTGAAGGAAGAATCCCTTAGACGTGGAGAGTTGAGACCCATGGAATGGGTACCATGCAATATGACTTCAATGGGTCTGCATTTGCTCACCGAACCTCACCAATCCTATCACCGCTGCATTTATGCTGCTGTACACACGCTTCATTCTCTTTTGGAGAAATATAAATCCAAGGTTTTAAGATTCTTACTAGTCAGGTATATTCTTAGGTGTTTAATATGGCGTGTGGAGTCCTCTTCATTGAGCAAGGAGTAGCTCTTGTCTATTACATATTTGGCTTATGGAACGGTATCTGTGCTAATTTCAATCTCTGGTTTTATGCAGCACCCCAACTCACCTTTCCCCTTAAGCAAGCATAAGTTGGTTTTCTACATTTGAGACCCTGTTCTGTTTTGTAATTCTGTTCCTGTGTAGCCAAGTTTACATTCCGTGTAGTAGTGATATCTTATGATGTTTCTTTTCTGTGTGACTTATTTCACTTAGAATCATCGTACCTGAATCCACTCATTATGCTGCTATGGGCCTGATGACATAGATTTCATTGCTGAGTTATATTGCATTGTACGTAAGTACCACAACTTCTTTATCCATTTTTCGCTTTCTGTGATATTGAACTTGTACCGCAAACGAGGTCCTTGTAAACAGAGCCGTCCCAAACTTTGGGGTGGCTGTGTCTTTTTGATTTTAATTTCCCTAAGCTATAGGACCATAAGTGGAAGTGCCCCAGGCTCTGTTGCTTTGTTTTTTAGATGTTTCAGGAAACACCATACACTTCTCCAGAGTGGCTGTTGGCAATTTACATCCCGCCCATCAGCATGACAAGGCTCCCAGTTCTCCATGACCTGTCCTGCCTTTCTGGATTTTACACTTTTTTCAGATGGCCCTTTTGACTGTGGGGCAGTGAGAATATATTCCTGAATATATTTCCTGAATATATTTCCTGAATATATTCAGTAAAAAACGCATACGCCCTTTTTGGCCAAGTGCATCATTGTGGACGTTCTGCCTCTTTTCCTATGCTTTACATGCAATTCCACTCTTCCTCCTGAAATCGGTTTCCTGCAATTCTGCCCTGCTTTCAAGTCCTCTTGGCAGCCTTACTTCAATATATTTTTGGACGATAGCTGTCATTTATAACTCTGCAGGTTTGTGAATTACAGTGCCCCTGATCTCCTTTCTTCAACTCGCTTTCTTGTGAGCTGGCCACAACACCGCAGGAATGCTTCAGGCCCTAGTGTGGTTCTGGCATGGCACGCTGAGCCTTTGGTTAATTCCTCTTACTGGTGGGAAATGAGAGTTGAAATTGCCCGTCCAGACACCTCCAGCTAGTCTCTCATTGGTTCTCCCTCTTCCTGTTCATATTCCGCAGAAATTGCAAACTGGGCCAAACAGGATGTTAAAGGCCCTGACTCTCCAAGTGCGGAGAGTGTTAGTAAAGCTTCTGGAATGTTGCACCCGAGTACCAGGGGACGAAACCTGAGACACATTTGAACACGATTCCCCATCACATGGTGGAACATACTGTGGGATCCACATGCATGTTTTAGCTGAAGGAAGAATCCCTTAGACGTTGAGAGTTGAGACCCATGGAATGGGTACCATGCAATATGACTTCAATGGGTCTGCATTTGCTCACCGATCCTCACCAATCCTATCACCGCTGCGTTTATGCTTCTGTACACACGCTTCATTCTCTTTTGGAGACATATAAATCCAAGGTTTTAAGATTCTTACTAGTCAGGTATATTCTTAGGCGTTTAATATGGCATGTGGAGTCCTCTTCGTTGAGCAAGGAGTAGCTCTTGTCTATTACATATTTGGCTTATGGTACGGTATCTGTGCTAATTTCAATCTCTGGTTTTATGCAGCACCCCAACTCACCTTTCCCCTTAAGCAAGCATAAGTTGGTTTTCTACATTTGAGACCCTGTTCTGTTTTGTAATTCTGTTCCTGTGTAGCCAAGTTTACATTCCGTGTAGTAGTGATATCTTATGATGTTTCTTTTCTGTGTGACTTATTTCACTTAGAATCATCGTACCTGAATCCACTCATTATGCTGCTATGGGCCTGATGACATAGATTTCATTGCTGAGTGATATTGCATTGTACGTAAGTACCACAACTTCTTTATCCATTTTTCGCTTTCTGTGATATTGAACTGTACCGCAAACGAGGTCCTTGTAAACAGAGCTGTCCCAAACTTTGGGGTGGCTGTGTCTTTTTGATTTTAATTTCCCTAAGCTATAGGACCATAAGTGGAAGTGCCCTAGGCTCTGTTGCTTTGTTTTTTAGATGTTTCAGGAAACACCATACACTTCTCCAGAGTGGCTGTTGGCAATTTACATCCCGCCCATCAGCATGACAAGGCTCCCAGTTCTCCATGACCTGTCCTGCCTTTCTGGATTTTACACTTTTTTCAGAAGGCCCTTTTGACTGTGGGGCAGTGAGAATATATTCCTGAATATATTTCCTGAATATATTTCCTGAATATATTCAGGAAAAAACGCATATGCCCTTTTTGGCCAAGTGCATCATTGTGGACGTTCTGCCTCTTTTCCTATGCTTTACATGCAATTCCAGTCTACCTCCTGAAATCGGTTTCCTGCAATTCTGCCCCGCTTTCAAGTCCTCTTGGCAGCCTTACTTCAATATATTTTTGGACGATAGTTGTCATTTATAACTCTGCAGGTTTGTGAATTACAGTGCCCCTGAGCTCATTTCTTCAACTCGCTTTCTTGTGAGCTGGCCACAACACCGGAGCATTGCTTCAGGCCCTAGTGTGGTTCTGGCATGGCATGCTGAGCCTTTGGTTAATTCCTCTTCCTGGTGGGAAATGAGAGTTAAATTTGCCCGTCCAGACACCTCCAGCTAGTCTCTCATTGCTTCTCCCTATTCCTGTTCATTTTCCGCAGAAATTGCAAACTGGGCCAAACAGGAGGTTAAAGGCACTGACTCTCCAAGTGGGGAGAGTGTTAGTAAAGCGTCTGGAATGTTGCACCCGAGTACCAGGGGACGAAAACTGATACATTTGAACACATTTCCCGATCACACGGTGGATCATACTCTGGGTTCCACATGCATGTTTTAGCTGAAGGAAGAATCCCTTAAACCTGTAGAGTTGAGACCCATGGAATGGGTACCATGCAATATGACTTCAAAGGGTCTGCATTTGTTCACCGAACCTCACCAATCCTATCACTGCTGCGATTATGCCGCTGTACACACTCTTGATTCTCTTTCGGAGACATAGAAATCCATAGGTTTTAAGATTCTTACTAGTCAGGTATATTCTTAGGGGTTTAATATGGGGTGTAGAGTCCACTTCGTTGAGCAAGGAGTAGCTCTTGTCTATTATATATTTGGCTTATGGAACGGTATCTGTGCTAATTTCAATCTCTGGTTTTATGCAGCACCCCAACTCACCTTTCCCCTTAAGCAAGCATAAGTTGGTTTTCTACATTTGAGACCCTGTTCTGTTTTGTAATTCAGTTCCTGTGTAGCCAAGTTTACATTCCGTGTAGTAGTGATATCTTATGATGTTTCTTTTTCTGTGTGACTTATTTCACTTAGAATCATCGCACCTGAATCCACTCATTATGCTGCTATGGGCCTGATGACATAGATTTCATTGCTGAGTGACATTGCATTGTACTTAAGTACTACAACTTCTTTATCCATTTTTCACTTTCTGTGATATTGACTTGTACCGTAAACGAGGTTCTTGTAAACAGAGCCATCCCAAACTTTGGGGTGGCTGTGTCTTTTTGATTTTAATTTCCCTAAGCTATAGGACCATAAGCGGAAGTGCCCTAGGCTCTGTTGCTTTGTTTTTTAGATGTTTCAGGAAACACCATACACTTCTCCAGAGTGGCTGTTGGCAATTTACATCCCGCCCATCAGCATGACAAGGCTCCCAGTTCTCCATGACCTGTCCTGCCTTTCTGGATTTTACACATTTTTCTGATGGCCCTTTTGACCGGGGGGCAGTGAGACTTCATTGTAGTGCAGATTTCCTTTGCAAGCTTGCTTGGTTGGCCAAAAAGGGTGTATGCGTTTTTTCCTGAATATATTCAGTAAAAAACGAATACACCCTTTTTGGCCAAGTGCATCATTGTGGACGTTCTGCCTCTTTTCCTATGCTTTACATGCAATTCTACTCTTCCTCCTGAAATCGGTTTCCTGCAATTCTGCCCTGCTTTCAAGTCCTCTTGGCAGGCTTACTTCAATATATTTTTGAACGATAGCTGTCATTTATAACTCTGCAGGTTTGTGAATTACAGTGCCCCTGATCTCCTTTCTTCAACTCGCTTTCTTGTGAGCTGGCCACAACACCGCAGGAATGCTTCAGGCCCTAGTGTGGTTCTGGCATGGCACGCTGAGCCTTTGGTTAATTCCTCTTACTGGTGGGAAATGAGAGTTGAATTTGCCCGTCCAGACACCTCCAGCTAGTCTCTCATTCGTTCTCCCTATTCCTGTTCATTTTCTGCAGAAATTGCAAACTGGGCCAAACAGGATGTTAAAGGCCCTGACTCTCCAAGTGCGGAGAGTGTTAGTAAAGCTTCTGGAATGTTGCACCCGAGTACCAGGGGACGAAACCTGAGACACATTTGAACACGATTCCCCATCACATGGTGGAACATACTGTGGGTTCCACATGCATGTTTTAGCTGAAGGAAGAATCCCTTAGACGTGGAGAGTTGAGACCCATGGAATGGGTACCATGCAATATGACTTCAATGGGTCTGCATTTGCTCACCGATCCTCACCAATCCTATCACCGCTGCGTTTATGCTTCTGTACACACGCTTCATTCTCTTTTGGAGACATATAAATCCAAGGTTTTAAGATTCTTACTAGTCAGGTATATTCTTAGGCGTTTAATATGGCGTGTGGAGTCCTCTTCGTTGAGCAAGGAGTAGCTCTTGTCTATTACATATTTGGCTTATGGAACGGTATCTGTGCTAATTTCAATCTCTGGTTTTATGCAGCACCCCAACTCACCTTTCCCCTTAAGCAAGCATAAGTTGGTTTTCTACATTTGAGACCCTGTTCTGTTTTGTAATTCTGTTCCTGTGTAGCCAAGTTTACATTCCGTGTAGTAGTGATATCTTATGATGTTTCTTTTCTGTGTGACTTATTTCACTTAGAATCATCGTACCTGAATCCACTCATTATGCTGCTATGGGCCTGATGACATAGATTTCATTGCTGAGTGATATTGCATTGTACGTAAGTACCACAACTTCTTTATCCATTTTTCGCTTTCTGTGATATTGAACTTGTACCGCAAACGAGGTCCTTGTAAACAGAGCCGTCCCAAACTTTGGGGTGGCTGTGTCTTTTTGATTTTAATTTCCCTAAGCTATAGGACCATAAGTGGAAGTGCCCCAGGCTCTGTTGCTTTGTTTTTTAGATGTTTCAGGAAACACCATACACTTCTCCAGAGTGGCTGTTGGCAATTTACATCCCGCCCATCAGCATGACAAGGCTCCCAGTTCTCCATGACCTGTCCTGCCTTTCTGGATTTTACACTTTTTTCAGAAGGCCCTTTTGACTGTGGGGCAGTGAGAATATATTCCTGAATATATTTCCTGAATATATTTCCTGAATATATTCAGGAAATAACGCATACGCCCTTTTTGGCCAAGTGCATCATTCTGGACGTTCTGCCTCTTTACCTATGCTTTGCATGCAATTCCAGTCTACCTCCTGAAATCGGTTTCCTGCAATTCTGTCCCGTTTTCAAGTCCTCTTGGCAGCCTTACTTCAATATATTTTTGGACGATAGCTGTCATTTTTAACTCTGCAGGTTTGTGAACTACAGTGTCCCTGAGCTCCTTTCTTCAACTCGCTTTCTTGTGAGCTGGCCGCAATACCGCAGCATTGCTTCAGGCCCTAGTGTGGTTCCGGCATGGCACGCTGAGCCTTTGGTTAATTCCTCTTCCTGGTGGGAAATGAGAGTTGAAATTGCCCGTCCAGACACCTCCAGCTAGTCTCTCATTGGTTCTCCCTCTTCCTGTTTATTTTCCGCAGAAATTGCAAACTGGGCCAAACAGGATGTTAAAGGCCCTGACTCTCCAAGTGCGGAGAGTGTTAGTAAAGCTTCTGGAATGTTGCACCCGAGTACCAGGGGACGAAACCTGAGACACATTTGAACACGATTCCCCATCACATGGTGGAACATACTGTGGGTTCCACATGCATGTTTTAGCTGAAGGAAGAATCCCTTAGACGTGGAGAGTTGAGACCCATGGAATGGGTACCATGCAATATGACTTCAATGGGTCTGCATTTGCTCACCGATCCTCACCAATCCTATCACCGCTGCGTTTATGCTTCTGTACACACACTTCATTCTCTTTTGGAGACATATAAATCCAAGGTTTTAAGATTCTTACTAGTCAGGTATATTCTTAGGCGTTTAATATGGCGTGTGGAGTCCTCTTCGTTGAGCAAGGAGTAGCTCTTGTCTATTACATATTTGGCTTATGGAACGGTATCTGTGCTAATTTCAATCTCTGGTTTTATGCAGCACCCCAACTCACCTTTCCCCTTAAGCAAGCATAAGTTGGTTTTCTACATTTGAGACCCTGTTCTGTTTTGTAATTCTGTTCCTGTGTAGCCAAGTTTACATTCCGTGTAGTAATGATATCTTATGATGTTTCTTTTCTGTGTGACTTATTTCACTTAGAATCATCGTACCTGAATCCACTCATTATGCTGCTATGGGCCTGATGACATAGATTTCATTGCTGAGTGATATTGCATTGTACGTTAGTATCACAACTTCTTTATCCATTTTTCGCTTTCTGTGATATTGAACTTGTACCGCAAACGAGGTCCTTGTAAACAGAGCCGTCCCAAACTTTGGGGTGGCTGTGTCTTTTTGATTTTAATTTCCCTAAGCTATAGGACCATAAGTGGAAGTGCCCCAGGCTCTGTTGCTTTGTTTTTTAGATGTTTCAGGAAACACCATACACTTCTCCAGAGTGGCTGTTGGCAATTTACATCCCGCCCATCAGCATGACAAGGCTCCCAGTTCTCCATGACCTGTCCTGCCTTTCTGGATTTTACACTTTTTTCAGAAGGCCCTTTTGACTGTGGGGCAGTGAGAATATATTCCTGAATATATTTCCTGAATATATTTCCTGAATATATTCAGGAAAAAACGCATACGCCCTTTTTGGCCAAGTGCATCATTGTGGACGTTCTGCCTCTTTTCCTATGCTTTACATGCAATTCCACTCTTCCTCCTGAAATCGGTTTCCTGCAATTCTGCCCTGCTTTCAAGTCCTCTTGGCAGCCTTACTTCAATATATTTTTGGACGATAGCTGTCATTTATAACTCTGCAGGTTTGTGAATTACAGTGCCCCTGATCTCCTTTCTTCAACTCGCTTTCTTGTGAGCTGGCCACAACACCGCAGGAATGCTTCAGGCCCTAGTGTGGTTCTGGCATGGCACGCTGAGCCTTTGGTTAATTCCTCTTACTGGTGGGAAATGAGAGTTGAAATTGCCCATCCAGACACCTCCAGCTAGTCTCTCATTGGTTCTCCCTATTCCTGTTCATTTTCCGCAGAAATTGCAAACAGGGCCAAACAGGAGGTTAAAGGCACTGACTCTCCAAGTGGGGAGAGTGTTAGTAAAGCGTCTGGAATGTTGCACCCGAGTACCAGGGGACGAAACCTGAGACACATTTGAACACGTTTCCCGATCACACGGTGGATCATACTCTGGGTTCCACATGCATGTTTTAGCTGAAGGAAGAATCCCTTAAACCTGGAGAGTTGAGACCCATGGAATGGGTAACATGCAATATGACTTCAAAGGGTCTGCATTTGCTCACCGAACCTCACCAATCCTATCACTGATGCGTTTATGCCGCTGTACACACGCTTGATTCTCTTTCGGAGACATATAAATCCATAGGTTTTAATATTCTTACTAGTCAGGTATAATCTTAGGCGTTTAATATGGGGTGTAGAGTCCACTTCGTTAAGGAAGGAGTAGCTCTTGTCTGTTACATATTTGGCTTATGGAACGGTATCTGTGCTAATTTCAATCTCTGGTTTTATGCAGCACCCCAACTCACCTTTCCCCTTAAGCAAGCATAAGTTGGTTTTCTACATTTGAGACCCTGTTCTGTTTTGTAATTCAGTTCCTGTGTACCCAAGTTTACATTCCGTGTAGTAGTGATATCTTATGATGTTTCTTTTTCTGTGTGACTTATTTCACTTAGAATCATCGTACCTGAATCCACTCTTTATGCTGCTATGGGCCTGATGACATAGATTTCATTGCTGAGTGATATTGCATTGTACGTAAGTACCACAACTTCTTTATCCATTTTTCACTTTCTGTGATATTTAATTTATACTGTAAACGAGGTTCTTGTAAACAGAGCCGTCCCAAACTTTGGGGTGGCTGTGTCTTTTTGATTTTAATTTCCCTAAGCTATAGGACCATAAGTGGAAGTGCCCTAGGCTCTGTTGCTTTGTTTTTTAGATGTTTCAGGAAACACCATACACTTCTCCAGAGTGGCTGTGGGCAATTTACATCCCGC
Organism: Pseudorca crassidens; assembly: GCF_039906515.1. Lineage (NCBI taxonomy): Eukaryota > Metazoa > Chordata > Mammalia > Artiodactyla > Delphinidae > Pseudorca > Pseudorca crassidens. Next base: position 506,255 of record NW_027135938.1, read on the forward strand.
ACATCAGCATAACAAGGCTCCCAGTTCTCCATGGCCTGTCCTGCCTTTCTGGATTTTACACTTTTTTCAGATGGCCCTTTTGACCGGGGGGCAGTGAGACTTCATTGTAGTGCAGATTTCCTTTGCAAGCTTGCTTGGTTGGCCAAAAAGGGCGTATGCGTTTTTTCCTGAATATATTCAGGAGAAAACGCATACGCCCTTTTTGGCCAAGTGCATCATTGTGGACGTTCTGCCTCTTTTCCTATGCTTTACATGCAATTCCAGTCTACCTCCTGAAATCGCTTTCCTGTAATTCTGCCCCGCTTTCAAGTCCTCTTGGCAACCTTACTTCAATATATTTTTGGACGATAGCTGTAATTTATAACTCTGCAGGTTTGTGAATTACAGTGCCCCTGAGCTCCTTTCTTCAACTCGCTTTCTTGTGAGCTGGCCGCAACACCGCAGCATTGCTTCAGGCCCTAGTGTGGTTCCGGCATGGCACGCTGAGCCTTTGGTTAATTCCTCTTACTGGTGGGAAATGAGAGTTAAATTTGCACGTCCAGACACCTCCAGCTAGTCTCTCATTGGTTCTCCCTATTCCTGTTCATTTTCCGCAGAAATTGCAAACTGGGCCAAACAGGAAGTTAAAGGCACTGACTCTCCAAGTGGGGAGAGTGTTAGTAAAGCGTCTGGAATGTTGCACCCGAGTACCAGGGGACGAAATCTGAGACACATTTGAACACGTTTCCCAATCACACGGTGGATCATACTCTGGGTTCCACATGCATGTTTTAGCTGAAGGAAGAATCCCTTAAACCTGGAGAGTTGAGACCCATGGAATGGGTACCATGCAATATGACTTCAAAGGGTCTGCATTTGTTCACCGAACCTCACCAATCCTATCACTGCTGCGTTTATGCCGCTGTACACACGCTTGATTCTCTTTCGGAGACATAGAAATCCATAGGTTTTAAGATTCTTACTAGTCAGGTATATTCTTAGGCATTTAATATGGGGCGTTGAGTCCACTTCGTTGAGCAAGGAGTAGCTCATGCCTATTACATATTTGGCTTATGGAACGGTATCTGTGCTAATTTCAATCTCTGGTTTTATGCAGCACCCCAACTCACCTTTCCCCTTAAGCAAGCATAAGTTGGTTTTCTACATTTGAGACCCTGTTCTGTTTTGTAATTCTGTTCCTGTGTAGCCAAGTTTACATTCCGTGTAGTAGTGATATCTTATAATGTTTCTTTTTCTGTGTGACATATTTCACTTAGAATCATCGTACCTGAATCCACTCATTATGCTGCTACGGGCCTGATGACATAGATTTCATTGCTGAGTGACATTGCATTGTACGTAAGTACTACAACTTCTTTATCCATTTTTCACTTTCTGTGATATTGAACTTGTACTGTAAACGAGGTTCTTGTAAACAGAGCCGTCCCAAACTTTGGGGTGGCTGTGTCTTTTTGATTTTAATTTCCCTAAGCTATAGGACCATAAGTGGAAGTGCCCTAGGCTCTGTTGCTTTGTTTTTTAGATGTTTCAGGAAACACCATACACTTCTCCAGAGTGGCTGTTGGCAATTTACATCCCGCCCATCAGCATGACAAGGCTCCCAGTTCTCCATGACCTGTCCTGCCTTTCTGGATTTTACACATTTTTCTGATGGCCCTTTTGACTGGGGGGCAGTGAGACTTCATTGTAGTGCAGATTTCCTTTGCAAGCTTGCTTGGTTGGCCAAAAAGGGCGTATGCGTTTTTTCCTGAATATATTCAGTAAAAAACGCATACGCCCTTTTTGGCCAAGTGCATCATTGTGGACGTTCTGCCTCTTTTCCTATGCTTTACATGCAATTCCACTCTTCCTCCTGAAATCGGTCTCCTGCAATTCTGCCCTGTTTTCAAGTCCTCTTGGCAGCCTTACTTCAATATATTTTTGGACGATAGCTGTCATTTATAACTCTGCAGGTTTGTGAATTACAGTGCCCCTGATCTCCTTTCTTCAACTCGCTTTCTTGTGAGCTGGCCACAACACCGCAGGAATGCTTCAGGCCCTAGTGTGGTTCTGGCATGGCACGCTGAGCCTTTGGTTACTTCCTCTTACTGGTGGGAAATGAGAGTTGAAATTGCCCGTCCAGACTCCTCCAGCTAGTCTCTCATTGGTTCTCCCTCTTCCTGTTCATATTCCGCAGAAATTGCAAACTGGGCCAAACAGGATGTTAAAGGCCCTGACTCTCCAAGTGCGGAGAGTGTTAGTAAAGCTTCTGGAATGTTGCACCCGAGTACCAGGGGACGAAACCTGAGACACATTTGAACACGATTCCCCATCACATGGTGGAACATACTGTGGGTTCCACATGCATGTTTTAGCTGAAGGAAGAATCCCTTAGACGTGGAGAGTTGAGACCCATGGAATGGGTACCATGCAATATGACTTCAATGGGTCTGCATTTGCTCACCGAACCTCACCAATCCTATCACCGCTGCATTTATGCTGCTGTACACACGCTTCATTCTCTTTTGGAGAAATATAAATCCAAGGTTTTAAGATTCTTACTAGTCAGGTATATTCTTAGGCGTTTAATATGGCGTGTGGAGTCCTCTTCATTGAGCAAGGAGTAGCTCTTGTCTATTACATATTTGGCTTATGGAACGGTATCTGTGCTAATTTCAATCTCTGGTTTTATGCAGCACCCCAACTCACCTTTCCCCTTAAGCAAGCATAAGTTGGTTTTCTACATTTGAGACCCTGTTCTGTTTTGTAATTCTGTTCCTGTGTAGCCAAGTTTACATTCCGTGTAGTAGTGATATCTTATGATGTTTCTTTTCTGTGTGACTTATTTCACTTAGAATCATCGTACCTGAATCCACTCATTATGCTGCTATGGGCCTGATGACATAGATTTCATTGCTGAGTTATATTGCATTGTACGTAAGTACCACAACTTCTTTATCCATTTTTCGCTTTCTGTGATATTGAACTTGTACCGCAAACGAGGTCCTTGTAAACAGAGCCGTCCCAAACTTTGGGGTGGCTGTGTCTTTTTGATTTTAATTTCCCTAAGCTATAGGACCATAAGTGGAAGTGCCCCAGGCTCTGTTGCTTTGTTTTTTAGATGTTTCAGGAAACACCATACACTTCTCCAGAGTGGCTGTTGGCAATTTACATCCCGCCCATCAGCATGACAAGGCTCCCAGTTCTCCATGACCTGTCCTGCCTTTCTGGATTTTACACTTTTTTCAGAAGGCCCTTTTGACTGTGGGGCAGTGAGAATATATTCCTGAATATATTTCCTGAATATATTTCCTGAATATATTCAGTAAAAAACGCATACGCCCTTTTTGGCCAAGTGCATCATTGTGGACGTTCTGCCTCTTTTCCTATGCTTTACATGCAATTCCACTCTTCCTCCTGAAATCGGTTTCCTGCAATTCTGCCCTGCTTTCAAGTCCTCTTGGCAGGCTTACTTCAATATATTTTTGGACGATAGCTGTCATTTATAACTCTGCAGGTTTGTGAATTACAGTGCCCCTGATCTCCTTTCTTCAACTCGCTTTCTTGTGAGCTGGCCACAACACCGCAGGAATGCTTCAGGCCCTAGTGTGGTTCTGGCATGGCACGCTGAGCCTTTGGTTAATTCCTCTTACTGGTGGGAAATGAGAGTTGAAATTGCCCGTCCAGACACCTCCAGCTAGTCTCTCATTGGTTCTCCCTCTTCCTGTTCATATTCCGCAGAAATTGCAAACTGGGCCAAACAGGATGTTAAAGGCCCTGACTCTCCAAGTGCGGAGAGTGTTAGTAAAGCTTCTGGAATGTTGCACCCGAGTACCAGGGGACGAAACCTGAGACACATTTGAACACGATTCCCCATCACATGGTGGAACATACTGTGGGATCCACATGCATGTTTTAGCTGAAGGAAGAATCCCTTAGACGTTGAGAGTTGAGACCCATGGAATGGGTACCATGCAATATGACTTCAATGGGTCTGCATTTGCTCACCGATCCTCACCAATCCTATCACCGCTGCGTTTATGCTTCTGTACACACGCTTCATTCTCTTTTGGAGACATATAAATCCAAGGTTTTAAGATTCTTACTAGTCAGGTATATTCTTAGGCGTTTAATATGGCATGTGGAGTCCTCTTCGTTGAGCAAGGAGTAGCTCTTGTCTATTACATATTTGGCTTATGGTACGGTATCTGTGCTAATTTCAATCTCTGGTTTTATGCAGCACCCCAACTCACCTTTCCCCTTAAGCAAGCATAAGTTGGTTTTCTACATTTGAGACCCTGTTCTGTTTTGTAATTCTGTTCCTGTGTAGCCAAGTTTACATTCCGTGTAGTAGTGATATCTTATGATGTTTCTTTTCTGTGTGACTTATTTCACTTAGAATCATCGTACCTGAATCCACTCATTATGCTGCTATGGGCCTGATGACATAGATTTCATTGCTGAGTGATATTGCATTGTACGTAAGTACCACAACTTCTTTATCCATTTTTCGCTTTCTGTGATATTGAACTGTACCGCAAACGAGGTCCTTGTAAACAGAGCCGTCCCAAACTTTGGGGTGGCTGTGTCTTTTTGATTTTAATTTCCCTAAGCTATAGGACCATAAGTGGAAGTGCCCCAGGCTCTGTTGCTTTGTTTTTTAGATGTTTCAGGAAACACCATACACTTCTCCAGAGTGGCTGTTGGCAATTTACATCCCGCCCATCAGCATGACAAGGCTCCCAGTTCTCCATGACCTGTCCTGCCTTTCTGGATTTTACACTTTTTTCAGAAGGCCCTTTTGACTGTGGGGCAGTGAGAATATATTCCTGAATATATTTCCTGAATATATTTCCTGAATATATTCAGGAAAAAACGCATACGCCCTTTTTGGCCAAGTGCATCATTCTGGACGTTCTGCCTCTTTACCTATGCTTTGCATGCAATTCCAGTCTACCTCCTGAAATCGGTTTCCTGCAATTCTGTCCCGTTTTCAAGTCCTCTTGGCAGCCTTACTTCAATATATTTTTGGACGATAGCTGTCATTTTTAACTCTGCAGGTTTGTGAACTACAGTGCCCCTGAGCTCCTTTCTTCAACTCGCTTTCTTGTGAGCTGGCCGCAATACCGCAGCATTGCTTCAGGCCCTAGTGTGGTTCCGGCATGGCACGCTGAGCCTTTGGTTAATTCCTCTTCCTGGTGGGAAATGAGAGTTAAATTTGCCCATCCAGACACCTCCAGCTAGTCTCTCATTGGTTCTCCCTATTCCTGTTCATTTTCCGCAGAAATTGCAAACTGGGCCAAGCAGGAGGTTAAAGGCACTGACTCTCCAAGTGGGGAGAGTGTTAGTAAAGCGTCTGGAATGTTGCACCTGAGTACCAGGGGACGAAACCTGAGACACATTTGAACACGTTTCCCGATCACACGGTGGATCATACTCTGGGTTCCACATGCATGTTTTAGCTGAAGGAAGAATCCCTTAAACCTGGAGAGTTGAGACCCATGGAATGGGTACCATGCCATATGACTTCAAAGGGTCTGCATTTGCTCACCGAACCTCACCAATCCTATCACTGCTGCGTTTATGCCGCTGTACACACGCTTGATTCTCTTTCGGAGACATATAAATCCATAGGTTTTAATATTCTTACTAGTCAGGTATAATTTTAGGCGTTTAATATGGGGTGTAGAGTCCACTTCGTTGAGCAAGGAGTAGCTCTTGTCTGTTACATATTTGGCTTATGGAACGGTATCTGTGCTAATTTCAATCTCTGGTTTTATGCAGCACCCCAACTCACCTTTCCCCTTAAGCAAGCATAAGTTGGTTTTCTACATTTGAGACCCTGTTCTGTTTTGTAATTCTGTCCCTGTGTAGCCAAGTTTACATTCCGTGTAGTAGTGATATCTTATGATGTTTCTTTTTCTGTGTGACTTATTTCACTTAGAATCATCGTACCTGAATCCACTCTTTATGCTGCTATGGGTCTGATGACATAGATTTCATTGCTGAGTGATATTGCATTGTACGTAAGTACCACAACTTCTTTATCCATTTTTCACTTTCTGTGATATTTAATTTGTACTGTAAACGAGGTTCTTGTAAACAGAGCTGTCCCAAACTTTGGGGTGGCTGTGTCTTTTTTATTTTAATTTCCCTAAACTATAGGACCATAAGTGGAAGTGCCCTAGGCTCTGTTGCTTTGTTTTCTAGATGTTTCAGGAAACACCATACACTTCTCCAGAGTGGCTGTTGGCAATTTACATCCCACCCATCAGCATAACAAGGCTCCCACGTCTCCATGGCCTGTCCTGCCTTTCTGGATTTTATACTTTTTTCAGATGGCCCTTTTGACCGGGGGTCAGTGAGACTTCATTGTAGTGCAGATTTCCTTTGCAAGCTTGCTTGGTTGGCCAAAAAGGGCGTATGCGTTTTTTCCTGGATATATTCAGGAAAAAACGCATACGCCCTTTTTGGCCAAGTGCATCATTGTGGACGTTCTGCCTCTTTTCCTATGCTTCACATGCAATTCCAGTCTACCTCCTGAAATCGGTTTCCTGCAATTCTGCCCCACTTTCAAGTCCTCTTGGCAGACTTACTTCAATATATTTTTGGACGATAGGTGTCATTTATAACTCTGCAGGTTTGTGAATTACAGTGCCCCTGAGCTCCTTTCTTCAACTTGCTTTCTTGTGAGCTGGCCGCAATACCGCAGCATTGCTTCAGGCCCTAGTGTGGTTCCGGCATGGCACGCTGAGCCTTTGGTTAATTCCTCTTACTGGTGGGAAATGAGAGTTAAATTTGCACGTCCAGACACCTCCAGCTAGTCTCTCATTGGTTCTCCCTATTCCTGTTCATTTTCCGCAGAAATTGCAAACTGGGGCAAACAGGAAGTTAAAGGCACTGACTCTCCAAGTGGGGAGAGTGTTAGTAAAGCGTCTGGAATGTTGCACCCGAGTACCAGGGGACGAAATCTGAGACACATTTGAACACGTTTCCCAATCACACGGTGGATCATACTCTGGGTTCCACATGCATGTTTTAGCTGAAGGAAGAATCCCTTAAACCTGGAGAGTTGAGACCCATGGAATGGGTACCATGCAATATAACTTCAAAGGGTCTGCATTTGCTCACTGAACCTCACCAATCCTATCACTGCTGCGTTTATGCTGCTGTACACATGCTTGATTCTCTTTCGGAGACATATAAATCCATAGGTTTTAAGATACTTACTAGTCAGCTATATTCTTAGGCGTTTAATATGGGGTGTTGAGTCCACTTGGTTTAGCAAGGAGTAGCTCTTGTCTATTACATATTTGGCTTATGGAATGGTATCTGTGCTAATTTCAATCTCTGGTTTTATGCAGCACCCCAACTCACCTTTCCCCTTAAGCAAGCATAAGTTGGTTTTCTACATATGAGACCCTGTTCTGTTTTGTAATTCAGTTCCTGTGTAGCCAAGTTTACATTCCGTGTAGTAGTGATAACTTATGATGTTTCTTTTTCTGTGTGACTTATTTCACTTAGAATCATCGTACCTGAATCCACTCATTATGCTGCTATGGGCCTGATGACATAGATTTCATTGCTGAGTGATATTGCATTGTACGTAAGTACCACAACTTCTTTATCTATTTTTCACTTTCTGTGATATTGAACTTGTACCGTAAACGAGGTTCTTGTAAACAGAGCTGTCCCAAACTTTGGGGTGGCTGTGTCTTTTTGATTTTAATTTCCCTAAGCTATAGGACCATAAGTGGAAGTGCCCTAGGCTCTGTTGCTTTGTATTTTAGATGTTTCAGGAAACACCATACACTTCTCCAGAGTGGCTGTTGGCAATTTACATTCCGCCCATCAACATGACAAGGCTCCCAGTTCTCCATGGCCTGTCCTGCCTTTCTGGATTTTATACTTTTTTCAGATGGCCCTTTTGACCGGGGGGCAGTGAGACTTCATTGTAGTGCAGATTTCCTTTGCAAGCTTGCTTGGTTGGCCAAAAAGTGCGTATGCGTTTTTTTCTGAATATATTCAGGAAAAAACGCATACGCCCTTTTTGGCCAAGTGCATCATTGTGGACGTTCTGCCTCTTTTCCTATGCTTTACATGCAATTCCAGTCTACCTCCTGAAATCGGGTTCCTGCAATTCTGCCCCGCTTTCAAGTCCTCTTGGCAGCTTTACTTAGGTATATTTTTGGACGATAGCTGTCATTTATAACTCTGCAGGTTTGTGAATTACAGTGCCCCTGAGCTCCTTTCTTCAACTCGCTTTCTTGTGAGCTGGCCGCAACACCGTAGCCTTGCTTCAGGCCCTAGTGTGGTTCCAGCATGGCACGCAGAGCCTTTGGTTAATTCCTCTTCCTGGTGGGAAATGAGAGTTAAATTTGCCCGTCCAGACACATCCAGCTAGTCTCTCATTGGTTCTCCCTATTCCTGTTCATTTTCCGCAGAAATTGCAAACTGGGCCAAGCAGGAGGTTAAAGGCACTGACTCTCCAAGTGGGGAGAGTGTTAGTAAAGCGTCTGGAATGTTGCACCTGAGTACCAGGGGACGAAACCTGAGACACATTTGAACACGTTTCCCGATCACACGGTGGATCATACTCTGGGTTCCACATGCATGTTTTAGCTGAAGGAAGAATCCCTTAAACCTGGAGAGTTGAGACCCATGGAATGGGTACCATGCCATATGACTTCAAAGGATCTGCATTTGCTCACCGAACCTCACCAATACTATCACTGCTGCGTTTATGCCGCTGTACACACGCTTGATTCTCTTTCGGAGACATATAAATCCATAGGTTTTAATATTCTTACTAGTCAGGTATAATCTTAGGCGTTTAATATGGGGTGTAGAGTCCACTTCGTTGAGCAAGGAGTAGCTCTTGTCTGTTACATATTTGGCTTATGGAACGGTATCTGTGCTAATTTCAATCTCTGGTTTTATGCAGCACCCCAACTCACCTTTCCCCTTAAGCAAGCATAAGTTGGTTTTCTACATTTGAGACCCTGTTCTGTTTTGTAATTCTGTCCCTGTGTAGCCAAGTTTACATTCCGTGTAGTAGTGATATCTTATGATGTTTCTTTTTCTGTGTGACTTATTTCACTTAGAATCATCGTACCTGAATCCACTCTTTATGCTGCTATGGGCCTGATGACATAGATTTCATTGCTGAGTGATATTGCATTGTACGTAAGTACCACAACTTCTTTATCCATTTTTCACTTTCTGTGATATTTAATTTGTACTGTAAACGAGGTTCTTGTAAACAGAGCCGTCCCAAACTTTGGGGTGGCTGTGTCTTTTTGATTTTAATTTCCCTAAGCTATAGGACCATAAGTGGAAGTGCCCTAGGCTCTGTTGCTTTGTTTTTTAGATGTTTCAGGAAACACCATACACTTCTCCAGAGTGGCTGTTGGCAATTTACATCCCTCACATCAGCATAACAAGGTTCCCAGTTCTCCATGGCCTGTCCTGCCTTTCTGGATTTTACACTTTTTTCAGATGGCCCTTTTGACCATTGGGCAGTGAGACTTCATTGTAGTGCAGATTTCCTTTGCAAGCTTGCTTGGTTGGCCAAAAAGTGCGTATGCATTTTTTCCTGAATATACTCAGGAAAAAACGCATACGCCCTTTTTGGCCAAGTGCATCATTGTGGACGTTCTGCCTCTTTTCCTATGCTTTACATGCAATTCCAGTCTACCTCCTGAAATCAGTTTCCTGCAATTCTGCCCCTCTTTCAAGTCCTCTTGGCAGCCTTACTTCAATATATTTTTGGACGATAGCTGTCATTTATAACTCTGCAGGTTTGTGAATTACAGTGCCCCTGAGCTTCTTTCTTCAACTCGCTTTCTTGTGAGCTGGCCGCAACACCGCAGCATTGCTTCAGGCCCTAGTGTGGTTCCGGCATGGCACGCAGAGCCTTTGGTTAATTCCTCTTCCTGGTGGGAAATGAGAGTTAAATTTGCCCGTCCAGACACCTCCAGCTAGTCTCTCATTGGTTCTCCCTATTCCTGTTCATTTTCCGCAGAAATTGCAAACTGGGCCAAACAGGAGGTTAAAGGCACTGACTCTCCAAGTGGGGAGAGTGTTAGTAAAGTGTCTGGAATGTTGCACCCGAGTACCAGGGGACGAAACCTGAGACACATTTGAACACGTTTCCTGATCACACGGTGGATCATACTCTGGGATCCACATGCATGTTTTAGCTGAAGGAAGAATCCCTTAAACCTGGAGAGTTGAGACCCATGGAATGGGTACCATGCAATATGACTTCAAAGGGTCTGCATTTGCTCACCGAACCTCACCAATCCTATCACTGCTGCGTTTATGCCGCTGTACACACGCTTGATTCTCTTTCGGAGACATAGAAATCCATAGGTTTTAAGATTCTTACTAGGCAGGTATATTCTTAGGCGTTTAATATGGGGTGTTGAGTCCACTTGGTTTAGCAAGGAGTAGCTCTTGTCTATTACATATTTGGCTTATGGAATGGTATCTGTGCTAATTTCAATCTCTGGTTTTATGCAGCACCCCAACTCACCTTTCCCCTTAAGCAAGCATAAGTTGGTTTTCTACATATGAGACCCTGTTCTGTTTTGTAATTCAGTTCCTGTGTAGCCAAGTTTACATTCCGTGTAGTAGTGATAACTTATGATGTTTCTTTTTCTGTGTGACTTATTTCACTTAGAATCATCGTACCTGAATCCACTCATTATGCTGCTATGGGCCTGATGACATAGATTTCATTGCTGAGTGATATTGCATTGTACGTAAGTACCACAACTTCTTTATCTATTTTTCACTTTCTGTGATATTGAACTTGTACCGTAAACGAGGTTCTTGTAAACAGAGCCGTCCCAAACTTTGGGGTGGCTGTGTCTTTTTGATTTTAATTTCCCTAAGCTATAGGACCATAAGTGGAAGTGCCGTAGGCTCTGTTGCTTTGTATTTTAGATGTTTCAGGAAACACCATACACTTCTCCAGAGTGGCTGTTGGCAATTTACATTCCGCCCATCAGCATGACAAGGCTCCCAGTTCTCCATGGCCTGTCCTGCCTTTCTGGATTTTATACTTTTTTCAGATGGCCCTTTTGACCGGGGGGCAGTGAGACTTCATTGTAGTGCAGATTTCCTTTGCAAGCTTGCTTGGTTGGCCAAAAAGGGCGTATGCGTTTTTTCCTGAATATATTCAGGAAAAAACGCATACGCCCTTTTTGGCCAAGTGCATCATTGTGGACGTTCTGCCTCTTTTCCTATGCTTTACATGCAATTCCAGTCTACCTCCTGAAATCGGGTTCCTGCAATTCTGCCCCGCTTTCAAGTCCTCTTGGCAGCTTTACTTAGGTATATTTTTGGGCGATAGCTGTCATTTATAACTCTGCAGGTTTGTGAATTACAGTGCCCCTGAGCTCCTTTCTTCAACTCGCTTTCTTGTGAGCTGGCCGCAACACCGTAGCCTTGTTTCAGGCCCTAGTGTGGTTCCAGCATGGCACGCAGAGCCTTTGGTTAATTCCTCTTCCTGGTGGGAAATGAGAGTTAAATTTGCCCGTCCAGACACATCCAGCTAGTCTCTCATTGGTTCTCCCTATTCCTGTTTATTTTCCGCAGAAATTGCAAACTGGGCCAAGCAGGAGGTTAAAGGCACTGACTCTCCAAGTGGGGAGAGTGTTAGTAAAGCGTCTGGAATGTTGCACCTGAGTACCAGGGGACGAAACCTGAGACACATTTGAACACGTTTCCCGATCACACGGTGGATCATACTCTGGGTTCCACATGCATGTTTTAGCTGAAGGAAGAATCCCTTAAACCTGGAGAGTTGAGACCCATGGAATGGGTACCATGCCATATGACTTCAAAGGGTCTGCATTTGCTCACCGAACCTCACCAATACTATCACTGCTGCGTTTATGCCGCTGTACACACGCTTGATTCTCTTTCGGAGACATATAAATCCATAGGTTTTAATATTCTTACTAGTCAGGTATAATCTTAGGCGTTTAATATGGGGTGTAGAGTCCACTTCGTTGAGCAAGGAGTAGCTCTTGTCTGTTACATATTTGGCTTATGGAACGGTATCTGTGCTAATTTCAATCTCTGGTTTTATGCAGCACCCCAACTCACCTTTCCCCTTAAGCAAGCATAAGTTGGTTTTCTACATTTGAGACCCTGTTCTGTTTTGTAATTCTGTCCCTGTGTAGCCAAGTTTACATTCCGTGTAGTAGTGATATCTTATGATGTTTCTTTTTCTGTGTGACTTATTTCACTTAGAATCATCGTACCTGAATCCACTCATTATGCTGCTATGGGCCTGATGACATAGATTTCATTGCTGAGTGATATTGCATTGTATGTAACTACCACAACTTCTTTATCCATTTTTCACTTTCTGTGATATTGAACTTGTACTGTAAACGAGGTTCTTGTAAACAGAGCCGTCCCAAACTTTGAGGTGGCTGTGTCTTTTTGATTTTAATTTCCCTAAGCTATAGGACCATAAGTGGAAGTGCCCTAGGCTCTGTTGCTTTTTTTCTAGATGTTTCAGGAAACACCATACACTTCTCCAGAGTGGCTGTTGGCAATTTACATCCCGCCCATCAGCATAACAAGGCTCCCAGTTCTACATGGCCTGTCCTGCCTTTCTGGATTTTATACTTTTTTCAGATGGCCCTTTTGACCGGGGGGCAGTGAGACTTCATTGTAGTGCAGATTTCCTTTGCAAGCTTGCTTGGTTGGCCAAAAAGGGCGTATGCGTTTTTTCCTGAATATATTCAGGAAAAAACGCATACGCCCTTTTTGGCCAAGTGCATCATTGTGGACGTTCTGCCTCTTTTCCTATGCTTTACATGCAATTCCAGTCTACCTCCTGAAATCGGTTTCCTGCAATTCTGCCCCGTTTTCAAGTCCTCTTGGCAGCCTTACTTCAATATATTTTTGGACGATAGCTGTCATTTATAACTCTGCAGGTTTGTGAATTACAGTGCCCCTGAGCTCCTTTCTTCGACTCGCTTTCTTGTGAGCTGGCCGCAACACCGCATCCTTGCTTCAGGCACTAGTGTGTTTCCGGCATGGCACGTTGAGCCTTTGGTTAATTCCTATTCCTGGTGAGAAATGAGAGTTAAATTTGCCCGTCCAGACACCTCCAGCTAGTCTCTCATTATTTCTCCCTATTGCTATTAATTTTCCGCAAAAATTGCAAACTGGGCCAAACAGGAGGTTAAAGGCACTGACTCTCCAAGTGGGGAGAGTGTTAGTAAAGCGTCTGGAATGTTGCACCCGAGTACTAGGGGACGAAAACTGATACACATTTGAAAACGTTTCCCAATCACACGGTGGATCATACTCTGGGTTCCACATGCATGTTTTAGCTGAAGGAAGAATCCCTTAAACCTGGAGAGTTGAGACCCATGGAATGGGTACCATGCAATATGACTTCAAAGGGTCTACATTTGCTCACCGAACCTCACCAATCCTATCACTGCTGCGTTTATGCCGCTGTACACATGCTTGATTCTCTTTCGGAGACATAGAAATCCATAGGTTTTAAGATTCTTACTAGTCAGGTATATTCTTAGGCGTTTAATATGGGGCGTTGAGTCCACTTCGTTGAGCAAGGAGTAGGTCTAGTCTATTACATATTTGGCTTATGGAACGGTATCTGTGCTAATTTCAATCCCTGGTTTTATGCAGCACCCCAACTCACCTTTCCCCTTAAGCAAGCATAAGTTGGTTTTCTACATTTGAGACCCTGTTCTGTTGTGTAATTCAGTTCCTGTGTAACCAAGTTTACATTCCGTGTAGTAGTGATATCTTATGATGTTTCTTTTTCTGTGTGACTTATTTCACTTAGAATCATCGTACCTGAATCCACTCATTATGCTGCTACGGGCCTGTTGACATAGATTTCATTGCTGAGTGATATTGCATTGTACGTAAGTACCACAACTTCTTTATCCATTCTTCACTTTCTGTGATATTGAACTTGTACTGTAAACGAGGTTCTTGTAAACAGAGCCGTCCCAAACTTTGGGGTGGCTGTGTCTTTTTGATTTTAATTTCCCTAAGCTATAGGACCATAAGTGAAAGTGCCCTAGGCTCTGTTGCTTTGTTTTTTAGGTGTTTCAGGAAACACCATACACTTCTCCAGAGTGGCTGTGGGCAATTTACATCCCGCCCATCAGCATAACAAGGCTTCCAGTTCTGCATGGCCTGTCCTGCCTTTCTGGATTTTACACTTTTTTCAGATGGCCCTTTTGACCATTGGGCAGTGAGACTTCATTGTAGTGCAGATTTCCTTTGCAAGCTTGCTTGGTTGGCCAAAAAGTGCGTATGCGTTTTTTCCTGAATATACTCAGGAAAAAACGCATACGCCCTTTTTGGCCAAGTGCATCATTGTGGACGTTCTGCCTCTTTTCCTATGCTTTACATGCAATTCCAGTCTACCTCCTGAAATCGGTTTCCTGCAATTCTGCCCCTCTTTCAAGTCCTCTTGGCAGCCTTACTTCAATATATTTTTGGACGATAGCTGTCATTTATAACTCTGCAGGTTTGTGAATTACAGTGCCCCTGAGCTTCTTTCTTCAACTCGCTTTCTTGTGAGCTGGCCGCAACACCGCAGCATTGCTTCAGGCCCTAGTGTGGTTCCGGCATGGCACGCAGAGCCTTTGGTTAATTCCTCTTCCTGGTGGGAAATGAGAGTTAAATTTGCCCGTCCAGACACCTCCAGCTAGTCTCTCATTGGTTCTCCCTATTCCTGTTCATTTTCCGCAGAAATTGCAAACTGGGCCAAACAGGAGGTTAAAGGCACTGACTCTCCAAGTGGGGAGAGTGTTAGTAAAGTGTCTGGAATGTTGCACCCGAGTACCAGGGGACGAAACCTGAGACACATTTGAACACGTTTCCTGATCACACGGTGGATCATACTCTGGGATCCACATGCATGTTTTAGCTGAAGGAAGAATCCCTTAAACCTGGAGAGTTGAGACCCATGGAATGGGTACCATGCAATATGACTTCAAAGGGTCTGCATTTGCTCACCGAACCTCACCAATCCTATCACTGCTGCGTTTATGCCGCTGTACACACGCTTGATTCTCTTTCGGAGACATAGAAATCCATAGGTTTTAAGATTCTTACTAGGCAGGTATATTCTTAGGCGTTTAATATGGGGTGTTGAGTCCACTTGGTTTAGCAAGGAGTAGCTCTTGTCTATTACATATTTGGCTTATGGAATGGTATCTGTGCTAATTTCAATCTCTGGTTTTATGCAGCACCCCAACTCACCTTTCCCCTTAAGCAAGCATAAGTTGGTTTTCTACATATGAGACCCTGTTCTGTTTTGTAATTCAGTTCCTGTGTAGCCAAGTTTACATTCCGTGTAGTAGTGATAACTTATGATGTTTCTTTTTCTGTGTGACTTATTTCACTTAGAATCATCGTACCTGAATCCACTCATTATGCTGCTATGGGCCTGATGACATAGATTTCATTGCTGAGTGATATTGCATTGTACGTAAGTACCACAACTTCTTTATCTATTTTTCACTTTCTGTGATATTGAACTTGTACCGTAAACGAGGTTCTTGTAAACAGAGCCGTCCCAAACTTTGGGGTGGCTGTGTCTTTTTGATTTTAATTTCCCTAAGCTATAGGACCATAAGTGGAAGTGCCGTAGGCTCTGTTGCTTTGTATTTTAGATGTTTCAGGAAACACCATACACTTCTCCAGAGTGGCTGTTGGCAATTTACATTCCGCCCATCAGCATGACAAGGCTCCCAGTTCTCCATGGCCTGTCCTGCCTTTCTGGATTTTATACTTTTTTCAGATGGCCCTTTTGACCGGGGGGCAGTGAGACTTCATTGTAGTGCAGATTTCCTTTGCAAGCTTGCTTGGTTGGCCAAAAAGGGCGCATGCGTTTTTTTCTGAATATATTCAGGAAAAAACGCATACGCACTTTTTGGCCAAGTGCATCATTGTGGACGTTCTGCCTATTTTCCTATGCTTTACATGCAATTCCAGTCTACCTCCTGAAATCGGGTTCCTGCAATTCTGCCCCACTTTCAAGTCCTCTTGGCAGCTTTACTTAGGTATATTTTTGGGCGATAGCTGTCATTTATAACTCTGCAGGTTTGTGAATTACAGTGCCCCTGAGCTCCTTTCTTCAACTCGCTTTCTTGTGAGCTGGCCGCAACACCGCAGCCTTGCTTCAGGCACTAGTGTGTTTCCGGCATGGCACGCTTAGCCTTTGGTTAATTCCTGTTCCTGCTGGGAAATGAGAGTTAAATTTGCCCGTCCAGACACCTCCAGCTAGTCTCTCATTTGTTCTCCCTATTCCTGTTCATTTTCCGCAGAAATTGCAAACTGGGCCAAACAGGAGGTTAAAGGCACTGACTCTCCAAGTCGGGAGAGTGTTAGTAAAGCGTCTGGAATGTTGCACCCGAGTACCAGGGGATGATACCTGAGACACATTTGAACACGTTTCCCGATTACACGGTGGATCATACTCTGGGTTCCACATGCATGTTTTAGCTGAAGGAAGAATCCCTTAAACCTGGAGAGTTGAGACCCATGGAATGGGTACCATGCAATATGACTTCAAAGGGTATGCATTTGTTCACTGAACCTGAACAATCCTATCACTGCTGCCTTTATGCCGCTGTACACACGCTTGATTCTCTTTCGGAGACATATAAATCCATAGGTTTTAACATTCTTACTAGTCAGCTATAATCTTAGGCGTTTAATATGGGGTGTAGAGTCCACTTCGTTGAGCAAGGAGTAGCTCTTGTCTGTTATATATTTGGCTTATGGAACGGTATCTGTGCTAATTTCAATCTCTGGTTTTATGCAGCACCCCAACTCACCTTTCCCCTTAAGCAAGCATAAGTTGGTTTGCTACATTTGAGACCCTGTTCTGTTTTGTAATTCAGTTCCTGTGTAGCCAAGTTTACATTCTGTGTAGTAGTGATATCTTATGATGTTTCTTTTTCTGTGTGACTTATTTCACTTAGAATCATCGTACCTGAATCCACTCATTATGCTGCTATGGGCCTGATGACATAGATTTCATTGCTGAGTGATATTGCATTGTATGTAACTACCACAACTTCTTTATCCATTTTTCACTTTCTGTGATATTGAACTTGTACTGTAAACGAGGTTCTTGTAAACAGAGCCGTCCCAAACTTTGAGGTGGCTGTGTCTTTTTGATTTTAATTTCCCTAAGCTATAGGACCATAAGTGGAAGTGCCCTAGGCTCTGTTGCTTTGTTTTCTAGATGTTTCAGGAAACACCATACACTTCTCCAGAGTGGCTGTTGGCAATTTACATCCCGCCCATCAGCATAACAAGGCTCCCAGTTCTCCATGGCCTGTCCTGCCTTTCTGGATTTTATACTTTTTTCAGATGGCCCTTTTAACCGGGGGGCAGTGAGACTTCATTGTAGTGCAGATTTCCTTTGCAAGCTTGCTTGGTTGGCCAAAAAGGGCGTATGCGTTTTTTCCTGAATATATTCAGGAAAAAACGCATACGCCCTTTTTGGCCAAGTGCATCATTGTGGACGTTCTGCCTCTTTTCCTATGCTTTACATGCAATTCCAGTCTACCTCCTGAAATCGGTTTCCTGCAATTCTGCCCCGCTTTCAAGTCCTCTTGGCAGCCTTACTTCAATATATTTTTGGACGATAGCTGTCATTTATAACTCTGCAGGTTTGTGAATTACAGTGCCCCTGAGCTCCTTTCTTCGACTCGCTTTCTTGTCAGCTGGCCGCAACACCGCATCCTTGCTTCAGGCACTAGTGTGTTTCCGGCATGGCACGCTGAGCCTTTGGTTAATTCCTTTTCCTGGTGAGAAATGAGAGTTAAATTTGCCCGTCCAGACACCTCCAGCTAGTCTCTCATTATTTCTCCCTATTGCTGTTAATTTTCCGCAAAAATTGCAAACTGGGCCAAACAGGAGGTTAAAGGCACTGACTCTCCAAGTGGGGAGAGTGTTAGTAAAGCGTCTGGAATGTTGCACCCGAGTACTAGGGGACGAAAACTGATACACATTTGAAAACGTTTCCCAATCACACGGTGGATCATACTCTGGGTTCCACATGCATGTTTTAGCTGAAGGAAGAATCCCTTAAACCTGGAGAGTTGAGACCCATGGAATGGGTACCATGCAATATGACTTCAAAGGGTCTACATTTGCTCACCGAACCTCACCAATCCTATCACTGCTGCGTTTATGCCGCTGTACACATGCTTGATTCTCTTTCGGAGACATAGGAATCCATAGGTTTTAAGATTCTTACTAGTCAGGTATATTCTTAGGCGTTTAATATGGGGCGTTGAGTCCACTTCGTTGAGCAAGGAGTAGGTCTTGTCTATTACATATTTGGCTTATGGAACGGTATCTGTGCTAATTTCAATCCCTGGTTTTATGCAGCACCCCAACTCACCTTTCCCCTTAAGCAAGCATAAGTTGGTTTTCTACATTTGAGACCCTGTTCTGTTGTGTAATTCAGTTCCTGTGTAACCAAGTTTACATTCCGTGTAGTAGTGATATCTTATGATGTTTCTTTTTCTGTGTGACTTATTTCACTTAGAATCATCGTACCTGAATCCACTCATTATGCTGCTACGGGCCTGTTGACATAGATTTCATTGCTGAGTGATATTGCATTGTACGTAAGTACCACAACTTCTTTATCCATTCTTCACTTTCTGTGATATTGAACTTGTACTGTAAACGAGGTTCTTGTAAACAGAGCCGTCCCAAACTTTGGGGTGGCTGTGTCTTTTTGATTTTAATTTCCCTAAGCTATAGGACCATAAGTGAAAGTGCCCTAGGCTCTGTTGCTTTGTTTTTTAGATGTTTCAGGAAACACCATACACTTCTCCAGAGTGGCTGTGGGCAATTTACATCCCGCCCATCAGCATAACAAGGCTTCCAGTTCTACATGGCCTGTCCTGCCTTTCTGGATTTTACACTTTTTTCAGATGGCCCTTTTGACTGGGGGGCAGTGAGACTTCATTGTAGTGCAGATTTCCTTTGCAAGCTTGCTTGGTTGGCCAAAAAGGGCGTATGCGTTTTTTCCTGAATATACTCAGGAAAAAACTCATACGCCCTTTTTGGCCAAGTGCATCAGTGGACGTTCTGCCTCTTTTCCTATGCTTTACATGCAATTCCAGTCTACCTCCTGAAATCGGGTTCATGCAATTCTGCCCCGCTTTCAAGTCCTCTTGGCAGCCTTACTTCAATATATTTTTGGACGATAGTTGTCATTTATAACTCTGCAGGTTTGTGAATTACAGTGCCCCTGAGCTCCTTTCTTCAACTCGCTTTCTTGTGAGCTGGCCGCAACACCGCAGCATTGCTTCAGGCCCTATTGTGGTTCCGGCATGGCACGCTGAGCCTTTGGTTAATTCCTCTTCCTGGTGGGAAATGAGAGTTAAATTTGCCCGTCCAGACACCTCCAGCTAGTCTCTCATTGGTTCTCCCTATTCCTGTTCATTTTGCGCAGAAATTGCAAACTGGGCCAAACAGGAGGTTAAAGGCACTGACTCTCCAAGTGGGGAGAGTGTTAGTAAAGCGTCTGGAATGTTGCACCCGAGTACCAGGGGACGAAACCTGAGACACATTTGAACACGTTTCCTGATCACACGGTGGATCATACTCTGGGTTCCACATGCATGTTTTAGCTGAAGGAAGAATCCCTTAAACCTGGAGAGTTGAGACCCATGGAATGGGTACCATGCAATATGACTTTAAAGGGTCTGCATTTGCTCACCGAACCTCACCAATCCTATCACTGCTGCATTTATGCCGCTCTACACACGCTTGATTCTCTTTCGGAGACATATAAATCCATAGGTTTTAAGATTCTTACTAGTCAGGTATATTCTTAGGCGTTTAATATGGGGTGTAGAGTCCACTTGGTTTAGCAAGGAGTAGCTCTTGTCTATTACATATTTGGCTTATGGAACGGTATCTGTGCTAATTTCAATCTCTGGTTTTATGCAGCACCCCAACTCACCTTTCCCCTTAAGCAAGCATAAGTTGGTTTTCTATATTTGAGACCCTGTTCTGTTTTGTAATTCAGTTCCTGTGTAGCCAAGTTTACATTCCGTGTAGTAGTGATATCTTATGATGTTTCTTTTTCTGTGTGACTTATTTCACTTAGAATCTTCGTACCTGAATCCACTCATTATGTTGCTATGGGCCTGATGACATAGATTTCATTGCTGAGTGATATTGCATTGTATGTACCTACCACAACTTCTTTATCCATTTTTCACTTTCTGTGATATTGAACTTGTACTGTAAACGAGGTTCTTGTAACCAGAGCCGTCCCAAACTTTGGGGTGGCTGTGTCTTTTTGATTCTAATTTCCCTAAGCTATAGGACCATAAGTGGAAGTGCCCTAGGCTCTGTTGTTTTGTTTTTTAGATGTTTCAGGAAACACCATACACTTCTCCAGAGTGGCTGTTGGCAATTTACATCTCACCCATCAGCATAACAAGGCTCCCAGTTCTCCATGGCCTGTCCCGCCTTTCTCGATTTTACACTTTTTTCGGATGGCCATTTTGACCGGGGGCAGTGAGACTTCATTGTAGTGCAGATTTCCTTTGCAAGCTTGCTTGGTTGACCAAAAAGGGCGTATGCGTTTTTTCCTGTATATATTCAGGAAAAAACGCATACGCCCTTTTTGGCCAAGTGCATCATTGTGGACGTTCTGCCTCTTTTCCTATGCTTTACATGCAATTCCAGTCTACCTCCTGAAACCGGTTTCCTGCAATTCTGCCCCGCTTTCAAGTCCTCTTGGCAGCCTTACTTCAATATATTTTTGGACGATAACTGTCATTTATAACTCTGCAGGTTTGTGAATTACAGTGCCCCTGAGCTCCTTTCTTCAACTCGCTTTCTTGTGAGCTGGCCGCAACACCGCAGCATTGCTTCAGGCCCTAGTGTGGTTCCGGCATGGCACGCTGAGCCTTTGGTTAATTCCTCTTCCTGGTGGGAAATGAGAGTTAAATTTGCCCGTCCAGACACCTCCAGCTAGTCTCTCATTGGTTCTCCCTATTCCTTTTCATTTTCCGCAGAAATTGCAAACTGGGCCAAACAGGAGGTTAAAGGCACTGACTCTCCAAGTGGGGAGAGAGTTAGTAAAGCGTCTGGAATGTTGCACCTGAGTACCAGGGGACGAAAACTGACACATTTGAACACGTTTCCCGACCACACGGTGGATCATACTGTGGGTTCCACATGCATGTTTTAGCTGAAGGAAGAATCCCTTAAACCTGGAGAGTTGAGACCCATGGAATGGGTACCATGCAATATGACTTCAAAGGTTCTGCATTGGCTCACCGAACCTCACCAATCCTATCACTGCTGCGCTTATGCCACTGTACACACGCTTGATTCTCTTTCGGAGACATATAAATCCATAGGTTTTAAGATTCTTACTAGTCAGGTATATTCCTAGGCGTCTAATATGGGGTGTAGAGTCCACTTCGTTGAGAAAGGAGTAGCTCTTGTCTATTACATATTTGGCTTATGGAACGGTATCTGTGCTAATTTCAATCTCTGGTTTTATGCAGCACCCCAACTCACCTTTCCCCTTAAGCAAGCATAAGTTGGTTTTCTACATTTGAGACCCTGTTCTGTTTTGTAATTCAGTTCCTGTGTAGCCAAGTTTACATTCCGTGTAGTAGTGATATCTTATGATGTTTCTTTTTCTGTGTGACTTATTTCACTTAGAATCATCGTACCTGAATCCACTCGTTATGCTGCTATGGGTCTGATGACATAGATTTCATTGCTGAGTAATATTGCATTGTACGTAAGTACCACAACTTCTTTATCCATTTTTCACTTTCTGTGATATTTAATTTGTACTGTAAACGAGGTTCTTGTAAACAGAGCTGTCCCAAACTTTGGGGTGGCTGTGTCTTTTTGATTTTAATTTCCCTAAGCTATAGAACCATAAGCGGAAGTGCCCTAGGCTCTGTTGCTTTGTTTTTTAGATGTTTCAGGAAACACCATATACTTCTCCAGAGTGGCTGTTGGCAATTTACATCCCGCCCATCAGCATAACAAGGATCCCAGTTCTCCAAGGCCTTTCCTGCCTTTCTGGATTTTACACTTGTTTCAGATGGCCCTTTTGACCGGGGGCCAGTTAGACTTCATTGTAGTGCAGATTTCCTTTGCAAGCTTGCTTGGTTGGCCAAAAAGGGCGTATGCGTTTTTTCCTGGATATATTCAGGAAAAAACGCATACGCCCTTTTTGGCCAAGTGCATCATTGTGGACGTTCTGCCTCTTTTCCTATGCTTCACATGCAATTCCAGTCTACCTCCTGTAATCCGTTTCCTGCAATTCTGCCCTGCTTTCAAGTCCTCTTGGCAGCCTTACTTCAATATATTTTTGGACGATAGCTGTCATTTATAACTCTGCAGGTTTGTGAACTACAGTGCCCCTGAGCTCCTTTCTTCAACTCGCTTTCTTGTGAGCTGGTCGCAACACCGCAGCATCGCTTCAGGCCCTAGTGTTGTTCCGGCATGGCACGCTGACCCTTTGGTTAATTCCTCTTCCTGATGGGAAGTGAGAGTTAAATTTGCCCGTCCAGACACCTCCAACTAGTCTCTCATTGGTTCTCCCTATACCTGTTCATTTTCCACAGAAATTGCAAAGTGGGCCAAACAGGAGGTTAAAGGCACTGACTCTCCAAGTGGGGAGAATGTTAGTAAAGCGTCTGGAATGTTGCACCCGAGTACCAGGGGACGAAAACTGACACTTTTGAACACGTTTCCCAATCACATGGTGGATCATACTCTGGGTTCCACATGCAAGTTTTAGCTGAAGGAAGAATCCCTTAAACCTGGAGAGTTGAGACCCATGGAATGGGTACCATGCAATATGACTTCAAAGGGTCTGCATTTGCTCACCGAACCTCACCAATCCTATCACTGCTGCGTTTATGCCGCTGTACACACGCTTGATTCTCTTTCGGAGACATAGAAATCCATAGGTTTTAAGATTCTTACTAGTCAGGTATATTCTTAGGCGTTTAATATGGCGTGTGGAGTCCTCTTCGTTGAGCAAGGAGTAGCTCTTGTCTATTACATATTTGCCTTATGGAACGGTATCTGTGCTAATTTCAATCTCTGGTTTTATGCAGCACCCCAACTCACCTTTCCCCTTAAGCAAGCATAAGTTCGTTTTCTACATATGAGACCCTGTTCTGTTTTGTAATTCAGTTCCTGTGTAGCCAAGTTTACATTCCGTGTAGTAGTGATATCTTATGATGTTTCTTTTTCTGTGTGACTTATTTCACTTAGAATCATCGTACCTGAATCCACTCATTATGCTGCTACGGGCCTGATGACATAGATTTCATTGCTGAGTGATATTGCATTGTACGTAAGTACCACAACTTCTTTATCCATTTTTCGCTTTCTGCGATATTGAACTTGTACCGTAAACGAGGTTCTTGTAAAGAGAGCCGTCCCAAACTTTGGGGTGACTGTGTCTTTTTGATTTTAATTTCCCTAAGCTATAGGACCATAAGTGGAAGTGCCCTAAGCTCTGTTGCTTTGTTTTTTAGATGTTTCAGGAAACACCATACACTTCTCCAGAGTAGCTGTTGGCAATTTACATCCCGCCACCAGCATAACAAGGCTCCCAGTTCTCCATGGCCTGTCCTGCCTTTCTCGATTTTACACTTTTTTCAGATGGCCCTTTTGACCGGGGGGCAGTGAGACTTCATTGTAGTGCAGATTTCCTTTGCAAGCTTGCTTGGTTGACCAAAAAGGGCGTATGCGTTTTTTCCTGAATATATTCAGGAAAAAACGCATACACCCTTTTTGGCCAAGTGCATCATTGTGGACTTTCTGCCTCTTTTCCTGTGCTTTACATGCAATTCCAGTCTACCTCCTGAAACCGGTTTCCTCCAATCTGCCCCGCTTTCAAGTCCTCTTGGCAGCCTTACTTCAATATATTTTTGGACGATAGCTGTCATTTATAACTCTGCAGTTCTGTGAATTACAGTGTCCCTGAGCTCCTTTCTTCAACTCGCTTTCTTGTGAGCTGGCCGCAACACCGCAGCATTGCTTCAGGCCCTAGTGTGGTTCCGGCATGGCACGCTGAGCCTTTGGTTAATTCCTCTTCCTGGTGGGAAATGAGAGTTAAATTTGCCCGTCCAGACACCTCCAGCTAGTCTCTCATTGGTTCTCCCTATTCCTTTTCATTTTCCGCAGAAATTGCAAACTGGGCCAAACAGGAGGTTAAAGGCACTGACTCTCCAAGTGGGGAGAGAGTTAGTAAAGCGTCTGGAATGTTGCACCCGAGTACCAGGGGACGAAAACTGACACATTTGAACACCTTTCCCGATCACACGGTGGATCATACTCTGGGTTCCACATGCATGTTTTAGCTGAAGGAAGAATCCCTTAAACCTGGAGAGTTGAGACCCATGGAATGGGTACCATGCAATATGACTTCAAAGGTTCTGCATTGGCTCACCGAACCTCACCAATCCTATCACTGCTGCGCTTATGCCACTGTACACACGCTTGATTCTCTTTCGGAGACATAGAAATCCATAGGTTTTAAGATTCTTACTAGTCAGGTATATTCTTAGACGTTTAATATGGGGTGTTGAGTCCTCTTCATTGAGCAAGGAGTAGCTCTTGTCTATTACATATTTGGCTTATGGAACGGTATCTGTGCTAATTTCAATCTCTGGTTTTATGCAGCACCCCAACTCACCTTTCCCCTTAAGCAAGCATAAGTTGGTTTTCTACATTTGAGACCCTGTTCTGTTTTGTAATTCAGTTCCTGTGTAGCCAAGTTTACATTCCGTGTAGTAGTGATATCTTATGATGTTTCTTTTTCTGTGTGACTTATCTCACTTAGAATCATCGTACCTGAATCCACTCATTATGCTGCTATGGGCCTGATGACATAGATTTCATTGCTGAGTGATATTTCATTGTTCATATGTACCACAACTTCTTTATCCATTTTTCACTTTCTGTGATATTGAACTTGTACCGTAAACGAGGTTCTTGTAAACAGAGCCGTCCCAAACTTTGGGGTGGCTGTGTCTTTTTGATTTTAATTTCCCTAAGCTATAGGACCATAAGTGGAAGTGCCCTAGGCTCTGTTGCTTTGCTTTTTAGATGTTTCAGGAAACACCATACACTTCTCCAGAGTGGCTGTTGGCAATTTACATCCCGCACATAAGCATAACAAGGTTCCCAGTTCTCCATGGCCTGTCCTGCCTTTCTGGATTTTACACTTTTTTCAGATGGCCCTTTTGACCAGGGGGCAGTGAGACTTCATTGTAGTGCAGATTTCCTTTGCAAGCTTGCTTGGTTGGCCAAAAAGGGCGTATGTGTTTTTTCCTGAATATATTCAGGAAAAAATACATACGCCCTTTTTGGCCAAGTGCATCATTGTGGACGTTCTGCCTCTTTTCCTATGCTTTACATGCAATTCCAGTCTACCTCCTGAAATCGGTTTCCTTCAATTCTGCCCCGCTTTCAAGTCCTCTTGGCAGCCTTACTTCAATATATTTTTGTACGATAGCTGTCATTTATAACTCTGCAGGTTTGTGAACTACACTGCCCCTGAGCTCCTTTCTTCAACTCGCTTTCTTGTGAGCTGGTCGCAACACCGCAGCATCGCTTCAGGCCCTAGTGTGGTTCCGCCATGGAACGCTGAGCCTTTGGTTGATTCCTCTTCGTGGTGGGAAATGAGAGTTAAATTTGCCTGTCCAGACACCTCCAGCTAGTCTCTCATTGGTTCTCCCTATTCCTTTTCATTTTCCGCAGAAATTGCAAACTGAGCCAAACAGGAGGTTAAAGGCACTGACTCTCCAAGTGGAGAGATTGTTAGTAAAGCGTCTGGAATGTTGCACCCGAGTACCAGGGGATGAAACCTGAGACACATTTGAACACGTTTCCCGATCACACGGTGGATCATACTCTGGGTTCCACATGCATGTTTTAGCTGAAGGAAGAATCCCTTAAACCTGGAGAGTTGAGACCCATGGAATGGGTACCATGCAATATGACTTCAAAGGGTCTGCATTTGTTCACCGAACCTCACCAATCTTATCACTGCTGCGTTTATGCCGCTGTACACACGCTTGATTCTCTTTTGGAGACATATAAATCCATAGGTTTTAAGATTCTTACTAGTCAGGTATATTCTTAGGCCTTTAATATGGGGTGTTGTGTCCAGTTCATTGAGCAAGGAGTAGCTCTTGTCTATTACATATTTGGCTTATGGAACGGTATCTGTGCTAATTTCAATCTCTGGTTTTATGCAGAACCCGAACTCACCTTTCCCCTTAAACAAGCATAAGTTGGTTTTCTACATTTGAGACACTGTTCTGTTTTGTAATTCAGTTCCTGTGTAGCCAAGTTTACATTCCGTGTAGTAGTGATAACTTATGATGTTTCTTTTTCTGTGTGACTTATTTCACTTAGAATCATCGTACCTGAATCCACTCATTATGCTGCTATGGGCCTGATGACATAGATTTCATTGCTGAGTGATATTGCATTGTTCATAAGTACCACAACTTCTTTATCCATTTTTCACTTTCTGTGATATTGAACTTGTACCGTAAACGAGGTTCTTGTAAACAGAGCCATCCCAAACTTTGGGGTGGCTTTGTCTTTTTGATTTTAATTTCCCTAAGCTATAGGGCCATAAGTGGAAGTGCCCTAGGCTCTGTTGCTTTGCCTTTTAGATGTTTCAGGAAACACCATACACTTCTCCAGAGTGGCTGTTGGCAATTTACATCCCACACATCAGCATAACAAGGTTCCCAGTTCTCCATGGCCTGTCCTGCCTTTCTGGATTTTACACTTTTTTCAGATGTCCCTTTTGACCGGGGGGCAGTGAGACTTCATTGTAGTGCAGATTTCCTTTGCAAGCTTGCTTGCTTGGCCAAAAAGGGCGTATGCGTTTTTTCCTGAATATATTCAGGAAAAAATACATACGCCCTTTTTGGCCAAGTGCATCATTGTGGACGTTCTGCCTCTTTTCCTATGCTTTACATGCAATTCCAGTCTACCTCCTGAAATCGGTTTCCTGCAATTCTGCCCCACTTTCAAGTCCTCTTGGCAGCCTTACTTCAATATATTTTTGTACGATAGCTGTCATTTATAACTCTGCAGGTTTGTGAACTACACTGCCCCTGAGCTCCTTTCTTCAACTCGCTTTCTTGTGAGCTGGCCGCAACACCGCAGCATCGCTTCAGGCCCTAGTGTTGTTCCGGCATGGCACGCTGACCCTTTGGTTAATTCCTCTTCCTGATGGGAAGTGAGAGTTAAATTTGCCCGTCCAGACACCTCCAACTAGTCTCTCATTGGTTCTCCCTATTCCTGTTCATTTTCCACAGAAATTGCAAAGTGGGCCAAACAGGAGGTTAAAGGCACTGACTCTCCAAGTGGGGAGAATGTTAGTAAAGCGTCTGGAATGTTGCACCCGAGTACCAGGGGACGAAAACTGACACTTTTGAACACGTTTCCCAATCACATGGTGGATCATACTCTGGGTTCCACATGCAAGTTTTAGCTGAAGGAAGAATCCCTTAAACCTGGAGAGTTGAGACCCATGGAATGGGTACCATGCAATATGACTTCAAAGGGTCTGCATTTGCTCACCGAACCTCACCAATCCTATCACTGCTGCGTTTATGCCGCTGTACACACGCTTGATTCTCTTTCGGAGACATATAAATCCATAGGTTTTAAGATTCTTACTAGTCAGGTATATTCTTAGACGTTTAATATGGGGTGTTGAGTCCTCTTCGTTGAGCAAGGAGTAGCTCTTGTCTATTACATATTTGCCTTATGGAACGGTATCTGTGCTAATTTCAATCTCTGGTTTTATGCAGCACCCCAACTCACCTTTCCCCTTAAGCAAGCATAAGTTCGTTTTCTACATATGAGACCCTGTTCTGTTTTGTAATTCAGTTCCTGTGTAGCCAAGTTTACATTCCGTGTAGTAGTGATATCTTATGATGTTTCTTTTTCTGTGTGACTTATTTCACTTAGAATCATCGTACCTGAATCCACTCATTATGCTGCTACGGACCTGATGACATAGATTTCATTGCTGAGTGATATTGCATTGTACGTAAGTACCACAACTTCTTATCCATTTTTCGCTTTCTGCGATATTGAACTTGTACCGTAAACGAGGTTCTTGTAAAGAGAGCCGTCCCAAAGTTTGGGGTGACTGTGTCTTTTTGATTTTAATTTCCCTAAGCTATAGGACCATAAGTGGAAGTGCCCTAAGCTCTGTTGCTTTGTTTTTTAGATGTTTCAGGAAACACCATACACTTCTCCAGAGTAGCTGTTGGCAATTTACATCCCGCCACCAGCATAACAAGGCTCCCAGTTCTCCATGGCCTGTCCTGCCTTTCTCGATTTTACACTTTTTTCAGATGGCCCTTTTGACCGGGGGGCAGTGAGACTTCATTGTAGTGCAGATTTCCTTTGCAAGCTTGCTTGGTTGACCAAAAAGGGCGTATGCGTTTTTTCCTGAATATATTCAGGAAAAAACGCATACACCCTTTTTGGCCAAGTGCATCATTGTGGACTTTCTGCCTCTTTTCCTGTGCTTTACATGCAATTCCAGTCTACCTCCTGAAACCGGTTTCCTCCAATCTGCCCCGCTTTCAAGTCCTCTTGGCAGCCTTACTTCAATATATTTTTGGACGATAGCTGTCATTTATAACTCTGCAGTTCTGTGAATTACAGTGTCCCTGAGCTCCTTTCTTCAACTCGCTTTCTTGTGAGCCGGCCGCAACACCGCAGCATTGCTTCAGGCCCTAGTGTGGTTCCGGCATGGCACGCTGAGCCTTTGGTTAATTCCTCTTCCTGGTGGGAAATGAGAGTTAAATTTGCCCGTCCAGACACCTCCAGCTAGTCTCTCATTGGTTCTCCCTATTCCTTTTCATTTTCCGCAGAAATTGCAAACTGGGCCAAACAGGAGGTTAAAGGCACTGACTCTCCAAGTGGGGAGAGAGTTAGTAAAGCGTCTGGAATGTTGCACCCGAGTACCAGGGGACGAAAACTGACACATTTGAACACCTTTCCCGATCACACGGTGGATCATACTCTGGGTTCCACATGCATGTTTTAGCTGAAGGAAGAATCCCTTAAACCTGG
Source organism: Pseudorca crassidens (assembly GCF_039906515.1). Classification (NCBI taxonomy): domain Eukaryota; kingdom Metazoa; phylum Chordata; class Mammalia; order Artiodactyla; family Delphinidae; genus Pseudorca; species Pseudorca crassidens. Next base: position 535,403 of record NW_027135938.1, read on the forward strand.
AGAGTTGAGACCCATGGAATGGGTACCATGCAATATGACTTCAAAGGTTCTGCATTGGCTCACCGAACCTCACCAATCCTATCACTGCTGCGCTTATGCCACTGTACACACGCTTGATTCTCTTTCGGAGACATAGAAATCCATAGGTTTTAAGATTCTTACTAGTCAGGTATATTCTTAGACGTTTAATATGGGGTGTTGAGTCCTCTTCGTTGAGCAAGGAGTAGCTCTTGTCTATTACATATTTGGCTTATGGAACGGTATCTGTGCTAATTTCAATCTCTGGTTTTATGCAGCACCCCAACTCACCTTTCCCCTTAAGCAAGCATAAGTTGGTTTTCTACATTTGAGACCCTGTTCTGTTTTGTAATTCAGTTCCTGTGTAGCCAAGTTTACATTCCGTGTAGTAGTGATATCTTATGATGTTTCTTTTTCTGTGTGACTTATCTCACTTAGAATCATCGTACCTGAATCCACTCATTATGCTGCTATGGGCCTGATGACATAGATTTCATTGCTGAGTGATATTTCATTGTTCATATGTACCACAACTTCTTTATCCATTTTTCACTTTCTGTGATATTGAACTTGTACCGTAAACGAGGTTCTTGTAAACAGAGCCGTCCCAAACTTTGGGGTGGCTGTGTCTTTTTGATTTTAATTTCCCTAAGCTTAGGACCATAAGTGGAAGTGCCCTAGGCTCTGTTGCTTTGCTTTTTAGATGTTTCAGGAAACACCATACACTTCTCCAGAGTGGCTGTTGGCAATTTACATCCCGCACATAAGCATAACAAGGTTCCCAGTTCTCCATGGCCTGTCCTGCCTTTCTGGATTTTACACTTTTTTCAGATGGCCCTTTTGACCAGGGGGCAGTGAGACTTCATTGTAGTGCAGATTTCCTTTGCAAGCTTGCTTGGTTGGCCAAAAAGTGTGTATGCGTTTTTTCCTGAATATATTCAGGAAAAAATACATACGCCCTTTTTGGCCAAGTGCATCATTGTGGACGTTCTGCCTCTTTTCCTATGCTTTACATGCAATTCCAGTCTACCTCTTGAAATCGGTTTCCTTCAATTCTGCCCCGCTTTCAAGTCCTCTTGGCAGCCTTACTTCAATATATTTTTGTACGATAGCTGTCATTTATAACTCTGCAGGTTTGTGAACTACAGTGCCCCTGAGCTCCTTTCTTCAACTCGCTTTCTTGTGAGCTGGTCGCAACACCGCAGCATCGCTTCAGGCCCTAGTGTGGTTCCGCCATGGAACGCTGAGCCTTTGGTTGATTCCTCTTCGTGGTGGGAAATGAGAGTTAAATTTGCCTGTCCAGAAACCTCCAGCTAGTCTCTCATTGGTTCTCCCTATTCCTTTTCATTTTCCGCAGAAATTGCAAACTGAGCCAAACAGGAGGTTAAAGGCACTGACTCTCCAAGTGGAGAGATTGTTAGTAAAGCGTCTGGAATGTTGCACCCGAGTACCAGGGGATGAAACCTGAGACACATTTGAACACGTTTCCCGATCACACGGTGGATCATACTCTGGGTTCCACATGCATGTTTTAGCTGAAGGAAGAATCCCTTAAACCTGGAGAGTTGAGACCCATGGAATGGGTACCATGCAATATGACTTCAAAGGGTCTGCATTTGTTCACCGAACCTCACCAATCTTATCACTGCTGTGTTTATGCCGCTGTACACACACTTGATTCTCTTTTGGAGGCATATAAATCCATAGGTTTTAAGATTCTTACTAGTCAGGTATATTCTTAGGCGTTTAATATGGGGTGTTGTGTCCACTTCGTTGAGCAAGGAGTAGCTCTTGTCTATTACATATTTGGCTTATGGAACGGTATCTGTGCTAATTTCAATCTCTGGTTTTATGCAGAACCCCAACTCACCTTTCCCCTTAAACAAGCATAAGTTGGTTTTCTACATTTCAGACACTGTTCTGTTTTGTAATTCAGTTCCTGTGTAGCCAAGTTTACATTCCGTGTAGTAGTGATAACTTATGATGTTTCTTTTTCTGTGTGACTTATTTCACTTAGAATCATCGTACCTGAATCCACTCATTATGCTGCTATGGGCCTGATGACATAGATTTATTGCTGAGTGATATTGCATTGTTCATAAGTACCACAACTTCTTTATCCATTTTTCACTTTCTGTGATATTGAACTTGTACCGTAAACGAGGTTCTTGTAAACAGAGCCATCCCAAACTTTGGGGTGGCTTTGTCTTTTTGATTTTAATTTCCCTAAGCTATAGGGCCATAAGTGGAAGTGCCCTAGGCTCTGTTGCTTTGCCTTTTAGATGTTTCAGGAAACACCATACACTTCTCCAGAGTGGCTGTTGGCAATTTACATCCCACACATCAGCATAACAAGGTTCCCAGTTCTCCATGGCCTGTCCTGCCTTTCTGGATTTTACACTTTTTTCAGATGTCCCTTTTGACCGGGGGGCAGTGAGACTTCATTGTAGTGCAGATTTCCTTTGCAAGCTTGCTTGCTTGGCCAAAAAGGGCGTATGCGTTTTTTCCTGAATATATTCAGGAAAAAATACATACGCCCTTTTTGGCCAAGTGCATCATTGTGGACGTTCTGCCTCTTTTCCTATGCTTTACATGCAATTCCAGTCTACCTCCTGAAATCGGTTTCCTGCAATTCTGCCCCACTTTCAAGTCCTCTTGGCAGCCTTACTTCAATATATTTTTGGACGATAGCTGTCATTTATAACTCTGCAGGTTTGTGAACTACAGTGCCCCTGAGCTCCTTTCTTCAACTCGCTTTCTTGTGAGCTGGCCGCAACACCGCAGCATCGCTTCAGGCCCTAGTGTTGTTCCGGCATGGCACGCTGACCCTTTGGTTAATTCCTCTTCCTGATGGGAAGTGAGAGTTAAATTTGCCCGTCCAGACACCTCCAACTAGTCTCTCATTGGTTCTCCCTATTCCTGTTCATTTTCCACAGAAATTGCAAAGTGGGCCAAACAGGAGGTTAAAGGCACTGACTCTCCAAGTGGGGAGAATGTTAGTAAAGCGTCTGGAATGTTGCACCCGAGTACCAGGGGACGAAAACTGACACTTTTGAACACGTTTCCCAATCACATGGTGGATCATACTCTGGGTTCCACATGCAAGTTTTAGCTGAAGGAAGAATCCCTTAAACCTGGAGAGTTGAGACCCATGGAATGGGTACCATGCAATATGACTTCAAAGGGTCTGCATTTGCTCACCGAACCTCACCAATCCTATCACTGCTGCGTTTATGCCGCTGTACACACGCTTGATTCTCTTTCAGAGACATAGAAATCCATAGGTTTTAAGATTCTTACTAGTCAGGTATATTCTTAGGCGTTTAATATGGCGTGTGGAGTCCTCTTCGTTGAGCAAGGAGTAGCTCTTGTCTATTACATATTTGCCTTATGGAACGGTATCTGTGCTAATTTCAATCTCTGGTTTTATGCAGCACCCCAACTCACCTTTCCCCTTAAGCAAGCATAAGTTCGTTTTCTACATATGAGACCCTGTTCTGTTTTGTAATTCAGTTCCTGTGTAGCCAAGTTTACATTCCGTGTAGTAGTGATATCTTATGATGTTTCTTTTTCTGTGTGACTTATTTCACTTAGAATCATCGTACCTGAATCCACTCATTATGCTGCTACGGGCCTGATGACATAGATTTCATTGCTGAGTGATATTGCATTGTACGTAAGTACCACAACTTCTTTATCCATTTTTCGCTTTCTGCGATATTGAACTTGTACCGTAAACGAGGTTCTTGTAAAGAGAGCCGTCCCAAACTTTGGGGTGACTGTGTCTTTTTGATTTTAATTTCCCTAAGCTATAGGACCATAAGTGGAAGTGCCCTAAGCTCTGTTGCTTTGTTTTTTAGATGTTTCAGGAAACACCATACACTTCTCCAGAGTAGCTGTTGGCAATTTACATCCCGCCACCAGCATAACAAGGCTCCCAGTTCTCCATGGCCTGTCCTGCCTTTCTCGATTTTACACTTTTTTCAGATGGCCCTTTTGACCGGGGGGCAGTGAGACTTCATTGTAGTGCAGATTTCCTTTGCAAGCTTGCTTGGTTGACCAAAAAGGGCGTATGCGTTTTTTCCTGAATATATTCAGGAAAAAATGCATACACCCTTTTTGGCCAAGTGCATCATTGTGGACTTTCTGCCTCTTTTCCTGTGCTTTACATGCAATTCCAGTCTACCTCCTGAAACCGGTTTCCTCCAATCTGCCCTGCTTTCAAGTCCTCTTGGCAGCCTTACTTCAATATATTTTTGGACGATAGCTGTCATTTATAACTCTGCAGTTCTGTGAATTACAGTGTCCCTGAGCTCCTTTCTTCAACTCGCTTTCTTGTGAGCTGGCCGCAACACCGCAGCATTGCTTCAGGCCCTAGTGTGGTTCCGGCATGGCACGCTGAGCCTTTGGTTAATTCCTCTTCCTGGTGGGAAATGAGAGTTAAATTTGCCCATCCAGACACCTCCAGCTAGTCTCTCATTGGTTCTCCCTATTCCTTTTCATTTTCCGCAGAAATTGCAAACTGGGCCAAACAGGAGGTTAAAGGCACTGACTCTCCAAGTGGGGAGAGAGTTAGTAAAGCGTCTGGAATGTTGCACCCGAGTACCAGGGGACGAAAACTGACACATTTGAACACCTTTCCCGATCACACGGTGGATCATACTCTGGGTTCCACATGCATGTTTTAGCTGAAGGAAGAATCCCTTAAACCTGGAGAGTTGAGACCCATGGAATGGGTACCATGCAATATGACTTCAAAGGTTCTGCATTGGCTCACCGAACCTCACCAATCCTATCACTGCTGCGCTTATGCCACTGTACACACGCTTGATTCTCTTTCGGAGACATAGAAATCCATAGGTTTTAAGATTCTTACTAGTCAGGTATATTCTTAGACGTTTAATATGGGGTGTTGAGTCCTCTTCGTTGAGCAAGGAGTAGCTCTTGTCTATTACATATTTGGCTTATGGAACGGTATCTGTGCTAATTTCAATCTCTGGTTTTATGCAGCACCCCAACTCACCTTTCCCCTTAAGCAAGCATAAGTTGGTTTTCTACATTTGAGACCCTGTTCTGTTTTGTAATTCAGTTCCTGTGTAGCCAAGTTTACATTCCGTGTAGTAGTGATATCTTATGATGTTTCTTTTTCTGTGTGACTTATCTCACTTAGAATCATCGTACCTGAATCCACTCATTATGCTGCTATGGGCCTGATGACATAGATTTCATTGCTGAGTGATATTTCATTGTTCATATGTACCACAACTTCTTTATCCATTTTTCACTTTCTGTGATATTGAACTTGTACCGTAAACGAGGTTCTTGTAAACAGAGCCGTCCCAAACTTTGGGGTGGCTGTGTCTTTTTGATTTTAATTTCCCTAAGCTATAGGACCATAAGTGGAAGTGCCCTAGGCTCTGTTGCTTTGCTTTTTAGATGTTTCAGGAAACACCATACACTTCTCCAGAGTGGCTGTTGGCAATTTACATCCCGCACATAAGCATAACAAGGTTCCCAGTTCTCCATGGCCTGTCCTGCCTTTCTGGATTTTACACTTTTTTCAGATGGCCCTTTTGACCAGGGGGCAGTGAGACTTCATTGTAGTGCAGATTTCCTTTGCAAGCTTGCTTGGTTGGCCAAAAAGTGTGTATGCGTTTTTTCCTGAATATATTCAGGAAAAAATACATACGCCCTTTTTGGCCAAGTGCATCATTGTGGACGTTCTGCCTCTTTTCCTATGCTTTACATGCAATTCCAGTCTACCTCTTGAAATCGGTTTCCTTCAATTCTGCCCCGCTTTCAAGTCCTCTTGGCAGCCTTACTTCAATATATTTTTGTACGATAGCTGTCATTTATAACTCTGCAGGTTTGTGAACTACAGTGCCCCTGAGCTCCTTTCTTCAACTCGCTTTCTTGTGAGCTGGTCGCAACACCGCAGCATCGCTTCAGGCCCTAGTGTGGTTCCGCCATGGAACGCTGAGCCTTTGGTTGATTCCTCTTCGTGGTGGGAAATGAGAGTTAAATTTGCCTGTCCAGAAACCTCCAGCTAGTCTCTCATTGGTTCTCCCTATTCCTTTTCATTTTCCGCAGAAATTGCAAACTGAGCCAAACAGGAGGTTAAAGGCACTGACTCTCCAAGTGGAGAGATTGTTAGTAAAGCGTCTGGAATGTTGCACCCGAGTACCAGGGGATGAAACCTGAGACACATTTGAACACGTTTCCTGATCACACGGTGGATCATACTCTGGGTTCCACATGCATGTTTTAGCTGAAGGAAGAATCCCTTAAACCTGGAGAGTTGAGACCCATGGAATGGGTACCATGCAATATGACTTCAAAGGGTCTGCATTTGTTCACCGAACCTCACCAATCTTATCACTGCTGTGTTTATGCCGCTGTACACACACTTGATTCTCTTTTGGAGGCATATAAATCCATAGGTTTTAAGATTCTTACTAGTCAGGTATATTCTTAGGCGTTTAATATGGGGTGTTGTGTCCACTTCGTTGAGCAAGGAGTAGCTCTTGTCTATTACATATTTGGCTTATGGAACGGTATCTGTGCTAATTTCAATCTCTGGTTTTATGCAGAACCCCAACTCACCTTTCCCCTTAAACAAGCATAAGTTGGTTTTCTACATTTCAGACACTGTTCTGTTTTGTAATTCAGTTCCTGTGTAGCCAAGTTTACATTCCGTGTAGTAGTGATAACTTATGATGTTTCTTTTTCTGTGTGACTTATTTCACTTAGAATCATCGTACCTGAATCCACTCATTATGCTGCTATGGGCCTGATGACATAGATTTATTGCTGAGTGATATTGCATTGTTCATAAGTACCACAACTTCTTTATCCATTTTTCACTTTCTGTGATATTGAACTTGTACCGTAAACGAGGTTCTTGTAAACAGAGCCATCCCAAACTTTGGGGTGGCTTTGTCTTTTTGATTTTAATTTCCCTAAGCTATAGGGCCATAAGTGGAAGTGCCCTAGGCTCTGTTGCTTTGCCTTTTAGATGTTTCAGGAAACACCATACACTTCTCCAGAGTGGCTGTTGGCAATTTACATCCCACACATCAGCATAACAAGGTTCCCAGTTCTCCATGGCCTGTCCTGCCTTTCTGGATTTTACACTTTTTTCAGATGTCCCTTTTGACCGGGGGGCAGTGAGACTTCATTGTAGTGCAGATTTCCTTTGCAAGCTTGCTTGCTTGGCCAAAAAGGGCGTATGCGTTTTTTCCTGAATATATTCAGGAAAAAATACATACGCCCTTTTTGGCCAAGTGCATCATTGTGGACGTTCTGCCTCTTTTCCTATGCTTTACATGCAATTCCAGTCTACCTCCTGAAATCGGTTTCCTGCAATTCTGCCCCACTTTCAAGTCCTCTTGGCAGCCTTACTTCAATATATTTTTGGACGATAGCTGTCATTTATAACTCTGCAGGTTTGTGAACTACAGTGCCCCTGAGCTCCTTTCTTCAACTCGCTTTCTTGTGAGCTGGCCGCAACACCGCAGCATCGCTTCAGGCCCTAGTGTTGTTCCGGCATGGCACGCTGACCCTTTGGTTAATTCCTCTTCCTGATGGGAAGTGAGAGTTAAATTTGCCCGTCCAGACACCTCCAACTAGTCTCTCATTGGTTCTCCCTATTCCTGTTCATTTTCCACAGAAATTGCAAAGTGGGCCAAACAGGAGGTTAAAGGCACTGACTCTCCAAGTGGGGAGAATGTTAGTAAAGCGTCTGGAATGTTGCACCCGAGTACCAGGGGACGAAAACTGACACTTTTGAACACGTTTCCCAATCACATGGTGGATCATACTCTGGGTTCCACATGCAAGTTTTAGCTGAAGGAAGAATCCCTTAAACCTGGAGAGTTGAGACCCATGGAATGGGTACCATGCAATATGACTTCAAAGGGTCTGCATTTGCTCACCGAACCTCACCAATCCTATCACTGCTGCGTTTATGCCGCTGTACACACGCTTGATTCTCTTTCAGAGACATAGAAATCCATAGGTTTTAAGATTCTTACTAGTCAGGTATATTCTTAGGCGTTTAATATGGCGTGTGGAGTCCTCTTCGTTGAGCAAGGAGTAGCTCTTGTCTATTACATATTTGCCTTATGGAACGGTATCTGTGCTAATTTCAATCTCTGGTTTTATGCAGCACCCCAACTCACCTTTCCCCTTAAGCAAGCATAAGTTCGTTTTCTACATATGAGACCCTGTTCTGTTTTGTAATTCAGTTCCTGTGTAGCCAAGTTTACATTCCGTGTAGTAGTGATATCTTATGATGTTTCTTTTTCTGTGTGACTTATTTCACTTAGAATCATCGTACCTGAATCCACTCATTATGCTGCTACGGGCCTGATGACATAGATTTCATTGCTGAGTGATATTGCATTGTACGTAAGTACCACAACTTCTTTATCCATTTTTCGCTTTCTGCGATATTGAACTTGTACCGTAAACGAGGTTCTTGTAAAGAGAGCCGTCCCAAACTTTGGGGTGACTGTGTCTTTTTGATTTTAATTTCCCTAAGCTATAGGACCATAAGTGGAAGTGCCCTAAGCTCTGTTGCTTTGTTTTTTAGATGTTTCAGGAAACACCATACACTTCTCCAGAGTAGCTGTTGGCAATTTACATCCCGCCACCAGCATAACAAGGCTCCCAGTTCTCCATGGCCTGTCCTGCCTTTCTCGATTTTACACTTTTTTCAGATGGCCCTTTTGACCGGGGGGCAGTGAGACTTCATTGTAGTGCAGATTTCCTTTGCAAGCTTGCTTGGTTGACCAAAAAGGGCGTATGCGTTTTTTCCTGAATATATTCAGGAAAAAATGCATACACCCTTTTTGGCCAAGTGCATCATTGTGGACTTTCTGCCTCTTTTCCTGTGCTTTACATGCAATTCCAGTCTACCTCCTGAAACCGGTTTCCTCCAATCTGCCCTGCTTTCAAGTCCTCTTGGCAGCCTTACTTCAATATATTTTTGGACGATAGCTGTCATTTATAACTCTGCAGTTCTGTGAATTACAGTGTCCCTGAGCTCCTTTCTTCAACTCGCTTTCTTGTGAGCTGGCCGCAACACCGCAGCATTGCTTCAGGCCCTAGTGTGGTTCCGGCATGGCACGCTGAGCCTTTGGTTAATTCCTCTTCCTGGTGGGAAATGAGAGTTAAATTTGCCCATCCAGACACCTCCAGCTAGTCTCTCATTGGTTCTCCCTATTCCTTTTCATTTTCCGCAGAAATTGCAAACTGGGCCAAACAGGAGGTTAAAGGCACTGACTCTCCAAGTGGGGAGAGAGTTAGTAAAGCGTCTGGAATGTTGCACCCGAGTACCAGGGGACGAAAACTGACACATTTGAACACCTTTCCCGATCACACGGTGGATCATACTCTGGGTTCCACATGCATGTTTTAGCTGAAGGAAGAATCCCTTAAACCTGGAGAGTTGAGACCCATGGAATGGGTACCATGCAATATGACTTCAAAGGTTCTGCATTGGCTCACCGAACCTCACCAATCCTATCACTGCTGCGCTTATGCCACTGTACACACGCTTGATTCTCTTTCGGAGACATAGAAATCCATAGGTTTTAAGATTCTTACTAGTCAGGTATATTCTTAGACGTTTAATATGGGGTGTTGAGTCCTCTTCGTTGAGCAAGGAGTAGCTCTTGTCTATTACATATTTGGCTTATGGAACGGTATCTGTGCTAATTTCAATCTCTGGTTTTATGCAGCACCCCAACTCACCTTTCCCCTTAAGCAAGCATAAGTTGGTTTTCTACATTTGAGACCCTGTTCTGTTTTGTAATTCAGTTCCTGTGTAGCCAAGTTTACATTCCGTGTAGTAGTGATATCTTATGATGTTTCTTTTTCTGTGTGACTTATCTCACTTAGAATCATCGTACCTGAATCCACTCATTATGCTGCTATGGGCCTGATGACATAGATTTCATTGCTGAGTGATATTTCATTGTTCATATGTACCACAACTTCTTTATCCATTTTTCACTTTCTGTGATATTGAACTTGTACCGTAAATGAGGTTCTTGTAAACAGAGCCGTCCCAAACTTTGGGGTGGCTGTGTCTTTTTGATTTTAATTTCCCTAAGCTATAGGACCATAAGTGGAAGTGCCCTAGGCTCTGTTGCTTTGCTTTTTAGATGTTTCAGGAAACACCATACACTTCTCCAGAGTGGCTGTTGGCAATTTACATCCCGCACATAAGCATAACAAGGTTCCCAGTTCTCCATGGCCTGTCCTGCCTTTCTGGATTTTACACTTTTTTCAGATGGCCCTTTTGACCAGGGGGCAGTGAGACTTCATTGTAGTGCAGATTTCCTTTGCAAGCTTGCTTGGTTGGCCAAAAAGTGTGTATGCGTTTTTTCCTGAATATATTCAGGAAAAAATACATACGCCCTTTTTGGCCAAGTGCATCATTGTGGACGTTCTGCCTCTTTTCCTATGCTTTACATGCAATTCCAGTCTACCTCCTGAAATCGGTTTCCTTCAATTCTGCCCCGCTTTCAAGTCCTCTTGGCAGCCTTACTTCAATATATTTTTGTACGATAGCTGTCATTTATAACTCTGCAGGTTTGTGAACTACAGTGCCCCTGAGCTCCTTTCTTCAACTCGCTTTCTTGTGAGCTGGTCGCAACACCGCAGCATCGCTTCAGGCCCTAGTGTGGTTCCGCCATGGAACGCTGAGCCTTTGGTTGATTCCTCTTCGTGGTGGGAAATGAGAGTTAAATTTGCCTGTCCAGAAACCTCCAGCTAGTCTCTCATTGGTTCTCCCTATTCCTTTTCATTTTCCGCAGAAATTGCAAACTGAGCCAAACAGGAGGTTAAAGGCACTGACTCTCCAAGTGGAGAGATTGTTAGTAAAGCGTCTGGAATGTTGCACCCGAGTACCAGGGGATGAAACCTGAGACACATTTGAACACGTTTCCCGATCACACGGTGGATCATACTCTGGGTTCCACATGCATGTTTTAGCTGAAGGAAGAATCCCTTAAACCTGGAGAGTTGAGACCCATGGAATGGGTACCATGCAATATGACTTCAAAGGGTCTGCATTTGTTCACCGAACCTCACCAATCTTATCACTGCTGCGTTTATGCCGCTGTACACACGCTTGATTCTCTTTTGGAGACATATAAATCCATAGGTTTTAAGATTCTTACTAGTCAGGTATATTCTTAGGCGTTTAATATGGGGTGTTGTGTCCACTTCGTTGAGCAAGGAGTAGCTCTTGTCTATTACATATTTGGCTTATGGAACGGTATCTGTGCTAATTTCAATCTCTGGTTTTATGCAGAACCCCAACTCACCTTTCCCCTTAAACAAGCATAAGTTGGTTTTCTACCTTTGAGACACTGTTCTGTTTTGTAATTCAGTTCCTGTGTAGCCAAGTTTACATTCCGTGTAGTAGTGATAACTTATGATGTTTCTTTTTCTGTGTGACTTATTTCACTTAGAATCATCGTACCTGAATCCACTCATTATGCTGCTATGGGCCTGATGACATAGATTTCATTGCTGAGTGATATTGCATTGTTCATAAGTACCACAACTTCTTTATCCATTTTTCACTTTCTGTGATATTGAACTTGTACCGTAAACGAGGTTCTTGTAAACAGAGCCATCCCAAACTTTGGGGTGGCTTTGTCTTTTTGATTTTAATTTCCCTAAGCTATAGGGCCATAAGTGGAAGTGCCCTAGGCTCTGTTGCTTTGCCTTTTAGATGTTTCAGGAAACACCATACACTTCTCCAGAGTGGCTGTTGGCAATTTACATCCCACACATCAGCATAACAAGGTTCCCAGTTCTCCATGGCCTGTCCTGCCTTTCTGGATTTTACACTTTTTTCAGATGTCCCTTTGGACCGGGGGGCAGTGAGACTTCATTGTAGTGCAGATTTCCTTTGCAAGCTTGCTTGGTTGGCCAAAAAGGGCGTATGCGTTTTTTCCTGAATATATTCAGGAAAAAATACATACGCCCTTTTTGGCCAAGTGCATCATTGTGGACGTTCTGCCTCTTTTCCTATGCTTTACATGCAATTCCAGTCTACCTCCTGAAATCGGTTTCCTGCAATTCTGCCCCACTTTCAAGTCCTCTTGGCAGCCTTACTTCAATATATTTTTGGACGATAGCTGTCATTTATAACTCTGCAGGTTTGTGAACTACAGTGCCCCTGAGCTCCTTTCTTCAACTCGCTTTCTTGTGAGCTGGCCGCAACACCGCAGCATCGCTTCAGGCCCTAGTGTTGTTCCGGCATGGCACGCTGACCCTCTGGTTAATTCCTCTTCCTGATGGGAAGTGAGAGTTAAATTTGCCCGTCCAGACACCTCCAACTAGTCTCTCATTGGTTCTCCCTATTCCTGTTCATTTTCCACAGAAATTGCAAAGTGGGCCAAACAGGAGGTTAAAGGCACTGACTCTCCAAGTGGGGAGAATGTTAGTAAAGCGTCTGGAATGTTGCACCCGAGTACCAGGGGACGAAAACTGACACTTTTGAACACGTTTCCCAATCACATGGTGGATCATACTCTGGGTTCCACATGCAAGTTTTAGCTGAAGGAAGAATCCCTTAAACCTGGAGAGTTGAGACCCATGGAATGGGTACCATGCAATATGACTTCAAAGGGTCTGCATTTGCTCACCGAACCTCACCAATCCTATCACTGCTGCGTTTATGCCGCTGTACACACGCTTGATTCTCTTTCGGAGACATAGAAATCCATAGGTTTTAAGATTCTTACTAGTCAGGTATATTCTTAGGCGTTTAATATGGCGTGTGGAGTCCTCTTCGTTGAGCAAGGAGTAGCTCTTGTCTATTACATATTTGCCTTATGGAACGGTATCTGTGCTAATTTCAATCTCTGGTTTTATGCAGCACCCCAACTCACCTTTCCCCTTAAGCAAGCATAAGTTCGTTTTCTACATATGAGACCCTGTTCTGTTTTGTAATTCAGTTCCTGTGTAGCCAAGTTTACATTCCGTGTAGTAGTGATATCTTATGATGTTTCTTTTTCTGTGTGACTTATTTCACTTAGAATCATCGTACCTGAATCCACTCATTATGCTGCTACGGGCCTGATGACATAGATTTCATTGCTGAGTGATATTGCATTGTACGTAAGTACCACAACTTCTTTATCCATTTTTCGCTTTCTGCGATATTGAACTTGTACCGTAAACGAGGTTCTTGTAAAGAGAGCCGTCCCAAACTTTGGGGTGACTGTGTCTTTTTGATTTTAATTTCCCTAAGCTATAGGACCATAAGTGGAAGTGCCCTAAGCTCTGTTGCTTTGTTTTTTAGATGTTTCAGGAAACACCATACACTTCTCCAGAGTAGCTGTTGGCAATTTACATCCCGCCACCAGCATAACAAGGCTCCCAGTTCTCCATGGCCTGTCCTGCCTTTCTCGATTTTACACTTTTTTCAGATGGCCCTTTTGACCGGGGGGCAGTGAGACTTCATTGTAGTGCAGATTTCCTTTGCAAGCTTGCTTGGTTGACCAAAAAGGGCGTATGCGTTTTTTCCTGAATATATTCAGGAAAAAACGCATACACCCTTTTTGGCCAAGTGCATCATTGTGGACTTTCTGCCTCTTTTCCTGTGCTTTACATGCAATTCCAGTCTACCTCCTGAAACCGGTTTCCTCCAATCTGCCCCGCTTTCAAGTCCTCTTGGCAGCCTTACTTCAATATATTTTTGGACGATAGCTGTCATTTATAACTCTGCAGTTCTGTGAATTACAGTGTCCCTGAGCTCCTTTCTTCAACTCGCTTTCTTGTGAGCTGGCCGCAACACCGCAGCATTGCTTCAGGCCCTAGTGTGGTTCCGGCATGGCACGCTGAGCCTTTGGTTAATTCCTCTTCCTGGTGGGAAATGAGAGTTAAATTTGCCCGTCCAGACACCTCCAGCTAGTCTCTCATTGGTTCTCCCTATTCCTTTTCATTTTCCGCAGAAATTGCAAACTGGGCCAAACAGGAGGTTAAAGGCACTGACTCTCCAAGTGGGGAGAGAGTTAGTAAAGCATCTGGAATGTTGCACCCGAGTACCAGGGGACGAAAACTGACACATTTGAACACCTTTCCCGATCACACGGTGGATCATACTCTGGGTTCCACATGCATGTTTTAGCTGAAGGAAGAATCCCTTAAACCTGGAGAGTTGAGACCCATGGAATGGGTACCATGCAATATGACTTCAAAGGTTCTGCGTTGGCTCACCGAACCTCACCAATCCTATCACTGCTGCGCTTATGCCACTGTACACACGCTTGATTCTCTTTCGGAGACATAGAAATCCATAGGTTTTAAGATTCTTACTAGTCAGGTATATTCTTAGACGTTTAATATGGGGTGTTGAGTCCTCTTCGTTGAGCAAGGAGTAGCTCTTGTCTATTACATATTTGGCTTATGGAACGGTATCTGTGCTAATTTCAATCTCTGGTTTTATGCAGCACCCCAACTCACCTTTCCCCTTAAGCAAGCATAAGTTGGTTTTCTACATTTGAGACCCTGTTCTGTTTTGTAATTCAGTTCCTGTGTAGCCAAGTTTACATTCCGTGTAGTAGTGATATCTTATGATGTTTCTTTTTCTGTGTGACTTATCTCACTTAGAATCATCGTACCTGAATCCACTCATTATGCTGCTATGGGCCTGATGACATAGATTTCATTGCTGAGTGATATTTCATTGTTCATATGTACCACAACTTCTTTATCCATTTTTCACTTTCTGTGATATTGAACTTGTACCGTAAACGAGGTTCTTGTAAACAGAGCCGTCCCAAACTTTGGGGTGGCTGTGTCTTTTTGATTTTAATTTCCCTAAGCTATAGGACCATAAGTGGAAGTGCCCTAGGCTCTGTTGCTTTGCTTTTTAGATGTTTCAGGAAACACCATACACTTCTCCAGAGTGGCTGTTGGCAATTTACATCCCGCACATAAGCATAACAAGGTTCCCAGTTCTCCATGGCCTGTCCTGCCTTTCGGGATTTTACACTTTTTTCAGATGGCCCTTTTGACCAGGGGGCAGTGAGACTTCATTGTAGTGCAGATTTCCTTTGCAAGCTTGCTTGGTTGGCCAAAAAGGGCGTATGCGTTTTTTCCTGAATATATTCAGGAAAAAATACATACGCCCTTTTTGGCCAAGTGCATCATTGTGGACGTTCTGCCTCTTTTCCTATGCTTTACATGCAATTCCAGTCTACCTCCTGAAATCGGTTTCCTTCAATTCTGCCCCGCTTTCAAGTCCTCTTGGCAGCCTTACTTCAATATATTTTTGTACGATAGCTGTCATTTATAACTCTGCAGGTTTGTGAACTACACTGCCCCTGAGCTCCTTTCTTCAACTCGCTTTCTTGTGAGCTGGTCGCAACACCGCAGCATCGCTTCAGGCCCTAGTGTGGTTCCGCCATGGAACGCTGAGCCTTTGGTTGATTCCTCTTCGTGGTGGGAAATGAGAGTTAAATTTGCCTGTCCAGACACCTCCAGCTAGTCTCTCATTGGTTCTCCCTATTCCTTTTCATTTTCCGCAGAAATTGCAAACTGAGCCAAACAGGAGGTTAAAGGCACTGACTCTCCAAGTGGAGAGATTGTTAGTAAAGCGTCTGGAATGTTGCACCCGAGTACCAGGGGATGAAACCTGAGACACATTTGAACACGTTTCCCGATCACACGGTGGATCATACTCTGGGTTCCACATGCATGTTTTAGCTGAAGGAAGAATCCCTTAAACCTGGAGAGTTGAGACCCATGGAATGGGTACCATGCAATATGACTTCAAAGGGTCTGCATTTGTTCACCGAACCTCACCAATCTTATCACTGCTGCGTTTATGCCGCTGTACACACGCTTGATTCTCTTTTGGAGACATATAAATCCATAGGTTTTAAGATTCTTATTAGTCAGGTATATTCTTAGGCGTTTAATATGGGGTGTTGTGTCCACTTCGTTGAGCAAGGAGTAGCTCTTGTCTATTACATATTTGGCTTATGGAACGGTATCTGTGCTAATTTCAATCTCTGGTTTTATGCAGAACCCCAACTCACCTTTCCCCTTAAACAAGCATAAGTTGGTTTTCTACATTTGAGACACTGTTCTGTTTTGTAATTCAGTTCCTGTGTAGCCAAGTTTACATTCCGTGTAGTAGTGATAACTTATGATGTTTCTTTTTCTGTGTGACTTATTTCACTTAGAATCATCGTACCTGAATCCACTCATTATGCTGCTATGGGCCTGATGACATAGATTTCATTGCTGAGTGATATTGCATTGTTCATAAGTACCACAACTTCTTTATCCATTTTTCACTTTCTGTGATATTGAACTTGTACCGTAAACGAGGTTCTTGTAAACAGAGCCATCCCAAACTTTGGGGTGGCTTTGTCTTTTTGATTTTAATTTCCCTAAGCTATAGGGCCATAAGTGGAAGTGCCCTAGGCTCTGTTGCTTTGCCTTTTAGATGTTTCAGGAAACACCATACACTTCTCCAGAGTGGCTGTTGGCAATTTACATCCCACACATCAGCATAACAAGGTTCCCAGTTCTCCATGGCCTGTCCTGCCTTTCTGGATTTTACACTTTTTTCAGATGTCCCTTTTGACCGGGGGGCAGTGAGACTTCATTGTAGTGCAGATTTCCTTTGCAAGCTTGCTTGGTTGGCCAAAAAGGGCGTATGCGTTTTTTCCTGAATATATTCAGGAAAAAATACATACGCCCTTTTTGGCCAAGTGCATCATTGTGGACGTTCTGCCTCTTTTCCTATGCTTTACATGCAATTCCAGTCTACCTCCTGAAATCGGTTTCCTGCAATTCTGCCCCACTTTCAAGTCCTCTTGGCAGCCTTACTTCAATATATTTTTGGACGATAGCTGTCATTTATAACTCTGCAGGTTTGTGAACTACAGTGCCCCTGAGCTCCTTTCTTCAACTCGCTTTCTTGTGAGCTGGCCGCAACACCGCAGCATCGCTTCAGGCCCTAGTGTTGTTCCGGCATGGCACGCTGACCCTTTGGTTAATTCCTCTTCCTGATGGGAAGTGAGAGTTAAATTTGCCCGTCCAGACACCTCCAACTAGTCTCTCATTGGTTCTCCCTATTCCTGTTCATTTTCCACAGAAATTGCAAAGTGGGCCAAACAGGAGGTTAAAGGCACTGACTCTCCAAGTGGGGAGAATGTTAGTAAAGCGTCTGGAATGTTGCACCCGAGTACCAGGGGACGAAAACTGACACTTTTGAACACGTTTCCCAATCACATGGTGGATCATACTCTGGGTTCCACATGCAAGTTTTAGCTGAAGGAAGAATCCCTTAAACCTGGAGAGTTGAGACCCATGGAATGGGTACCATGCAATATGACTTCAAAGGGTCTGCATTTGCTCACCGAACCTCACCAATCCTATCACTGCTGCGTTTATGCCGCTGTACACACGCTTGATTCTCTTTCGGAGACATAGAAATCCATAGGTTTTAAGATTCTTACTAGTCAGGTATATTCTTAGGCGTTTAATATGGCGTGTGGAGTCCTCTTCGTTGAGCAAGGAGTAGCTCTTGTCTATTACATATTTGCCTTATGGAACGGTATCTGTGCTAATTTCAATCTCTGGTTTTATGCAGCACCCCAACTCACCTTTCCCCTTAAGCAAGCATAAGTTCGTTTTCTACATATGAGACCCTGTTCTGTTTTGTAATTCAGTTCCTGTGTAGCCAAGTTTACATTCCGTGTAGTAGTGATATCTTATGATGTTTCTTTTTCTGTGTGACTTATTTCACTTAGAATCATCGTACCTGAATCCACTCATTATGCTGCTACGGACCTGATGACATAGATTTCATTGCTGAGTGATATTGCATTGTACGTAAGTACCACAACTTCTTTATCCATTTTTCGCTTTCTGCGATATTGAACTTGTACCGTAAACGAGGTTCTTGTAAAGAGAGCCGTCCCAAACTTTGGGGTGACTGTGTCTTTTTGATTTTAATTTCCCTAAGCTATAGGACCATAAGTGGAAGTGCCCTAAGCTCTGTTGCTTTGTTTTTTAGATGTTTCAGGAAACACCATACACTTCTCCAGAGTAGCTGTTGGCAATTTACATCCCGCCACCAGCATAACAAGGCTCCCAGTTCTCCATGGCCTGTCCTGCCTTTCTCGATTTTACACTTTTTTCAGATGGCCCTTTTGACCGGGGGGCAGTGAGACTTCATTGTAGTGCAGATTTCCTTTGCAAGCTTGCTTGGTTGACCAAAAAGGGCGTATGCGTTTTTTCCTGAATATATTCAGGAAAAAACGCATACACCCTTTTTGGCCAAGTGCATCATTGTGGACTTTCTGCCTCTTTTCCTGTGCTTTACATGCAATTCCAGTCTACCTCCTGAAACCGGTTTCCTCCAATCTGCCCCGCTTTCAAGTCCTCTTGGCAGCCTTACTTCAATATATTTTTGGACGATAGCTGTCATTTATAACTCTGCAGTTCTGTGAATTACAGTGTCCCTGAGCTCCTTTCTTCAACTCGCTTTCTTGTGAGCTGGCCGCAACACCGCAGCATTGCTTCAGGCCCTAGTGTGGTTCCGGCATGGCACGCTGAGCCTTTGGTTAATTCCTCTTCCTGGTGGGAAATGAGAGTTAAATTTGCCCGTCCAGACACCTCCAGCTAGTCTCTCATTGGTTCTCCCTATTCCTTTTCATTTTCCGCAGAAATTGCAAACTGGGCCAAACAGGAGGTTAAAGGCACTGACTCTCCAAGTGGGGAGAGAGTTAGTAAAGCATCTGGAATGTTGCACCCGAGTACCAGGGGACGAAAACTGACACATTTGAACACCTTTCCCGATCACACGGTGGATCATACTCTGGGTTCCACATGCATGTTTTAGCTGAAGGAAGAATCCCTTAAACCTGGAGAGTTGAGACCCATGGAATGGGTACCATGCAATATGACTTCAAAGGTTCTGCATTGGCTCACCGAACCTCACCAATCCTATCACTGCTGCGCTTATGCCACTGTACACACGCTTGATTCTCTTTCGGAGACATAGAAATCCATAGGTTTTAAGATTCTTACTAGTCAGGTATATTCTTAGACGTTTAATATGGGGTGTTGAGTCCTCTTCGTTGAGCAAGGAGTAGCTCTTGTCTATTACATATTTGGCTTATGGAACGGTATCTGTGCTAATTTCAATCTCTGGTTTTATGCAGCACCCCAACTCACCTTTCCCCTTAAGCAAGCATAAGTTGGTTTTCTACATTTGAGACCCTGTTCTGTTTTGTAATTCAGTTCCTGTGTAGCCAAGTTTACATTCCGTGTAGTAGTGATATCTTATGATGTTTCTTTTTCTGTGTGACTTATCTCACTTAGAATCATCGTACCTGAATCCACTCATTATGCTGCTATGGGCCTGATGGCATAGATTTCATTGCTGAGTGATATTGCATTGTACGTAAGTACCACAACTTCTTTATCCATTTTTCGCTTTCTGCGATATTGAACTTGTACCGTAAACGAGGTTCTTGTAAACAGAGCCGTCCCAAACTTTGGGGTGGCTGTGTCTTTTTGATTTTAATTTCCCTAAGCTATAGGACCATAAGTGGAAGTGCCCTAAGCTCTGTTGCTTTGTTTTTTAGATGTTTCAGGAAACACCATACACTTCTCCAGAGTAGCTGTTGGCAATTTACATCCCGCCACCAGCATAACAAGGCTCCCAGTTCTCCATGGCCTGTCCTGCCTTTCTCGATTTTACACTTTTTTCAGATGGCCCTTTTGACCGGGGGGCAGTGAGACTTCATTGTAGTGCAGATTTCCTTTGCAAGCTTGCTTGGTTGACCAAAAAGGGCGTATGCGTTTTTTCCTGAATATATTCAGGAAAAAACGCATACACCCTTTTTGGCCAAGTGCATCATTGTGGACTTTCTGCCTCTTTTCCTGTGCTTTACATGCAATTCCAGTCTACCTCCTGAAACCGGTTTCCTCCAATCTGCCCCGCTTTCAAGTCCTCTTGGCAGCCTTACTTCAATATATTTTTGGACGATAGCTGTCATTTATAACTCTGCAGTTCTGTGAATTACAGTGTCCCTGAGCTCCTTTCTTCAACTCGCTTTCTTGTGAGCTGGCCGCAACACCGCAGCATTGCTTCAGGCCCTAGTGTGGTTCCGGCATGGCACGCTGAGCCTTTGGTTAATTCCTCTTCCTGGTGGGAAATGAGAGTTAAATTTGCCCGTCCAGACACCTCCAGCTAGTCTCTCATTGGTTCTCCCTATTCCTTTTCATTTTCCGCAGAAATTGCAAACTGGGCCAAACAGGAGGTTAAAGGCACTGACTCTCCAAGTGGGGAGAGAGTTAGTAAAGCATCTGGAATGTTGCACCCGAGTACCAGGGGACGAAAACTGACACATTTGAACACCTTTCCCGATCACACGGTGGATCATACTCTGGGTTCCACATGCATGTTTTAGCTGAAGGAAGAATCCCTTAAACCTGGAGAGTTGAGACCCATGGAATGGGTACCATGCAATATGACTTCAAAGGTTCTGCATTGGCTCACCGAACCTCACCAATCCTATCACTGCTGCGCTTATGCCACTGTACACACGCTTGATTCTCTTTCGGAGACATAGAAATCCATAGGTTTTAAGATTCTTACTAGTCAGGTATATTCTTAGACGTTTAATATGGGGTGTTGAGTCCTCTTCGTTGAGCAAGGAGTAGCTCTTGTCTATTACATATTTGGCTTATGGAACGGTATCTGTGCTAATTTCAATCTCTGGTTTTATGCAGCACCCCAACTCACCTTTCCCCTTAAGCAAGCATAAGTTGGTTTTCTACATTTGAGACCCTGTTCTGTTTTGTAATTCAGTTCCTGTGTAGCCAAGTTTACATTCCGTGTAGTAGTGATATCTTATGATGTTTCTTTTTCTGTGTGACTTATCTCACTTAGAATCATCGTACCTGAATCCACTCATTATGCTGCTATGGGCCTGATGACATAGATTTCATTGCTGAGTGATATTTCATTGTTCATATGTACCACAACTTCTTTATCCATTTTTCACTTTCTGTGATATTGAACTTGTACCGTAAACGAGGTTCTTGTAAACAGAGCCGTCCCAAACTTTGGGGTGGCTGTGTCTTTTTGATTTTAATTTCCCTAAGCTATAGGACCATAAGTGGAAGTGCCCTAGGCTCTGTTGCTTTGCTTTTTAGATGTTTCAGGAAACACCATACACTTCTCCAGAGTGGCTGTTGGCAATTTACATCCCGCACATAAGCATAACAAGGTTCCCAGTTCTCCATGGCCTGTCCTGCCTTTCTGGATTTTACACTTTTTTCAGATGGCCCTTTTGACCAGGGGGCAGTGAGACTTCATTGTAGTGCAGATTTCCTTTGCAAGCTTGCTTGGTTGGCCAAAAAGGGCGTATGCGTTTTTTCCTGAATATATTCAGGAAAAAATACATACGCCCTTTTTGGCCAAGTGCATCATTGTGGACGTTCTGCCTCTTTTCCTATGCTTTACATGCAATTCCAGTCTACCTCCTGAAATCGGTTTCCTTCAATTCTGCCCCGCTTTCAAGTCCTCTTGGCAGCCTTACTTCAATATATTTTTGTACGATAGCTGTCATTTATAACTCTGCAGGTTTGTGAACTACAGTGCCCCTGAGCTCCTTTCTTCAACTCGCTTTCTTGTGAGCTGGTCGCAACACCGCAGCATCGCTTCAGGCCCTAGTGTGGTTCCGCCATGGAACGCTGAGCCTTTGGTTGATTCCTCTTCGTGGTGGGAAATGAGAGTTAAGTTTGCCTGTCCAGACACCTCCAGCTAGTCTCTCATTGGTTCTCCCTATTCCTTTTCATTTTCCGCAGAAATTGCAAACTGAGCCAAACAGGAGGTTAAAGGCACTGACTCTCCAAGTGGAGAGATTGTTAGTAAAGCGTCTGGAATGTTGCACCCGAGTACCAGGGGATGAAACCTGAGACACATTTGAACACGTTTCCCGATCACACGGTGGATCATACTCTGGGTTCCACATGTATGTTTTAGCTGAAGGAAGAATCCCTTAAACCTGGAGAGTTGAGACCCATGGAATGGGTACCATGCAATATGACTTCAAAGGGTCTGCATTTGTTCACCGAACCTCACCAATCTTATCACTGCTGTGTTTATGCCGCTGTACACACGCTTGATTCTCTTTTGGAGACATATAAATCCATAGGTTTTAAGATTCTTACTAGTCAGGTATATTCTTAGGCGTTTAATATGGGGTGTTGTGTCCACTTCGTTGAGCAAGGAGTAGCTCTTGTCTATTACATATTTGGCTTATGGAACGGTATCTGTGCTAATTTCAATCTCTGGTTTTATGCAGAACCCCAACTCACCTTTCCCCTTAAACAAGCATAAGTTGGTTTTCTACATTTGAGACACTGTTCTGTTTTGTAATTCAGTTCCTGTGTAGCCAAGTTTACATTCCGTGTAGTAGTGATAACTTATGATGTTTCTTTTTCTGTGTGACTTATTTCACTTAGAATCATCGTACCTGAATCCACTCATTATGCTGCTATGGGCCTGATGACATAGATTTCATTGCTGAGTGATATTGCATTGTTCATAAGTACCACAACTTCTTTATCCATTTTTCACTTTCTGTGATATTGAACTTGTACCGTAAACGAGGTTCTTGTAAACAGAGCCATCCCAAACTTTGGGGTGGCTTTGTCTTTTTGATTTTAATTTCCCTAAGCTATAGGGCCATAAGTGGAAGTGCCCTAGGTTCTGTTGCTTTGCCTTTTAGATGTTTCAGGAAACACCATACACTTCTCCAGAGTGGCTGTTGGCAATTTACATCCCACACATCAGCATAACAAGGTTCCCAGTTCTCCATGGCCTGTCCTGCCTTTCTGGATTTTACACTTTTTTCAGATGTCCCTTTTGACCGGGGGGCAGTGAGACTTCATTGTAGTGCAGATTTCCTTTGCAAGCTTGCTTGGTTGGCCAAAAAGGGCGTATGCGTTTTTTCCTGAATATATTCAGGAAAAAATACATACGCCCTTTTTGGCCAAGTGCATCATTGTGGACGTTCTGCCTCTTTTCCTATGCTTTACATGCAATTCCAGTCTACCTCCTGAAATCGGTTTCCTGCAATTCTGCCCCACTTTCAAGTCCTCTTGGCAGCCTTACTTCAATATATTTTTGGACGATAGCTGTCATTTATAACTCTGCAGGTTTGTGAACTACAGTGCCCCTGAGCTCCTTTCTTCAACTCGCTTTCTTGTGAGCTGGCCGCAACACCGCAGCATCGCTTCAGGCCCTAGTGTTGTTCCGGCATGGCACGCTGACCCTTTGGTTAATTCCTCTTCCTGATGGGAAGTGAGAGTTAAATTTGCCCGTCCAGACACCTCCAACTAGTCTCTCATTGGTTCTCCCTATTCCTGTTCATTTTCCACAGAAATTGCAAAGTGGGCCAAACAGGAGGTTAAAGGCACTGACTCTCCAAGTGGGGAGAATGTTAGTAAAGCGTCTGGAATGTTGCACCCGAGTACCAGGGGACGAAAACTGACACTTTTGAACACGTTTCCCAATCACATGGTGGATCATACTCTGGGTTCCACATGCAAGTTTTAGCTGAAGGAAGAATCCCTTAAACCTGGAGAGTTGAGACCCATGGAATGGGTACCATGCAATATGACTTCAAAGGGTCTGCATTTGCTCACCGAATCTCACCAATCCTATCACTGCTGCGTTTATGCCGCTGTACACACGCTTGATTCTCTTTCGGAGACATATAAATCCATAGGTTTTAAGATTCTTACTAGTCAGGTATATTCTTAGGCGTTTAATATGGCGTGTGGAGTCCTCTTCGTTGAGCAAGGAGTAGCTCTTGTCTATTACATATTTGCCTTATGGAACGGTATCTGTGCTAATTTCAATCTCTGGTTTTATGCAGCACCCCAACTCACCTTTCCCCTTAAGCAAGCATAAGTTCCTTTTCTACATATGAGACCCTGTTCTGTTTTGTAATTCAGTTCCTGTGTAGCCAAGTTTACATTCCGTGTAGTAGTGATATCTTATGATGTTTCTTTTCTGTTTGACTTATTTCACTTAGAATCATCGTACCTGAATCCACTCATTATGCTGCTATGGGCCTGATGACATAGATTTCATTGCTGAGTGATATTGCATTGTACGTAAGTACCACAACTTCTTTATCCATTTTTCGCTTTCTGTGATATTGAACTTGTACCGCAAACGAGGTCCTTGTAAACAGAGCCGTCCCAAACTTTGGGGTGGCTGTGTCTTTTTTATTTTAATTTCCCTAAGCTATAGGACCATAAGTGGAAGTGCCCTAAGCTCTGTTGCTTTGTTTTTTAGATGTTTCAGGAAACACCATACACTTCTCCAGAGTGGCTGTTGGCAATTTACATCCCGCCCATCAGCATGACAAGGCTCCCAGTTCTCCATGACCTGTCCTGCCTTTCTGGATTTTACACTTTTTTCGGATGGCCCTTTTGACCGGGGGCAGTGAGAATATATTCCTGAATATATTTCCTGAATATATTTCCTGAATATATTCAGGAAAGAACGCATACGCCCTTTTTGGCCAAGTGCATCATTCTGGACATTCTGCCTCTTTTCCTATGCTTTGCATGCAATTCCAGTCTACCTCCTGAAATCGGTTTCCTGCAATTCTGCCCCACTTTCAAGTCCTCTTGGCAGCCTTACTTCAATATATTTTTGGACGATAGCTGTCATTTATAACTCTGCAGGTTTGTGAATTACAGTGCCCCAGAGCTCCTTTCTTCAACTCGCTTTCTTGTGAGCTGCCGCAACACCGCAGCCTTGCTTCAGGCATTAGCGTGGTTCCGGCATGGCACGCTGAGCCTTTGGTTAATTCCTTTTCCTGGTGGGAAATGAGAGTTAAATTTGCCCGTCCAGACACCTCCAGCTAGTCTCTCATTGGTTCTCCCTATTCCTGTTCATTTTCCGCAGAAATTGCAAACTGGGCCAAACAGGAGGTTAAAGGCACTGACTCTCCAAGTGGGGAGAGTGTTAGTAGATCGTCTGGAATGTTGCACCCGAGTACCAGGGGACGAAACCTGAGACACATTTGAACACGTTTCCCGATCACACGGTGGATCATACTCTGGGTTCCACATGCATGTTTTAGCTGAAGGAAGAATCCCTTAAACCTGGAGAGTTGAGACCCATGGAATGGGTACCATGCAATATGACTTCAAAGGGTCTCTATTTGCTCACCGAACCTCACCAATCCTATCACTGCTGTGTTTATGCCGCTGTACACACGCTTGATTCTCTTTCGGAGACATAGAAATCCATAGGTTTTAAGATTGTTACTAGTCAGGTATATTCTTAGGCGTTTAATATGGCGTGTGGGGTCCTCTTCGTTGAGCAAGGAGTAGCTCTTGTCTATTACATATTTGGCTTATGGAACGGTATCTGTGCTAATTTCAATCTCTGGTTTTATGCAGCACCCCAACTCACCTTTCCCCTTAAGCAAGCATAAGTTGGCTTTCTACATTTGAGACCCTGTTCTGTTTTGTAATTCAGTTCCTGTGTAGCCAAGTGTACATTCCGTGTAGTAGTGATATCTTATGATGTTTCTTTTTCTGTGTGACTTATTTCACTTAGAATCATCGTACCTGAATCCACTCATTATGCTGCTACGGGCCTGATGACATAGATTTCATTGCTGAGTGATATTGCATTGTACGTAAGTACCACAACTTCTTTATCCATTTTTCACTTTCTGTGATATTGAATTTGTACTGTAAATGAGGTTCTTGTAAAAAGAGCCGTCCCAAACTTTGGGGTGGCTGTGTCTTTTTGATTTTAATTTCCCTAAACTATAGGACCATAAGTGGAAGTGCCCTAGGCTGTGTTGATTTGTTTTTTTAGATGTTTCAGGAAACACCATACACTTCTCCAGAGTGGCTGTGGGCAATTTACATCCCGCCCATCAGCATGTCAAGGCTCCCAGTTCTCCATGGCCTGTCCTGCCTTTCTGGATTTTACACTTTTTTCAGATGGCCCTTTTGACCGGGGGGCAGTGAGACTTCATTGTAGTGCAGATTTCCTTTGCAAGCTTGCTTGGTTGGCCAAAAAGGGCGTATGCGTTTTTTCCTGAATATATTCAGGAAAAAATGCGTACGCCCTTTTTGGCCAAGTGCATCATTGTGGACGTTCTGCCTCTTTTCCTATGCTTTACATGCAATTCCAGTCTACCTCCTGAAATCAGTTTCATGCAATTCTGCCCCACTTTCAAGTCCTCTTGGCAGCCTTACTTCAATATATTTTTGGACGATAGCTGTCATTTATAACTCTGCAGGTTTGTGAATTACAGTGCCCCTGAGCTCCTTTCTTCAACTCGCTTTCTTGTGAGCTGGCCGCAACACCGCAACATTGCTTCAGGCCCTAGTGTCGTTCCGGCATGGCACGCTGAGCCTTTGGTTAATTCCTCTTCCTGGTGGGAAATGAGAGTTAAATTTGCCCGTCCAGACACCTCCAGCTAGTCTCTCATTGGTTCTCCCTATTCCTGTTCATTTTCACAGAAATTGCAAACTGGGCCAAACAGGAGGTTAAAGGCACTGACTCTCCAAGTGGGGAGAGTGTTAGTAAAGCGTCTGGAATGTTGCACCCGAGTACTAGGGGATGAAAACTGAGACACATTTGAACACGTTTCTGGATCACACGGTGGATCATACTCTGGGTTCCACATGCATGTTTTAGCTGAAGGAAGAATCCCTTAAAGCTGGAGAGTTGAGACCCATGGAATGGGTACCATACAATATGACTTCAAAGGGTCTGCATTTGCTCACCGAACCTCACCAATCCTATCACTGCTGCGTTTATGCTGCTGTACACACGCTTGATTCTCTTTCGGAGACATATAAATCCATAGGTTTTAAGATTCTTACTAGGCAGGTATATTCTTAGGCGTTTAATATGGGGCGTTGAGTCCACTTCGTTGAGCAAGGAGTAGTTCTTGTCTATTACATATTTGGCTTATGGAACGGTATCTGTGCTAATTTCAATCTCTGGTTTTATGCAGCACCCCAACTCACCTTTCCCCTTAAGCAAGCATAAGTTCGTTTTCTACATATGAGACCCTGTTCTGTTTTGTAATTCAGTTCCTGTGTAGCCAAGTTTACATTCCGTGTAGTAGTGATATCTTATGATGTTTCTTTTCTGTTTGACTTATTTCACTTACAATCATCTTACCTGAATCCACTCATTATGCTGCTATGGGCCTGATGACATAGATTTCATTGCTGAGTGATATTGCATTGTACGTAAGTACCACAACTTCTTTATCCATTTTTCGCTTTCTGTGATATTGAACTTGTACCGCAAACTAGGTCCTTGTAAACAGAGCCATCCCAAACTTTGGGGTGGCTGTGTCTTTTTTATTTTAATTTCCCTAAGCTATAGGACCATAAGTGGAAGTGCCCTAAGCTCTGTTGCTTTGTTTTTTAGATGTTTCAGGAAACACCATACACTTCTCCAGAGTGGCTGTTGGCAATTTACATCCCACCCATCAGCATGACAAGGCTCCCAGTTCTCCATGACCTGTCCTGCCTTTCTGGATTTTACACTTTTTTCAGAAGGCCCTTTTGACTGTGGGGCAGTGAGAATATATTCCTGAATATATTTCCTGAATATATTTCCTGAATATATTCAGGAAAAAACGCATACGCCATTTTTGGCCAAGTGCATCATTCTGGACGTTCTTCCTCTTTTCCTATGCTTTGCATGCAATTCCAGTCTACCTCCTGAAATCGGTTTCTTGTAATTCTGCCCCGCTTTCAAGTCCTCTTGGCAGCCTTACTTCAATATATTTTTGGACGATAGCTGTCATTTATAACTCTGCAGGTTTGTGAATTACAGTGCCCCAGAGCTCCTTTCTTCACCTCGCTTTCTTGTGAGCTGCCGCAACACCACAGCCTTGCTTCAGGCACTAGCGTGGTACCGGCATGGCACGCTGAGCCTTTGGTTAATTCCTTTTCCTGGTGGGAAATGAGAGTTAAATTTGCCCGTCCAGACACCTCCAGCTAGTCTCTCATTGGTTCTCCCTATTCCTGTTCATTTTCCGCAGAAATTGCAAACTGGGCCAAACAGGAGGTTAAAGGCACTGACTCTCCAAGTGGGGAGAGTGTTAGTAGAGCGTCTGGAATGTTGCACCCGAGTACCAGGGGACGAAACCTGAGACACATTTGAACACGTTTCCCGATCACACGGTGGATCATACTCTGGGTTCCACATGCATGTTTTAGCTGAAGGAAGAATCCCTTAAACGTGGAGAGTTGAGACCCATGGAATGGGTACCATGCAATATGACTTCAAAGGGTCTCTATTTGCTCACCGAACCTCACCAATCCTATCACTGCTGTGTTTATGCCGCTGTACACACGCTTGATTCTCTTTCGGAGACATAGAAATCCATAGGTTTTAAGATTGTTACTAGTCAGGTATATTCTTAGGAGTTTAATATGGCGTGTGGGGTCCTCTTCGTTGAGCAAGGAGTAGCTCTTGTCTATTACATATTTGGCTTATGGAACGGTATCTGTGCTAATTTCAATCTCTGGTTTTATGCAGCACCCCAACTCACCTTTCCCCTTAAGGAAGCATAAGTTGGTTTTCTACATTTGAGACCCTGTTCTGTTTTGTAATTCAGTTCCTGTGTAGCCAAGTTTACATTCCGTGTAGTAGTGATAACTTATGATGTTTCTTTTTCTGTGTGACTTATTTCACTTAGAATCATCGTACCTGAATCCACTCATTATGCTGCTATGGGCCTGATGACATAGATTTCATTGCTGAGTGATATTGCATTGTACGTAAGTACCACAACTTCTTTATCTATTTTTCACTTTCTGTGATATTGAACTTGTACCGTAAACGAGGTTCTTGTAAACAGAGCCGTCCCAAACTTTGGGGTGGCTGTGTCTTTTTGATTTTAATTTCCCTAAGCTATAGGACCATAAGTGGAAGTGCCCTAGGCTCTGTTGCTTTGTTTTTTAGATGTTTCAGGAAACACCATACACTTCTCCAGAGTGGCTGTTGGCAATTTACATCCCGCCCATCAGCATGACAAGGCTCCCAGTTCTCCATGGCCTGTCCTGCCTTTCTGGATTTTATACTTTTTTCAGATGGCCCTTTTGACCGGGGGGCAGTGAGACTTCATTGTAGTGCAGATTTCCTTTGCAAGCTTGCTTGGTTGGCCAAAAAGGGCGTATGCGTTTTTTCCTGAATATATTCAGGAAAAAATGCATACGCCCTTTTTGGCCAAGTGCATCATTGTGGGCGTTCTTCCTCTTTTCCTATGCTTTACATGCAATTCCAGTCTACCTCCTGAAATCGGTTTCATGCAATTCTGCCCCACTTTCAAGTCCTCTTGGCAGCCTTACTTCAATATATTTTTGGACGATAGCTGTCATTTATAACTCTGCAGGTTTGTGAATTACAGTGCCCCTGAGCTCCTTTCTTCAACTCGCTTTCTTGTGAGCTGGCCGCAACACCGCAACATTGCTTCAGGCCCTAGTGTCGTTCCGGCATGGCACGCTGAGCCTTTGGTTAATTCCTCTTCCTGGTGGGAAATGAGAGTTAAATTTGCCCGTCCAGACACCTCCAGCTAGTCTCTCATTGGTTCTCCCTATTCCTGTTCATTTTCCACAGAAATTGCAAACTGGGCCAAACAGGAGGTTAAAGGCACTGACTCTCCAAGTGGGGAGAGTGTTAGTAAAGCGTCTGGAATGTTGCACCCGAGTACTAGGGGATGAAAACTGAGACACATTTGAACACGTTTCTGGATCACACGGTGGATCATACTCTGGGTTCCACATGCATGTTTTAGCTGAAGGAAGAATCCCTTAAAGCTGGAGAGTTGAGACCCATGGAATGGGTACCATACAATATGACTTCAAAGGGTCTGCATTTGCTCACCGAACCTCACTAATCCTATCACTGCTGCGTTTATGCTGCTGTACACACGCTTGATTCTCTTTCGGAGACATATAAATCCATAGGTTTTAAGATTCTTACTAGGCAGGTATATTCTTAGGCGTTTAATATGGGATGTTGTGTCCTCTTCGTTGAGCAAGGAGTAGCTCTTGTCTATTACATATTTGGCTTATGGAACGGTATCTGTGCTAATTTCAATCTCTGGTTTTATGCAGCACCCCAACTCACCTTTCCCCTTAAGCAAGCATAAGTTGGTTTTCTACATTTGAGACCCTGTTCTCTTTTGTAATTCTGTTCCTGTGTAGCCAAGTTTACATTCCGTGTAGTAGTGATATCTTATGATGTTTCTTTTTCTGTGTGACTTACCTTACTTAGAATCATCGTACCTGAATCCACTCATTATGCTGCTATGGGCCTGATGACATAGATTTCATTGCTGAGTGATATTGCATTGTACGTAAGTACCACAACTTCTTTATCTATTTTTCGCTTTCTGTGATATTGAACTTGTACCGTAAATGAGGTTCTCATAAACAGAGCCGTCCCAAACTTTGGGGTGGCTGTGTCTTTTTGATTTTAATTTCCCTAAGCTATAGGACCATAAGTGGAAGTGCCCTAGGCTCTGTTGCTTTGTTTTTTAGATGTTTCAGGAAACACCATACACTTCTCCAGAGTGGCTGTTGTCAATTTACAGCCTGCCCATCAGCATAACAAGGTTCCCAGTTCTCCATGGCCTGTCCTGCCTTTCTGGATTTTACACTTTTTTCAGATGGCCCTTTTGACCAGGTGGCAGTGAGACTTCATTGTAGTGCAGATTTCCTTTGCAAGCTTGCTTGTTTGGCCAAAAAGTGCGTATGCATTTTTTCCTGAATATATTCAGGAAAAAACGCATGCGCCCTTTTTGGCCAAGTGCATCATTGTGGACGTTCTTCCTCTTTTCCTATGCTTTACATGCAATTCCTGTCTACCTCCTGAAATCGGTTTCCTGCAATTCTGCCCCGCTTTCAAATCGTCTTGGGGGCCTTACTTCAATATATTTTTGGACGATAATTGCCATTTATAACTCTGCAGTTTTGTGAATGACAGTGCCCCTGAGCTCCTTTCTTCAACTCGCTTTCTTGTGAGCTGGCCGCAACACCGCAGCATTGCTTCAGGCCCTACTGTGGTTCCGGCATGGCACGCTGACCCTTTGGTTAATTCCTCTTCCTGGTGGGAAATGAGAGTTAAATTTGCCCGTCTAGACACCTCCAGCTACTCTCTCATTTGTTCTCCCTATTCCTGTTCATTTTCCGCAGAAATTGCAAACTGGGCCAAACAGGAGCTTAAAGGCACTGACTCTCCAAGTGGGGAGAGTGTTAGTAAAGCGTATGGAATGTTGCACCCGAGTACCAGGGGACGAAAACTGCTACATTTGAACACATTTCCCGATCACACGGTGGATCATACTCTGGGTTCCACATGCATGTTTTAGCTGAAGGAAGAATCCCTTAAACCTGGAGAATTGAGACCCATGGAATGGGTACCATGCAATATGACTTCAAGGGGTCTGCATTTGTTCACCGAACCTCAACAATCCTATCACTGCTGCGTTTATGCCGCTGTACACACGCTTGATTCTCTTTCGGAGACATAGAAATCCATAGGTTTTAAGATTCTTACTAGTCAGGTATATTCTTAGGTGGTTAATATGGGGTGTAGAGTCCACTTCGTTGAGCAAGGAGTAGCTCTTGTCTATTACATATTTGGCTTATGGAACGGAATCTGTGCTAATTTCAATCTCTGGTTTTATGCAGCACCCCAACTCACCTTTCCCCTTAAGCAAGCATAAGTTGGTTTTCTACATTTGAGACCCTGTTCTGTTTTGTAATTCAGTTCCTGTGTAGCCAAGTTTACATTCCGTGTAGTAGTGATATCTTATGATGTTTCTTTTTCTGTGTGACTTATTTCACTTAGAATCATCGTACCTGAATCCACTCATTATGCTGCTATGGGCCTGATGACATAGATTTTATTGCTGAGTGTTATTGCATTGTATGTAAGTACCACAACTTCTTTATCCATTTTTCACTTTCTGTGATATTGAACTTGTACCGTAAACGAGGTTCTTGTAAACAGAGCCGTCTCAAACTTTGGGGTGGCTGTGTCTTTTTGATTTTAATTTCCCTAAGCTATAGGACCGTAAGTGGAAGTGCCCTAGGCTCTGTTGCTTTGTTTTTTAGATGTTTCAGGAAACACCATACACTTCTCCAGAGTGGCTGTTAGCAATTTACATCCCGCCCATCAGGATAACAAGGCTCCCAGTTCTCCATGGCCTGTCCTGCCTTTCTGGATTTTACACTTTTTTCAGATGGCCCTTTTGACCGGGGGGCAGTGAGACTTCATTGTAGTGCAGATTTCCTTTGCAAGCTTGCTTGGTTGGCCAAAAAGGGCGTATGCGTTTTTTCCTGAATATATTCAGGAAAAAACGCATACGCCCTTTTTGGCCAAGTGCATCATTGTGGACGTTCTGCCTCTTTTCCTATGCTTTACATGCAATTCCAGTCTACCTCCTGAAATCGGTTTCCTTCAATTCTGCCCCGCTTTCAAGTCCTCTTGGCAGCCTTACTTCAATATATTTTTGTACGATAGCTGTCATTTATAACTCTGCAGGTTTGTGAACTACACTGCCCCTGAGCTCCTTTCTTCAACTCGCTTTCTTGTGAGCTGGTCGCAACACCGCAGCATCGCTTCAGGCCCTAGTGTGGTTCCGCCATGGAACGCTGAGCCTTTGGTTGATTCCTCTTCGTGGTGGGAAATGAGAGTTAAATTTGCCTGTCCAGACACCTCCAGCTAGTCTCTCATTGGTTCTCCCTATTCCTTTTCATTTTCCGCAGAAATTGCAAACTGAGCCAAACAGGAGGTTAAAGGCACTGACTCTCCAAGTGGAGAGATTGTTAGTAAAGCGTCTGGAATGTTGCACCCGAGTACCAGGGGATGAAACCTGAGACACATTTGAACACGTTTCCCGATCACACGGTGGATCATACTCTGGGTTCCACATGCATGTTTTAGCTGAAGGAAGAATCCCTTAAACCTGGAGAGTTGAGACCCATGGAATGGGTACCATGCAATATGACTTCAAAGGGTCTGCATTTGTTCACCGAACCTCACCAATCTTATCACTGCTGCGTTTATGCCGCTGTACACACGCTTGATTCTCTTTTGGAGACATATAAATCCATAGGTTTTAAGATTCTTACTAGTCAGGTATATTCTTAGGCGTTTAATATGGGGTGTTGTGTCCAGTTCATTGAGCAAGGAGTAGCTCTTGTCTATTACATATTTGGCTTATGGAACGGTATCTGTGCTAATTTCAATCTCTGGTTTTATGCAGAACCCCAACTCACCTTTCCCCTTAAACAAGCATAAGTTGGTTTTCTACATTTGAGACACTGTTCTGTTTTGTAATTCAGTTCCTGTGTAGCCAAGTTTACATTCCGTGTAGTAGTGATAACTTATGATGTTTCTTTTTCTGTGTGACTTATTTCACTTAGAATCATCGTACCTGAATCCACTCATTATGCTGCTATGGGCCTGATGACATAGATTTCATTGCTGAGTGATATTGCATTGTTCATAAGTACCACAACTTCTTTATCCATTTTTCACTTTCTGTGATATTGAACTTGTACCGTAAACGAGGTTCTTGTAAACAGAGCCATCCCAAACTTTGGGGTGGCTTTGTCTTTTTGATTTTAATTTCCCTAAGCTATAGGGCCATAAGTGGAAGTGCCCTAGGCTCTGTTGCTTTGCCTTTTAGATGTTTCAGGAAACACCATACACTTCTCCAGAGTGGCTGTTGGCAATTTACATCCCACACATCAGCATAACAAGGTTCCCAGTTCTCCATGGCCTGTCCTGCCTTTCTGGATTTTACACTTTTTTCAGATGTCCCTTTTGACCGGGGGGCAGTGAGACTTCATTGTAGTGCAGATTTCCTTTGCAAGCTTGCTTGCTTGGCCAAAAAGGGCGTATGCGTTTTTTCCTGAATATATTCAGGAAAAAATACATACGCCCTTTTTGGCCAAGTGCATCATTGTGGACGTTCTGCCTCTTTTCCTATGCTTTACATGCAATTCCAGTCTACCTCCTGAAATCGGTTTCCTGCAATTCTGCCCCACTTTCAAGTCCTCTTGGCAGCCTTACTTCAATATATTTTTGGACGATAGCTGTCATTTATAACTCTGCAGGTTTGTGAACTACAGTGCCCCTGAGCTCCTTTCTTCAACTCGCTTTCTTGTGAGCTGGCCGAAACACCGCAGCATCGCTTCAGGCCCTAGTGTTGTTCCGGCATGGCACGCTGACCCTTTGGTTAATTCCTCTTCCTGATGGGAAGTGAGAGTTAAATTTGCCCGTCCAGACACCTCCAACTAGTCTCTCATTGGTTCTCCCTATTCCTGTTCATTTTCCACAGAAATTGCAAAGTGGGCCAAACAGGAGGTTAAAGGCACTGACTCTCCAAGTGGGGAGAATGTTAGTAAAGCGTCTGGAATGTTGCACCCGAGTACCAGGGGACGAAAACTGACACTTTTGAACACGTTTCCCAATCACATGGTGGATCATACTCTGGGTTCCACATGCAAGTTTTAGCTGAAGGAAGAATCCCTTAAACCTGGAGAGTTGAGACCCATGGAATGGGTACCATGCAATATGACTTCAAAGGGTCTGCATTTGCTCACCGAACCTCACCAATCCTATCACTGCTGCGTTTATGCCGCTGTACACACGCTTGATTCTCTTTCGGAGACATATAAATCCATAGGTTTTAAGATTCTTACTAGTCAGGTATATTCTTAGACGTTTAATATGGGGTGTTGAGTCCTCTTCGTTGAGCAAGGAGTAGCTCTTGTCTATTACATATTTGCCTTATGGAACGGTATCTGTGCTAATTTCAATCTCTGGTTTTATGCAGCACCCCAACTCACCTTTCCCCTTAAGCAAGCATAAGTTCGTTTTCTACATATGAGACCCTGTTCTGTTTTGTAATTCAGTTCCTGTGTAGCCAAGTTTACATTCCGTGTAGTAGTGATATCTTATGATGTTTCTTTTTCTGTGTGACTTATTTCACTTAGAATCATCGTACCTGAATCCACTCATTATGCTGCTACGGACCTGATGACATAGATTTCATTGCTGAGTGATATTGCATTGTACGTAAGTACCACAACTTCTTATCCATTTTTCGCTTTCTGCGATATTGAACTTGTACCGTAAACGAGGTTCTTGTAAAGAGAGCCGTCCCAAACTTTGGGGTGACTGTGTCTTTTTGATTTTAATTTCCCTAAGCTATAGGACCATAAGTGGAAGTGCCCTAAGCTCTGTTGCTTTGTTTTTTAGATGTTTCAGGAAACACCATACACTTCTCCAGAGTAGCTGTTGGCAATTTACATCCCGCCACCAGCATAACAAGGCTCCCAGTTCTCCATGGCCTGTCCTGCCTTTCTCGATTTTACACTTTTTTCAGATGGCCCTTTTGACCGGGGGGCAGTGAGACTTCATTGTAGTGCAGATTTCCTTTGCAAGCTTGCTTGGTTGACCAAAAAGGGCGTATGCGTTTTTTCCTGAATATATTCAGGAAAAAACGCATACACCCTTTTTGGCCAAGTGCATCATTGTGGACTTTCTGCCTCTTTTCCTGTGCTTTACATGCAATTCCAGTCTACCTCCTGAAACCGGTTTCCTCCAATCTGCCCCGCTTTCAAGTCCTCTTGGCAGCCTTACTTCAATATATTTTTGGACGATAGCTGTCATTTATAACTCTGCAGTTCTGTGAATTACAGTGTCCCTGAGCTCCTTTCTTCAACTCGCTTTCTTGTGAGCTGGCCGCAACACCGCAGCATTGCTTCAGGCCCTAGTGTGGTTCCGGCATGGCACGCTGAGCCTTTGGTTAATTCCTCTTCCTGGTGGGAAATGAGAGTTAAATTTGCCCGTCCAGACACCTCCAGCTAGTCTCTCATTGGTTCTCCCTATTCCTTTTCATTTTCCGCAGAAATTGCAAACTGGGCCAAACAGGAGGTTAAAGGCACTGACTCTCCAAGTGGGGAGAGAGTTAGTAAAGCGTCTGGAATGTTGCACCCGAGTACCAGGGGACGAAAACTGACACATTTGAACACCTTTCCCGATCACACGGTGGATCATACTCTGGGTTCCACATGCATGTTTTAGCTGAAGGAAGAATCCCTTAAACCTGGAGAGTTGAGACCCATGGAATGGGTACCATGCAATATGACTTCAAAGGTTCTGCATTGGCTCACCGAACCTCACCAATCCTATCACTGCTGCGCTTATGCCACTGTACACACGCTTGATTCTCTTTCGGAGACATAGAAATCCATAGGTTTTAAGATTCTTACTAGTCAGGTATATTCTTAGACGTTTAATATGGGGTGTTGAGTCCTCTTCGTTGAGCAAGGAGTAGCTCTTGTCTATTACATATTTGGCTTATGGAACGGTATCTGTGCTAATTTCAATCTCTGGTTTTATGCAGCACCCCAACTCACCTTTCCCCTTAAGCAAGCATAAGTTGGTTTTCTACATTTGAGACCCTGTTCTGTTTTGTAATTCAGTTCCTGTGTAGCCAAGTTTACATTCCGTGTAGTAGTGATATCTTATGATGTTTCTTTTTCTGTGTGACTTATCTCACTTAGAATCATCGTACCTGAATCCACTCATTATGCTGCTATGGGCCTGATGACATAGATTTCATTGCTGAGTGATATTTCATTGTTCATATGTACCACAACTTCTTTATCCATTTTTCACTTTCTGTGATATTGAACTTGTACCGTAAACGAGGTTCTTGTAAACAGAGCCGTCCCAAACTTTGGGGTGGCTGTGTCTTTTTGATTTTAATTTCCCTAAGCTTAGGACCATAAGTGGAAGTGCCCTAGGCTCTGTTGCTTTGCTTTTTAGATGTTTCAGGAAACACCATACACTTCTCCAGAGTGGCTGTTGGCAATTTACATCCCGCACATAAGCATAACAAGGTTCCCAGTTCTCCATGGCCTGTCCTGCCTTTCTGGATTTTACACTTTTTTCAGATGGCCCTTTTGACCAGGGGGCAGTGAGACTTCATTGTAGTGCAGATTTCCTTTGCAAGCTTGCTTGGTTGGCCAAAAAGTGTGTATGCGTTTTTTCCTGAATATATTCAGGAAAAAATACATACGCCCTTTTTGGCCAAGTGCATCATTGTGGACGTTCTGCCTCTTTTCCTATGCTTTACATGCAATTCCAGTCTACCTCTTGAAATCGGTTTCCTTCAATTCTGCCCCGCTTTCAAGTCCTCTTGGCAGCCTTACTTCAATATATTTTTGTACGATAGCTGTCATTTATAACTCTGCAGGTTTGTGAACTACAGTGCCCCTGAGCTCCTTTCTTCAACTCGCTTTCTTGTGAGCTGGTCGCAACACCGCAGCATCGCTTCAGGCCCTAGTGTGGTTCCGCCATGGAACGCTGAGCCTTTGGTTGATTCCTCTTCGTGGTGGGAAATGAGAGTTAAATTTGCCTGTCCAGAAACCTCCAGCTAGTCTCTCATTGGTTCTCCCTATTCCTTTTCATTTTCCGCAGAAATTGCAAACTGAGCCAAACAGGAGGTTAAAGGCACTGACTCTCCAAGTGGAGAGATTGTTAGTAAAGCGTCTGGAATGTTGCACCCGAGTACCAGGGGATGAAACCTGAGACACATTTGAACACGTTTCCCGATCACACGGTGGATCATACTCTGGGTTCCACATGCATGTTTTAGCTGAAGAAAGAATCCCTTAAACCTGGAGAGTTGAGACCCATGGAATGGGTACCATGCAATATGACTTCAAAGGGTCTGCATTTGTTCACCGAACCTCACCAATCTTATCACTGCTGTGTTTATGCCGCTGTACACACACTTGATTCTCTTTTGGAGGCATATAAATCCATAGGTTTTAAGATTCTTACTAGTCAGGTATATTCTTAGGCGTTTAATATGGGGTGTTGTGTCCACTTCGTTGAGCAAGGAGTAGCTCTTGTCTATTACATATTTGGCTTATGGAACGGTATCTGTGCTAATTTCAATCTCTGGTTTTATGCAGAACCCCAACTCACCTTTCCCCTTAAACAAGCATAAGTTGGTTTTCTACATTTCAGACACTGTTCTGTTTTGTAATTCAGTTCCTGTGTAGCCAAGTTTACATTCCGTGTAGTAGTGATAACTTATGATGTTTCTTTTTCTGTGTGACTTATTTCACTTAGAATCATCGTACCTGAATCCACTCATTATGCTGCTATGGGCCTGATGACATAGATTTATTGCTGAGTGATATTGCATTGTTCATAAGTACCACAACTTCTTTATCCATTTTTCACTTTCTGTGATATTGAACTTGTACCGTAAACGAGGTTCTTGTAAACAGAGCCATCCCAAACTTTGGGGTGGCTTTGTCTTTTTGATTTTAATTTCCCTAAGCTATAGGGCCATAAGTGGAAGTGCCCTAGGCTCTGTTGCTTTGCCTTTTAGATGTTTCAGGAAACACCATACACTTCTCCAGAGTGGCTGTTGGCAATTTACATCCCACACATCAGCATAACAAGGTTCCCAGTTCTCCATGGCCTGTCCTGCCTTTCTGGATTTTACACTTTTTTCAGATGTCCCTTTTGACCGGGGGGCAGTGAGACTTCATTGTAGTGCAGATTTCCTTTGCAAGCTTGCTTGCTTGGCCAAAAAGGGCGTATGCGTTTTTTCCTGAATATATTCAGGAAAAAATACATACGCCCTTTTTGGCCAAGTGCATCATTGTGGACGTTCTGCCTCTTTTCCTATGCTTTACATGCAATTCCAGTCTACCTCCTGAAATCGGTTTCCTGCAATTCTGCCCCACTTTCAAGTCCTCTTGGCAGCCTTACTTCAATATATTTTTGGACGATAGCTGTCATTTATAACTCTGCAGGTTTGTGAACTACAGTGCCCCTGAGCTCCTTTCTTCAACTCGCTTTCTTGTGAGCTGGCCGCAACACCGCAGCATCGCTTCAGGCCCTAGTGTTGTTCCGGCATGGCACGCTGACCCTTTGGTTAATTCCTCTTCCTGATGGGAAGTGAGAGTTAAATTTGCCCGTCCAGACACCTCCAACTAGTCTCTCATTGGTTCTCCCTATTCCTGTTCATTTTCCACAGAAATTGCAAAGTGGGCCAAACAGGAGGTTAAAGGCACTGACTCTCCAAGTGGGGAGAATGTTAGTAAAGCGTCTGGAATGTTGCACCCGAGTACCAGGGGACGAAAACTGACACTTTTGAACACGTTTCCCAATCACATGGTGGATCATACTCTGGGTTCCACATGCAAGTTTTAGCTGAAGGAAGAATCCCTTAAACCTGGAGAGTTGAGACCCATGGAATGGGTACCATGCAATA
Source organism: Pseudorca crassidens (assembly GCF_039906515.1). Taxonomy (NCBI): domain Eukaryota; kingdom Metazoa; phylum Chordata; class Mammalia; order Artiodactyla; family Delphinidae; genus Pseudorca; species Pseudorca crassidens. Next base: position 574,819 of record NW_027135938.1, read on the forward strand.
TGACTTCAAAGGGTCTGCATTTGCTCACCGAACCTCACCAATCCTATCACTGCTGCGTTTATGCCGCTGTACACACGCTTGATTCTCTTTCACAGACATAGAAATCCATAGGTTTTAAGATTCTTACTAGTCAGGTATATTCTTAGGCGTTTAATATGGCGTGTGGAGTCCTCTTCGTTGAGCAAGGAGTAGCTCTTGTCTATTACATATTTGCCTTATGGAACGGTATCTGTGCTAATTTCAATCTCTGGTTTTATGCAGCACCCCAACTCACCTTTCCCCTTAAGCAAGCATAAGTTCGTTTTCTACATATGAGACCCTGTTCTGTTTTGTAATTCAGTTCCTGTGTAGCCAAGTTTACATTCCGTGTAGTAGTGATATCTTATGATGTTTCTTTTTCTGTGTGACTTATTTCACTTAGAATCATCGTACCTGAATCCACTCATTATGCTGCTACGGGCCTGATGACATAGATTTCATTGCTGAGTGATATTGCATTGTACGTAAGTACCACAACTTCTTTATCCATTTTTCGCTTTCTGCGATATTGAACTTGTACCGTAAACGAGGTTCTTGTAAAGAGAGCCGTCCCAAACTTTGGGGTGACTGTGTCTTTTTGATTTTAATTTCCCTAAGCTATAGGACCATAAGTGGAAGTGCCCTAAGCTCTGTTGCTTTGTTTTTTAGATGTTTCAGGAAACACCATACACTTCTCCAGAGTAGCTGTTGGCAATTTACATCCCGCCACCAGCATAACAAGGCTCCCAGTTCTCCATGGCCTGTCCTGCCTTTCTCGATTTTACACTTTTTTCAGATGGCCCTTTTGACCGGGGGGCAGTGAGACTTCATTGTAGTGCAGATTTCCTTTGCAAGCTTGCTTGGTTGACCAAAAAGGGCGTATGCGTTTTTTCCTGAATATATTCAGGAAAAAATGCATACACCCTTTTTGGCCAAGTGCATCATTGTGGACTTTCTGCCTCTTTTCCTGTGCTTTACATGCAATTCCAGTCTACCTCCTGAAACCGGTTTCCTCCAATCTGCCCTGCTTTCAAGTCCTCTTGGCAGCCTTACTTCAATATATTTTTGGACGATAGCTGTCATTTATAACTCTGCAGTTCTGTGAATTACAGTGTCCCTGAGCTCCTTTCTTCAACTCGCTTTCTTGTGAGCTGGCCGCAACACCGCAGCATTGCTTCAGGCCCTAGTGTGGTTCCGGCATGGCACGCTGAGCCTTTGGTTAATTCCTCTTCCTGGTGGGAAATGAGAGTTAAATTTGCCCATCCAGACACCTCCAGCTAGTCTCTCATTGGTTCTCCCTATTCCTTTTCATTTTCTGCAGAAATTGCAAACTGGGCCAAACAGGAGGTTAAAGGCACTGACTCTCCAAGTGGGGAGAGAGTTAGTAAAGCGTCTGGAATGTTGCACCCGAGTACCAGGGGACGAAAACTGACACATTTGAACACCTTTCCCGATCACACGGTGGATCATACTCTGGGTTCCACATGCATGTTTTAGCTGAAGGAAGAATCCCTTAAACCTGGAGAGTTGAGACCCATGGAATGGGTACCATGCAATATGACTTCAAAGGTTCTGCATTGGCTCACCGAACCTCACCAATCCTATCACTGCTGCGCTTATGCCACTGTACACACGCTTGATTCTCTTTCGGAGACATAGAAATCCATAGGTTTTAAGATTCTTACTAGTCAGGTATATTCTTAGACGTTTAATATGGGGTGTTGAGTCCTCTTCGTTGAGCAAGGAGTAGCTCTTGTCTATTACATATTTGGCTTATGGAACGGTATCTGTGCTAATTTCAATCTCTGGTTTTATGCAGCACCCCAACTCACCTTTCCCCTTAAGCAAGCATAAGTTGGTTTTCTACATTTGAGACCCTGTTCTGTTTTGTAATTCAGTTCCTGTGTAGCCAAGTTTACATTCCGTGTAGTAGTGATATCTTATGATGTTTCTTTTTCTGTGTGACTTATCTCACTTAGAATCATCGTACCTGAATCCACTCATTATGCTGCTATGGGCCTGATGACATAGATTTCATTGCTGAGTGATATTTCATTGTTCATATGTACCACAACTTCTTTATCCATTTTTCACTTTCTGTGATATTGAACTTGTACCGTAAACGAGGTTCTTGTAAACAGAGCCGTCCCAAACTTTGGGGTGGCTGTGTCTTTTTGATTTTAATTTCCCTAAGCTATAGGACCATAAGTGGAAGTGCCCTAGGCTCTGTTGCTTTGCTTTTTAGATGTTTCAGGAAACACCATACACTTCTCCAGAGTGGCTGTTGGCAATTTACATCCCGCACATAAGCATAACAAGGTTCCCAGTTCTCCATGGCCTGTCCTGCCTTTCTGGATTTTACACTTTTTTCAGATGGCCCTTTTGACCAGGGGGCAGTGAGACTTCATTGTAGTGCAGATTTCCTTTGCAAGCTTGCTTGGTTGGCCAAAAAGGGCGTATGCGTTTTTTCCTGAATATATTCAGGAAAAAATACATACGCCCTTTTTGGCCAAGTGCATCATTGTGGACGTTCTGCCTCTTTTCCTATGCTTTACATGCAATTCCAGTCTACCTCCTGAAATCGGTTTCCTTCAATTCTGCCCCGCTTTCAAGTCCTCTTGGCAGCCTTACTTCAATATATTTTTGTACGATAGCTGTCATTTATAACTCTGCAGGTTTGTGAACTACAGTGCCCCTGAGCTCCTTTCTTCAACTCGCTTTCTTGTGAGCTGGTCGCAACACCGCAGCATCGCTTCAGGCCCTAGTGTGGTTCCGCCATGGAACGCTGAGCCTTTGGTTGATTCCTCTTCGTGGTGGGAAATGAGAGTTAAATTTGCCTGTCCAGAAACCTCCAGCTAGTCTCTCATTGGTTCTCCCTATTCCTTTTCATTTTCCGCAGAAATTGCAAACTGAGCCAAACAGGAGGTTAAAGGCACTGACTCTCCAAGTGGAGAGATTGTTAGTAAAGCGTCTGGAATGTTGCACCCGAGTACCAGGGGATGAAACCTGAGACACATTTGAACACGTTTCCCGATCACACGGTGGATCATACTCTGGGTTCCACATGCATGTTTTAGCTGAAGGAAGAATCCCTTAAACCTGGAGAGTTGAGACCCATGGAATGGGTACCATGCAATATGACTTCAAAGGGTCTGCATTTGTTCACCGAACCTCACCAATCTTATCACTGCTGCGTTTATGCCGCTGTACACACGCTTGATTCTCTTTTGGAGACATATAAATCCATAGGTTTTAAGATTCTTACTAGTCAGGTATATTCTTAGGCGTTTAATATGGGGTGTTGTGTCCACTTCGTTGAGCAAGGAGTAGCTCTTGTCTATTACATATTTGGCTTATGGAACGGTATCTGTGCTAATTTCAATCTCTGGTTTTATGCAGAACCCCAACTCACCTTTCCCCTTAAACAAGCATAAGTTGGTTTTCTACCTTTGAGACACTGTTCTGTTTTGTAATTCAGTTCCTGTGTAGCCAAGTTTACATTCCGTGTAGTAGTGATAACTTATGATGTTTCTTTTTCTGTGTGACTTATTTCACTTAGAATCATCGTACCTGAATCCACTCATTATGCTGCTATGGGCCTGATGACATAGATTTCATTGCTGAGTGATATTGCATTGTTCATAAGTACCACAACTTCTTTATCCATTTTTCACTTTCTGTGATATTGAACTTGTACCGTAAACGAGGTTCTTGTAAACAGAGCCATCCCAAACTTTGGGGTGGCTTTGTCTTTTTGATTTTAATTTCCCTAAGCTATAGGGCCATAAGTGGAAGTGCCCTAGGCTCTGTTGCTTTGCCTTTTAGATGTTTCAGGAAACACCATACACTTCTCCAGAGTGGCTGTTGGCAATTTACATCCCACACATCAGCATAACAAGGTTCCCAGTTCTCCATGGCCTGTCCTGCCTTTCTGGATTTTACACTTTTTTCAGATGTCCCTTTTGACCGGGGGGCAGTGAGACTTCATTGTAGTGCAGATTTCCTTTGCAAGCTTGCTTGGTTGGCCAAAAAGGGCGTATGCGTTTTTTCCTGAATATATTCAGGAAAAAATACATACGCCCTTTTTGGCCAAGTGCATCATTGTGGACTTTCTGCCTCTTTTCCTATGCTTTACATGCAATTCCAGTCTACCTCCTGAAATCGGTTTCCTGCAATTCTGCCCCACTTTCAAGTCCTCTTGGCAGCCTTACTTCAATATATTTTTGGACGATAGCTGTCATTTATAACTCTGCAGGTTTGTGAACTACAGTGCCCCTGAGCTCCTTTCTTCAACTCGCTTTCTTGTGAGCTGGCCGCAACACCGCAGCATCGCTTCAGGCCCTAGTGTTGTTCCGGCATGGCACGCTGACCCTCTGGTTAATTCCTCTTCCTGATGGGAAGTGAGAGTTAAATTTGCCCGTCCAGACACCTCCAACTAGTCTCTCATTGGTTCTCCCTATTCCTGTTCATTTTCCACAGAAATTGCAAAGTGGGCCAAACAGGAGGTTAAAGGCACTGACTCTCCAAGTGGGGAGAATGTTAGTAAAGCGTCTGGAATGTTGCACCCGAGTACCAGGGGACGAAAACTGACACTTTTGAACACGTTTCCCAATCACATGGTGGATCATACTCTGGGTTCCACATGCAAGTTTTAGCTGAAGGAAGAATCCCTTAAACCTGGAGAGTTGAGACCCATGGAATGGGTACCATGCAATATGACTTCAAAGGGTCTGCATTTGCTCACCGAACCTCACCAATCCTATCACTGCTGCGTTTATGCCGCTGTACACACGCTTGATTCTCTTTCGGAGACATAGAAATCCATAGGTTTTAAGATTCTTACTAGTCAGGTATATTCTTAGGCGTTTAATATGGCGTGTGGAGTCCTCTTCGTTGAGCAAGGAGTAGCTCTTGTCTATTACATATTTGCCTTATGGAACGGTATCTGTGCTAATTTCAATCTCTGGTTTTATGCAGCACCCCAACTCACCTTTCCCCTTAAGCAAGCATAAGTTCGTTTTCTACATATGAGACCCTGTTCTGTTTTGTAATTCAGTTCCTGTGTAGCCAAGTTTACATTCCGTGTAGTAGTGATATCTTATGATGTTTCTTTTTCTGTGTGACTTATTTCACTTAGAATCATCGTACCTGAATCCACTCATTATGCTGCTACGGACCTGATGACATAGATTTCATTGCTGAGTGATATTGCATTGTACGTAAGTACCACAACTTCTTTATCCATTTTTCGCTTTCTGCGATATTGAACTTGTACTGTAAACGAGGTTCTTGTAAAGAGAGCCGTCCCAAACTTTGGGGTGACTGTGTCTTTTTGATTTTAATTTCCCTAAGCTATAGGACCATAAGTGGAAGTGCCCTAAGCTCTGTTGCTTTGTTTTTTAGATGTTTCAGGAAACACCATACACTTCTCCAGAGTAGCTGTTGGCAATTTACATCCCGCCACCAGCATAACAAGGCTCCCAGTTCTCCATGGCCTGTCCTGCCTTTCTCGATTTTACACTTTTTTCAGATGGCCCTTTTGACCGGGGGGCAGTGAGACTTCATTGTAGTGCAGATTTCCTTTGCAAGCTTGCTTGGTTGACCAAAAAGGGCGTATGCGTTTTTTCCTGAATATATTCAGGAAAAAACGCATACACCCTTTTTGGCCAAGTGCATCATTGTGGACTTTCTGCCTCTTTTCCTGTGCTTTACATGCAATTCCAGTCTACCTCCTGAAACCGGTTTCCTCCAATCTGCCCCGCTTTCAAGTCCTCTTGGCAGCCTTACTTCAATATATTTTTGGACGATAGCTGTCATTTATAACTCTGCAGTTCTGTGAATTACAGTGTCCCTGAGCTCCTTTCTTCAACTCGCTTTCTTGTGAGCTGGCCGCAACACCGCAGCATTGCTTCAGGCCCTAGTGTGGTTCCGGCATGGCACGCTGAGCCTTTGGTTAATTCCTCTTCCTGGTGGGAAATGAGAGTTAAATTTGCCCGTCCAGACACCTCCAGCTAGTCTCTCATTGGTTCTCCCTATTCCTTTTCGTTTTCTGCAGAAATTGCAAACTGGGCCAAACAGGAGGTTAAAGGCACTGACTCTCCAAGTGGGGAGAGAGTTAGTAAAGCGTCTGGAATGTTGCACCCGAGTACCAGGGGACGAAAACTGACACATTTGAACACCTTTCCCGATCACACGGTGGATCATACTCTGGGTTCCACATGCATGTTTTAGCTGAAGGAAGAATCCCTTAAACCTGGAGAGTTGAGACCCATGGAATGGGTACCATGCAATATGACTTCAAAGGTTCTGCATTGGCTCACCGAACCTCACCAATCCTATCACTGCTGCGCTTATGCCACTGTACACACGCTTGATTCTCTTTCGGAGACATAGAAATCCATAGGTTTTAAGATTCTTACTAGTCAGGTATATTCTTAGACGTTTAATATGGGGTGTTGAGTCCTCTTCGTTGAGCAAGGAGTAGCTCTTGTCTATTACATATTTGGCTTATGGAACGGTATCTGTGCTAATTTCAATCTCTGGTTTTATGCAGCACCCCAACTCACCTTTCCCCTTAAGCAAGCATAAGTTGGTTTTCTACATTTGAGACCCTGTTCTGTTTTGTAATTCAGTTCCTGTGTAGCCAAGTTTACATTCCGTGTAGTAGTGATATCTTATGATGTTTCTTTTTCTGTGTGACTTATCTCACTTAGAATCATCGTACCTGAATCCACTCATTATGCTGCTATGGGCCTGATGACATAGATTTCATTGCTGAGTGATATTTCATTGTTCATATGTACCACAACTTCTTTATCCATTTTTCACTTTCTGTGATATTGAACTTGTACCGTAAACGAGGTTCTTGTAAACAGAGCCGTCCCAAACTTTGGGGTGGCTGTGTCTTTTTGATTTTAATTTCCCTAAGCTATAGGACCATAAGTGGAAGTGCCCTAGGCTCTGTTGCTTTGCTTTTTAGATGTTTCAGGAAACACCATACACTTCTCCAGAGTGGCTGTTGGCAATTTACATCCCGCACATAAGCATAACAAGGTTCCCAGTTCTCCATGGCCTGTCCTGCCTTTCTGGATTTTACACTTTTTTCAGATGGCCCTTTTGACCAGGGGGCAGTGAGACTTCATTGTAGTGCAGATTTCCTTTGCAAGCTTGCTTGGTTGGCCAAAAAGGGCGTATGCGTTTTTTCCTGAATATATTCAGGAAAAAATACATACGCCCTTTTTGGCCAAGTGCATCATTGTGGACGTTCTGCCTCTTTTCCTATGCTTTACATGCAATTCCAGTCTACCTCCTGAAATCGGTTTCCTTCAATTCTGCCCCGCTTTCAAGTCCTCTTGGCAGCCTTACTTCAATATATTTTTGTACGATAGCTGTCATTTATAACTCTGCAGGTTTGTGAACTACAGTGCCCCTGAGCTCCTTTCTTCAACTCGCTTTCTTGTGAGCTGGTCGCAACACCGCAGCATCGCTTCAGGCCCTAGTGTGGTTCCGCCATGGAACGCTGAGCCTTTGGTTGATTCCTCTTCGTGGTGGGAAATGAGAGTTAAATTTGCCTGTCCAGAAACCTCCAGCTAGTCTCTCATTGGTTCTCCCTATTCCTTTTCATTTTCCGCAGAAATTGCAAACTGAGCCAAACAGGAGGTTAAAGGCACTGACTCTCCAAGTGGAGAGATTGTTAGTAAAGCGTCTGGAATGTTGCACCCGAGTACCAGGGGATGAAACCTGAGACACATTTGAACACGTTTCCCGATCACACGGTGGATCATACTCTGGGTTCCACATGCATGTTTTAGCTGAAGGAAGAATCCCTTAAACCTGGAGAGTTGAGACCCATGGAATGGGTACCATGCAATATGACTTCAAAGGGTCTGCATTTGTTCACCGAACCTCACCAATCTTATCACTGCTGCGTTTATGCCGCTGTACACACGCTTGATTCTCTTTTGGAGACATATAAATCCATAGGTTTTAAGATTCTTACTAGTCAGGTATATTCTTAGGCGTTTAATATGGGGTGTTGTGTCCACTTCGTTGAGCAAGGAGTAGCTCTTGTCTATTACATATTTGGCTTATGGAACGGTATCTGTGCTAATTTCAATCTCTGGTTTTATGCAGAACCCCAACTCACCTTTCCCCTTAAACAAGCATAAGTTGGTTTTCTACATTTGAGACACTGTTCTGTTTTGTAATTCAGTTCCTGTGTAGCCAAGTTTACATTCCGTGTAGTAGTGATAACTTATGATGTTTCTTTTTCTGTGTGACTTATTTCACTTAGAATCATCGTACCTGAATCCACTCATTATGCTGCTATGGGCCTGATGACATAGATTTCATTGCTGAGTGATATTGCATTGTTCATAAGTACCACAACTTCTTTATCCATTTTTCACTTTCTGTGATATTGAACTTGTACCGTAAACGAGGTTCTTGTAAACAGAGCCATCCCAAACTTTGGGGTGGCTTTGTCTTTTTGATTTTAATTTCCCTAAGCTATAGGGCCATAAGTGGAAGTGCCCTAGGCTCTGTTGCTTTGCCTTTTAGATGTTTCAGGAAACACCATACACTTCTCCAGAGTGGCTGTTGGCAATTTACATCCCACACATCAGCATAACAAGGTTCCCAGTTCTCCATGGCCTGTCCTGCCTTTCTGGATTTTACACTTTTTTCAGATGTCCCTTTTGACCGGGGGGCAGTGAGACTTCATTGTAGTGCAGATTTCCTTTGCAAGCTTGCTTGGTTGGCCAAAAAGGGCGTATGCGTTTTTTCCTGAATATATTCAGGAAAAAATACATACGCCCTTTTTGGCCAAGTGCATCATTGTGGACGTTCTGCCTCTTTTCCTATGCTTTACATGCAATTCCAGTCTACCTCCTGAAATCGGTTTCCTGCAATTCTGCCCCACTTTCAAGTCCTCTTGGCAGCCTTACTTCAATATATTTTTGGACGATAGCTGTCATTTATAACTCTGCAGGTTTGTGAACTACAGTGCCCCTGAGCTCCTTTCTTCAACTCGCTTTCTTGTGAGCTGGCCGCAACACCGCAGCATCGCTTCAGGCCCTAGTGTTGTTCCGGCATGGCACGCTGACCCTCTGGTTAATTCCTCTTCCTGATGGGAAGTGAGAGTTAAATTTGCCCGTCCAGACACCTCCAACTAGTCTCTCATTGGTTCTCCCTATTCCTGTTCATTTTCCACAGAAATTGCAAAGTGGGCCAAACAGGAGGTTAAAGGCACTGACTCTCCAAGTGGGGAGAATGTTAGTAAAGCGTCTGGAATGTTGCACCCGAGTACCAGGGGACGAAAACTGACACTTTTGAACACGTTTCCCAATCACATGGTGGATCATACTCTGGGTTCCACATGCAAGTTTTAGCTGAAGGAAGAATCCCTTAAACCTGGAGAGTTGAGACCCATGGAATGGGTACCATGCAATATGACTTCAAAGGGTCTGCATTTGCTCACCGAACCTCACCAATCCTATCACTGCTGCGTTTATGCCGCTGTACACACGCTTGATTCTCTTTCGGAGACATAGAAATCCATAGGTTTTAAGATTCTTACTAGTCAGGTATATTCTTAGGCGTTTAATATGGCGTGTGGAGTCCTCTTCGTTGAGCAAGGAGTAGCTCTTGTCTATTACATATTTGCCTTATGGAACGGTATCTGTGCTAATTTCAATCTCTGGTTTTATGCAGCACCCCAACTCACCTTTCCCCTTAAGCAAGCATAAGTTCGTTTTCTACATATGAGACCCTGTTCTGTTTTGTAATTCAGTTCCTGTGTAGCCAAGTTTACATTCCGTGTAGTAGTGATATCTTATGATGTTTCTTTTTCTGTGTGACTTATTTCACTTAGAATCATCGTACCTGAATCCACTCATTATGCTGCTACGGACCTGATGACATAGATTTCATTGCTGAGTGATATTGCATTGTACGTAAGTACCACAACTTCTTTATCCATTTTTCGCTTTCTGCGATATTGAACTTGTACCGTAAACGAGGTTCTTGTAAAGAGAGCCGTCCCAAACTTTGGGGTGACTGTGTCTTTTTGATTTTAATTTCCCTAAGCTATAGGACCATAAGTGGAAGTGTCCTAAGCTCTGTTGCTTTGTTTTTTAGATGTTTCAGGAAACACCATACACTTCTCCAGAGTAGCTGTTGGCAATTTACATCCCGCCACCAGCATAACAAGGCTCCCAGTTCTCCATGGCCTGTCCTGCCTTTCTCGATTTTACACTTTTTTCAGATGGCCCTTTTGACCGGGGGGCAGTGAGACTTCATTGTAGTGCAGATTTCCTTTGCAAGCTTGCTTGGTTGACCAAAAAGGGCGTATGCGTTTTTTCCTGAATATATTCAGGAAAAAACGCATACACCCTTTTTGGCCAAGTGCATCATTGTGGACTTTCTGCCTCTTTTCCTGTGCTTTACATGCAATTCCAGTCTACCTCCTGAAACCGGTTTCCTCCAATCTGCCCCGCTTTCAAGTCCTCTTGGCAGCCTTACTTCAATATATTTTTGGACGATAGCTGTCATTTATAACTCTGCAGTTCTGTGAATTACAGTGTCCCTGAGCTCCTTTCTTCAACTCGCTTTCTTGTGAGCTGGCCGCAACACCGCAGCATTGCTTCAGGCCCTAGTGTGGTTCCGGCATGGCACGCTGAGCCTTTGGTTAATTCCTCTTCCTGGTGGGAAATGAGAGTTAAATTTGCCCGTCCAGACACCTCCAGCTAGTCTCTCATTGGTTCTCCCTATTCCTTTTCATTTTCCGCAGAAATTGCAAACTGGGCCAAACAGGAGGTTAAAGGCACTGACTCTCCAAGTGGGGAGAGAGTTAGTAAAGCATCTGGAATGTTGCACCCGAGTACCAGGGGACGAAAACTGACACATTTGAACACCTTTCCCGATCACACGGTGGATCATACTCTGGGTTCCACATGCATGTTTTAGCTGAAGGAAGAATCCCTTAAACCTGGAGAGTTGAGACCCATGGAATGGGTACCATGCAATATGACTTCAAAGGTTCTGCATTGGCTCACCGAACCTCACCAATCCTATCACTGCTGCGCTTATGCCACTGTACACACGCTTGATTCTCTTTCGGAGACATAGAAATCCATAGGTTTTAAGATTCTTACTAGTCAGGTATATTCTTAGACGTTTAATATGGGGTGTTGAGTCCTCTTCGTTGAGCAAGGAGTAGCTCTTGTCTATTACATATTTGGCTTATGGAACGGTATCTGTGCTAATTTCAATCTCTGGTTTTATGCAGCACCCCAACTCACCTTTCCCCTTAAGCAAGCATAAGTTGGTTTTCTACATTTGAGACCCTGTTCTGTTTTGTAATTCAGTTCCTGTGTAGCCAAGTTTACATTCCGTGTAGTAGTGATATCTTATGATGTTTCTTTTTCTGTGTGACTTATCTCACTTAGAATCATCGTACCTGAATCCACTCATTATGCTGCTATGGGCCTGATGACATAGATTTCATTGCTGAGTGATATTTCATTGTTCATATGTACCACAACTTCTTTATCCATTTTTCACTTTCTGTGATATTGAACTTGTACCGTAAACGAGGTTCTTGTAAACAGAGCCGTCCCAAACTTTGGGGTGGCTGTGTCTTTTTGATTTTAATTTCCCTAAGCTATAGGACCATAAGTGGAAGTGCCCTAGGCTCTGTTGCTTTGCTTTTTAGATGTTTCAGGAAACACCATACACTTCTCCAGAGTGGCTGTTGGCAATTTACATCCCGCACATAAGCATAACAAGGTTCCCAGTTCTCCATGGCCTGTCCTGCCTTTCTGGATTTTACACTTTTTTCAGATGGCCCTTTTGACCAGGGGGCAGTGAGACTTCATTGTAGTGCAGATTTCCTTTGCAAGCTTGCTTGGTTGGCCAAAAAGGGCGTATGCGTTTTTTCCTGAATATATTCAGGAAAAAATACATACGCCCTTTTTGGCCAAGTGCATCATTGTGGACGTTCTGCCTCTTTTCCTATGCTTTACATGCAATTCCAGTCTACCTCCTGAAATCGGTTTCCTTCAATTCTGCCCCGCTTTCAAGTCCTCTTGGCAGCCTTACTTCAATATATTTTTGTACGATAGCTGTCATTTATAACTCTGCAGGTTTGTGAACTACAGTGCCCCTGAGCTCCTTTCTTCAACTCGCTTTCTTGTGAGCTGGTCGCAACACCGCAGCATCGCTTCAGGCCCTAGTGTGGTTCCGCCATGGAACGCTGAGCCTTTGGTTGATTCCTCTTCGTGGTGGGAAATGAGAGTTAAGTTTGCCTGTCCAGACACCTCCAGCTAGTCTCTCATTGGTTCTCCCTATTCCTTTTCATTTTCCGCAGAAATTGCAAACTGAGCCAAACAGGAGGTTAAAGGCACTGACTCTCCAAGTGGAGAGATTGTTAGTAAAGCGTCTGGAATGTTGCACCCGAGTACCAGGGGATGAAACCTGAGACACATTTGAACACGTTTCCCGATCACACGGTGGATCATACTCTGGGTTCCACATGTATGTTTTAGCTGAAGGAAGAATCCCTTAAACCTGGAGAGTTGAGACCCATGGAATGGGTACCATGCAATATGACTTCAAAGGGTCTGCATTTGTTCACCGAACCTCACCAATCTTATCACTGCTGTGTTTATGCCGCTGTACACACGCTTGATTCTCTTTTGGAGACATATAAATCCATAGGTTTTAAGATTCTTACTAGTCAGGTATATTCTTAGGCGTTTAATATGGGGTGTTGTGTCCACTTCGTTGAGCAAGGAGTAGCTCTTGTCTATTACATATTTGGCTTATGGAACGGTATCTGTGCTAATTTCAATCTCTGGTTTTATGCAGAACCCCAACTCACCTTTCCCCTTAAACAAGCATAAGTTGGTTTTCTACATTTGAGACACTGTTCTGTTTTGTAATTCAGTTCCTGTGTAGCCAAGTTTACATTCCGTGTAGTAGTGATAACTTATGATGTTTCTTTTTCTGTGTGACTTATTTCACTTAGAATCATCGTACCTGAATCCACTCATTATGCTGCTATGGGCCTGATGACATAGATTTCATTGCTGAGTGATATTGCATTGTTCATAAGTACCACAACTTCTTTATCCATTTTTCACTTTCTGTGATATTGAACTTGTACCGTAAACGAGGTTCTTGTAAACAGAGCCATCCCAAACTTTGGGGTGGCTTTGTCTTTTTGATTTTAATTTCCCTAAGCTATAGGGCCATAAGTGGAAGTGCCCTAGGTTCTGTTGCTTTGCCTTTTAGATGTTTCAGGAAACACCATACACTTCTCCAGAGTGGCTGTTGGCAATTTACATCCCACACATCAGCATAACAAGGTTCCCAGTTCTCCATGGCCTGTCCTGCCTTTCTGGATTTTACACTTTTTTCAGATGTCCCTTTTGACCGGGGGGCAGTGAGACTTCATTGTAGTGCAGATTTCCTTTGCAAGCTTGCTTGGTTGGCCAAAAAGGGCGTATGCGTTTTTTCCTGAATATATTCAGGAAAAAATACATACGCCCTTTTTGGCCAAGTGCATCATTGTGGACGTTCTGCCTCTTTTCCTATGCTTTACATGCAATTCCAGTCTACCTCCTGAAATCGGTTTCCTGCAATTCTGCCCCACTTTCAAGTCCTCTTGGCAGCCTTACTTCAATATATTTTTGGACGATAGCTGTCATTTATAACTCTGCAGGTTTGTGAACTACAGTGCCCCTGAGCTCCTTTCTTCAACTCGCTTTCTTGTGAGCTGGCCGCAACACCGCAGCATCGCTTCAGGCCCTAGTGTTGTTCCGGCATGGCACGCTGACCCTTTGGTTAATTCCTCTTCCTGATGGGAAGTGAGAGTTAAATTTGCCCGTCCAGACACCTCCAACTAGTCTCTCATTGGTTCTCCCTATTCCTGTTCATTTTCCACAGAAATTGCAAAGTGGGCCAAACAGGAGGTTAAAGGCACTGACTCTCCAAGTGGGGAGAATGTTAGTAAAGCGTCTGGAATGTTGCACCCGAGTACCAGGGGACGAAAACTGACACTTTTGAACACGTTTCCCAATCACATGGTGGATCATACTCTGGGTTCCACATGCAAGTTTTAGCTGAAGGAAGAATCCCTTAAACCTGGAGAGTTGAGACCCATGGAATGGGTACCATGCAATATGACTTCAAAGGGTCTGCATTTGCTCACCGAATCTCACCAATCCTATCACTGCTGCGTTTATGCCGCTGTACACACGCTTGATTCTCTTTCGGAGACATATAAATCCATAGGTTTTAAGATTCTTACTAGTCAGGTATATTCTTAGGCGTTTAATATGGCGTGTGGAGTCCTCTTCGTTGAGCAAGGAGTAGCTCTTGTCTATTACATATTTGCCTTATGGAACGGTATCTGTGCTAATTTCAATCTCTGGTTTTATGCAGCACCCCAACTCACCTTTCCCCTTAAGCAAGCATAAGTTCCTTTTCTACATATGAGACCCTGTTCTGTTTTGTAATTCAGTTCCTGTGTAGCCAAGTTTACATTCCGTGTAGTAGTGATATCTTATGATGTTTCTTTTCTGTTTGACTTATTTCACTTAGAATCATCGTACCTGAATCCACTCATTATGCTGCTATGGGCCTGATGACATAGATTTCATTGCTGAGTGATATTGCATTGTACGTAAGTACCACAACTTCTTTATCCATTTTTCGCTTTCTGTGATATTGAACTTGTACCGCAAACGAGGTCCTTGTAAACAGAGCCGTCCCAAACTTTGGGGTGGCTGTGTCTTTTTTATTTTAATTTCCCTAAGCTATAGGACCATAAGTGGAAGTGCCCTAAGCTCTGTTGCTTTGTTTTTTAGATGTTTCAGGAAACACCATACACTTCTCCAGAGTGGCTGTTGGCAATTTACATCCCGCCCATCAGCATGACAAGGCTCCCAGTTCTCCATGACCTGTCCTGCCTTTCTGGATTTTACACTTTTTTCGGATGGCCCTTTTGACCGGGGGCAGTGAGAATATATTCCTGAATATATTTCCTGAATATATTTCCTGAATATATTCAGGAAAGAACGCATACGCCCTTTTTGGCCAAGTGCATCATTCTGGACATTCTGCCTCTTTTCCTATGCTTTGCATGCAATTCCAGTCTACCTCCTGAAATCGGTTTCCTGCAATTCTGCCCCACTTTCAAGTCCTCTTGGCAGCCTTACTTCAATATATTTTTGGACGATAGCTGTCATTTATAACTCTGCAGGTTTGTGAATTACAGTGCCCCAGAGCTCCTTTCTTCAACTCGCTTTCTTGTGAGCTGCCGCAACACCGCAGCCTTGCTTCAGGCACTAGCGTGGTTCCGGCATGGCACGCTGAGCCTTTGGTTAATTCCTTTTCCTGGTGGGAAATGAGAGTTAAATTTGCCCGTCCAGACACCTCCAGCTAGTCTCTCATTGGTTCTCCCTATTCCTGTTCATTTTCCGCAGAAATTGCAAACTGGGCCAAACAGGAGGTTAAAGGCACTGACTCTCCAAGTGGGGAGAGTGTTAGTAGATCGTCTGGAATGTTGCACCCGAGTACCAGGGGACGAAACCTGAGACACATTTGAACACGTTTCCCGATCACACGGTGGATCATACTCTGGGTTCCACATGCATGTTTTAGCTGAAGGAAGAATCCCTTAAACCTGGAGAGTTGAGACCCATGGAATGGGTACCATGCAATATGACTTCAAAGGGTCTCTATTTGCTCACCGAACCTCACCAATCCTATCACTGCTGTGTTTATGCCGCTGTACACACGCTTGATTCTCTTTCGGAGACATAGAAATCCATAGGTTTTAAGATTGTTACTAGTCAGGTATATTCTTAGGCGTTTAATATGGCGTGTGGGGTCCTCTTCGTTGAGCAAGGAGTAGCTCTTGTCTATTACATATTTGGCTTATGGAACGGTATCTGTGCTAATTTCAATCTCTGGTTTTATGCAGCACCCCAACTCACCTTTCCCCTTAAGCAAGCATAAGTTGGCTTTCTACATTTGAGACCCTGTTCTGTTTTGTAATTCAGTTCCTGTGTAGCCAAGTGTACATTCCGTGTAGTAGTGATATCTTATGATGTTTCTTTTTCTGTGTGACTTATTTCACTTAGAATCATCGTACCTGAATCCACTCATTATGCTGCTACGGGCCTGATGACATAGATTTCATTGCTGAGTGATATTGCATTGTACGTAAGTACCACAACTTCTTTATCCATTTTTCACTTTCTGTGATATTGAATTTGTACTGTAAATGAGGTTCTTGTAAAAAGAGCCGTCCCAAACTTTGGGGTGGCTGTGTCTTTTTGATTTTAATTTCCCTAAACTATAGGACCATAAGTGGAAGTGCCCTAGGCTGTGTTGATTTGTTTTTTTAGATGTTTCAGGAAACACCATACACTTCTCCAGAGTGGCTGTGGGCAATTTACATCCCGCCCATCAGCATGTCAAGGCTCCCAGTTCTCCATGGCCTGTCCTGCCTTTCTGGATTTTACACTTTTTTCAGATGGCCCTTTTGACTGGGGGGCAGTGAGACTTCATTGTAGTGCAGATTTCGTTTGCAAGCTTGCTTGGTTGGCCAAAAAGGGCGTATGCGTTTTTTCCTGAATATATTCAGGAAAAAATGCATACGCCCTTTTTGGCCAAGTGCATCATTGTGGACGTTCTGCCTCTTTTCCTATGCTTTACATGCAATTCCAGTCTACCTCCTGAAATCGGTTTCATGCAATTCTGCCCCACTTTCAAGTCCTCTTGGCAGCCTTACTTCAATATATTTTTGGACGATAGCTGTCATTTATAACTCTGCAGGTTTGTGAATTACAGTGCCCCTGAGCTCCTTTCTTCAACTCGCTTTCTTGTGAGCTGGCCGCAACACCGCAACATTGCTTCAGGCCCTAGTGTCGTTCCGGCATGGCACGCTGAGCCTTTGGTTAATTCCTCTTCCTGGTGGGAAATGAGAGTTAAATTTGCCCGTCCAGACACCTCCAGCTAGTCTCTCATTGGTTCTCCCTATTCCTGTTCATTTTCACAGAAATTGCAAACTGGGCCAAACAGGAGGTTAAAGGCACTGACTCTCCAAGTGGGGAGAGTGTTAGTAAAGCGTCTGGAATGTTGCACCCGAGTACTAGGGGATGAAAACTGAGACACATTTGAACACGTTTCTGGATCACACGGTGGATCATACTCTGGGTTCCACATGCATGTTTTAGCTGAAGGAAGAATCCCTTAAAGCTGGAGAGTTGAGACCCATGGAATGGGTACCATACAATATGACTTCAAAGGGTCTGCATTTGCTCACCGAACCTCACCAATCCTATCACTGCTGCGTTTATGCTGCTGTACACACGCTTGATTCTCTTTCGGAGACATATAAATCCATAGGTTTTAAGATTCTTACTAGGCAGGTATATTCTTAGGCGTTTAATATGGGGCGTTGAGTCCACTTCGTTGAGCAAGGAGTAGTTCTTGTCTATTACATATTTGGCTTATGGAACGGTATCTGTGCTAATTTCAATCTCTGGTTTTATGCAGCACCCCAACTCACCTTTCCCCTTAAGCAAGCATAAGTTCGTTTTCTACATATGAGACCCTGTTCTGTTTTGTAATTCAGTTCCTGTGTAGCCAAGTTTACATTCCGTGTAGTAGTGATATCTTATGATGTTTCTTTTCTGTTTGACTTATTTCACTTACAATCATCTTACCTGAATCCACTCATTATGCTGCTATGGGCCTGATGACATAGATTTCATTGCTGAGTGATATTGCATTGTACGTAAGTACCACAACTTCTTTATCCATTTTTCGCTTTCTGTGATATTGAACTTGTACCGCAAACTAGGTCCTTGTAAACAGAGCCATCCCAAACTTTGGGGTGGCTGTGTCTTTTTTATTTTAATTTCCCTAAGCTATAGGACCATAAGTGGAAGTGCCCTAAGCTCTGTTGCTTTGTTTTTTAGATGTTTCAGGAAACACCATACACTTCTCCAGAGTGGCTGTTGGCAATTTACATCCCGCCCATCAGCATGACAAGGCTCCCAGTTCTCCATGACCTGTCCTGCCTTTCTGGATTTTACACTTTTTTCAGAAGGCCCTTTTGACTGTGGGGCAGTGAGAATATATTCCTGAATATATTTCCTGAATATATTTCCTGAATATATTCAGGAAAAAACGCATACGCCATTTTTGGCCAAGTGCATCATTCTGGACGTTCTTCCTCTTTTCCTATGCTTTGCATGCAATTCCAGTCTACCTCCTGAAATCGGTTTCTTGTAATTCTGCCCCGCTTTCAAGTCCTCTTGGCAGCCTTACTTCAATATATTTTTGGACGATAGCTGTCATTTATAACTCTGCAGGTTTGTGAATTACAGTGCCCCAGAGCTCCTTTCTTCACCTCGCTTTCTTGTGAGCTGCCGCAACACCACAGCCTTGCTTCAGGCACTAGCGTGGTTCCGGCATGGCACGCTGAGCCTTTGGTTAATTCCTTTTCCTGGTGGGAAATGAGAGTTAAATTTGCCCGTCCAGACACCTCCAGCTAGTCTCTCATTGGTTCTCCCTATTCCTGTTCATTTTCCGCAGAAATTGCAAACTGGGCCAAACAGGAGGTTAAAGGCACTGACTCTCCAAGTGGGGAGAGTGTTAGTAGAGCGTCTGGAATGTTGCACCCGAGTACCAGGGGACGAAACCTGAGACACATTTGAACACGTTTCCCGATCACACGGTGGATCATACTCTGGGTTCCACATGCATGTTTTAGCTGAAGGAAGAATCCCTTAAACGTGGAGAGTTGAGACCCATGGAATGGGTACCATGCAATATGACTTCAAAGGGTCTGCATTTGCTCACCGAACCTCACTAATCCTATCACTGCTGCGTTTATGCTGCTGTACACACGCTTGATTCTCTTTCGGAGACATATAAATCCATAGGTTTTAAGATTCTTACTAGGCAGGTATATTCTTAGGCGTTTAATATGGGATGTTGTGTCCTCTTCGTTGAGCAAGGAGTAGCTCTTGTCTATTACATATTTGGCTTATGGAACGGTATCTGTGCTAATTTCAATCTCTGGTTTTATGCAGCACCCCAACTCACCTTTCCCCTTAAGCAAGCATAAGTTGGTTTTCTACATTTGAGACCCTGTTCTCTTTTGTAATTCTGTTCCTGTGTAGCCAAGTTTACATTCCGTGTAGTAGTGATATCTTATGATGTTTCTTTTTCTGTGTGACTTACCTTACTTAGAATCATCGTACCTGAATCCACTCATTATGCTGCTATGGGCCTGATGACATAGATTTCATTGCTGAGTGATATTGCATTGTACGTAAGTACCACAACTTCTTTATCTATTTTTCGCTTTCTGTGATATTGAACTTGTACCGTAAATGAGGTTCTCATAAACAGAGCCGTCCCAAACTTTGGGGTGGCTGTGTCTTTTTGATTTTAATTTCCCTAAGCTATAGGACCATAAGTGGAAGTGCCCTAGGCTCTGTTGCTTTGTTTTTTAGATGTTTCAGGAAACACCATACACTTCTCCAGAGTGGCTGTTGTCAATTTACAGCCTGCCCATCAGCATAACAAGGTTCCCAGTTCTCCATGGCCTGTCCTGCCTTTCTGGATTTTACACTTTTTTCAGATGGCCCTTTTGACCAGGTGGCAGTGAGACTTCATTGTAGTGCAGATTTCCTTTGCAAGCTTGCTTGGTTGGCCAAAAAGTGCGTATGCATTTTTTCCTGAATATATTCAGGAAAAAACGCATGCGCCCTTTTTGGCCAAGTGCATCATTGTGGACGTTCTTCCTCTTTTCCTATGCTTTACATGCAATTCCTGTCTACCTCCTGAAATCGGTTTCCTGCAATTCTGCCCCGCTTTCAAATCGTCTTGGGGGCCTTACTTCAATATATTTTTGGACGATAATTGCCATTTATAACTCTGCAGTTTTGTGAATGACAGTGCCCCTGAGCTCCTTTCTTCAACTCGCTTTCTTGTGAGCTGGCCGCAACACCGCAGCATTGCTTCAGGCCCTACTGTGGTTCCGGCATGGCACGCTGACCCTTTGGTTAATTCCTCTTCCTGGTGGGAAATGAGAGTTAAATTTGCCCGTCTAGACACCTCCAGCTACTCTCTCATTGGTTCTCCCTATTCCTGTTCATTTTCCGCAGAAATTGCAAACTGGGCCAAACAGGAGCTTAAAGGCACTGACTCTCCAAGTGGGGAGAGTGTTAGTAAAGCGTATGGAATGTTGCACCCGAGTACCAGGGGACGAAAACTGCTACATTTGAACACATTTCCCGATCACACGGTGGATCATACTCTGGGTTCCACATGCATGTTTTAGCTGAAGGAAGAATCCCTTAAACCTGGAGAATTGAGACCCATGGAATGGGTACCATGCAATATGACTTCAAGGGGTCTGCATTTGTTCACCGAACCTCAACAATCCTATCACTGCTGCGTTTATGCCGCTGTACACACGCTTGATTCTCTTTCGGAGACATAGAAATCCATAGGTTTTAAGATTCTTACTAGTCAGGTATATTCTTAGGTGGTTAATATGGGGTGTAGAGTCCACTTCGTTGAGCAAGGAGTAGCTCTTGTCTATTACATATTTGGCTTATGGAACGGAATCTGTGCTAATTTCAATCTCTGGTTTTATGCAGCACCCCAACTCACCTTTCCCCTTAAGCAAGCATAAGTTGGTTTTCTACATTTGAGACCCTGTTCTGTTTTGTAATTCAGTTCCTGTGTAGCCAAGTTTACATTCCGTGTAGTAGTGATATCTTATGATGTTTCTTTTTCTGTGTGACTTATTTCACTTAGAATCATCGTACCTGAATCCACTCATTATGCTGCTATGGGCCTGATGACATAGATTTTATTGCTGAGTGTTATTGCATTGTATGTAAGTACCACAACTTCTTTATCCATTTTTCACTTTCTGTGATATTGAACTTGTACCGTAAACGAGGTTCTTGTAAACAGAGCCGTCTCAAACTTTGGGGTGGCTGTGTCTTTTTGATTTTAATTTCCCTAAGCTATAGGACCGTAAGTGGAAGTGCCCTAGGCTCTGTTGCTTTGTTTTTTAGATGTTTCAGGAAACACCATACACTTCTCCAGAGTGGCTGTTAGCAATTTACATCCCGCCCATCAGGATAACAAGGCTCCCAGTTCTCCATGGCCTGTCCTGCCTTTCTGGATTTTACACTTTTTTCAGATGGCCCTTTTGACCGGGGGGCAGTGAGACTTCATTGTAGTGCAGATTTCCTTTGCAAGCTTGCTTGGTTGGCCAAAAAGGGCGTATGCGTTTTTTCCTGAATATATTCAGGAAAAAACGCATACGCCCTTTTTGGCCAAGTGCATCATTGTGGACGTTCTGCCTCTTTTCCTATGCTTTACATGCAATTCCAGTCTACCTCCTGAAATTGGTTTCCTGCAATTCTGCCCCGCTTTCAAGTCCTCTTGGCAGCCTTACTTCAATATATTTTTGGACGATAGCTGTCATTTATAACTCTGCAGGTTTGTGAATGACAGTGCCCCTGAGCTCCTTTCTTCAACTCACTTTCTTGTGAGCTGACCGCAACAACGCAGGATTGCTTCAGGCCCTAGTGTGGTTCTGGTATGGCACGCTGAGCCTTTGGTTAATTCCTCTTCCTGGTGGGAAATGAGAGTTAAATTTGCCCGTCCAGACACCTCCAGCTAGTCTCTCATTGGTTCTCCCTATTCTGTTCATCTTCCGCAGAAATTGCAAACTGGGCAAACTGGAGGTTAAAGGCACTGAGTCTCCAAGTGGGGAGAGTGTTTGTAAAGCGTCTGGAATGTTGCACCCGAGTACCAGGGGACGAAACCTGAGACGCATTTGAACACGTTTCCCGATCACACGGTGGATTATACTCTGGGTTCACATGCATGTTTTAGCTGAAGGAAGAATCCCTTAAACCTGGAGAGTTGAGACCCATGGAATGGGTACCATGCAATATGACTTCAAAGGTTCTTCATTGGCTCACCGAACCTCACCAATCCTATCACTGCTGCTCTTATGCCACTGTACACACGCTTGATTCTCTTTCGGAGACATATAAATCCATAGGTTTTAAGATTCTTACTAGTCAGCTATATTCTTAGGCGTTTAATATGGGGTGTAGAGTCCACTTCGTTGAGCAAGGAGTAGCTCTTGTCTATTACATATTTGGCTTATGGAACGGTATCTGTGCTAATTTCAATCTCTGGTTTTATGCAGCACCCCAACTCACCTTTCCTCTTAAGGAAGCATAAGTTGGTTTTCTACATTTGAGACCCTGTTCTGTTTTGTAATTCAGTTCCTGTGTAGCCAAGTTTACATTCCGTGTAGTAGTGATATCTTATGATGTTTCTTTTTCTGTGTGACTTATTTCACTTAGAATCATCGTACCTGAATCCACTCATTATGCTGCTATGGGCCTGATGACATAGATTTCATTGCTGAGTGATATTGCATTGTACGTAAGTACCACAACTTCTTTATCCATTTTTCACTTTCTGTGATATTGAACTTGTACTGTAAACGAGGTTCTTGTAAACAGAGCCGTCCCAAACTTTGGGGTGGCTCTGTCTTTTTGATTTTAATTTCCCTAAGCTATATCACCATAAGAGGAAGTGCCCTAGGCTCTGTTGCTTTGTTTTTTAAATGTTTCAGGAAACACCATACACTTCTCCAGAGTGGCTGTTGCTAATTTACATCCCGCCCATCAGCATAACAAGGTTCCCAGTTCTCCATGGCCTGTCCTGGCTTTCTGGATTTTACACTTTTTTCAGATGGCCCTTTTGACCGGGGGGGCAGTGAGACTTCATTGTAGTGCAGATTTCCTTTGCAAGCTTGCTTGGTTGGCCAAAAAGGGTGTATGCGTTTGTTCCTGAATATATTCAGGAACAAACGCATACGCCCTTTTTGGCCAAGTGCATCATTGTGGACGTTCTGCCTCTTTTCCTATGCTTTACATGCAATTCCAGTCTACCTCCTGAAATCGGTTTCCTGCAATTCTGCCCCGCTTTCAAGTCCTCTTGGCAGCCTTACTTCAATATATTTTTGGACGATAGCTGTCATTTATAACTCTGCAGGTTTGTGAATTACAGTGCCCCTGAGCTCCTTTCTTCAACTCGCTTTCTTGTGAGCTGGCCGCAACACCGCACCATCACTTCAGGCCCTAGTGTGGTTCCGGCATGGCACACTGAGCCTTTGGTTAATTCCTCTTCCTGGTGAGAAATGAGAGTTAAATTTGCCCGTCCAGACACTTCCAGCTAGTCTCTCATTGGTTCTCCCTATTCCTGTTCATTTTCCGCAGAAATTGCAAACTGGGCCAAACAGGAGCTTAAAGGCACTGACTCTCCAAGTGGGGAGAGTGTTAGTAAAGCGTCTGGAATGTTGCACCCGAGTACCAGGGGACGAAAACTGACACATTTGAACACGATTCCCGATCACACGGTGGATCATACTCTGGGTTCCACATGCATGTTTTAGCTGAAGGAAGAATCCCGTAAACCTGGAGAGTTGAGACCCATGGAATGGGTACCATGCAATATGACTTCAAAGGATCTGTATTTGTTCACCGAACCTCACCAATCCTATCACTGCTGCGTTTATGCCGCTGTACACACGCTTGATTCTCTTTCGGAGACATAAATCCATAGGTTTTAAGATTCTTACTAGTCAGGTATATTCTTAGGCGTTTAATATGGGGTGTAGAGTCCACTTCGTTGAGCAAGGAGTAGCTCTTGTGTATTACATATTTGGCTTATGGAACGGTATCTGTGCTAATTTCAATCTCTGGTTTTATGCAGCACCCCAACTCACCTTTCCCCTTAAGCAAGCATAAGTTGGTTTTCTACATTTGAGACCCTGTTCTGTTTTGTAATTCAGTTCCTGTGTAGCCAAGTTTACATTCTGTGTAGTAGTGATATCTTATGATGTTTCTTTTTCTGTGTGACTTATTTCACTTAGAATCATCGTACCTGAATCCACTCATTATGCTGCTATGGGCCTGATGACATAGATTTCATTGCTGAGTGATATTGCATTGTACGTAAGTACCACAACTTCTTTATCCATTTTTCACTTTCTGTGATATTGCACTTGTACTGTAAACGAGGTTCTTGTAAACAGAGCCGTCCCAAACTTTGGGGTGGCTGTGTCTTTTTGATTTTAATTTCCCTAAACTATAGGCCCATAAGTGGAATTGCCCTAGGCTCTGTTGCTTTGTTTTTTAGATGTTTCAGGAAACACCATACACTTCTCCAGAGTGGCTTTTGGCAATTTACATCCCGCCCATCAGCATAACAAGGCTTCCAGTTCTCCATGGCCTGTCCTGCCTTTCTGGATTTTACACTTTAATCAGATGGCCCTTTTGACCGGGGGGCAGTGACACTTCATTGTAGTGCAGATTTCCTTTGCAAGCTTGCTTGGTTGGCCAAAAAGGGCGTATGCGTTTTTTCCTGAATATATTCAGGAAAAAACGCATGCGCCCTTTTTGGCCAAGTGCATCATTGTGGACGTTCTGCCTCTTTTCCTATGCTTTACATGCAATTCCAGTCTACCTCCTGAAATCGGTTTCCTGCAATTCTGCCCCGCTTTCAAGTCCTCTTGGCAGCCTTACTTCAATATATTTTTGGACGATAGCTGTCATTTATAACTCTGCAGGTTTGTGAATTACAGTGCCCCTGAGCTCCTTTCTTCAACTCGCTTTCTTGTGAGCTGGCCGCAACACCGCAGCATTGCTTCAGGCCCTAGTGTGGTTCCGGCATGGCACACTGAGCCTTTGGTTAATTCCTCTTCCTGGTGGGAAATGAGAGTTAAATTTGCCCGTCCAGACACCTCCAGCTAGTCTCTCATTGGTTCTCCCTATTCCTGTTCATTTTCCGCAGAAATTGCAAACTGGGCCAAACAGCAGATTAAAGGCACTGACTCTCCAAGTGGGGAGAGTGTTAGTAAAGCGTCTGGAATGTTGCACCCGAGTACCAGGGGACGAAACCTGAGACACATTTGAACACGTTTCCTGATCACACGGTGAATCATACTGTGGGTTCCACATGCATGTTTTAGCTGAAGGAAGAATCCATTAATCCTGGAGAGTTTAGACCCATGGAATAGGTACCATGCAATAT